>NC_136063.1:580459222-581185459 GCF_964261635.1 Lissotriton helveticus
ACATAGTGCTATGGTGTTGGAATTCGTGAATTTTTGCTTGTCTAATAACATTTTCCTTTTTGAGAAACAGCTGTATAGACAACTGGCCGGAATAGCAATGGGAACCTGCTTCGCCCCCAGCTACGCAAATTTATTCGTCGGCTGGTGGGAGGAGCAGGTGGCCTGGGGTGAACCTAACAAAGAATGGACAGATCGCGTTGTGGGGTGGTACCGCTTCATTGATGATCTTTTGATCATATGGAACGGGCCCCCCAACAAGGCCCAGGATTATATCAAAGTCCTGAACAAGAATGACATCAATCTGGAATTCTCGGGTGAAGTTAGCACTACATCTGTGAATTATCTAGATATCAACATCTACATAGATGCAGGAGAAATGAATACCCGTCTGTATCGTAAACCTACGGCGGGTAATTCTTTGTTAGAAGCCACCAGCTGTCACCCCCCCTAATCTGATCAGAAGTATCCCCTATGGGGAACTTCTTAGAATTAAACGAAATTGTTCAGACGAGAGCGAATTCCAAAGTGCCGCTAGGGAGAGCATGCAACGCTTCAGAAACCGTGGTTACAGTGAAGAAATACTTAACATTGCTTTTGAAAGGGCCAACAAACTAAAAAGGTTAAATCTCCTCAAGACTAAACAAAAAGAAGAGCAGGATACCAAACAAGGAGGTAAATTCCGCCTGATTACAACATACTCGAAGAATGCCATGCACCTCAAAAAGATTCTGAAAAGGAGCTGGCATATACTTCAGACCGATGAGGTTCTAAATCAAGATTTACCATCTAATCCATTGATAACCTTTAGAAAGGCGAGATCCTTAAAAAATGACCTAGTACAGAGTCATTTTGCTAAAAAAATCTAAATCAGCGTTTGGTCCCATGCAAGGCTTTTTCCCTTGTGGAAAATGCAAAGCTTGCAAAATTTGTAAAAGAGTCTTGAGCTATGAAATTCCCAACGTAGGAGTACGCAGAAAGATCAGAAGTTTCCTTACATGCACAACCCCCTACAGCGTCTATTGTTTAACCTGCACATGTGGGCTGCGCTATGTAGGGAGCACCATCAATCCCATGAAAATGAGAATACTGGAATACATGAGGGCCATTGCTAAGGGCGATGAGGCTTACCCGGTTGCGCGTCATTTTGACAAGGTTCATCAACGTAACAGGGATTTATTGAGTTACTTTGGCCTGGACCATGTTCCAAGTAACCCTAGAGGGGGAGATAGGCTGCTTAGACTTCGCAGGCTGGAGTCGAGATATATTGTTGACATGCAGACAAAGCACCCTCTGGGTCTGAATAGCAGCGAAGAACTGGCTATACATTTGTGGGATTAGCATGTATTGTTGGTATGCTCTAGAGGAGTTTGGTGGAGGCTTATGGTCGGCTGAGTTTATAACTAAGGGTTTCTTCCTTGGCCATAAGTTTATGTACATACTGTAATTGATGCCTGGATTGTATAATAATGTATTATATGTAAATAGAATTACTCTTCCCTAACCTCTTGTACCTTTCTCCCTTCGGAGTTCTCTTTCTTTTCTTCTTTTTCTTTTTCTTCCCTTTCCCTTTGGTACTTTGTTATCTTATTGGTCACAGTTAGACACAGGTGAAGAAGCATGATAATGAGCATGCCCATCCTGGGCTTTATTTTGTCTTATACCATGTTGGTGTTTTGTAAATTGTCTATTTTCCATATATATTGTAAATAGATATGCCCATCCATGGGCATAATTTCGATTGAGCCATCAATTGAGTGATTATTTGGATACTCAAAGATGGCGCTCATGCTAGGACCTGATTCTCATGTGTCCTTTGTTGCTTTCAATTAACCGTGTGTTTTTAACCTGGACCAAGATGGCGCTTCGGTAAACATGGATGAAGGTCTATTACCGAAACGCGTCTGTTAAGCAGTGTTTGTTTGGTGTTCGAATAAATTAACCCAAACTGTCCCTCGTGAGTGCTTTTTTACCGTCTGGGCATTGGATATTGTCCTTGTGAGCGGAAACGGAGCAGCGACATATATATACATATACACACATATACACACATGTATATATACACATATATATACACATATATATACACATATACACATACATACACACATAAATATATAAATACATATACATACATATACATACATATACACATACATATACACATACATATACACATATATGTATATACATATACACATATATGTATATACATATACATATATATATATACACATACATATATATATACACATACATATATATATACACATACATATATATATACACATATATATACACATACATGTATACGTATATATGTATGTATATATGTGTGTGTATATATATATATATATATACACACATATATACATACATATATACACATACATATATACAGATATATATACACATATCCAAAAAATGCTCCTCATAGTCACAAGAAGACGAAGGGACACAACAGGGGACCATGCAAAGATTCTTTATTGCCGCACAGTGGGCATGACGCGTTTCGACGTAATGTCTTTTTCAAATGCCTGTAAGCTGTGTCCTGTTACCGCCGCCTTTCAAACTAACCATCTCGCTCCCATTGGTGGAAGCCCAGCGAAGGTCATTGGTTTTTCTGAGCGCTATCTCACAGTCTCATTGGAGGACCACGACTCCCAGAAGGCACCATCTCGGCCATCGGGTAAGCGTCTCTTAAGCCTTCTTTATACTCACAGTGAGGGCTGGCGTTTTGTTGACATGGCGTGTGTGGTGCAGGAAAAATAATTGTACACAGTGTCTCTGCAGCTCACGATCTCTGCTCTGGCCCCCATCGATGCCCACCGCAATAACTCCAGGATGTAGTGGCGTCGGGTGCTCACTGCAATGAGCTCGCTCCTTCGTGAAGTCACCGACTGCTACTCGCAGCGAACAATCCACAGTTCCTGGTAGCGGGGGCCACAGTTACCAATACCTTGGTTACCACTAGAAGGCTGCACGAAGTACAGCCAGTACCCTTGAGACTGTGGCCACAAAACAAAGCGGGTCCCTCCAGCACGCCCAGGGTTGGCATGCAAAATGTCCAAAAAATGCTCCTCATAGTCACAAGAGGACGAAGGGACACAACAGGGGACCATGCAAAGATTCTTTATTGCCGCACAGTACATATATACACACATATATATATATATATATATATATATAAATATACACATATACATATATATACACATATATACATACATATACATACATATATATATACATACATATACATATACATATACTTACATATATATATATATACATAAATATATATATATATATACACATAAATATATATACACATATATATATATAAACATATATATATATAAACATATATATACACACACATATATATACACACATGTATACATACATGTATACACACATGTATACACACACATATTACCTACTGGCGGTCGCCAGTAGGTATATATAGTTAGGATTTTTTCTCTATGGGATTTTTGAAAATTCTATGTCTAATAACTTTGGCGTTTGTGGACGGAATTGGCTGAAATTTTCAGGAAAATGGAACATTTTGCTTCTGAGCAGCCCCTGAAAATTTGGGGGGGGGGGTCGTCAAGGGGGGCCGAGAAAAAAGGGGGGTCCCAAAACGTGTTTTTGCCATGCAATTTTCCATAGGGCGGTTGGCCTCACTTTTAACTCGAACGGCTGAATGGATTTCCACGAAACTTGGCAAAATTGTAGATTTGTTTGCCCGATGTGCCTTTGCTAGGTCTCAAGATATGTGGTCCTGTAAATTTTGAGTAAATTAGGTTTAAAAAAAGATATATATCTAGAGCCGCGCCCGGTACGCGTACCGGGGAGCGCTCCAGGCGCGCCACGCGACTTGCGCACGGCAAGCTGATTGGTTCTCGGGTGTCTGTAAACATTCGAAACAGTCCGCAGCGGCCGCCATCTTGTGTCTCGGTAGGATTGAGACACAAGAGGTGGCAAGAATCAAAGGGGGGAAATTAGCAAAAGGGGGCAGGGTACACCCCCCTGACCCCCTACTTTTGATGTGGGGGCCATAAAAGGCTCCCGCGGGTGAAATTTTTTTTTTAAAAAATTTCGATTTTCACGGGGGTGAGCGCCCGGTACGCGCACCGGGGAGCGTACGGGGGAGCGTACCATGGAGATTAAAAATGACAGACTTTAAAAAAAAAAAAACAAGCTTCTTTTTATAAATTGGAGGTAGTTCTGAAAAGAACTTTTTTTTTGATTTTGTTGTTTTATATATTTTTTTTTGTTTTTGTTGTTTTATATTTTTTTTAGACTTTTTAAAACAATTTTATATTTTTTGGGGATTTTTATCAAGGGAAAACCAAAAACAAGGATTCCAAAACTGCTCAACAGGAGCAAAAAAAATTGAAAATTTAGGGACTGGAAGAGCAGCGGTGTTGCTGTTTCTTTAGGGCAATGAGTTCAACACTCTGCTCCCCGTAGCAGAGCAGTTCGTCACACTCCGTGCACAAAAATTTGATGCCTGCAAACACCGGCTGAATGTTAGGGACCATTCTTCCACGGGGTGGTCCCGAAGGTGTTGCTCCACCAGTGGAGGTGCTGCCGCCATCTGTGGGTACATTCCGTGCCAGCTCTCTGACACTCTCCCTGGCAAAGTTGTTAGGGTGTCTTCTTTTCACATGCCTGATCAAATTAGCATTCCCAAAACTATATTTTTTCAGAGGATTGCCTCTGGATAAACTACTCCCACATATTTTGCAGGTTACTTTGGGAGCGTTGACTTTTTTCTGTCCTTCAGGGATGTCGTAAAATTTCCAGATGAAATGGGTTTTTTTCTTTTGCTGAGGAGGGTCCTCATCTAAAAATCCATCTGAATCACTGCTGGATGACTCTCTTGCAGCCATTGCTGGAGATCAGAAAAGTAGGAGATAGAGTAGACAGAACAGCTCTTGCTCTCTCCAAGTACAAAGCAATAGTGAGAGAAATGGGTGGGTTTCACACAATTTGGGAAAAAAAAAGTTCTGAACCAATGAAAAGTGTTATTTTAAAGTCACATGGTTTGACGCGCTTACGCTACGCGCCCCGGGGCGCGTCCCGGGCGTGTATCGTAAGCGCATCGGGGCGCTTACGTTGCGCGATCGTATGCGCTTCCGGGTGCGCTTACGCGGTGCGTCATAAGACGCATCTCGCGGCTACGCGATACGTGTCTTATGACGCAAGGCGTGGCGGCTACGCGATACGTCACGATGTTGTTTTCGTTCGCGGCAATAGCGCTTCCGGGACGCGCATCAGTACGCGCCCCGGGGCGCGCCGCAAGATTGCGCTTACCCGTGCGTTCACCTGTCCGCGCCCCGGGAGCGCACCAAAAATAATATAAAAAAAAAATAAAAAAATTATAAAATATAAAATTCGATTTAAAATGTATTATTTTTATAAAGATTTGCTATTAAAAAACCTATGAAATTCACTGAAAAAACCATAGGTTATAGACCATATATAGTTAGGAATTAGCATTTACAAAACCTTGAAAATTCACTGAAAAAACCATAGGTTATAGACCATATATAGTTAGGAATTAGCATTTAAAAAACCTTATTTTACTCACACAAAACCATTGAAATTCCATATATAGTTAGTTGTACTAACTATATATCGCGCACCCGCAATCCACTGCTGATGATGTCACATATTACATCATTCATGACATGGTCAGTG
The DNA here is from genome assembly GCF_964261635.1 of Lissotriton helveticus. Taxonomy (NCBI): domain Eukaryota; kingdom Metazoa; phylum Chordata; class Amphibia; order Caudata; family Salamandridae; genus Lissotriton; species Lissotriton helveticus. The sequence goes on from NC_136063.1 coordinate 580,464,929, forward strand.
ACATCACTGATGACATCACTGATGACATCTCAAATGACATTACTCATGACATCATTCATGTGATGATACGATGAATCTCTTCAGACTCTAATATAACCTTAGATACACTCAGTGTAAACAGACACTCACAGACTGTCACTCATCCATGGAGTTACTCACACACCTAATCAGTCTTGCAAAGAATCAATCACACCTCCATTTCCTCAACTATATAGTTAAACACACCTTACTTATTGAAACATATAATAACACATATTTACTCTGTTATACAATCCCTGATACAAGTTCACAATAATCCATACAGCCACTCACACATTCACTGGCTCTTATGCACAGTTATTTATATATGTCAACTACCACATGTACTGTGTTTTACATATGTACTTACTTTGACATGTAGCACTGAGATATCCATTCACTCACCAATACACTCATGCACACAGTAAACCGCCCATACAGCTGTTTCCACATGCACTTTTGAACCCATACATCTAGTGAATCAACTGCTCACACATCTATGCACAGAGTCATACACCTCCCAGACACCCACACACACACTCAGTCTCCCATACAAATACTTGGCCAACTAATCAATAACCCATATAGTTAGTCATATAGCTAATGATCAACACATGCATCAGATTACAAAACAACAGACACAATGGTGCACAATTTAAAACAGTTTAGTCACTAACCCATGCACTCAGTGAGACACATTTAATCACTCACTTATACAGTCAGTCATGCACCTACTAAATACATCATCCAGACACTTATACATCCACTCATTCTTCAATATATAAGACATATTTTAACTTTACAGAAACATACAGTCACTGGATGTTGTCATCAGTGATGTCATCAGTGATGCCATTTGAGATGTCATCAGTGATGTCATCAGTGATGTCACTGACCATGTCATGAATGATGTAATATGTGACATCATCAGCAGTGGATTGCGGGTGCGCGATATATAGTTAGTACAACTAACTATATATGGAATTTCAATGGTTTTGTGTGAGTAAAATAAGGTTTTTTAAATGCTAATTCCTAACTATATATGGTCTATAACCTATGGTTTTTTCAGTGAATATATATATATATATATATATATATATATATATATATATATATATATATATATATATATATATATATATATATATATATATATATATATATATATACATACATACATATGAACGCTGCCGGGGACTGGTTCCAAAGCCTGTAACATGGCTCAGCGAGTCAATGCACCTGCTGCAGAAAACACTCACTGCAGGGCACAGCACTGGCGCTGCCAACTCAGCGCTTCAGGTACTTTTCCTATCTAGTAAGGTGCACGGAAGGATTCAAAAGAAGTGCTATCTCTGGGTCCATTTTTTTTGTTTTTAATAACTACCAGTTGAAGGACTGAAGTGTAAAAACAACATGAGAAAACGGACAGAAAATTAGTAACTTACACTTACAGAAGTGCTGACGAGTAAAGTCTACATATGGCAGGTTGAGAAACTTCGGTCTTTCTGTTAGTATTACATGAATCTAGGCACTATGGCGATTCCACCCCAACCTTATACATGGCCGAGAAAACTGACAGAAAATTAGTAACTTACACTTACAGAAATGCTGAAGAGTTAAGTCTACATATGGCAGGTTGAGAAACTTCGGTCTTTCTCTTAGTATTACATGAATCTAGGCATCATGGCGATTCAACCCCAACCTTATACATGGCCGAGAAAACTGACCGAAAATTAGTAACTTACACTTACAGAAATGCTGAAGAGTAAAGAGTCTACATATGGCAGGTCGAGAAACTGAGGCCTTTCTCTGAGTATTACATGAATCTATGCACCATGGGGATTCCACCCCAACCTTATACATGGCCTTATTCCAAATCCTTATGTCATTCTAAGCCTAAAAATCAATAAAAGCCAAGTACAACATTATGTGGCAGAAGAAAGGAAGCAATTGGTTACTCGTTTTGATATTGTTAAATTACTATTTATGACTTTCCACATCTATTCATCCTATGTGGCGAGCTACCTATCCTTAGCATGCTCTCCAGATGCAGTATAGGGCAAATACATTCAAATGGTAATTCCTCTCAGGAGTAAGACAGCCAGCTCTGGAGGCCCCTGAACGTGAAGTAAAATATGCGATTTCCAGACCACAACACCTTAATGGAGAGCAGCAGTTACGGTCTTTCACCAAGAAATAGAACAATCCTACATACAGTTATTACACACTAAAGAGACACAGTCTTTTAACATAGAGCGCAACTGGAAGCTGTGCTAAAAATTGAAATGTTTTATTCTTTCTCAAGCATAACACCATGAAGTATTCTTCAGAAGCAGCACAAAGTGCCCATCAGATTTATCTCACTGGCCGTTTTGTTAGCTAAATGGAGTATAGCCATGCACTTGCGATCCCCCACAGACCCTCCGATTGCGGAATGGGTGGGAGCAGTACACAAATGGGCAACAGCAGAGGAAGAAACATTAAGGGAGGAAGAGGTGAAAGGGATACGTAAACCACCCATTTCTATGGAGTGGGCCCTATTACTGCACCAATTCAAACAGCCACTTCTCCATGATGACCCAGATGGCGACTTTCACACACCGATGGACCCACAATCACAAGCTCAGACCACAAATACACGTAACAGATCTCAGATAGCATCACGCACTACACCTCACTCGAAGGCCAGATATCGGAGCAGGACCGACCACATATTCCCCCTCACCCCTAGTAGCACACAGGGGTACAGACTAGCGAGACACATATCGCCCTGGTACCCCATCTGACATTCGTACTCAGAATTCCATGAACGTTCCCCCAGTTTTGCACCCCAGTTCTATATTGCAAACACTTACCTTAAGACCTTACTAGTGGTAGGATATTCATCTAATTACTGAGTGGATAGCAATGTACCATGATGTAAAATGCGAGAAATGCAATTACCACAGGTTAATGGGTGCTACACAGCCTACCCTTTTTTCCCCCTATTGTTGGATGGACCCACAAAGGGAAAAGATCAGAAATGCCCCATGCCAAGTGTCTGATGTCTTGCCTGATCGCGTTTAGTTATGTAGGCTTAAGGATATAATCTATTCTAGAGAAGGTGCTGTGCGATCCAGATAAGAATGTGTATTGTTGGAGACCAGGATGGCGCATTCTGCAGAGGTCCATGAGGCCGAAGGCCTCGAGGAAGTTTGAGAGCCAGTTGTGCCCTGCGCTGATGTCTCGTGGTGGATGTCGGTCGAGCAAGCCTGATACGACTGCGTTGAAGTCCCCACCCAGTACGAGTCGCCCCTCAGGAAGGGAGAGTATGAACGCCCCAAGATCCTTGTATGATTGGGTTTGGAGACCCAGGTGTGCTTGATGCTGAGCGGGAAGGTACGTTTAAGTAGGATGCCCATCCCTCGTGAGCCGGATGTGAAGCCGGCATGTGCCACCAAAGTGTATCCCCATCTGTTTAGTGCCTTACAGTTGTTACCAATTAGGTGTGTCTCTTGGAGCACGGCGACATCTGGGGAGTGGCGTTTTATGTGTTGGAGAACAAAGCTTTGTTTTACCTTGCCCACCAACCCATTCACGTTCCAGCTTAGGAGCTTTAGACTCTTATCCCACTGCGTACTCATTTTGACAAACAATATTTCCGCCAAATCTTTGAAACATGTAACACTGCCAAGTTAGAAAAATTCTCTTTGTGCATGACCAATATTCACCCCCCATTTCCCCCCTCAACTTCCATGAGAACCGTTTGCAGAAAGATAGAAACCCCCCCCCCCGACAGCAACCCCCCTCCCTGCTACGTAGGTTTAAAACTACCCACATCCCCAACTAGCAGATTGCCTTTCGTCCCAGGAACAAATCAACAGTATGGGCAAGTTCCGACTCCGGACGCCGGGGGCCTTCCGCCACCCTCCAAGGAAAGTGTCAGTTTGAGGACCCTTAAGTCTTGCAGGGCCAGCATCTCATGACATACCCCCATACCGCCACCGCCTTCTCATAGTAAAGTTTTATACATTACACTTTGCTGAGGCAGATCCACGAGTCCAACACCACAAAACTCAGGTTCGTTCAGTCTCTGTTGGCCGCTAGTGTCCCCGGGCTGCTGGATCTCGGTCTCCAGGATCGCTGACTTCGCCTGTCTGTCTGATCTGCCATCCGCCGAGCCCGGGGAATGGGCGTGGGTTGTCTCCAGTTGTCTCCTGCGGTCGCTGCTGATCTCTGCGTGGTCACCTTATTTAACCAGTCTTGCACCTCTGTTGGAGTCGTGAAGAACAATGATTTTCTGTCTGCAATGATTTTGAGCTTTGCAGGGAACATCATCATGTATTTGATACCTGTTAGACCTGTCAGCCCTTTGGGTGGTCCCTCCTGTCATTTATTTATTTGTGTCTCCTTTTTGCCCCTCAATCTTTTCATTTTGATGTCCATTGGAATTTTTAGGTGTTGTCCTGAGGGGTTAGGTACTCCTTGACCCTATGGCTCCTCACAGGCCTTGAAATCCCTCCTTTTCTAGGGCAGGTTTGGCTACACAAAATGGTGGCCAGTAACTGCCATAACTGCTCACCTCAGGGACCTGAGCCATAGGATTACATTGGAAGGAATCTAGAACCTTCTGGCCCATTCCAGTGAACTGGACCTAGGATATAAAAGGACGGAACCTGGGAGGCCATTTTGTGCAGCAGGGAGTTGGTGGGAGTGCAGGCTATGGTGACTGAGGAGGGGGCTTAGAACATTGTGAGGGTTGACTTCTCTGGAGGGTTGCTCCCTTAATTCTGTCATTCCCCCCCCTTCAGGCTATAGATCTGACCCTACCCGAACTTTCCTCCTTTCGAACTCTGACTGAGAGCCCTTGTAGTAAAAAGAGAAGGGCTGACCCTCTCTCCGGATGGTCACGGGAGACTGCTGGACTCACATCAAGCGGATCGATCGGTTGGATTACCCCATCGGGAGGAAGAGCTGATTGAGGACTCTTGACAACCTCTGGGGGGAGACGGTGAGAGTCCGATCCCCTTTCTCCCCTCTGACTCCTTCACGAGCTCACTCCTGCCCTGGCTTGACCCCTCCTACCTGTGAGCAGAGGCGCTGCTCCGTGGTCGCTTCTTCTTCTCTCCTTTCGGGGGCAGGTGGAGTGTGGGCCCGCTGAAGTGGGGGAATTAGCCGACTCACAGTGTCGGGATTGAAGGCGGTGGCTGAGGCGTCCGACTGCAGCGCCAACGAGGAGGAGGGCTCGGTGGAGCAGAAGGGGCGGAACAACGGAGAAGCGTCCCTGTCAACGCGCAGGACTGAAGAGGAACCTGTCGGCGGCGTGCGGAGAAGCGTCCCTGTCAACGCGCAGGACTGAAGAGGAACCTGTCGACGGTGTGGCAGCGCGGCCGCTGATTTCCCGCGCAGGTCCAGAGGAGCGCGGCCTGCAAGGAAGCAAAGTGGTGGCCTCGATGCTCGGTCGGGCCAGAGCCTAGGCGGCTGCGTTGTCAAGAGCGTTCCCTAACCCGCGCAGGCCCAGCTTGTGAGACGGCCGTGTGTGCGGGGGAGTGGATGCTCCTTCTTTAAGCTGAGGTGCGGCTCAATTTCTTCCAGCTGCCTGGGACGACTGAACTAAAACGAATTGCTTAAGACCACAAGTAAGCAGGGGTGCGGGACATAAGCCCAGAGAGATCGATTTAGGGCCTAACGGGCGGTCTGGTCTTTGGAACCTGGGTAAACGCTGTCGAGTAGCCAAGGGAACTCAAATGACAGGTTCATTATTTTGAGATTTACCAGTTCTAGAACTAATGCTGGCTTTCCTCTAAAGCTAAACCAAAATTTTTAACAACTCACATGTCCAGTTCTACTGCCTGTTTTAGATGTAAAATTGATGCCTGTTCTTAATTCATCTGGAATGAACTATACTGCTTTCTGCTGTGTCCTGACATAATCTACTGTTACTAGAAAGGAGATTCATAGATAGACTCCGGATGGTAGTAATGTGTCAAATTGTTCCTGTAAAAGTGAAGTAGGATATTTCCCTGCTAAGGGTGGTTTGAGACACGAAAAGTATTGCCTGACCTATAAGGCATTAAGTAGTTACTGAATTCATTCTTTCCTAGAACACCCAGTGATGGAACTAAATGTAATGTCGTATGCTTAAAAATGCAGGTAATCAAACGTGGATGTGCTAAACGTATTTAAACAATTCTGGACTAGTAAAATGAATTAACCGGAAAATTATTTTTATAAAACAGCTCTTATTTTCCTAAAAAAAAAAAAAGAAGAAGTGGTGTAGTGTCGTTTTTGAATGGATGGATGCTAGGTTGCTGTAAGGGTGTGACACAAGCTTAACACTTTTGCCTCTAGGTTTGAGTGTCTTACACTGGACCAGGCTACCCTATGTGATCTGGAGACCCCAGGTCCAACATAATTGGTGTCCAACGGTGGGATAAGAACTGTGCTTGCGTCCACTCTATAGTAACTTAGTGTACTCCATAGACCTACACCTGGAGTTTTCTCCTGGCGGACTCCCTAATTATATTTTTGTTTTTCCAAATTTACTCCTGGTGGTGGGTGGAGGTAGCTTCTAATTACCCTCTAAACCAATTCCTTTCAAGTGGCTGTCCCGAACTCTCATTGGCAAATGGAATTTGCTCTGGAAGAGTTAGAGACCTATACTGTGGCTCAACTCCGAGAGTTTTGTCAAAATATGGGAGTGTTCTTTAAGCGTGGTGCTAAGAAGGGGGAACTTCAGACCAGCTTGAGGGCGTGGGTGGCAGCGCACCCAGAGGAGAAGGAGGAGGAAGAGGAGACAGACCGGGACACTGTCATCGGGGTAGATGGATTGTTCCAACCTGAAGTGGGGAACCTACTACCGGGTCCTAGGATACTTTCGAGGGAGGGCAGCAGTGTCTCTGGAAGAAGCTTAACCGAAGCTGAACTAGCGGACAGGAGGGAAAAAAGACAGCTAAAGTGGGAGTTAGCCAGGTTGGAAAAGAAGAGGGAGGAGCAGAGGATGGCTCCCGAGTTGAAACTCAGAGAGTTAGATCTCAAGGCCCTGCAAGTAGGTTCTTCCAATTCTCCAAACGGTGGCAGCGAATCCAAGGATTTGAGCAGGGAACCCAGACCTTATCTACCCAAGGACGTAGTCGCCAGCTACAGCACAGGGGATGGCATCGCCAAGTGGCTGGCCGCCTATGAGGTCTCCTTAAGAGCCCATGGGATACTGGAAAAACACTGGGGGGGTGGCTTGTACAAATACATGCCTCCTGCAGGAAGGGATACCCTCTTGGCCCTAGAGCAGGGAGAGCAGACCCACTACCCCACCATGAAAGTGGCGCTAATAAGAAAGTTTGGACTGACCCCAGAGAAGTATCGGCAGAAGTTCAGGGGTAGTCACAAATTAGGCACACAGAATTGGGTGGATTTCTTGGACTACGCAAAGAAGGCATTAGAGGGCTGGGTGCAAGGCAGCGAGGTAGGAGACTATGAGGGGTTGTACGACCTTATTCTCAAGGAGCACCTACTCGAGAAATGTTTTCCCGAGCTGCGTCAACACCTGGTGGACAGCAAGCTGATCAACCCCCAGAAGCTTGCAGAGGAGGCGGACATCTGGGCAAGTACCCGGGTGTCCTCGAAGGGGACTGGAGGGGATTCCCAAAGGGCCGGACAGGGTGCCTCCCAGAAGAAGGAGGGGGGAGATAAATAGCGGGAGTTCTCAAAAGGCCCCCAAAATAGTTTCCAGGGAAAGGGATTAGGATTCACTCCTAAGGCTAACCCGCCCAGAAACCCTCATCCTGGCCTAAGTCAGCAGCCAAGGGTTGTCCACTGCTTCGAGTGTGGTGGTGTTGGACATTATAAGGGAGATGTCAAGTGCCCAAAGAGACCACCCCCTCCCACTGGAGGAAAAGCCCCGGGAGTAGCTAGTGTAGTGCTCGGGGAGGAGTTGCCCTTAGATAAGGGGGGTGAGTGGGCGGGTGTCACCTTAGTGTCCCTGGGAGATCGGGAGATGGTTCCTAAGATCCAGGTGCCCTCAAATACTGTAAAGTATGGGCAGTGGGTCACCATCAATGGCCAAAGAGGTGAGGCTCTGAGAGACACAGGAGCCAGTATGACTATGGTAAGGAGTCAACTGGTGTCTCCAGAGCAGGTGATTCCACATGTACTCCACCCCGCCGCGATGGCTGATGGCAGATTGGGCCACTACCCTGTGGCCGAGGTTCCATTTGAGTGGGAAGGGGTTGCAGGTTCACTTCGAGTTGCCGTAAGCCCTGCCGTGCCAGTCGATTGTCTTTTGGGGAATGACATGGAGCACAATGCTTGGAAGGAGGTGGAATACCGGACTCATTCTGAGATGCTGGGTACACCTGAATGGGCCTGTGCAAGCACAAGGTCCGCGACTACCCGGAGAGGGAGTTCGCCTGGGCTGGAGCCTGGAACAATGGCCCAGCCCGCTGCCAAAAAGGGAAAGAACCGAGGACAGGAGAAGCCTGCTTCGGCTTCCACGCCCCATGAGACAGATCGGCCACCTGCGGTGGTGGACCAGGAGTCCGTGGGGGGGGGGGGGGGGGGAGTAGTCTCCCTGGAGGACTTACCTATCCCTGCTGAGTGGCATGTGGAAGGAGGGCCTACCAGGGAGGAGTTTTGTAAGGGCCAGAAGGAGTGCCCTACCCTTGAGGGACTGAGGCGACAGGCCGAAGCCCAGGCAGCAGGGAACGTTGCTGGGAACTACCATATTTACTGGGAGGACGGACTCCTCTACAGTGAACCTAAGGTACCTTTGCCCGGTTCCTCACGGGCCTTGGTAGTCCCTCAACTTCACCGAGCCTTTCTTTTGGAACTGGCTCATGAAATTCCCTTAGCAGGACACTTAGGACAGGACAAGACCTTTGCCCGGCTTGTCCCCCACTTTTACTGGCCTCAGATGAAAGTGACATCCGACACATACTGCCGGACGTGTGTATCCTGTCAAGCCAGTGGGAAGACAGGGGTAAAGCTGAAAGCTCCCCTGGAACCACTTCCTGTCGTTAGCACCCCCTTTGAAAGGGTGGGCATCGACATTGTGGGGCCATTGGATCCACCAACTACAGCTGGTCACAGGTTTATCCTGGTTCTGGTGGATCACGCCACGCGGTACCCAGAGGCAATTCCTCTGAGGACTGTTACTGCACCTGTAGTGGCTAGGGCCCTGATGGGGATCTTTACCCGAGTGGGTTTCCCCCAAGGAGGTTGTGTCCGACAGGGGGACCAACTTCATGTCAGCGTATATGCGGGCTATGTGGAAGGAGTGTGGAGTTACCTACCGGTTCACCACTCCTTATCACCCCCAGACCAATGGTCTGGTGGAGAGGTTCAACAAAACCTTGAAAGGCATGATACGAAGTCTGACTGAGAGCCTGCGGAGGAAATGGGACGTCCTCCTACCCGGTTTGCTGTTTTCCTACAGGGTAGTGCCACAGAAGAGAGTGGGCTTCAGCCCCTTCGAGCTTCTGTATGGGCACCCTGTGCGTGGACCTCTCAGCCTGGTGAAAGATGGATGGGAAAAGTCTCCCAGGAAGCTTCCCCAGGATGTGGTGAGCTACATGCTGGCTTTCCGGAGCCAAAGGGCTAAGTTGTGGAAGCAAGCTTCTGACAACTTGGAAGCCAGCCAAGCAGTGATGAAAGAGTGGTATGACCACAACGCTCACCCAGTGGAGTTGGAGCCTGGCCAGGAATTGTGGGTGATGGAACCTGGGGAGCTAAGTGCCCTCCAGGATCGCTGGACAGGCCCCTTTGAGGTGTTGGAGAAGAAGGGTAAGGCCACCTACCTGGTGGATCTTAAGACCCCTCGACAGCCCCTACGGGTGCTGCATGCCAATCGCTTCAAACCCCACCATGAGAGGCCCGAGGTCATCCTGATGATGTTGACTGATGGTGCAGAGGAAGCGGAAAGCGAGCCTCTCCCTGATCTTTTTTCGTCTCAGGAAAAGGATGGGTCGGTGGAGGGAGTGATTCTCTCCCCATCCCTAACTCCTGAGCAGCGAGAGGACTGCCGCCAGGTATTGGAGCAGTACTCCTCGTTGTTCTCCCGGGAAGGACCCACCTGTGTAGCCATGATGTGGACACAGGAGACAGCCCACCAGTGAAGTCTAAGACCTACCGGCTGTCAGACAAGGTGAAGGCCAGCATTCACAGTGAAGTTACCAAGATGCTGGAGCTAGGAGTCATTGAACCTTCCAGTAGCCCCTGGTCCAGTCCGGTGGTTTTGGTACCAAAAGCTGCCCCACCGGGCACCACGCCAGAACTGAGGTTCTGTGTGGATTACGGGGACTGAACTCAGTGACTAAGACTGATGCACATCCGATCCCTAGGGCGGATGAACTTATTGACCGGCTGGGAGCTACCCAATATCTAAGTACCTTTGACCTTACTTCAGGGTACTGGCAGATCTCCCTTACAGATGGAGCCAAGGAAAGGTCAGCCTTCTCCACGCCTGAGGGCCACTACCAGTTCTGTGTAATGCTCTTTGGGCTCAAGAACGCCCCTGCCACTTTTCAGCGGGTGGTGAACCAGGTCCTCTCTGGAATGGAGACTTTCTCTGCTGCTTACCTGGATGACATTGCCGTCTTCAGCAGCAGTTGGGAGGACCATTTGTGTCACTTACAAGCTGTTCTCCAGGCCCTGAAACAGGCTGGCCTGACAATCAAGGCCAGTAAATGTCAGATAGGGCAGTGGTCGGTTGTGTACCTAGGCCACTTGGTGGGCAGGGGAGCGGTGCAGCCCCTTCAGGCAAAGATTGAGGCAATTATGGCCTGGGAGCACCCCAAGACCCAAACTGAGGTCCGAGCTTTCCTGGGCCTCACAGGTTACTACCGTCGCTTTGTGAAGGGGTACGGCACTATTGTAGCGCCCCTCACTGAGCTCACATCTAAGAAACAACCTGGACGGGTAGTCTGGACGGAGGCTTGTCAGCAAGCCTTTGAGAAGCTGAAACAAGCAATGTGTGCAGCACCGGTCCTGAGGGCCCCGGATTTCTCCAGGGAGTTCATTGTACAGACGGACGCATCAGAGCATGGCATTGGGGCAGTGTTATCGCAACTCAATGAAGAGGGTCTGGATCAGCCTGTTGTCTTCCTGTCCAGGAGACTGCTTCCCCGGGAACAGAAGTGGAGTGCAATAGAGCGGGAGGCCTTTGCGGTGGTATGGGCTCTGAAGAAGTTGCGGCCATACCTTTTTGGCTCGCACTTCCTGGTTCAGACCCACCACCGACCCCTTCGTTGGCTGATGCAAATGAAGGGAGAAAATCCCAAGTTGTTAAGATGGTCCATTTCCCTACAGGGAATGGACTTCCGGGTGGAACATTGGCCTGGAGTGGACCACGCCAATGCAGACGGTCTCTCTAGGTATTTCCGCCTTAGTGATGAGGACTCCCAAGGGGTTGGGTAGCTCTCCCCACTTTCAGCTGGGGGGGACGCGTGTTAGACCTGTCAGCCCTTTGGGTGGTCCCTCCTGTCATTTATTTATTTTTGTCTCCTTTTTGCCCCTCAATCTTTTCATTTTGATGTCCATTGGAATTTTTAGGTATTGTCCTGATGGGTTAGGTACTCCTTGACCCTATGGCTCCTCACAGGCCTTGAAATCCCTCCTTTTCTAGGGCAGGTTTGGCTACACAAAATGGTGGCCAGTAACTGCCATAACTGCTCACCTCAGGGACCTGAGCCATAGGATTACATTTGAAGGAATCTAGAACCTTCTGGCCCATTCCAGTGAACTGGACCTAGGATATAAAAGGACGGAACCTGGGAGGCCATTTTGGGCAGCAGGGAGTTGGTGGGAGTGCAGGCTGTGGTGACTGAGGAGGGGGCTTAGAACATTGTGAGGGTTGACTTCTCTGGAGCGTTGCTCCCTTAATTCTGTCATTCCCCCCTTCAGGCTATAGATCTGACCCTACCCGAACTTTCCTCCTTTCGAACTCTGACTGAGAGCCCTTGTAGTAAAAAGAGAAGGGCTGACCCTCTCTCCGGATGGTCACCGGAGACTGCTGGACTCACATCAAGCGGATCGATCGGTTGGATTACCCCATCGGGAGGAAGAGCTGATTGAGGACTCTTGACAACCTCTGGGGGGAGACGGTGAGAGTCCGATCCCCTTTCTCCCATCTGACTCCTTCACGAGCTCACTCCTGCCCTGGCTTGACCCCTCCTACCTGTGAGCAGAGGCGCTGCTCCGTAGTCGCTTCTTCTTCTCTCCTTTCGGGGTCAGGTGGAGTGTAGGCCCGCTGAAGTGGGGGAATTAGCCGACTCACAGTGTCGGGATTGAAGGTGGTGGCTGAGGCGTCCGACTGCAGCGCCAACAAGGAGGAGGGCTCGGCGGAGCAGAAGGGGCGGAACAACGGAGAAGCGTCCCTGTCAACGCGCAGGACTGAAGAGGAACCTGTCGGCGGCGTGCGGAGAAGCGTCCCTGTCAACGCGCAGGACTGAAGAGGAACCTGTCGGCGGCGTGGCAGCGCGGCCTATGATTTACCGCGCAGGCCCAGAGGAGCGCGGCCTGCAAGGAAGCAAAGTGGTGGCCTCGATGCTCGGTCGGGCCAGAGCCTAGGCGGCTGCGTCGTCAAGACCCAGCGTGTGAGACGGCCGTGTGTGCGGGGGAGTGGATGCTCCTTCTTTAAGCTAAGTTGCGGCTCAATTTCTTCCAGCTGCCTGGGACGACTGAACTAAAACGAATTTCTTAAGACCACAAGTAAGCAGGGGTCCGGGGGCTGGTGCGGGACATAAGCCCAGATAGATCGATTTAGGGCCTAACGGGCGGTCTGGTCTTTGGAACCTGGGTAAACGCTGTCCAATAGCCAAGGGAACTCAAATGACAGGTTCATTATATTGAGATTTACCAGTTCTAGAACTAATGCTGGCTTTCCTCTAAAGCTAAACCAAAAGTTTGAACAACTCACATGTCCAGTTCTACTGCCTGTTTTAGATGTAAAATTGATGCCTGTTCTTAATTCATCTGGAATGAACTATACTGCTTTCTGCTGTGTCCTGACATAATCTACTGTTACTAGAAAGGAGATTCATAGATAGACTCCGGATGGTAGTAATGTGTCAAATTGTTCCTGTAAAAGTGAAGGAGGATATTTCCCTGCTAAGGGTGGCTTGAGACACGAAAAGTATTGCCTGACCTATAAGGCATGAAGTAGTTACTGAATTCATTCTTTCCTAGAACACCCAGTGATGGAACTAAATGTAATGTTGTATGCTTAAAAATGCAGGTAATCAAAGGTGGATGTGCTAAACGTATTTAAACAATTCTGGACTAGTAAAATGAATTAACCGGAGAATTATTTTTATAAAACAGCTCTTATTTTCCTAAAAAAAAAAAAGAAGTGGTGTAGTGTCATTTTTGAATGGATGGATGCTAGGTTGCTGTAAGGGTGTGACACAAGCTTAACACTTTTGCCTCTAGGTTTGACTGTCTTACACTGGGCCAGGCTACCCTATGTGATCTTGAGACCCCAGGTCCAACAATACCTCTTTCTCTTAGCGCCTTATTGATCCCATCGAAGGAGTGCCGCTCTTGTTGGACCTTAAGTGTGAAGTCAGGGTAGAAACGGACCGTTGCATTTTCGTAGTGTAGGTCCCCTTGTGTCCAGTCTGCCTGTAGGATTGCATCATGGTCCCTATAGTTGAGGATTTTTGCGATTATAGTCCTGGGGGCTGCCCCGGGTTTAGGCCTGGGAATTGGTAGCCGGTGCGTCCTCTCGATTGTGAAGAGGGTGGAGAGCCATTTCGGTTTGAGGTAGTAGAGGATTAAATCCTCGAGGAAGAGGGCCACACTCAGCCCTTCTGAGCCCTCCGGGATCCCAACCACTCTTATGTTCTTGTAGCGGGCACTCCCCTCCTGATCCTCGAGTGTCAGGGCCATTTGACGGTGTTGGTGGACTAGCTTCTGGAGTCGCTCCTCAAGCTTTTTTGTGGAGGTTTGGAACTCCAGAACGTTTGTTTCATTCACCTTGACTCTGTCCGCAGTTTAATTCATGTCGGCCCTTGACAAGTTCATTTAGATGGATACAGTTTCGAGCATGGCTCCCAGCACCTGAATGGGCACCATTATTGATGTGAAGGATGGCTAGTTGTCTCCAGTCTGCCCACCCTGGGCTCCTGCGTCTGGGGGAGCTTGCTTCGGAACCGCAGATTTATCGAGTTTATTTGTTTGCACCGCTGTGCTACCCTTGGGCTTTATTGTAGGGGCGCACGCGTCGGGCCACTCACTGGAGGGATAGATCCGCAGCTCTCAAACACCCCAACGCGGTCCCACAGTGTGGTTGTGTCTTCTCTGCCAATATTTCAATCTGTCCAGGCCGGGTGTTCAATTGCTGATGGTATCAGAGGTGGCACCCTTTAGCCGTTGTTCACAGTGGGTGTGATGGATGTATATGTGTGGTGGGGGGTGGTGCACTCCTCGCTGGTCCCTGGAGGCACCACCATTACTTTTACGGATGGCGGTTGCCACCGCCGCTTGCCAACTACGTGTTAGGCCTTCCTTCTGCTCTGTCCGATACTAGCCTTCCACGCGTGCACAGCAACCCAGTGTACCCTGTGAATCTGTTTTGTCTCCGGTGTGGGGAGTGCATGCACGTCCAAGGGTGACTCTCACTTGCATCCGGTACGCATTTCAAGGGCTGACTGCCCCTGCTCACAGGGAAGAACAAGGCCTCTCGCCCCCAACCACTGCAGTTCCTGTGCACGTCTGTATAGGCGCTTCGTTTGAGTGCTGCCCGGCTCGGGAGAGTCGATGTTTGAGTGGCCGCAAGGGAAGGGGGGGTGGTAATTGGAGACTCAATGGAAGTCTGCTGCCCCATTCCTGCCCATTGGTTACATTGGGCGCAAGCCACGATTCGCCCCCCCCCCCCCCATCCAGAATCCCGCGGTGTGTAGAGCAGCCGCTGGGAACTCCGAGATCGTGTGCTCCTGCTCCCCTACCGCAGCCGCTGTGGCCCTGGCGGACCCCGGCACAGACGATGGCGGGCTGCTGGTCCAGGCAGAGGGAGGCGGGGTGCGGAGAAGCTAGAAGGCAGCGCCGGTCCGCTCACTGTCGGGTGAGCCGCCGTGCAGGGTGAACAGAAGGAGGCCAGAGGTTTTACCTTCGCTCTGCGGGCGGGCCTTTCCTAGTGGTCACGATATCGCCTCTGTGCTGAGGAACAGTCCCAAGATGTCCTTTTACGGACCAGATTTTTGCAGCGATCTGGTCAGGCGTCATTCCGCCAATGCTGCCGTTGATTCGGGGTCACTCCTGCATGATTTATAGCAGATTTTAAGGGTTTTAGGGTTCAGCCCCGGCGGAGCTCTCTCTTCAGGCAGCCATCTTCACCTGCGCCAGGACACGCCCCTCGAGTCTGACTTTTCTGACTATGATGTTAGGTGATACCGTCGCCAGTGACAGTTGATATCTGGAAGGTGTTCCATGTAATGTTGACGTTCAGCGTTTATGTTTTGATGGCAAAGCAAGTCTTCATTGGCATGATGGCGATAAGTCATACAATTGAGGTATAGGACTCGCACCGCTTATGTAACCAAATAAATTGTTCAAGTGCAAAAAGTTGTAGCGTGCAAGGCTGGGGCTTCGCTTCCTAGACAATCCAGCGTAAATTAATAATCAATGAGCAACCCTCATTGAGGGGTGTCCCCCTGCGCACCGCTTCAGTGTTACCCAGTAGGTATTCCAACAAATAATCCAATAAATACCAATAGTGTTCATTCAAATATTTATGGGTTTCTTGTATTTCTTCATGGAATTGCAGTCTTCATTCCAATGAACATCATGTTATGCTTGTATCCAACCATGTATAATTCCCATGATCAATCCCAATGCATTTCGGACTTTAATAGTCCTTCGTCAGGGGAATATCTAAACAAAAAAATATACGGTCTGAATTATGGGGGCACGTCTCTGTATCATACAAAACTAACAAACATTAAAGATTACATATCTTCAAACTTAACTAGGTCATATCAATGGTCATGCACATTTATAGTAGTCCAGCACCATAAGGTATCAGAGAACCGAAAAAACGATATATCTATATAAAATCAACCCAGTGTAAAGAATAATGATACTAAAAACGCGGAATCTAAACAACATATGTGACAATCATGGTCTATCATAATGCAGTGCTCGTGATCAAGATGCGATATTTATGTCGTGTATTTCAAGAAAAGGTGGCCGTCAGGTAATCTACAAGCGTTAGTACAGCGCATGCGGACGCCGCGTGCAAAGATCATTCTAAAGTGCTTATTACAAAATTTAGTAAGATGCCTCCGGTTTGAAAACATAATCATAGCGGTAAAGTCGCAATCACACTTACATTGGACCGCTGTTCACAGCACGCGAGCCTCGCGTGTGTTCGAACGTGGATTTCAGTGCGAAACAAGCAGTGTCTGATAACGTTAGCCAGTAGAGGTGCACAAACATAAAAGAGGGACTACGTTTGTAAGTGGAATGGTGGGCGCCATCTTAAAGAGGTTGATTTAACATGAAACAAAAATCATGCATGGACATAAAGTTGAAAAACATATTATAATTACGTAATGTGCAACAAAATTATAAGCACAGTGTGGACACAAACATAGAAAAAAGGGCGATTCAGTGGGAATCACCCCTGCCAGTAAAAAATGTGGTTTTAACAGTTTTAAACACTTGCAACCATTGGTTGGTAATGGTGGGTAACACTGAAGCGGTGCGCAGGGGGACACCCCTCAATGAGGGTTGCTCATTGATGATGGCGATAAGATCAGCCGTGATGTGTCAATGTCAGTCTGTTTTTCGACATCAATTCTTTTCATGTTAACTGTGTCTTCGACGTTAACAGTAGTGCTCGCTGCGTGAATGCCTATGATGGGAAGGCGTTGACCCTAACTTTGACAACAAACATGTTGGGGACAATGCCTTCAATAGAACCTCTTGCTGTCAATATTGTATGGGGTCAGAAGCAGTCACGTCAATAGGGTTTTCTTTGCCTTTTCTCTGAGAATTTCCACCTGAAGGGGTCCTATCTCCTCTTTTCTTCTGCTTTCATGTTTTCAAGCATTCCTCGTAGTATGATGCCCTGCTTAAGAGTGCTCTTGGGAATGTTTGGGCAGATATTGCAGTCCTTGACACAATGAGACGGAGGTAGACACACTACCCAGGCCTGCCACAGGGAAAGCATTTCTCAACTATAGAAGGCATAATAAGTTTTTTTTTTAATCCTTAAATTGACAAAAGAAATTCTATCATTTAACAGCCAGATGTAAAAGATAATGAGTGAAAATGGAAATATTGTCTAAAAGACGAATATTTCCACAAAACCTGAGATTTTAACACCTCAGGTGCTCTCTCGTATCCTTCTCACAGGAGCTGGGAATAAGAACTGAGTCGGTGAAGCAAAAATTGCCAGTACAAGGAATTATGATCTAGACTAGAGGGACTGCCAGAAGTTCTTAAATGCATTGGGCTCTTTTCACTGTTTTAAATTATCAGTCTATCAAGTTACATTTTGTCCTCATAATTTTACCCTGATATTTCCATTTAAGATGTTGAAATGCAGTATTCAAATTTTATCAGAATTTTTCCCTTGGTTTTTCAAAAACATATCCCCTTTTGATAGATTCTGCAGTATGTGGTCATTCGTTTTATGGACAAATGGATTCTTCATACTCTTTATGATGCATGATCAGAATATCTATAAAACAGTGCCTCACATCCATGCAGAGCAGGAGATCATTTAGACCTTTGTTACTTTCAATGAAGCTCCTCAAATGCAGAAACTACGCTGCTCCAATCATAACTAAAAATGTAGGGATTTTATAGTTTATGTTAAGAGTACTTCAAAAGGCCTAAATGAAACACTGAGACTGAACTGTAGGTATGATCACAGTGACCATCCTTTTGGGAATAGTCCCCAGTTTGTCTCTTTCTGGTAGCTGCAAGGAATTCACACAATTTAAAGAGGCAACTTCACAGGACCCGGAAGGAGATGTTGAGAAAAGCAAATTGAACCTAGAATCAAAGCAGCGGGTGGTCCACTTAAGGTACAGAGAAACAATGACTCAAAGATAGAGAGAGGTGTCAAAGAACCTATACACATCAGCAAAAATCAATAACAGCAATTATTGATATGGTTCAGAAAAAGGGATGCAAGTCAACTACTGTAAGCCTCTCACCTGTACTCATCCCTTTGTGTTGGAGCATAGGAAGCTTGATGCAAGCTATAGTCAACCATTATCTCTCTTTCCTGAGGTAATGACCTGAAACATCAGTAATACTTCACATTATTTAATATCCATGTAAAGCAATGCAAGGATGTGTTACAGCAGCTCACTGAAATCAATTTACAAACCAACATTCCACTCTTTCAGAAGCCATGAGGATTATGCCTTACTGTTCACACAAGTATCACAGACTAACTATCTGCAAGCTCAAAAAGTAATCATCAATTACATATTGGCGCACAACCATGCATGACATTTGGCAGTCACTTATGTTAATCTGACCCTAGGTATGTTCATAATTGTGAAGATATATTAAGGAGTGACAGTAAAAAAGAATAACCTTAGTAACTTCAAAAAGAACTTAAATAAAGTATGTTTGGCACTGTTTGATGAATCTGGATGAAATGTGGCAAATAGTTTGCAAGTCACACCCAGTACAGATATTTCATTTTTCATGTACATTGAATATGAGTGGCGGCAAATCTGGTTAACAGGATTCACAATTTTTTGACTCACGATTAAAAATAGCAGGAAGATACAAAAGTGTTACATTTTCAAGCTCATCGCACCCTTTTAAACTCTTAAATCTTAAAAACTACTGAACGGATTAACACCCAACCAATGAAAGCACACGGAGTAGTTCTACTTTCATATCAAGTTAGTCACAAATTTGTTTACTGGTTTTTGCTCTAGGAGAAAGCAGACAATTCCCTATCGGAGCTAAAATAAGAAAACACTTCTTGATTCACCCCATCACGCCTTCAACTTCTTCCCCCCTAAATGGATCTGCACGTCCTTAGCAGAATGAGTTAGAAGATCACCCAATTTCATTGAAATCGGTCCATGGGAACAAATCTTATAGGAAAATCAGAAAATGCATTTTCAGCGGAAAGAGCGACGGGTGGCACAGGGCAAAACATAATGTTATCTTAAATTGAATTTGTAGAGCGCGCGTACTCCGGGGAGGTTTCATGATGCTAATTCGGTTGAAATCCAAGTCCTAGAGAAAGGTTCCGAAAGCCTGTCAGAAAAGCCAAGCTTTTAGAAGACTTCTGAAGCCAAGAAGATTGGTGCAAAAGCGGATTTCGGAGGGAAGGGAATTCCAGAATGTAGGCGCCAAGGTAGAAAACCTGGCACCCCCGGTGCGCCTTAGTCTGAAATGAGGGGTAAGTAATAGATTTTAGTTAGCTGAACGAAGAACTCATGTGGGAGCATATTTGTTAATCATATTATTGACAAAATTTGGGCTCCTTCCGTTAAGTGACTTAAAAATAAGACATCCAATCTTGAAAGCACACCGCTGAACAACCGGAAGCCAGTGTAATTGCTTCAAGAGAAGAGTGATATGATGATGCCTAGGTTGGTGAACAATCAGACGCACAGCCTGGTTTTGTACTATCTGTAGACGTCTGGAAAGATAGAGAGGGATGCCAAAGTATAACGAATTGGCATAATGGACATGGGACATGACCATGGCGATGATCACCTGAACCTAGGCGTCATGAGTGAGAAATCTACAGATCTTTTTTATTTTGCGGAGTTGAAAAAAGCAGTTGGAGATCACCGAACTGATCTGAGGCTTCAGAGTAAGCTCCTGACTGATAACCACTCCAAGGCTTTTAGCCGAGCTAGAAGGGATGGGGGCTGACCCAGCTCCTTGGGCCAAAAGTGGGGTCCCCATGGGTTTTTAGCAATGCTACCTGTTAAGACCAGCTCCGTCTTGTCTGGATTAAGTTTTGGATGGTTTGTGTTCCTCCATTGACTGATGAACAACATGGTGGATTGAAAAGCATGAACCGACTCCGGAGAGTTACTGATGGAGAAGATGAGTTGGAAACTATCTGCATATTTGAAGGTGCAGAGTTTGCGCTCCTTCAGGGCTCAGACAAGCGGGAGGAGGTAGAGATTAAACAACAGGGGAGAGAGGGGGGAGCCCTGGGGGACTCAACAGGAGATTTTAACTTTAGGGGCAGTACAAACTGCCTGGGAGCGATTTTCCAAAAAGGAGCTGATCCAGCTTAAAGCAGGGCCCGAGATTCTTGCGTCCCTCACGCTGTCGACTAGGAGGGAGTGGTCGACCGTTTCGAAGGCAGCGGAAAGATCAAGCAAAACAAGGGCCTGTGAGGAGCCACAATCGACCTCACTACGAAGAGTATCCAATACTGTGAGGATTACCACCTCGGTAGCGTGTGCGGGGCGGAAGCCTGCTTGATGGGAATCAAGGGATTCTGATTCCTTCAAGAAGTCTGTGAGACAACCTGTGACATAGGCTTCCAAGATCTTAGCTAAATAAGGAAGAAATTTGTAAAAATTTGTGGATCGGATCCCACCCACCCACAACGATTGCCTCTTTAAAAGTTGCAGGGACAGTGCCTTGGGACAAAGACTCATTTAAGAGATTAAGAGCAGGACTAGGAAGGGTAGTAAAAATTTCCTTCAAAATACTGGGAGGACAACAGTCAGTGGAGAACCCGATTTGACATTCGAAAGAAGATTTATGAAAGTGTGCTCACATATTGTGGGGAAATGCATGAAAGTGATATGGTTGAGAATGGGATGAGGACTAAAGTCTGGATATTGACAGGCCGGGATACTGGAATTCATTTTTTTGATTTTGTCAATAAAAAAAAAGAGATTCAATGCATTGCAAAACGTTTATGAGGGGGTGGGCTTACATGAGATTCTCTCGGGGTTAGATAACTCATTCACAATATGAAAGATCTCCTTCGAGCGGTTAGTTACCAACAACATTTTAGATGAAAAATGCGCCGCTTTAGTAGATTTCTTATAAGTATTCAAGGAGTTTAAATAGGAATGTTTTTCTTCGGGTTTATAGTTACCTCGCCACTTTCTTTCCAATTGTCTTAAGGCTAATTTTTGGTGTTTCAACTCAGTGGAAAACCATTTCTGGGCATCATGGCGGTGGGGGGGCATGGATCTTCCTGAGGGGAGAAAACTTGTCACTGGCAGCCAGTAACCAACTGGTTAGCTGAGCAACAGCCAGGTTAATTGAGGAGTTGCCCGGAGGAGTCGAACTGGCGAGGGAATCAAGAAATAAAGGTTTCTCGATCTTATTCCAATTTTTGCGAGTGCACCCAGCTAGACTGGGGTTTTTATTCACAAAATGATCTTGGATGGTGAATTTGATAATATGGTGATCGGACCATGTACATGGTAAGACTGAGACCGGAGACATAGTGAGGTTGACAGTCCAAACCTGATCAATAATGTGTCCCTTAATATGTGTGGCCGTGGGTACCTGTTGAGTTAGGTTTAATCCTGAGAGAAGCTTGGTCAGTTCAGCCGATTGAGGGCATCCAAGAATAATATTGGCCCAATAGTTAAAGTCACCAATCAGCAGAACCTTCCCGTAGTTGGTTACCAGGTGAGCTATCTGTACGCCCAAGGAGTGAGGGAAGAGAGGCATCCTTTGAGGAGGTCTATAAAGCAGGACGCATTCCAAGGGGGCAGTATCAGATGCGAATTTTAATTTGATCACCAGGTTATCCACTGAGGGTAAGTCTAGCAGGGTTAGAGCTTTAAAGTTACAATCATGGCGTGTTATAACCACCACTCCTCCGCCCGCTTTCCCCTGGGGACGGTTAGCCTGGATAATGTGATAATCAGAGGGTAATGCTGCAAGGATGTCAGGGGATGCTTCCTGGGATAACCAGGTTTCAGTAAGCAGGAGAAGGGCATGCTGCTCGAATTTGAGCAACAAAAAGATATCCATCGTGTGTTTACCCAACGAGCGGGTGTTCAGATATACAACAGAGAGCTTCCATGCGTTATGACCGTCGCCATGTTGGATCTGAGATGGGCCAGCGATATGAGCCCCATAGATTATAGGAAAGGTAGTTCTAGGTGCCAGTATTCCCTCTTTCACTATACTGGAATATGAAAGGGGATTAAGCTTGGCAGAGACTATATGAAGTGCAGTCAGCTCACTGTCAGTGTAGCTAATTTTCTGATGACAAGCCCCAGGTCCCGGAAGGGCGCAGATGGGCTTGCATTTGGCGTGCCTCCGGCGCATCGCCGGAGCGCCCGCTGCACTCCAGCGCTGTGATTGGCATGAGGTAGCCGGTGGCAGCCTTAGCTCCGCCCCTTCGCGCTGATTGGCTATCGAGTGGGCGTGACAGCCAGCAGCAGCTGGGCTGGGAAGATGCGTGCGGGTGAGTGAGTTTCAATTTTAAAAACAAAACAGTTTTTAAGAACCTAGCAGCAAAGAATTTTAAAAGCAGGCGGATTCCAAAAGCAAGCTCTGCGAGCGAGGATGTCAAGCCAAATTCCCGCTCCCGTGCTGCTGTTGTGAAGCATTTTAGGATCAAGCGTAATTTACCAAGTCATGCCCTTATATAGGTATAATTCACATTGCTCTTATATAGGCATAGAAATCATTTTTTTTTTTTTAAAACAGATTTTAGGTTATTTTCATCATACAAAACAAGTCGTACATTCTTCATAACCCACAAACCTATCTCCATGATTGTTCCCAACTCCTCCCAGACGTGCCCCCCCCCCAAACTACAGTGGTGTGGGTATATTCATTGCTCCATGATGTCCATAACTCTCAGCGTGCAAGGCAGTAATGTACAATTTCCCCTATAGATGATCACATGTACGTAATTGCTCATTCATCCCCTTCATCCGATTGTTGCAGTAATAAAGCTTGAACCAATGCCTCCCATGCTCTTGCCACATCCATTGCCTTGTCTCCACCCCCTCGCCTAGCCTGCTGGAACCTGATTACACTTTCGGTACTTGCCCATTTACAAAATTCCGCTCGCCAGCGGCTGCCGGACGGTCCGTCCCTTGATTTCCAGTGCCAAGTTATCTCTCTCTTGGCTAGCAACAGGCCCATGTCAATGAATTTACTAGTGACCTTATTCTTGGCTGTGTGTGGAAACCAGTGCAGCAAGCATGTTGCCATGTCATAAGTCAATTGCCTATCTGTGAGTTCAGTTAGCAGTGCGCCCACTTCCACCCAATAGCTCCCTATCATCGGGCAATGCCATAACATATGTTCCAATTCCACCTCCTCCTCCCTGCACCTAGGACAAGCTGCGGTTTGTACATGGAAATATTTTTTAATCTTCCCGGGGGTCAGGTAAGCCCGATGCAAGATAAAGAACTGTACTTGCTGAAATCGGGCATTCCTACTTCCCTTCCATGCCCTTCCCAGTATCTTGCCCCACGCTGTGTCTGGTATGGGACGACCTATGCCCGCCTCCCATTTCATTTTCAAGTCCAGCAACTGTTTCAACCCTTCCTTCAGCATCCTCTGATGTAGACAAGTAATTGCTTTGAAAGTCCCCGCTGCCATCATCACGTATTGGCAGGCCATTGTGGTCTCTGGTTCTTCCCGTCCCCGCCCCAGTGTTTCCGTATCGCAGACGTCACCGCTGCGTGAAGCAAGAAACCGCCCTCTGGGGGGCCGAATGTCTCTCGCAGTGCCTGAAACTGCAGCGGCTCTCCATTCATATATAGATCTCCCACCATTTGGATGCCTAGTTCCTCCCACTCCAAGAGGGGAGACCAGTCACCACCATGCGGCAGCGCTGTCAGCATTCACAGAGGAATCTCGGGTGCGTAGGGACGCGCCGCATCCGCCCTGCGCTGACTCCTAGCCCAACACAGCCGTAGCGTGCGCTCCGCTAGTGTAAGATCCCTTACGTCAAGCCGCTGCTGCATAACTATGCAAGATAAAACATGGAGCTGTATCCCGAGCCCCCTCCTATCCTCTGGACCCCTGAATTCCGCAGCGATTTCCTGTGTCAATATTTGCAACTGAGCTGCCAGATAGTAAAGCTCAAAATCGGGTACAGCCATCCCGCCCTCTTGTTTGGCTCGCATCAGTGTGGTCAGCGCTACTCTCCTTCTCCCGGAGCCCCACAAAAGACCCACCAACATTGATCTCAGCTCTTTAAATGTCCGCGGCGGGACCCAAACAGGCAGAGTGCGGAAGTAATAGAGCAGTCTAGGTAAGGCCACCATTTTAAGTAGAGCTACTCTCCCCACTACCGCCAAAGGGAGTGTCGACCAGAACGCCACGCTCCCCTTCAGAGCTCTTATGCACCTCCCGACATTCCCGTCCAGCAGGTCCGTGCTCTCATAATATATCCGGACCCCTAAGTAGGTAAAGCATGTCGGCTCCCATCGCAACTCCCCAACCGTCGCCAACTCAGTCGCACCAGGGCGGATCGGAAAGAGACATGTCTTGCTCCAGTTGACCCTAAGGCCCGATACCTGCCCGAACCTCGAAAGCAGGGATTCCGCTGCTCGCAGTGCTACTCCGATGTTCTCAATAAAGTGGAGCAAATCATCCGCATATAGGGAAACATATTGCGGTACCCCCCCTAAACACAAGCCCTCGGTAAATCTGCCCCGATCGTGCCTGAATCGCCAATGGTTCCATAGCCAGCGCAAACAGGAGCGGAGACAATGAACAACCCTGCCTCGTTCCCCTCAGAACCGGATAAGGGGTGGATATGACCTCCCCCAACCGCACCCTTGCCGTCACCTCAGCGTACGATACTCTCATCCAGTGCATGAATTGCTTACCCAGACCAAACCGCTCAAGCACTTCATGTAAAAACGGCCATTCCAAACTATCGAAGGCCTTCTCTATGTCGACAGACAAGACCACTGGGAGTTCAGAGTCAGGTTGGCCGTCCTCCATAATCCGTAACAGCCGCCTAATATTCGATGCAGTGTGCCTGGTAGGAATGAATCCTGCTTGGTCCCGATGGACCAATGTGGTCATAAATGGTAGGAGGCGAGTGGCCAGAATCTTGCTTAAAATCTTATAGTCCACTGTCAGCATGGACAGCGGGCTGTAAGAAGCCACCTCCTCCCCGTCCCGCCCCGGCTTCATCAGCGGTATAATCAATGCCTCTCTCATCGACGTTGGCAGACGACCTCGCTTCCCGGCTTCCTTATATACTTCCAACAACCGGGGTGCCAAAATATCAATGTACTGTGCATAATATTCCACAGGGAATCCATCAACTCCCGGTGTCTTGTTCCGGGCCATTTGCTTTACTGCAACCCGTATTTCAGCCAACGTAATATCCTGACCTAGCAATTTCCCCTGATCATCCTCCAATTTAGGCAGAGGGATCTCCTCCAGGTATCCTTCTATATCAGTCACCGCCACGTCTAGCGTACTCCTGTATAAGGCCTCATAGTACCGCCGAAACCGGGCAAGAACCTCCGCCTGAGAATAAACCAACTGCCCGGTCTCGTTCAATATACTCAATACTGGATTACCTTTCGGCACTGGGTTCGCCAATCGCGCTAGCAGGGTTCCCACCTTATCCCCCTCCGCGTGCGCTCTCGCCATATAGTTCTTGTGGTCAAAACAACGCAGTCTCTCTGTCTCTGCCGCTACCTTCTCCCTCGCCGGAACCACAGCCAAGCTACAAAAAAGACTACAACGCATCCAGAACGCCTCGGCCCGACTCATCCTAGACATCCCTCGACGCAGCCACATCTCCGGCCACCTGAGGAACCTGCACTGGCTCCCCGTCAACGGGCAGATCACGTTCAGGCTCCTCACCCACGCACACAAGTCTCTCCACGACCTGGGCCCCAAGTACCTCAACGACCGCCTGACCTTCCACACGCCCACCCGCCAGCTACGATCCGCTAGCCTCGCCCTCGCCGCTGTACCACGCATCCGAAGAGCCACCGCCGGAGGCAGATCCTTCTCCTACCTAGCGGCCAAGACATGGAACTCCCTCCCCATCCACCTTCGGCTGACCCAGGACCACCTCGCCTTCAGAAGACAACTCAAGACCTGGCTGTTCGAGCAGTAGCGGCCCCCTTCCCCCAAGCGCCTTGAGACCCTTCCGGGTGAGTAGCGCGCTATACAAGTGATATGATTGATTGATTGATTGGCCTCTAGAAGTTGTTCCTGTAATTCAGGCGTATCGGGCCTGCGCCACTCTAAGTCCCGCAACCCTTCCTCAGCTTTTGTTATATCATTAAGCACCACCTTCCTGGCTCCCGAGTACTTACTAATGCATAGTCCCCTCATCACCACCTTAAAGGCGTCCCACTCCGCCGCCCTGGTATCCACTGACCCCTGGTTTTCTTCAAAATAGTGTTCAATCCCCTCCTGTATCTCCGTACGGAAAACCTGATCATCCAGCGTTTCCGGTCGGAGCCGCCAAGTAGGAATCGCTGAGCGCGCGCGCTGCCAAGAAAGTGAAAGCAACATCGGATTATGGTCTGAGATGGTGCGTGCGAGGTATTCCGAGCGCGCAATCAGATGAGCTATCTCATGAGAACAAAGAATCGTGTTGATTCTAACATGCAGGTCGTGTATAGCGGAAAAAAAGGAATAATCCCTATCCCTGGGATGTTGTCTACGCCATGTGTCCACTAGCCCCCAACTGTCCTGCCAGTCTGACCTGCTTTTCGCCAGTCTCCTAACCGGAGACGCAGTAACCGGGTGTGACCTGTCCAAAGCAACATCTGTAATCGCATTAAAATCCCCCCCTACTATCGCAGGGCCCGCTAGGTAATGTGCCAGTGTCCCAGATAGCCACTCATAGAAGCACGCCTGTTCTATATTCGGGGCATAAATGCTACAGAGCACTACATCCCTCCCATACAGCTTACCTTCCACCGCTACAAATCTGCCCTCTGGATCCAAAATATGTCTCTTGGCCAGGAAAGAGACTCCCGGTCTTATCCAGATTAGCGCCCCTCTAGCAAAGGCCGAATAGGCCGTACTAAAGACCTGTCCCCTCCATCGCCGCTGCAGTGCTTGACCCTCTGTCCTGGTGAGATGTGTCTCCTGTAATAAGGCAATCTGGACCCCCCTCCTCACCAAATACGCATGTATCTTATGCCTCCTAGTCATTGTATTCAGACCCCTTACATTCCATGTGATACATCGCAGTTCAGGTAACGTTCCCATCTGTTCCGCCCACCCGCACCAAGAGTTTCCTTCCACCCACACCACTGACAATACCCCTAGAATTAACACCCCGCTCAACTCCCACAACCCTCCCCCCCAGAACAGGACCCAATATCAGTCTATTAGCCCCCATCCAAACTATTCAAAACACGCACGATTATAATCTGTAGTAGTCACTACAGAGTGCCTTAAGGGCAATTGAGGGGTGACTCGGCTCCAAAAGGGAGCGGCGTTCGCCGTGCCCACTCCCACCCTAGACCCCATCCATCAGTGCGCTGTACTCATCAGTTCCCCCATCAGCCCTGATTAGCAATGTTCGTTTCGCCAGTTCAAAATGGCCCCCCAGCACCACGTTTCCCAGAGAAGTCACTCATCTAACATGCCTTCCGCCGTTGCAGGTGTAACCGAGAGGCCTTTGCTGCTGTCCGCTTCCGAAAGTTCTGTGTCCGACCGCACTTTGCCATCATCCGAGTCCGTTCCCACCTCCGATTCTGTCCTCTGCGATCCGGTGATCTCCGCTGTTGCCGCCAGTGCCCCCTGTTTGTCCGCCACCATTTGCTGCTTTCGCAGGGACTTGAACCTTTTCCTTATCCGTTGGGATTTGCGCACTTGCGGAGCTTGAAATAGGTCAGAGTCTTGGGTGCCTCCTCGGTCAGTGCCCGCCCTATATGATTCGAGCCGTGTCCATGCCTAGTCAGGGGTAAAAAAAGAACTGTGTCGTTCCATCGACAATGATTCTCAGCTTGGCCGGAAACAGCAGCGAGTACTGAATCCCTTCTCCCCTGAGCTCTTTTTTAATCGACAGATAAGTGGCCCTGCGTCTCTGGATCTCCTGCGTATAGTCCGGAAATAGCGTGACTTTACTGTTCTCCACCGTGAAGGGTCCCATCGTGCGCGCTCTCTGAATCAACGCGTCCCTGTCCTTGTAATGGAGCAGTTTCGCTACCACTGGCCTCGGCGGGCGGCCCTGCAATGGCGGTTTGGCCGGGACCCTGTGCGCTCTCTCAAGCGTGAAAAAGGGGGATAGGCCCTCCGGTACAACCACCGTCTTGAGCTAATTTTCCAAGTATATCACCATGTCCCCCCCTTCCACTTTCTCCGGCAGGCCTACCACCCGTATGTTATTACGCCGATTCCTACTTTCGGCATTCTCCGCTTTCCTCTCCAACAATTCTATGCGTTCAAGGGCTTGCCCCAATTTATTGTCCGTAGCTGCTTGGGCCGGTACCAGCTCTTTCAGTGCCGCTTCACTCTCTTTCACCCTGTCCGCCAACTTTGCATGATCTGCTCTCAGAATTCCCAGCCCAGTCGCCACTTGCGCAATATCAGTTTGCAGCGCCTCTTTCGTGGCCGTGATAGCTTCCAAGATTTTGTCCAGCCGTTGATGGATACCTGACTCCGATTGTGTCGCATCCACGTTTCCCTCCGCTCCTCGAGTGGGATCTTGGCCCGCCATCTCTTCCTTCTTGGTCTTCGGCTTCATATTCACTACTGGCTGGTGCGCCACACCTTATCATAGGCCTCCCTGTTCAGGGGCTACCATAGGCCTGGCGCCTCTCTCCCACTTCGACGTCGGTTGCTCTTACTCAGTCTTTCGGGAATGCCACAGCACTTCCTGTCCCCCTTGTCTGCCCGTCTCAGCCTCAGACTCCCACACCTTCGGTGCACCCTGGTTGATTTAGGGACTTCTCTGGCCTCGTCGTGTTTCATGCACCACTGTTCCGATAGTCGTGTCGCAGCAAGTTTGACTATCGTGTAGGCCAGCCCTTGACTCCGCCGTTTCGAGGCACCCCGGTTGGTTTTGGGTACCTCCCCGTTCTCCGGTGGTCGCTATCTCTGATGTCTCATACCACGGCCGTCCCAGCCGAGAAACCCTTTCTTCAGCCGAGCGCAGGGTTCCGGGTCCCTTCGTCATCCACCTCCGGCCGCCATTTTGGGCCTCCTTCAAGTTCGTCACCTCTGCCCAGAGTCCGATATGCCCCCTTCGGAGCCTCTGATGTCCCTGTCTCTTTCGACTCAGGATCAACTCATACGATCCAGTGTCCGCTTAGGCCACTTTTGGTGGTGAGCTCAGGCTTCTTCGGGATGTCGACCAGCCTCGGCTCCGGCTGCCATCTTGTTGTCGCCGTCTCCTCCAGAGACCTTCTTTTGCCGTTTTTCGCTCCAGGGCTGCACAAGAGGGTTCTAGTTTCTCGAGGGTGATCTCGACCTCCTCCCCTATCGATCCGACACTCGGTGACCCGAAAACAGCAGCTCAGTATACGATTTATCAGGATATTTGCGGGATCGGGCACGGAGCTACCAGCTCACGCCGCCTCACCCATCGGCGTCCAAGCCACGCCCCTTAGGCATAGAAATCATACCCATATTTAGACATAACCCATCCAGTCCAAATACAGGCATGGCTACTTCCACTAGTTCCAAAAAGCCACAACGATTTCTTTGAAAACTCGGCTTCAGCAGTCAGGGACATTCTCTTGCTTGAATATTGATTTGTCCTAGAAATCATGGAGTTTTCAAAGAACTACCACTCCCTTGGGGTTCTTTGGTGACGTTATTATGTTCGACTTTACGGCAAACTAGGCACCTTCAAGGTATAAATATGCCTACACTTGCCCTAGCAAAGACACGGTGGTTCGGAGCAGCTCGACTATCTACTTGCCCGACGCAGCTCGCTACAGCAAGTGCCGAAGGAAGCAAACCCTCCAGCTGACGCACTGACAGAGAAGCTGTCCTTTCTCTCACTGAGAATCAAGCTCCAGTGTTTCCAAGCTCTCCTCGCGGGGTGTTGAGAAATCGAGTCCCGAGACAGAGATACCAGACCTCCTTCATTCTAAAACCAAGGTACGGAGCTGATTAGATTAGACCCTAAGAGAACTCTTGGTTAAATTCTTGGCAAAGAAAAACTAAACCTATGCTACACCTCACTTACTTCTTCCCTCGTACTAGACTTAGGTTAGGTATATTGGGGTAGGCGTATTTTAGAAGCACCCGTTGAGTACTTTCAGCCTTTGTTATTTATGTATGTATTTATCTATGGTCTAGGAACCATACAATGCTTTACAGTATTATTTTAAAATACTCTTCTTACTGTACGCATTATACTTTGCAACCAGTATTGCGATTATAGCAGTTCATTTCTTTTGCATGAGAAAGAAGACTATTCAATAAATCCTTTTATTGAAAACGCCTATCTCTCTATTTCTCTGCACCTCTGTTGTAACGAAGCATGCACGAATGACTAGGTAAAATATCTATCTATTGTTTCCACGACTCTGAAGATAAGTTTTATCTTGGGGAAACAAAGTTGTCATGTTTATGCGGTTGTCAGAAACTAATCCCTTGTTGTGTATTCGAGAAAGTTTCTATTGACCTCTGAGCTAGCTGGCACTCACAATTAAGTCTAATATATTCAATAGAGACCTAGTAGACCTAAGTCCTACGGCAAATCTACAAGATATATTATTCCAATGCGCAGAGGCTATTGGGAATATAGGAACTACACTACATGGCGCCCAACGTTTGGTAAGGCACTAATTTAACGCTAGATACTAGAGTAACTCAGTCGTGCTTTTCACAGAGACCCCTTTTTCCCGTCAAATACTCCAATAGACGTCTGGAGTGGGTAAAAGGACAAAATATCCGCCATTACTGAGGAGAACGAAAATCCTATGCATTAGTTTTTGGTTTGTTCAACGTTGAAGGATGCAGTGTTCCAAAATATTGTGCACCTTATCTTTGTTTCCTTGAAACTTGCTCTGCAAACTTTCAGCCAACAAAATGACTGAAAGCGAGAACGGGCTGCAGCCCAACCGGTTTTAAACATTACAGGTTTCCAAGAAACTGACGCGGATGCTATAATCATCCCGGAAAACTTAAGGAAAACCATCACTATAAAGCTTATAACGAATGGCCTATCACCTAGTGGTGGTAGGGTAATTTTTGTCATAGAGAAACGTGAATATCGGCAGACAGAGGTATTCTATTCATGGATTGTCTTCCCTCAAGGAAATCCAGTAACACATGTGTTCCACTTCTACAAAGTAGAGGAACCTCCAACGGAATACGTTCCTTTCGAGGACATTGAAATTCCACTAACTTGCCAAGAGCATCAGCTCTGGTTTAAAGGCGCCCTACAACATCAAAATCACATTACCAGGCTCGGTCCACTAGGTAGACCAGGAGCAACATGGCCGGTACTCGCCAGCTATACACCACATCCTGACATTGAAGAAATGTCAAGCGAAGAACTATTTAGTTCAACTAAAACAACTAATAAAAATACATAGACAATTGGCTCAATATGTCATGCGGACTTTAACAGTCCAACCTCCAATAAGGATTCCACAGCAAACCACTCACCAGGGGAACACAAATAAAATCACACCACAGACTATACAATCAGTCATTGGTAAATTGCCCACAAAAAGGGAACAAATTCCATTCTGGATAGCTCAAAAAATTACTCAAATCGAGGCAGTATTTCCTGATAGTACACCTAATGAGAAACACAGAATTTTAACAATCTGTTTACAAATGGGGATCGCACCACACCTGGAGGACTGCGACACTTGGGGCACAGTCTTTGCTGCAATCTACACAAAAAACACATGGTGTTCCATCTACGGCAACGATACCAGACGTCCTGAAACAGATTCAAAATGAATACAGGGCAGAGCCTGCTTTAAATCTGGGTATGAAATTACTGAAAGATTTCAAACAGGTCTCAGCTATAATATTAGCTAATATTAAAGGTGAAGCAGCATCCGTGGCGATACGCCCAAAAAAAAAAAGGGGAATTGATATAACTGAGCAACCATATGAACTGGCCAGAATAATTGAAAAATCCTATGAAGAACTAGGTAGAGATAGTTTGGGTGGGAAACCAGTTAAACCCCAACTAACAGAAAATCCTGGAAAGGTCTTTATTAAAAACACTCTCACTACTCCTAAAAAGAAGTGGGAAAATACTAAACAAACTTCTAATGATTAGCGTTCTCAATCCAGAGGTAGGTCTCCTCAAAGGGAGCCCTCTGAAAAGAGGTATAACCTCAGGAAAAGGGATAATTTGAGAAAACCTGATAGATATCAAGATACTGATACACGTTCCTCTCATACCTTTCAGACTTCCTCACAGAAATCGGAAAGAAGAGGACGGTCAGAACAAAATGAAGAACGTGTAAAGTCCAAAGACGATCAACACGTTCCAAAAAATAAGAAAACCCAATTCATCAAAAAGAAGGTAGGTCTAAAAATCAGAGATGCAGAGGATCTTGAGGACACAACTCAAGAACGGGGAGTGGGGCCAGACAATGCTGGACAGCCCAGCAGAAGTCACCATAGCTCCCAAGATCTTGAAGAATCATCCGGAGACAGTGGACTAGAATGAGTACATTCAAGTTGAAACAGCTGATACCAGGGTTAGTGTACCCCATAAATTATATGAAGTAGCGCCTCCGGATGGAGGGGGACATAACTAGAAAAATAAGAGCACTCTTTTGGGAGAAGCTCTCTAAGGGTTATGCCATTCTTCTAGCTGAAAAAGACTGGCCACCAAAATTTGTCAGGGAGTGCCCATACGGCGAATACATCATTATGCCAGCCTTCTCAAATCATATTCCAATTCACTTAAAATACACCTATGCCAGAAAGTGGGCTGTAGCCCAGGCTCCAGCATTATATAAAAATCATGTGGGATGGGATGAGGATTCTCCTCACCACAAAATCCAGTTAAAATCACAACCAACTGTACAGAGGTAGTACCCAGTTAAGCAAGAAGTTAGAAACAGGTCAGAGAGATATTAGATCAACATGAATACCAAGGGGTGATTGAAACATGCACCTTGTCCAAGACCAATCCTTTGTTTCCTGTCTCCAAACCAGATGCACAAGTTACTACTTGTGTAACGATATATCTGCAAGAGACATGAGTTAGTGATAGATTCCTTACCTTAGAATATCCCCAGGCGTCAGACTGGATCCGGAAATTTTTTGCGTAGCAATACCCCTGCGCGCCGGCAGGCGTCGTCCGCGTCTCCGCGTCCTTCGTCGGCGTCGTTAGCGCCGGAATAACGTCGCAGTACTTACACGCCGCCCATGCGCGCTGACGTCAGTTCTGATACACAGCTTTTCCGCACCAGATACGCAGAGCCATGATAGAACAAACACTGGTGCCATGAAACTAGGGCCCTGAAAGGGGTTGACCTTAACCCTAGATATCGGTTCGCAGAGCGGGGAGGATGGGTGGGACGGTAAGGAATCTATCACTAACTAATGTCTCTTACAGATATGTCGTTACACAAGTAGTAACTTGTGCATCTGAAAGAGACACGTTAGTGATAGATTCCTTACCTTAGAATAGATACCCCAGCAATACCAACCCTGGTGGTGGGTCTGTGAACCAATAATCACACCAGAAAGTCCTGGAGGACGGAACGGCCAAAGAAGCCATCCCTCCGGACTTCACTGTCCAGGCAATAGTGTCTTGCAAACGTGTGCAGCGAGGCCCAAGTAGCTGCCTGGCAAATGTCCTGCAAGGGCACTCCCCGGCCCAGGGCAGTTGTAGTCGCTGTGGCCCGAGTGGAATGAGCCCGCAATCCAACAGGGGGCTCCTTTTTAGCCAAGGAGTAACATGCCTGGATACACAAGATGATCGACCGAGAGATGGTCCGCTTGTGCACCGCCTTTCCCTTCTTAGCGCCCACGTAACCAACAAAGAGTTGGTCATCCACCCGGAACTGGCGTGTGCGATCCAAATAGAATGAGAGCGCACGTTTTGGGTCCAGACGGTGGAGCCTCTCTTCATCTTTCGAGGGATGCGGAGGCGGAAAGAAGGTGGGAAAAGTGATGGACTGCCCGATGTGGAAGGCCGTGACAACCTTGGGCAGGAAAGATGGCCTAGTCCGCAACACAACCTTGTCCGGATGGACAGAAAGGAAAGCGGGTTTAGAGAAGAAAGAGCCTGGAGCTCACTCACTCTCCTGGCAGAGGTGATGGCAACCAGGAAAGCAGTCTTCAGAGTAAGAAGGCGGAGAGGGCAGTTGTGAAGTGGCTCAAAGGGAGCGCACATCAGAAATGTAAGAACAAGGTTCAAGTCCCACGGAGGCATCACAAACGGAACAGGAGGGAACGTGTGTGATGCCCGTCATAAAAAGATTTACAACAGGGGACTTGAACAAAGAAGGTTGATCAGGCAGCCTCAGAAAGGCCGAAAGGGCAGAAAGGTAGCCCTTGATAGTGCCCAGAGCAGAGCCCTGCTGGGCGAGAGAAAGAAGGAAGAGAAGAACCTCAGAAAGATGGGCAGAAAGTGGATCCACAGCCTTTGCTGTGCACCATGCCACAAATCTATTCCACCTGCAGGCGTATACCGATTTTGTGGAGGGACGCCTGGCTGCCAGAATGACATTACAGACTTCAGGAGGCAAGTCAAATGGCCTC
Organism: Lissotriton helveticus; assembly: GCF_964261635.1. NCBI lineage: Eukaryota > Metazoa > Chordata > Amphibia > Caudata > Salamandridae > Lissotriton > Lissotriton helveticus. The sequence continues at coordinate 580,499,495 of NC_136063.1, forward strand.
AACTGTCGCCGCTCAATCTGCAAGCATGGAGGTGGAGACTGGACAGGTTCGGGTGGAGGACCGTCCCCTGCTGCTGCGACAGAAGGTCCTCCTGAAGAGGCAGACGAACCGGGGGATCGACTGTCATACTGAGTAGCTCTGGATACCAGTACCTTCGTGCCCAGTCTGGAGCCACAAGGATGACTTGGGCCCGGTCGCGCTTGATCTTCTTCAGGACTCTGGGCAGAACTGGAATAGGCGGAAAGGCGTACTGCCACCCACTGCCAGAGGCGCAGAGCCTCCTGGCAAAGGATCCACGACCCCACCCCGCCCTGTTTGTTGCAGTACCACATGGCGGTGGTGTTGTCCGTGAACACCTGCACTACACTCCCCCGGACAGAGGGGAGGAATGCCTTCAGTGCTAGACGAATCGCCCCGCAGCTCCAAAAGGTTGATATGGAGCCGGGACTCCGCCGGAGACCAGAGGCCTCTGATCTCCGCCTCTCCCATGTGGCCTCCCCAGCCCTGGAGGGACGCGTCCGTCACAACTACGTGCTCCGGTTGGGGAAGGGAGCGGGATCTGCCGCTGACCCAATCGCGGTCCGTGAGCCACCACTGCAGCTGTCTCGCAGTGCCCTCCGAGATCAGGACATGGTCGGATAGGTTGCCCTGATGCTGGGCCCACTGAAACTTCAGGTCCCACTGCAGAGCCCGCATCCGCCACCTGGCGTGATGCACCAGAAGGATGCAGGAGGCCATCAGCCCCAGAAGCCGCAGCGTCAACCTGACCGAAACCCGGGATATAGGCCGAAAGATCGGAATCAGAGCCTGAATATCCCTGACCCGCTGTTCGGGAGGATAAACCCGAAACTGCGCCGAGTCGCGAACCACTCCGATGAAGAGGAGCTTCTGAGAGGGGCACAGGTGTGACTTAGGCACATTGATGGAGAACCCCAGCTGGTGCAGGAGGTCTGCCGTCGTCTGGTGGTGGCTGACGACTGTCTGGGGCGAGCCCGCTGTCAACAACCAGTCGTCGAGGTAGGGGAAGACTGAAACCTGCGCAGATGAGCTGCGACCACCGCCATCACCTTTGTGAACACCCGTGGGGCGCTGGTAAGGCCGAAGGGGAGCATGGCAAACTGAAAGTGCTCGTGGCCAACCATGAACCGCAGGTAGCGCCGGTGGGCCGGCAGGACGGGGATGTGGAAATCAGCGTCCAGCTAGTCCAACGCTACCATCCAGTCTCCTGGGTCCAGGGCAGCTAAGACCTGAGCCAGTGTCAGCATTTTGAACTTCTCCTTCCGGAGGAAGCCGTTGACGTTCCGTAGGGCCAAGATCGGGCGTAGGCCCGCTTTGCCCTTCTTGGGTACCAGAAAGTAGTGGGAGTAGCAACCACACCCTACTTCTGGCCCAGGAACGCAATCGATGGCCCCCTTGGCCAGGAGGGCCGTAACTTCCTCCTGCAGAAGTCGCAAATGATCCCCCGATACACGGTGGTTCTGCGGTGGCATGGCTGGAGGAGTCGCCTCGAAGGGGAGGGAGTAGCCCCTTCAGACGATTTGCAGCCCCTACCTGTCCGACGTGACAGTGCACCAGTGAAAGAGGTGATGGCGAGCCCTGCCTCCCACTGGCGTCACATGGGCCTGAAAACACGGACTAGGAAGGTTTTGAGGCAGATGCTGCGAGGGGAGGTGTGGACTGGCCTCGCCGTTGCCCCCGACCGCCGCCACGGCGGTTTCCACGGCCACCACCGCGCTGTTGAACCTTCTGCGGTGCGTGGCTGGCAGCACGTGGGGGGGCGCCCCTTCCGTGGCCACGCAAGGAGCGAAAGGCACCCAATTGCTGGCATGTGGCCGAGAGGCCCAAGGACTTGGCCGTAGCCCTGAAGTACTTAAAACGCTCAAGCGCATGGTCTGCCTTGTCGCCAAAATGGCGACGGCCATCGAACGGCATGTCCAGAAGAGTGGCCTGGACATCGGCCGAAAAATTGGCGGACCTCAACCAGGCGTGGCGGCGAACCGCACCCGTCGTTGCCATCGCCCTGCCCAGTGAGTCCGTGGTATCCAGCCCACACCGGATGGAATATCGCGCTGCATCTCGACCCTCCGCAAGGGCTTGGGCGAGTTTAGCCCGGACCTCCTTCGGACATTGTGGCAGCACATCCGCGATCGTGTCCCACAGGGTGTGGGTGTAGCGGCCCAAGAGGCATGCGGTATTGACAGACCGCAGTCCCAAACTCAGGGACAAGAACACTTTCTTCCCGAACTGTTCATACCTCTTGGATTCCCAATCGGGCGGAGCCGTCGGGAATGCGGTCTGGGAAGTGGAGGCCTGGATGACCAGGCTCTCGGGGGTGGGATGGGTGGACAAAAAGCAAGGGTCGCCCAGGGCCGGGCGGTAGCCTCTGGCCACGTTCCTATCCACAGGCGGACCCGTGGCGGGCTTGGACCAAGTGCCCACAAGAACGTCACACAAGGCCTCATTAAACGGCAGCAGAGGCTCATTGGACCTTGCCTGCGGTTTAAGGACCTCAGTGAGGAGGTTATTCCTCACGGCCGCGACGGGGAGCTCAAGGTTTAATGCCTTGGCCGCCCTCGTCAACACTACACTGTAAGCAGCCCCCCTCCTCCGTAGCCATGGTGGGATGGGAGACAAATCCAGTGTCTGGCGAAGTGTCAATTCCACTGGCCTCCCCAAGCTCATATGTCCAGTACTGTTGAGACTGGCAGTCTTGTGCCAGAGGGTCCACAGACCCCTCCCAATCACCTTTGTCACCCATCTCCTGTAGAGCAGGGTCAGCAGACGGGGCCATCTCATGGAAATAGAAATCTCCAAAGGCTGTTGGAACAGGCTCCCAGCGGCGCCGCTCCGGCGCCAGATCCGGACCGAAGGGAGAATTGGGGACGGTATCCATAGTGGGCGCCGGGCGCGACACCCGCGGGGCCGGCGCCGGTGAGGTCGTGAGGTCGACCGGCGATGACCCGGATCCGGAAGCAGATCCAGTGAGGGCCTGCGGCGCCGGGACCGAAGTCGCCGGCGGCGCCGAAGCACCCGACGGCGTCGGAGCCGAAGCACCCGACAGCGTCGGAGCCGAATCACCCGACCCGCTAGGCCCTCCAGCCGGGGCCGTTGGGCCCGGAGGCACCACAGGACCCGGCGGAGAAGGGAGGGACCTCATGGCCATGAGGTACCGCTCGACCTCCTCCGGCGTCGCGTCATGCCCAGGGACCCGAAGGTGTGGGGCAGGCGGCGACGCCTGCGACTCCGTCTGAGCCGCGTGGGTGGTGTCACCCGAACCCCCGGCGTACTGCCACCCACTGCCAGAGGCGCAGAGCCTCCTGGCAAAGGATCCACGACCCCACCCCGCCCTGTTTGTTGCAGTACCACATGGCGGTGGTGTTGTCCGTGAACACCTGCACTACACTCCCCCGGACAGAGGGGAGGAATGCCTTCAGTGCTAGACGAATCGCCCCGCAGCTCCAAAAGGTTGATATGGAGCCGGGACTCCGCCGGAGACCAGAGGCCTCTGATCTCCGCCTCTCCCATGTGGCCTCCCCAGCCCTGGAGGGACGCGTCCGTCACAACTACGTGCTCCGGTTGGGGAAGGGAGCGGGATCTGCCGCTGACCCAATCGCGGTCCGTGAGCCACCACTGCAGCTGTCTCGCAGTGCCCTCCGAGATCAGGACATGGTCGGATAGGTTGCCCTGATGCTGGGCCCACTGAAACTTCAGGTCCCACTGCAGAGCCCGCATCCGCCACCTGGCGTGATGCACCAGAAGGATGCAGGAGGCCATCAGCCCCAGAAGCTGCAGCGTCAACCTGACCGAAACCCGGGATATAGGCCAAAAGATCGGAATCAGAGCCTGAATATCCCTGACCCGCTGTCGGAGCCGAATCACCCGACCCGCTAGGCCCTCCAGCCGGGGCCGTTGGGCCCGGAGGCACCACAGGACCCGGCGGAGAAGGGAGGGACCTCATGGCCATGAGGTACCGCTCGACCTCCTCCGGCGTCGCGTCATGCCCAGGGACCCGAAGGTGTGGGGCAGGCGGCGACGCCTGCGACTCCGTCTGAGCCGCGTGGGTGGTGTCACCCGAACCCCCGGCCGCCTCGTGCGAGCGTCGGGGTGGGTCGGAGGAACGATGACACCTCTCCAACCTCTCATGCCTCTTACCTGAGGACTTGGATCCTGACGACCGATGTCCACTCCCGGAGCTGCAAGGACTCCGACCCCGCGACCGGTCCCTCGACCTCTGGTGGGACTGGGACCTGGAGCGGCGCGGGCCGACTGCCGGAGCTCGAGTCGCTTGCAGGACCGCTCCCGCCTAGCTTTAGACGTCAGGGCCCGGCAGCCGGAGCAGGTGTGGTCGTTGTGATCGAGGCCTAAACACTTCCGACACCGGCGATGGGGGTCGGTAACCGACATCAGTCGGTCGCACTTGGAACAGGGTTTGAACCCGGGCATCCCTACCGGCACCGTCAAAGTCGAAGACTCGCGTGGAAAAATTATCAAAAAGATCAAAAAGTTTAGTCAAAAATTGACTAAGGGGGTAGAGCTTCTCCGGATCTGCGTTAGCTGGCACGGACAAAAGAAGAACGGACGTCAGCGCGCATGGGCGGCGTCTAAGTACTCCGACGACGTCATTCCGGCGCTAACGATGTCGACGACGGACACAGAGCCGCGGACGACGCCTGCCGGTGCGCAGGGGTATTGCTACGCAAAAATTTTCCAGATCCAGTCTGACGCCTGGGGATATTCTAAGGTAAGGAATCTATCATTAACGTGTCTCTTTCAGATAATACATCTCGTCTAGTTTTGGACTACAGACATTCAAACTCTAGTTGCAAAACCTTTGCAGTACAAAATGCACACAGTGCAGCACTGATGAATAACATCGTGCGTAAAAAAAATAAAACTACATTAGATATTTCTAACTGTTTCTTCTGTCAAAACATTGCACCTGGGGCGTGGTCTACAGCCGAGGGAGATGGCTGCACACTGAGCAAGTAGCGAGCCATAACCGTATCGACCACGCCTAATCCGGCATTATCCGTCTATCCAGAAGACACACGCCGCTGTCGGAGGAGGTTGTGCGGCCGCTGGCGGTGTCTGCTGGCAGCAAGACCCCGTTTTCGGCGCGGTCCGGGACTGTGTTCGCCAGCGGCTGGTAGGCCCGGAAACAAGATGGCGGCGGCGGAGCTCGGAGCTTGAAAGCCCACGCCCCAAGTTGAAGGGAGGTTTCGGCCGTGGGTGTGAGAGTGCCTGCGCTTCTGATCCGGAGCGCGGTACGGGCCGCGGCAGTGCCCGCGCAGAAAATCCGGTGCCCGGCGGGGTGGCCTGAGAAGTGGCGGCAAGGCGGCGGGGGGCAGCGTGATAATCATCAGGACGCCGCCTGGCGAGGTCAGGCTGCTCACACGCGCACCCCGCCGGTGATTGTTGGGGGTACTTGACTTTGCCCTTGCCACGGAGAACAGGCAGGCAGAGTGCAGCAGAGCCCTCCCTATAGGACTTCAGGCAATGCTGTGAGGCCGGGTCTGCGCACTGGAAGGGTCTCGGCATCTGCGGCCCCTTCCTTTGAGTTCAGCGCCAAGCAGCATTGGGACAGAGGAGGCCGGCCTGATTGGCAGGGATTGGAGGCCTGGCGGGACCTCATGCACCACACCAGAGGAGCCCATGTAGTGAGAGACTGGTTGGACCGGGGCTGTGGTGGTCTGAGTGGGGCCTGCAAAGAGCGGTCATCGGCCTGAGGACTGGAAGGGGCCAAGAGTGTGGGCCTGGTCCTAGGTGCGATCCTGGGAGCGGAAGACGGAGTGACCTGGTCGAGGCCCGGGAGCCAAAGCTGAAGCGGGGCACCCCATAACTGCAGCGAGGACCCGTGGTGGGTGCTTTTCGGCTAACGGGGTGTTAGCCAAGCGGGGCCAGGCGGAGACTCCAGAGCGTGAGCCGGGGAGTTGAACCCAGCTGGAGTTGGAGAGTGGCGCAGTGAGTGTCCGCACTATGGGCCGCAATCGTCCTTTGACACAGAGCCAATCAAACTCTATGTATAACTATACAGTCAACGTGGGCAGGGAGGAGGCCCCGCGGAGTGACTGCACGCAGGCCGAGGCGGCGGGGGGTGGGCCGGACCCCTCGCTTAAGGACATCATGCTTGCTATCCAAGAGATGCGTGGAGCCCTGAAGGACATGAGGGGGCACTATGGAACCAAAACTTGATTCAGTGACGGAAGAGGTCAACCTGCTGCGGGCGGACTTTAGTAAAATGTCCGACAAGATGTCAGAGGCGGTGAGTAAATGTAAATGTATAGTATTTATATAGCGCACTTCTACCCGGAGGCCTCGTAGCGCTGTATTCATACCGTTGTGGAACCCATCCTGGCTTTCCTGTGAAATGTCCACTCCTGGGCAACCCCAAGGTGAAGCCAGGCATCCAAGCGCTGCTGGGGCCGTTGTGGAGATTAAGCAAGCTATTGCCCAGAGTCACAGAGTGGGACCCATGATTAGACTAGGCACCGAGGCGAGAATTATAAGACCCGGGGAAATTGAGTCCAAGAGCCGCCGAGGCAGGAATTGAACCCTGGTCCCGGGCCAGACCTCTGCATCAGGGTCTGCCGCTCTAACCATTGAGCCATGCTTCTCCACTGTGAGAGTGGCATAGGTAGCCTGCAATCCAAGACGAAGCGGCTCGAGGAATAGGTTGCTGCGCTCACGAAGAATCAGGCCGACATCGCCGCCGCCTCGAGGATCAGAAAGGCCGGGCGAGACGCAACAATGTTCGAATCGTGGGGTTCCGGGAGGGACTCGAGGGCCCCTCCATGGACTACTTCATGGAGGACCTGATACTCAACCATCTTAAGTCGAAGCGACTCTCTAATTTCTTCTCGGTTGAGCGCGCCCACCGTGCGCTGGGGGGTAGACCGAAGCCGGGGCCCCCCCCCCGCGTACCATCATAGCGTGGATCCTGAACTACCGCAAACGTGATGCTATTCTGCAGGCATCGAGGGTGTCTGGAGATCTGCGGCTCGAGAATGCCACCATCCGTTTCTTTCCGGACTCCACATTACAAGTGCAGCGCCAACGCAGGTCATTCGATGGAGTGAAACGGGCCCTTAGAGATCTTGGCGTGAAGTATATGATGTTGTTTCCGGCACGCCTAAAGGTCATCGATGGGGAAAAGGCGTACTTCTTTGATTCACCGGAAGAGGAGAGTGACTGGCCTGAGGGATGGCGGACCGTGGGCCGCCGGGGCGGTTCGCAACGCCCGACTCAGTACAATAAGGACCAGGGGGCCCGGTCTGGCACTACCCTCTCACAGGACCTTCCTCGGACGGGACATTCTCCTCTGCAGTGATAGACCTGAGCAGCATGGCGTGCGAGGGGCCTGGACACTGAAGGTAGGAGAGCGGCTGGCCCAGGGGGCCCTGGCCTCCCGACGTTTGGGGGGCTCGGAACTGCAGTTCCGTGGTGGACTGCGAATTTGGTGGCCTTGAACTATTGCTGAGCCACGTGACTGTCTTTCAGAGACTCCGGCGCAGGGTTTACAGTTGGGGGTGATGTGGGGGGGTTTGTCTTGCAGAATTTTCCAGGGGGGTGTATACTCCGTTTCTACATCCAGACTTCTTCGGCAGCTGTAGCCTCCTGTTTCCGGATTTAGTTGTTGTGGGGTTATGGGGCGACAGGCACTCTGCGTATTACGATGGTGGGTGGTTGGGGGCCCACTGAGAAGGGAGGCAGGGTGGGGGGTATGGTTGGGGGTTGAGGGGCTTGTTGTGGGTATGTTTTTGTTTTGCTCCAGGTGCGTGGGTAAGGTAGCTATGGTGGATGGTCCCTGGGCTTCAGCAGACGTTTGATGAGGATCCGACGCACGTTAGTACACTGCTCTTTAATGGGTGATCATTCAAAACTGACAATTTGGTCATGGAATGAGAATGGGCTGGGCAATAAAATAAAGCGCACACTAATCCTGCAATATTTGAAATGCCAAGGCCCGGACATAGTTCTCCTACAGGAGACACACCTGAGGGGTAATACTTGTAAAGCACTGACCGGTTTGGGTACAAGCTATTGGCTCACTCCGGGTTTTCGTCAGGCTCTAGGGGGTGGGAATTCTAGTCCGCACGGCCTTCCCACTGATTGTCACGGGTAAATGGGAGGAGGCATCGGGATGTTTGGCGACACTGGCGGCCACATGGGAGGGCCGTGCAATACTGATGATCTCCTGCTACATTCCACCAGGACTGCATGTCTAGTCCTACACAAAATTGGGATCCCATCTGGCGGAGCTTCCAGCTGGGTACCTTGCTACTAGGGGGCGACACTAACGCGGTGATGCAGTCCGATCTGGACCGCTCAGGGGAGGGACAGGGGCGAGGCGGGCTTATGTGGTTTCACCTCTGCATTGGGCCTCACAGACATTTGGCGGGCACATCACCCCACGCAAAGGCAGTACACTTTTTACACGGCCCGACATGGATCCTTTTCCAGGATAGACCATTTCTTTGCCAGAGTGGATCAGGTGGGTGACTTTATGGACTTGTGTATCATGGCTAGGGGGATATCAGATCACTCGCCGGTGGGGGACACTCTCAGGGGGGCGGCTACGACAAGAGCGGCCTAACTGCGGATCGACACGTGGCGCCTAAAAGACGACTCTATAGTGGACAAGCTGCGGGAGAGCTCCCAGCTCTACTTCGAGGAAAATCAGGGCTCGGTTGAGTCCCAGATGATCATTTGGGAAGCATTTAAGACCGCCCTGCGCGGTCAGGCCAAGGCATTGATTGGTGCGAAAAAAAAGGAAGAGGCGCTCCTAATGAGGCAGTTGGAGAGGGAGGTGGAGGAGTTGGAGAGAGGGGCTGGGGGGACCCCATCGGCGGAGCAAGGTCATGACTTGGCCCTTAAACAACGAGAAATTCGGTCACTGGCGGAGGGTGAGGCGCGGGCCTATTCCCTTGCTGTGCAGCACCGGATATACGATGCGGGGGACAAGAGTATGAAGTTGCTAGCATGGCTGGAACGCCGGGACAGGGAGCGATCCTGGGTTGCAGATATACGCGATGAGGCGGGAACCCTGGTGTCGGCGTGTGTGGCTATAGCGGAGGCATTTGCCTCATACTATGAGGCGGTATACACCCCGGTGTGCACCAGGTCAGAATCTGACTGCGCGGAGTTCCTGCGAGACTTCACTCTCCCCACGCTCTCGGAGGAGCAGACTGACAGCCTGGAGGCAGACCTCACAGCCCTGGAATTGGGTGAGGCTCTTAACGTGCTTAAAGCTGGGAAGGTGCAGGGGCAGAATGGGCTCCCAGTGGAAATTTACAAACGGCAGGCTAGCATAGTGACTGAACCCATGAGGCGCATGTTCCTTGAGGCACAGCGGGCTGGGGTGCTGCCTCCGGACCTGCAGGTGGCCATGATCGTGGTCATCCACAAGCCGGGTTAGCCAGCGGACTGTTGCTCTTCCTACCGTCCGATATTGCTCATCAACGTGGAGGCCAAGGTCTTGGCTAAAGCTTTGGCAACGCGACTACTCACAGTCTTGCCAGATCTGGTACCTGTCGACCAGTCAGGCTTTATGCCTCACAGAAGTACACGGCATAATCTACGTAGGCTATATGGTGTAATGTACATGACGGAGGATGAAGAGGATACCCAAACGGCATTGATGGCGCTGGACGCCTCAATGGCCTTTGATAGCATTGAATGGCCTTATCTATTTATGGTCCTGCAGCGGTTGGGATTTGGGCCGGTCTACTGTGGATGGGTGCGCCTGCAGTATGAAAGGCCGGTGGCAAGTGTGCGGGTTAATGGTGTATTGTGTCGGGTGTTCCCCCTGCGGCGTGGCACACGGCAGGGGTGCCCGCTGTCCCCTCTCCTGTTCGCTCTGGCGCTGGAGCCACTGGCCCATTGGATCAGGAGAAAACGGTCGTTCTGGGGCTTGTCACTTACGGATAGCTGGGAAGAGCGTATATCATTATACGCCGACAATGTAGTCCTATACTTGGCTAGACCCTACCATTCCATGGCGTTACGAGGAACATGGCGGAGTTCTTCTCCAGGAATCTAGAGCGGCTTCTAGTGAGATTGGCGTCTGACGTTGCGCATTGGCGGGCCCTGCCCCTCACCCTGATGGGGCGCAATGTGTTATTTAAGATGTTGGCATTACCGCGCCTACTGTACATCCTACAAAAGAAATGCGTTACTTACCTGTAACTGCAGTTATCCAGTATTAGTGTCTTTCATAGATTCACATGCCTGAATCATTCCCCGTCGTCGAGACGGGAGCCTCCGGTATATAAAAAGTAATGTCCTAAAGACATACATAGAAAAGAATAGGCCCAAAGGTCTCTCCTTAGTAGCCTATCCACGTCCTTTTGCAGGAAGGACCAAACAGAGCAGGCCCCAAGGGTCCCACCTTGGTGGCCTATCTGGGTCCTTTTGTAAAAAGGACCAAATAAAGTAAAACAGCCAATCAGCTACTACCTCCTTCTAGAACCTTCCTGCCAGGAGCCCAAGTCTCTCAGATTTTCGTACGCACCAAGCTAGTTAGGCGTAAACTCATTAGAGAGAAAGGTGAGCCCAGCCAGGGGAGGCGGGAGGGTGCATGTGAATCTATGAAAGACACTAACCACTTGGATGCTAATGACAAGGGTAACTCGTCATGGAGTTTCCATTGATTTCAATGGAAATTGTTAATAAATCTGTCCAGGGCCTTAGCATCAAAGTGGTTAATACTGGATAACTGCAGTTACAGGTAAGTAACGCATTTCTTATCCAGTATTTGGGTGTCTTTCATAGATTCACATGCCTGAATCAGAGTAGCGAGCAATACACTATGCACATTCTGTATGAACATCAGGTATGAACATGTAGATAATACATATCACATGACTATAAAGCACAAAATGCAATGGCATATAAATACAGTAAGAGAATGTGCATACCCGTAAAGGATGGAGGGATGTAGTAGGGCTCACCTCACTGGAATAGATGGCGAAGCACTGCTCGGCCCACTGCTGCATCCTTCATCAGCTCAGTATCCAGGCAGTAGTGCCTGGTGAAGGTGTGCGGGGACTTCCATGTCGCCGCTCTGCAGATGTCCAATATCGGCACTCCAGCGAACAGCGCCGCAGACGTGGACATGGCTCTAGTCGAATGAGGTTTGACTCGTGAGTATAAAGGCCGTCCGGCCTTGTCGTGACAAAAGGTGATCGCAGAAGAGATCCATCTTGAGATGCTCTGCTTTGTGAGGGGCATTCCCAGCCTTGGTCTACTAAAGGCAATAAAGAGCTGGGATGACTTTCGAAAGTGTTGTGTCTTATCGATGTAGAATTTAAGACATCTCTTTAGATCTAGAGAATGTAGAGTTCTTTCAGCTGCCGTGGTAGGATTCGGAAAGAACGATCTAAGCACCACTGGTTCATTAAGATGGAAGTCCGAGGGGACTTTTGGAATGAAGCGAGGGTTAGTCCTCAGAATGACTCTGTCCTCTCTGAATTGAAGAAAAGGATCCTGGATGGATAGAGCCTGCAATTCACTGACCCTTCTGGCAGAGGTTAGTGCCAGGAGGAGGGCCGTTTTCCAAGAGAGGAACTTGAACTCTGCCTTATGGATGGGTTCGAAGGGATGCTTCATTAGTTGATGAAGAACCACATTGAGGTGCCACGATGGAGGAATAGGCCGAGGTCGTGGAAAGGACCTGAATAGACCTTTTAGGAATTGTTTGATGAGCCTGTCCGCCCACAAAGATGGGCCTGCAGCCGTCCTTGTGAACCTTGAAATCGCCACTAGATGCACTTTGATGGATGTATGCGCAAGGCCTGACTGCGCAAGGTGTAACAGGTATGGTAGCAGCTGCTGTGGAGTGGCATGGAAGGGGTGCAAGCCTTGATCCACACACCAGGAACAGAATCGCTTCCATTTTAGTGAGTAGGTTTTGTTAGTGCTGACCGCTCTAGCTTTCGCAAGGACATCTCTGCAATCCTGCGGGATGTTCAGATGGCTGAATTCGCGGTATTCAGGAGCCAGGCTGATAACTTCAGAGAGCTCAGGTTCGGGTGGAGAACCTGCCCTTGAGACATCGTGATCAGGGCCGGAAACTGCTGCAGGCGAAGAGGGGGCCGAGCAGAGAGGCGATGAAGCTCCGTGAACCAGTGCTGCCTCGGCCAGGACGGAGCAATGAGGATCAGAGTGCAGGGTTCCGATTTCATCTTCCCGAGAACCCTGGGTATCAGTGGGAATGGCGGAAAGGCGTACGCAAAGACGTTGCGCCATGCGATGGAAAATGCATTCCCGAGGGTTCCTGAGTGGTGATGCCTGCTTGCGAAGCTTGGGCATTTGGCGTTCTCTCTGGTGGCAAAGAGGTCTATGTTCGGGGTGCCCCACTCCTGGAAGATACGGTCCAGCACCTCCCTGTCCAGTTCCCATTCGTGGGAAGGAGACTTCTCCCTGCACAGTGCGTCCGTCAAGACGTTGTCCTTGCCCGGGACTTACTCCGCTTTCAACGCTATTCCATGTGCCAGAAGCCAGTTCCAGATTCTTTGCGATTCTCGAGATAACGAGATGGAACGCGTCCCCCCCTGTTTGTTCAGGTAGTGCATCGTCGTGGTGTTGTCCGTCCTGACGAGCACTGGGGAGTGACGAATGCGTGGAAGAAACGCCTGTAGAGCTAGGAAAACCGCCCGTAACTCCAACAGATTGATATGGAGCTTGGTTTCCTGTGTCGTCCATTTGCCGTTGATCTGGAGTTCCTGGAGGACTGCTCCCCAGCCTTCCAGGGACGCATCCGTAGTTATTACGTGTGGCTCTGCTGGGAGCAGGAACGGCAGACCCTTTGACAGATGGTGGAGAGATGTCCACCATTGCAAATGATTGATAATGGGTCGAGTGACTCGTATGCGGTCCTCGAAAGAACCTGTGGCTTGAGTCCATTGCTTTGTCAGTGCCTCCTGAAGTGGACGCATTTTTAGGCGGCAGTGTGGAATGAGCAGTATGCATGAAGACATCATGCCAAGGAGGGACTTGAACGTGCGGACCGGAAGAGTCTTCCGCGAAGCCACTGCCTTGGCCAAGGAGATGAGTTTGATTTTTCTCTCCTGAGAGGGGAAAGCCTTGACACGGTCCGTGTCCAGAGTCGCTCCAAGGAACGTGATGACCTTGGTGGGTTGCAGAGTTGACTTGGCGGCGTTGAGGGTCAGTCCTAGGCGGTGGAAAATATCCAGACAGGCGCTGGAGGATGAAGCTGCGGCGGCCGCCGTCGGTGCCTTCACCAGCCAGTCGTCCAGGTATGTAAACACCTGGTGGCCTTGTTGACGAAGAAATGCTGCCACTGGTGATAGGCATTTGGTAAAGATCCTCGGGGCCGATTTGAGGCCAAATGGAAGGACCCGAAATTGGTAGTGCTGTCCTGCCACCGCAAACCTGAGGAACTTCCTGTGCCCTTTGAGAATAGGTATATGGTAATAGGCGTCCTGGAGGTCTAAGGACGTCATGTAGTCCCCTTTCTCCAGCAGACCAAGGATTTCTTGCAGAGTCACCATACGAAACGATTGTTTCTTTAGGAACACGTTGAGTGCCCTGAGATCCAGGATTGGTCGCCATTTCTTTCCTTTTTGGTGGATTAGGAAGAAGTGAGAGTAGAAACCCTGATCCTTGTGGGCCTGTGGAACTCTCTCTATCGCTCCCTTCTGCAGCATGGAAGCTATTTCCTGAAGAAGTAATCGTAGGTGCCTGTGTGATCGCTGGCACGGTGGCATTGTTGGGGGGATAGAGGTGAATTCTAGGGAATGTCCAAATCGAATGAGTTGGAGTACCCACCGATCCGTTGTTATAGTTTGCCAATTGCGATGGAAGTATTTCAGTTTCCCTCCAAGTCTTAAAGAATGTAGTGGTGGAGGGGCTAGCGAGGGAGACAAGTCATTGTCTGTTGCCAGCAGGTCGTTTTTGGCCTCTTCCTCGGTAATTGGACTTGCCGTAGGAAGACTGTCGTCCTTGTTGAGGTTTTCGCTGTTGAAACTGCGGCTTGGACTGTGAATATGTGTACGAAGACCGATTCTGATAGGAACCTTTGTATGCAGGTTGGCCTCTTCCCCGGTTGCCACGAAAGGACTGGGTCCGGAATTGTAAAGTACCCAGAGCCTTGGCAGTATCCGTGTCCTTTTTTATGGTGGTAAGGGCCGCGTCAATCTGTTCCCCAAACAGATGCTGGCCATCGTAAGGCATATCTAATATCCTGGTTTGCACCTCCTGGCGGAAAGTGGTGGCCTTGAGCCAGCCCTGTCGCCTCAGGACTGCAGCCCCTGCCAGTTGCCGGAAACCAGTCATGGCGGCATCAATGGCACAATCGATGAGCTCTGAGGCAGAGGTCTGTCCTTCCAAGAGAAGTGAATGTGCCTCCTCTCTGACATCCTCCAGCAGATTTGAAAGATAGGGTGCAATGTCCGCCCAGAGTTGGCGATTGTAACGGCCCAGGAGGGCTATTGAATTAGCCACTTTGACCGTCATGGCCGAAGTGGTAGTAAAGCGTTTGCCAACGGCATCCAGTTTCCTGCCCTTCTTATCAGGTGGCGTCGATAGAGGCGAGGCTGGATTTCGAGAGTTCTTCTGCGCCGCTTGAGTCACCACAGAATCTGGTTTGGGGTGACCTGTCAGGCATGCCGGTGCCGTGGAGGTGGCCTTGTATTTCTTATCAAGCCTGGGCACCACCACCTGTATAGAAGCAGGTGCTTGCATGATTTGTTTGCCCTGCTTCCAGATGTATTCAATTATGGGGATTGATCTTGAAGTCTTCCTAGTGGGCTCCTTGAAGTCATAAAGGAAGCATTCAGTTTCCTGAGTTTCCATGGACATATGGAACCTCTTGGCAGCCCGCTCAATGATGTTGTGGAATCCACCGATGTCTGCGGGTGGAGACTCCGAGGTCTGTGGATCCGGAGAGGCTGGAGAATGTGCCACATAATCTTGGTCTGCATCCGGGTCCGACTGGTCGTCATCGACTTCACCTTCCTCCTGTTTCCTTTCCTCATCTTCAGATGAGGGAGCGTCCTGAATTGGTACCTGTGTCTTCTCAATGACCAGGGGAGTTGGTCTATGGCGAGATGAAGGAGCTGGCGCCTGTGCAGCTGGAGGTGCTGACGCAGAGTGTTTCTCCGGGAACCTTTCCTTATAATCCTGGATGAGGAATTGTAGGTCCGAGACGATGGATGCCGGGAGACACACCATAGGAGTAACCTGTGTCTGGGATGGAGGTCGGACCTGTTGTTGTAGAAGGTCTTCCTCCTCTTCCGGCTCCTCGTCTGTGGTTTGGCATTTCAGGACTAGGTCCGACCATCGGACTAGTAGCCTGCGTAAAGGAGTCCTCATCCGACTCCTGACCTTGTAGTAGACAGGCCGGAGGAAGTTGTTGTATCCTACCGGGCGAGGTCTGCTGCGGCGTAATAGGCCGTTTAGTAATTTTCACAGTGACATGGCTCACTTGCGGTGGAAAGGCATCCATGGCGTGGGATAGGAGTGCAGACTCCTTCCAGGGTCCTGTCGACGTCGACGCTGGAAGCGACGGCGTCGTGGTAGGTATTTTCGTCGACGGTAATTTAGTCGTCGTCGACGGTGGCTGCGACGACGATGTCTTCTTCGACGTCATTTTCGTCGACGGTAAAGTCCCCACCGTCGACGGTGTACTCGTCGTCGACGGCTTTCCCACCGTCGACGGGATGATCCTCGTCGACGAGGTAGACTTCGTCGACGGCGTTGTTCTCGTCGACGGTGTCGTCGTCGTCGGCGCCTTCGACGAGGGTCTCGTCGTCGACGACGATATCTTCGTCGTCGATGGAGTGACCGGGATGGTCGACGGCGTAGGTCTACTCGCCGACGATGAAGGCGTCGTCCTCGTCGTCAAGGAGGAAGCCGATGAGGCCGTCGTCGTCGACACTGTCGTCGTCGACGTCGAGACGGTTTTCTGTGCTGAATGCACCATCGACGCTGTCGTCGTCGTCGCCGGGACCAGTGGCTGCTTCCCGGGGACAGGCAGGTCCTTGCCAGACACTGATGGCTTGCCCTCTGAGGACTTTTTAGAAGTCTTCATAGGAGGGGTGTCTGTGGGGCTAGGGGAAGAAACCCTTGGCCTCTTCAAGGAAAAATGCGACACTCCAGACACACTCTCACCTTCGGACACCAAGTCATCAGTCTTGGTCTTGAGCCTGTTGAGCCACAACAGAAGTCGACCTTCTCGGTCCTTGAGGGTCTTGTTGGAGAGGGTCCGACGTATTTTGCAGTCCTTTGCCTGGTGGTGAGGGTAGAGGCAATATAAACATGTCTCATGTTTATCCTCAATGTGAAGTCTTTTCTTGCTGCAGGAGGAACAAGCCTGGAAAAGACCCTTCTTCTGACTATCAGACATAACTGTAGAGAATAATTAAAGTGGTTTTTGAAGAAAAAGAGAAATTCCTGAGGAGAACTCAGGTGGAGACTCCCTAGCACAACGTGCGGTAGAAAATCTGAGAGACTTGGGCTCCTGGCAGGAAGGTTCTAGAAGGAGGTAGTAGCTGATTGGCTGTTTTACTTTATTTGGTCCTTTTTACAAAAGGACCCAGATAGGCCACCAAGGTGGGACCCTTGGGGCCTGCTCTGTTTGGTCCTTCCTGCAAAAGGACGTGGATAGGCTACTAAGGTGAGACCTTTGGGCCTATTCTTTTCTATGTATGTCTTTAGGACATTACTTTTTATATACCGGAGGCTCCCGTCTCGACGACGGGGAATGATTCAGGCATGTGAATCTATGAAAGACACCCAAATACTGGATAACTCGCCCTTCCAGGTGCCAGACGGGGTGGTCCGGTGCATATCCCAGGCCCTGAGGACGTTGCTCTGGGACGGAGGCAACCCGAGGATCGCGTTGCCAAAGCTGACCAGGGAGGTGTACGATGGAGGGCTGGCCCTGCCGGATGTTCGGCTGTATTATTGGGCGTCTCAGCTTCAGGTCGTCATCGATTGGGTCTATGCGGCAGGCTCGGAGCCGGCCTACAGGGTGGATAGGCACGTCATGCAGGAAGGTGGTTGTGAGCCTCTTCTATACTCAAAGAAGCTCTGGAGGGACTTGCCCTCACACACAGTGGTAGTATTGCAATGCTGGAGGGAGGCTAACTGGTTCCTGGGTTGGGCCAATGCCGTAACCGGCAGGACTCCGCTTTGGTGCGGTGATCAGTTACCGGAGGTGAGGAAGCTCACTGGCTTTAGGGGCTGGAGATTGATTGGTATTGAATACCTCGGGGACGTTTGGAGGGGGGAGGCTCCTAGGTCCTTTGAATATCTGAGGAAGGAGTACCGAATGCATGCCTCACAACATTACCACTACTTACGCATTACACATGCTTTATGCTCTCACATACCGGTGGGGACTTCCGTACCAGAATACTCGCCACTGGAGGACAGGCTCTTGATGGCCCCTATCCTAGAAAAGCCCACGGCCACTATCTATCGCAAACTAATCAATAACATGCCCGATCCCCTGGTATCACTGCGGGCAAAGTTGGAGGGGGGCATTGGCAGCCTGGAGGATGATGACTGGTAGGACGCCCTGCAGAGCCCGCGTGAGATAGCGATACGGGTCCGGTTTCGTCTGGTCCAGTTTAAGATCCTACATCGGGTTTACTACCCGCGCACGCACCTATTCTCCTGGGGCAGGACCCAATCTCCCTTGTGCGCGAGAGGCTGCAATGAGGAGGGCACGTTTTTTCATATCTTATGGGACTGTCCGAGGGTGGCGCCCTTTTGGTCTAAGGTGGCTCGCATCATGGAGTTAGTTGTTGGGTTGCCAGTTCCAGTGGAGCCGAGGTGGCTTTTATTAAAGATTAAAGGTCCGACTGATTGGACAAGATAAAAAGAGATCTGGCTGGCCTTAGCAGCAGGGGGGCGAAAAGGAATATTGCACAGGGGTGGGGGGCGCGGGAGGCTTCTCGATGGGACCAATGGAGGCGAGACTTGAATTGGTGCCAAAGGGCGGAGGAGACAATTTACAAGGCAGGGGGGTGTGTGAATAACTGGAGGAAGGTCTGGGGTCCCTGGCGAAAATACAGAGGATCCGGGGGGGGGGGCGGGTGGCAGGCGGGTGGGGTGTGAAGCGTGGAGGGGTTTTTGGAAAAGTTTTGACCTGCCTATTGTATGAATCAGAGACTGATGACTATCTCCTGATAAACGTATGCTGCTATGTTTTTTATGTACCTGTGAGCAAGGTTAATAAAAAGATTTCACAAAAAAAAAAAAACATTGCACCTGAAAGCAGGAACTGGACCGCTTTCTCAATTATGGGGACACAACATCACTTCTGTCGTCTACCCCAGGGATTCAAGAATGGTCCAGGGTTATTTTCAGCAAGAGGAACAGAGTTACTACAAACATATGATGATGAGGCATTATCTTATGTCGATGACATCTATCTAACAGACGATGATTTGGACAGGCACTTGAACAGGGTGAACACCATAATACTTGCCTTCGCCTCTGAAGGGTACAAATTCAACTTTAAAAAAATCAAGAATTGCCCACTTCAACGTCCTATTCTTGGGATACGAGTTATCAAGTTAAGGCAAAAGCCTGGCAGCCAACTTTTTAGAAAAGTGTGCGCTGCTCCAACCTCCAAAAACGCTGAAAAACTTACAATCAATTCTAGGTTTCCTGAATTTCAGAAGAACATACATTCTAAATTACTCAGAAAGGGTTAAACCTCTCTACGAATTAATCAAACCTGATTTGAAAACAACAAATTGGACTCAAAAACACACAGAAATTTTGCGTTCAGTGCAAACAGACATGTTAGCAACAACACATTTACAGACACGCGTAAACGTAGGCAATCTTGTAATCGGAATAATCCCAGGAAGATGCGGATTTACGTACTTAACCTTTAATGAAGGTGAAAAAGTGCCACTTGCTAACAAATCACACTTGTACACACAAGCTGAAATGAAATTCACTTCAACAGAAAAAATTCTGACCGCGGTTCAAACTGCAGTAGCAAAAGAGAGTTCTCGCCCAGGGTAAACGCATAATGGTTGTTACACCTGTACCTGCTTTAGAAGCAGTGTCAGTCAAAACCACTTTATTCGATTAGTTAAAATCATAAAAGTACAGATAAAAAACACAAAACAGTACAATACATATGGGCGATACAAAAATATAAACCGCTACTACACAAATATATTAGAATATAAAACCCAAAACATACATCATATAAAACAATTTCATAGTGTTTTAAAATTCAGATAAAATTCATAAATCAATTATCAATGGGAATCTTTTTCTCCTAGAGCGAAAAGCAGCTACAAGAAAACTAGCAATATTAAAAACGTTCCAAGTATTGTCTAGTAATTGAAGATACATTAAGGCTGGTCTGACCTGAAAAAAACCCTTTCCTATTAAGAGCGGAATTAAAAACTTCTTCCTAATTTCAGTATAAATGTCACAGAACATTATGAAGTGCTTAGTGTCCTGAATTGAGAAACTGTCACAATTACAAGGGGCTGATTCCTCAGGTTTACACCAACCTGGAAGATTACCCAGCGAAAAGTGAATCAGGTTGAAGCGCAATCTAGTCAGAAGCCAGCGGTGGAAGGGCTTTGTCACGATTCTTAGATAGGGCTCTATTGATGGAGATAAAATTAATAAATAATGGGCCCTAACCAGAGGTTTTTTTATTTCCTCGCCCTCCGGGTCCTGCCCCAGTAAGCTCAAATACTGTGTTTTAACCCACTTTAGGTCAGTTTTCTTGATTCCATCAGGAGCGTGATAAATATCTGAATGTCCAAGTTTAAAAAACATATCCTTGACATATGTCAGCCACTGTATTTCACTAGCTTTATCTAAAGCGGCGCAATCCCTTAAAATCTGGTGGTTCAACGTAAGTTCAGAGTTAAGCCAAGTTTTTATCCAGCAAACCATGGGGACCAGACACATCAAGTCGGACACATATCCCATCCCCACTTCCTGGTGGATGGAAAAAGTTGGAGTGGATTGGGGGATGGACAAAAGGGAACAAAGACATTTATTTTCAGCCATCTGAACCCCTACTGCTTTGCTTGCTTGTACCCCCAGATAGCAGCACCATATGACGCAATGGCCAAACATTTCGCCCTATAGATGGCGAGAATGGCTTCACAGGGCTTGGCTCCCAATCGCCGTGCAAAACTGAGCAGGGCTGACGACGATCTCACCACAGTGTTATTTTTAGCTATAAGCTGGGGAGCCCAGGAACATCTGTCGTCAAACAGGATTCCCAAGTATGTAAAAACTTTCACCCTAGTGACCTCGGCCCCGTTACAGAAAAAAGTTTAAACTTTATTCTTACGTTGACCCATGGTCAAAACATGGGATTTAGAGATATTGTTGAGCAACCCTTGTGAGCTTTATAAAAAATGTTTTTTTATGTATTGTGAAAGTGATCCCTATAGAAAAGGGGGATGTGAAGATGATGAAGTGATAGCTCTGTTGGAGGTGTTCATAGGCACTGCCCATGTTGTATTAGTCCAAACCCCGGTGTTAAAGACCGAGACGATTGCCCATGCCACATGCAAGTAAATATGCATCAACTTCCTTACCACAGGTATTTGAATAATACACGTGAATCGACACGGGTTGGACATTGAAGTCATAATAAGTAAACAGTCTGAAAGAATGTATGTAAATACCTGTCAGAAACCATACTTTTATAGAGAAAGAAACATTATTTATGTTTCAAGATGTATGTAGACATACCTTAGTAAACTTGTGCATACTCCCGCTATACATTATCTAGGGCCCGCAAACAAAAAAACTGGCTAGCCAAACCAAATGGGTTCTACACCTGCAGTGGTTTCAACATATGCCAATTAGGCTGCAACAGAACAGTTAAATTCAAATACAACACCAGTACCGAACACACCATCCGACATTTTATCAACTGTCTTTGTGGTATATGTCATCATTTGTGGATGTGGGAAAATATATGTGGGGAGCACTACCAGACAACTTAAGATCCGCATCCAGGAGCATCGCAGAGCAGCCCTAAATGGGGATGCTTCATATGCCGTGGTGTCACATGAATGTGAAAAGGGCGGGGAAAGGGCACACTTCCGCTTTCACGGTATTGACAGTGTTGGACCAAATCCCAGAGGGGGTGACAGGGCTCTGGCTTGGAGGCAACTAGAGGCCAGATAGATATGTACACTACGTTACTCTAGTTTGGGGTTGAATACTGACAATGAGATGCATTTCTTTCTCTAGAATCTCTGCCTATCAATTGCCTCATGCATATGTATGGTTATAAGTTCAAACTCCATCATATAAAATGTTAAATAAGATTCTCGTTCATAATGACTGGATTCAGCAATGGGTTTCCGTTTTAAAAAGTAAATGCAGTACTGACTAACGTGGGCCATCTCATCTGTAAGGCTGGTTTTCCTGTCCCCATGGATGATCATGAACAAACTACTTATTTCTTCCTTTTACAGAACTATCCCAATACCTTATTTGATATACCAAAGTGGTGAAAGATATATTGTACACTGCGCTTCTGTCTGTAGTGTCTTGTGTTGATCCAGTGGCATTGTAATCATACAGCTTAAACGTTTGTGTCATCACTAACATTGACATCACATATCATGTTCATTGCTGTGGCGAATAATAATTTTTTGTGCATTACACATGTGACTTACGTGATTGGGTTAAATATTTGTGGCACTGTAACCATATTGCCATATTGTGCACATTTCAGGGACGAATATATTTCATGTATATTGCATATATGAGTGGAGTGTTGGGGTTAAACATCTGTGGCACTGTAACCATATTGCCATGTATCCACCCAAGCTCATCGTAACCATTACTATCACCATTGCGACTTATCCTAATATTGTTAAAATACCTTACGATGTCGGGATAAGGAAATTGCAACATGTAATGCTGACCATATGATAAGCTGTCTCCCCACTACTGCATGATCACTTTTCTCACCATCTTTCATGGTGCTATAGAAATACTTAAAAAACAAAATGTGTGTGGGGGGGTCAAGGGGAATGTTTAACGACCCGTCTGCTAATTCCCTACTATCAGAGTAACCAACAACAAAGCAGACCAGGTCAAACGATGGTGTGTAACTATACCAGTGACTAAGAAACAAGTAGGATGCATACGCGCATCAGTGCTGTTGGTGGTTATTGGCAACAAAGAGCTAGAAAGAATCCCATCAGACCACCCTTTATGGTGGAGTTTGCGTCACGTGGGACTCACTGATCATACCATACCACATCTGGCCATATAGTGCTGTTGTGGAAATGGATGTCAGTAATCTAGTCATGATGTTTGCCATCAAGTGGACAAGATGGTGTGCAGTGCTTCAAGTGATAAAAGTGAAGTAAAATTGACTATCCTGGCTCTGACGACGTGTACATTCGGAAACCAGAGTGTCAAAAGTTAAAAACGCCTGGTAGGTAATCTACCCGGTGGCGCTATGTAGAAAGGTCGACATGTTTCAGCCTAAGGGAAACTATCCCGGCTTTCTTCAGGACCATAGGTATAACATAGCTACTGCAATTATAACCACAAGTGATGTGTTGGGTAAAAGACAATAAATTCACTAGTAAATTGATACATATCTACCAGAGATTCAAACGTTTTAGCCGTCCACTGGTGGGAGAAGGTAATCTTCTTCCTGTCAACAAACAAAAATAATTGTACAGCAGCACTGAACTCTAAATACACAACCACCTGGATACAGAGAGACCGTATATAAGGGACACATCCGCATGAATACTTTATATTCCGCATATATATAGTAAGGCATAATAGCCTAATCACTCCGAGGCATTTCCTCAAAGTGATACTCACCCAGACCGGGGCACCGACGGATAAGTGAGTGTCTCAAATGTTTCTCTCTCCTGGGTACATAAGATTAGGCAACCGGCATTTAAAATATAATATTATATGGAGCCCTAATGGTCCGAGCTCCTTGCTTGGTTGGGCAGTCTAAGGGGAGCCCTTTTCTCCAGACGCCATTGCAAACTTAGAAGTTTACGCTTCATAATAGCCCTTTTGGTCTTCTTGAGGCTAGCTTTAACTTCTCCTACCAACAGTAGGTGATGGAGATGCTCCATTTAACTGTATAGAAAGGTAAATGATATATCAACAAAAAGAACGGTCATAGATACTTCATTATGTCCATATTAAGTCTTGGGACATGAGGCATGTCGCAATATATGCGATGTCAAGCATGTGTTCAGGGATGGGTTATGAGAACTTTGGATTGGCAGAGGGGTACTTATCACACGTTTGTTAGGTTCAGTGTGTAGAGCGATTGGCTTGGGCACCGTAAAGTTGTGTACTTACTGTGTTCTTCTTTTTCTACACCGCAGAGCGGGGCCTCATACTCCCGAGCGGTTGCCGGGTGAGGTCTTCACCCACACAAGGCTGGGTGAGTATCACTTTGAGGAAATGCCTCGGAGTGATTAGGCTATTATGCCTTACTATATATATGCGGAATATAAAGTATTCATGCGGATGTGTCCCTTATATACGGTCTCTCTGTATCCAGGTGGTTGTGTATTTAGAGTTCAGTGCTGCTGTACAATTATTTTTGTTTGTTGACAGGAAGAAGATTACCTTCTCCCACCAGTGGACGGCTAAAACGTTTGAATCTCTGGTAGATATGTATCAATTTACTAGTGAATTTATTGTCTTTTACCAAACACATCACTTGTGGTTATAATTGCAGTAGCTATGTTATACCTATGGTCCTGAAGAAAGCCGGGATAGTTTCCCTTAGGCTGAAACATGTCGACCTTTCTACATAGCGCCACCGGGTAGATTACCTACCAGGCGTTTTTAACTTTTGACACTCTGGTTTCCGAATGTACACGTCGTCAGAGCCAGGATAGTCAATTTTACTTCACTTTTATCACTTGAAGCACTGCACACCATCTTGTCCACTTGATGGCAAACATCATGACTAGATTACTGACATCCATTTCCACAACAGCACTATATGGCCAGATGTGGTATGGTATGATCAGTGAGTCCCACGTGACGCAAACTCCACCATAAAGGGTGGTCTGATGGGATTCTTTCTAGCTCTTTGTTGCCAATAACCACCAACAGCACTGATGCGCTATAGAAATACCACTTTATAAATAGGACTGTCCAATTACTGAATCATGAAATCGACGTACTCTTCCTCCAAGTACATATAGAAGACATTAGTCGTGGTCCGAATTGGGCTGTTATTATCTAATACAGTTTACAGAATGACATGCGAATAATCGCAAGTTAGCGCACTAGTTTAATTTGTCCAGAAAATGAGGATTTGAAGACCTCCAGATACATAGGATTGTCCAATTACTGAATCATGAAATCGACGTACTCTTCCCTCAAGTACATATTGAAGACATTAGCCGTGGTCTGTATTGGGCTGTTATCATCCAATACTGTTTACAGAATGACATGCGAACAATCACAAGTTAGCGCACTAGTTAATTTGTCCAGGAAGTGAGGATTTTGAAGACCTCCGATCACACATAGGCAAACCGGAAGTAGACTGATGTACTTCCGGATCGTCAGGACCTCGCCGATATATCTGAACCATGGAGCCCACACAAACATCTTTGCGCGCCGCATTGTCAGGCAGAAGGATTGCGACCGGTCATGGCTCGTTTTTCCAGACTCAGCAACGACCGACAGTTATGGAGCGCTTGCGGGCCCTTGGTGTCTCCGTCTCGTAAGTGGCTAAATTAGACCCAATGGCTTCTCAGTCCTACGTAACCGTCGGACACCGGGGCACCACGATCGCCATTTCCATAGAGTGGTTCGTCCCTCCGCTTACTGCGATTGCTCAAAGTATAGATATGTATGTCCAAGCCTTCACGGTACGACAGACGTTCTGCCGTTATTTGGCTCCAGAAGCGCCACTGTCATGAGGTGGGCGTCCTTACACACTCACTTTTAATGCGATTGCCTAAATGTACAGACATAGTTGGTCAAGTCCTCCGTATAAGAAACTTAACTTATGCCGCCTATAATCGTGCTGGATGGGGGCGCACAGTTTACGGGTCTCACTCCAACACGACGGGATATTGCTACATGCGCTTTGTCCCGTTTGAGACATTTTCGAATGTGAAGGTGTTATGCTTGTATCGCGTAGCATATACGTTTAATGCTCTCCTCCACCTATACCATGCGCTTTCATCAAAACACGTTTGTGTTGGGTTACTCAACGAAATGCTCTATGTTAAATAGTTTTAAAATGCTTACATCGCGTAGCATATACGTCTAATGCTCTCCTAAACATATACCATGCTCTTTCATCAAAACACGTTCGTGTTGGTTTATTCATGAAATGCCCTATGTTAAATACTTAAAAAAAATATTTTTACTGGTCCTTACTTCTCGAGTTTTAGATATACACACCAGTCATATTTGGCATGCTGGCGTGTACTGAATGACTTAGCAGCTCTAATGCCATTTTCTTCGTTTTCCGCCTCTTATTGCTAAATTTGCTGAACATGCAGTAAATGAGACATACCAGTCTCTAGTGTCTGTAGTTATAACTACACACATCTCTGTACGATTAGTATATTTTAGACACTAGCACATACATAACCGGATACTGCCTAACGCCCAGTTTCCCCTTACTTTATTCTAGGTCTCTTCTTTCAAAACATTTTAATCTCCAACACGGGAGTATGCGCAAGTTTACTAAGGTATGTTTACATACATCTTGAAACATAAATAATGTTTCTTTCTCTATAAAAGTATGGTTTCTGACAGGTATTTACATACATTCTTTCAGACTGTTTACTTATTATGACTTCAATGTCCAACCCGTGACGATTCACGTGTATTATTCAAATACCTGTGGTAAGGAAGTTGATGCATATTTACTTGCATGTGGCATGGGCAAACGTCTCGGTCTCTAACGCCGGGGTGTGGACTAATACAACATGCGCAGTGCCGATGAACACCTCCAACAGAGCTATCACTTCATCATCTTCACATCCCCCTTTTCTATAGGGATCACTTTCACAATACATAAAAAATTTTTTTTATAAAACTCACCAGGGTTGCTCGGCAGTAGTTGAGACACTGATGGGTCTCTCTCACGCTCCAAAATAGCTGCACTAACTACAAGGTTAGTGTCACTTGCACAACTCCTCTTTCCACTCTCAATCTATACACGTTCACCACCCTTTTCTTTCTTCTTTCTCTCTCTCTCTCTCTCTCTCTCTTCTCTTTTCCTTCTTGAACTATCGGAGCAACCTGTATGTGGTATTCCGGTATGTACTTTTAACTAAAATGCTGATACGTACACATTATCGTATGCTTTCACAGCCCTGAAGAAGCCCATCCTTTGGGCGAAACGAGTTGGCTGGTTCTGTTCTGTGAATACCAAATAACACGACTGAGAATAAAAGAAGAATATCTACAAAAGACTTTCCTCAACAATTTGATTGTAGAGGAGGAGCTTAGCGGGCATCCATGATGGCCGCGTGAGCACAGAGCTCTCCGGACCCCCGCCACTCCCTGCAAAATATCCTGAAAATATCCTGGATTCTTAAATGGATTATTGAAGAGGAACCTGGGCTGAAGTTAATACTGGTTTCAGATTTTGAATTGGACCAGGGGCACCGAAGATACGTCAAATCGAACTTTCCGAGGCCCGCCTTGGGGCACACCCGGGACTTGGCGAGCATCTGAGGCCGTGTCCAAGTTGAACAACAGCGGCAGTGGGATTCGACTCATGAGTCCCCCCCTTAACTTTCGGTTTCGATTCTCACTCTGACTACGTCTCTTTACCGATGTGTCTGGCCGGTGGCTGACCCAACAACGAAGAAGTGTAAAGGAGCCTTTCGCTCGATTTGGATTTGTCCGGGCCGTCTCCCACCTTGACTAGCCCCCGCTGGTGACTTTTAGACGGTGGCGCCCTGTTTTTTCAGCGGCCATTTTCACCAGGTCGCGAGGGTCCCTCGGGGGCTCATTCTCCACCATGTCTGGCAGAGGGGACCAAGAGAGACGTAAGACCAAGACTCCCCTTCGTGGGGGCCCGGTCCAGTCTAATGTCATGGACAGGTATACCCAGTCTAAATCGTCCCCGGGTGCCGTCATTCCTACCCCGAGTGCAATGGGGGACCCGATGGCTGCTTCGGCGGAGCTATCCCTACAGGACGTCATGGGCGCCATCTCTAACATGAAGGAGACTATCGGCCAACAGTACGAAGCCTTGGCTCACAAAATCGACACTGTGGCCATTGATGTGAACTTGAGTCGGGCCGATCTGTCTAAGACCAATGAGAAAGTGAAGTCATTGGACCTCAAGACGACTAGTCTCACGACCGACGTCTCGGAGCTTCAGACGGAGCTTGGCAATCTTAGAACGGCGAACGATTTTATGTCCCATCGTCTGGAGGATTTTGAGAACAGGGCACGACGCTGTAACGTGCGTGTAATTGGCGTTCCCGAAAATCCTGAGGCTCACTCCGTTGATCTCCTCGTTGAGGACTTGGTTCAGAACTACCTTGCTCCGTCTGGGTTGAGCAAATTCTTTGCGGTGGAACGTGCCCATCGTGTTCCGGGTTGAAAGGGCAAGCCGGGCGCTCCGCCGAGGCCCATCGTTGCCAAGCTTTTTCACTACAGGGACCGGGACGCTATCCTGCAGGCCTCGAGAGTGAAGGGCCCGGTGGCCTTTGAGAATGCCACTGTGAATTTCTACCCAGACTTTTCTCAGCTTGTCCAGAAACAGCGAATGGGCTTCCGTGGAGTCAAGAAGCGTCTCCGAGACTTGGGACTGAAATATGCCATGCTTTTTCCCCACCAGGTTGCGAGTTGAGTACAATGAGCGAACGTTTTTCTTTGATCGACCTGAGACTGTAAGTGATTGGCTGGATTCCTTACCGGACCGGACTTACCTGACTGATGCCACCGAGCACCCAGGTGGAGCAGAGGGTGGCGTGGAGAGCTGAAAGTAATACCTCGGCCCCTGCCTCCGTAACAAGACACTTTCTGCTGGGGTTCCGTAGTTGTGTGGTTTATGTTTTCTGTGTATCCCCCTCCTTTTCCTCCTTCGGGGTGGCGGGTGGGACAAGGGCCCTTTCCTCCTCCGGGGTCTTTTTGTAGAATGGGATTGTTTGGGCGACAGGCACACTGCATGTTGGGGTGGCTTTTTAGTCTACTGCAGGGGTGCAGGGTGGGGGGTGTTGTGTTGGACGTTGGGGGGTGGGTTGGTGGGGTGTTTGTAGTTGTGTTTTGTTTTTTTCAAGGCGATGTAATGTTTGCAAATCTTGTTTTCAGCGTCTGGCTCTTTGTGGGGTGGCTCCTGCGTCACATGTTGGGATGGGGGGTAATGGGTTGAGGTTCGTTTCGTGGAATGTCAATGGTTTGGGGGATCGTATAAAACGGGGGGTGGTGTTGCGATATCTGCGACGACTGTCTCCTGATATTGTGTTTTTGCAAGAGACGCACTTAGTGGGTAATACTTGTCATGCGATGAATAGGTGGGGCTATCGTCTTGTTGCACACTCGGGGTTTACTACGGGTTCCAGAGGGGTAGGCATTCTTATCCGGTCTTCCCTTCCCCTTGAGATAGATGAGTTACTCCTGGATGATAGGGGGCGCTATGCCGCCCTCGTGGGAAGGTACGAGGGCAGGACCCTTTCCCTGTTTACTGTTTATGTACCCCCTGGCCTGCAGACCTCCACCTTTTCAGATGTTGGCCGAGTGCTGTTGGGACTTCCTGATGGTGCTCTTTTCATGGCTGGTGATTTCAACTCTGTTCTCTCGGGTTTGATTGATCGTCACCCCCCCAGGGATACTCCTTCGGCCCAAGCGTGGCTGGGTGGTTTCCTGGATACCTTTGGTTTGGTGGACTGCTGGAGACTTATGCATCCCACCCAGCTCCAATATACTTTCCACTCCGGAGCTCATGGGAGTTTGTCCCGCCTTGATTACTTCCTCATGCCAGCTGCGCAGGCTACCTCGGTCCGGGAGATTAGACACCTGGCCCGGGGCATCTCTGACCACTCCCCGCTCTGGCTCTGTTTTGAAATGGGTATCGAGGCTGTGGGGCGGGTTGCACCTATTAATCCTTGGTACTTGAGCTCTCCTGGGACACGTGATCAACTAATCAAGTCCTTAGACCACTACTTCCTGGACAACGAAGGGTCCGTCTCCTCTGCAGTGTCCCTATGGGAGGCCTTTAAGACGGTGATTCGTGGGCAGGCCCTATCTCTTATTGCTGAAACTAAGAAGGCGAGGAATCGGGAGGTGGTGGTTCTGGAGACCGAAATTGTTGGGTTGGAGGCTGACCTGGAATCAGGTGTTACTCGTGAAAAACTCCATGCCCTTGGTCTGAAGCAATTTGACTACAAGTCCCTGGTCACGGACGCTGCCAAGAAGATGCACAGGGAACAACAGGGCCAACTTTACGATGTTGGGGATAAGGCGGGTAAATTGATTGCCTGGTTAGACAAGAAGGAAAGAGCGAATCGTGTTGTTCCTGTGATTCAGACTTTGGATGGTGTGAGAGTGACTGACCCGCTTGAGATAGTGGAATGTTTTGCGAATTATTTCCGTACGGGTTACTCCCCGGTGTCGGCTAGGGACGAAGATGACTCCCACTTCTTGTTGCGTGACATAGATCTGCCTCGCCTTTCCGAAGTGGAGCGGGTATCTATGGAGGCCCCGTTCTCTACGGACGAAATAGCGGCGGCAATTCGATCTCTCCGTTCGGGCAAGGCTATGGGCCCGAATGGCCTACCGATTGAGCTATACAAACTGCGGCCTGATAAGATTGCGCCCTATCTTCGAGCGATGTTTCGGGAATCCCGTGATCTTGGCACACTCCCCTATGACCAGCGCCTGGCCACGATAGTGGTTATTCCTAAAGAAGGTAAACCCCGAGACCTTTGTGCGTCATATAGGCCCATCTCCCTGTTAAACGCTGAGCCTAAGGTTCTAGCCAAGGTTCTTGCTACTCGTCTGCTAGTTGTCATCGGTGACTTGATTCATCCAGACCAATCCGGATTTATCCCGCACCGTAACACAGCCCTTAACGTGCGGCGTCTTCATGGAGTCCTCGCGAGGGCGGGGTCTCTGACGGAACCGGCCATTTTGGCTTCCTTGGACGCCTCGATGGCCTTCAACACGATAGAGTGGCCCTACCTTTGGGCTGCCCTTGTGAAGTTTGGTTTCGGCCCGGAGTTTATCGGATGGGTGAAACTGTTGTATACCAACCCCCTGGCGCAGGTCGTTGTCAACGGTCGAGTGTCGGTACCCTTCTCCCTTGGTAGGGGGACCAGGCAGGGTTGTCCCTTGTCTCCGCTGCTTTTTGCTCTCGCATTGGAGCCGCTAGCTGCGTGGCTCCGATGGGAGCCGTCTATCAAAGGTATACGGTGGTCCCCCGACTTTGAGGATCGTGTTTCGCTTTATGCCGATGACATTCTTCTCTATCTTACCTCCCCGCGTAAATCTCTAAATGTCCTCTTTGACGTCCTTACCTCGTTCGGCAAGAATTCTGGCTTGATTATAAACTGGGCTAAATCCTCCGTGTATGTTATTTCTGGCGGCTTGCCTCCGCTACCACGTAGATTTCCCATCCAGGTTACTCAATCGGGCTTTAAATATTTGGGGATTTTTATTACACTGGACTCGTCGCTCCGCTTCGAACGTAACCTCCTTCCCCCACTTCGTAGATTGCGACTGGACGTGGCCCGGTGGCGTAAATTACCTTTGTCGCCGCTGGGCAGGGCCGCCCTCTTCAAGATGATGTCCCTACCGCGATTTCTTTATGCACTCCAGAATTCTTTTGATGACATCCCTAACAGTTACTTCCGGGAGGTAGAGGGTTTACAGAGACAGCTGATTTGGGACGGGCGTCCGCGCATTGCCCTTGCGAAGCTCACCATCCCTTGGTATGATGGGGGCATGGCACTTCCTGACATTAGGAGATATTATTGGGCCTCCCAGTTGTCCGCCATCAACCACTCGGTATACTCACCCGGCCCGAATCCGGCTTTTGAAATGGACAGATTCCAATTGCCGGGTGGAGACTTCAATAGAGTGCTTTATTCCAAGGCGGCTGGGCTTCACCTTACGGGACCGACTAGGATTGCTGTTAGTGTGTGGCGGGCTGCGAATGTGAGCATGGGCTGGGTTGATCGAGTCACGCTGGCGACTCCACTTTATGCGTCTGAACGTTTGGGATGCCTCTGGACTACGAAGGGGTTTGAACGCTGGGACATGATTGGTATCTGTAGAGTGGGTGACCTTTGGGTGAATGGAGCAGTGAAGTCCTTCGAGGCCCTTCGGAATGAATACGAATTGAGTGACAGAGAGTTTTTTAGATACTTACAGGTCCGTCATGCTCTGACTTCGGTTCTGATTTCCGGTGCCGCCATCCCTGAGTACTCCCCCCTTGAAGATCGTATACTCGACGGTTATCTCCCTGATAGCACTAGCTCTTTGATCTACAAGAAGTTGATTAACAATCGAGCGGATCTGCTCGTCCGGCTTAGAGAAGTGTGGACTGGAGATGGGCTGGAATTGGACGACGAAGACTGGCAATCGGCTCTGTCTTCCCCGAAAGAGGTCGCCATCCCCGCCCGTCTCCGTCTCGTCCAGCTTAAGATATTACACCGAGTGTACGTCACTGGTCCTCGTTTGGTTGCAATGGGTTTCTCCCCGGATGGGCTGTGCAAGCGTGGGTGCGGAATGAGTGCTACGTTTCTCCATATCCTTTGGGAGTGTTCGGAGGTGGCCGATTATTGGACTAGAGTGCTTGCGGTGATGGCTGATGTTACTGGGATTGCCCTGTTGCCTGAGGCCCGGAGGTGTTTGCTGAATGTGTGGGAACCCAACGATTACACAGTCGCCCAGACGAGATGGGCGACCCTGGGGTACATGGTGGCAAAACGAGATATAGCGCAGCTTTGGGGCTCGCACAGACCCCCTACCGTGTCTGTATGGGAAGAAAATATGGACTGGTCTATGTTCAGGGAAAAGACGGTATACACAGCTAGGGGCAGACCAAGGGCATGGACGAAGATCTGGGGTCAGTGGAACGCCTATCGTGGGAACATCTGTACTCCTCCCCTGGTAGAGACCCCTGATGTCCCCTTATCCCCCTGAATTTACATTCCCATAAGTTCGTTCATTATTCATGTGGTTTGCTTGACCTCCCCTCTGTCCCCCCACCCTGACTCGTTCTATTGATTGCAAATTTGTGTCTCTCATTAGTGAGCTTCCCCCCCTCAGGGGCTGACTCTATCCTTTACGTTCTTCGCCTTGTTTCTGTGTTTGTTTCTTTTTATTTTTCCAAAATAAGAAAAGTTTCTATCCTGCTTTGCACTCTGTGTGGCATTTTTAACCTGTTCTTGCCTATCGCTGGGGTTTCGACCACTGATTTTCTTGTACTGCATCATGCCTTGCTGTTAGCGGCCAGCCCGTGTGGTTGTAGGCCCGTGTTTGTAAATATGATTTCTGCTGCTCAATAAAAGTTTTTAATCACAAAAAAAAAAACACAAAAAAAAAAAACAATTTGATTGTACAGATGTATTGTTATAATCACTATGGTCATCATTATTTGCACACATCTGCAAACCCTAGAAATGTTTATACTTTCAATCAATGGGAACATTGTCCAACGCCACCAAAAGGTAGCTCAAAATCATCCTATAACAAATTTCCATACTTCTCAGGTTTTAATACCACAAATCCGGAAACCTTTTACTTTAAAAATGTTAATAAGACAGGAATGAAAAGTATGTTAACCAATACAAAGCAAATTTATTCAGCAGCCTTTTATGCCCAGCTGTCCTCATTAGGTTTCGACTTTTGAAGTGACAACATAGAAACAAAAACTATCTGGGGCTCAAAAGACTGGCAAGCGCAGGGAATAGAAGCTTTATTTCGAGCCTGCATTATCCCTGAACAAATAATGTTTTTAAATGACACTGCTCAACAGACATCCTGCCTTGGCCTTGCCAAGATAAAAGATTTAAACAAACCGTCTATACCTACACCTACGTCTGATAACAAACACTTCAGAAGGGCGGGGGGGTGGGGGGTACGGGGTCGACGTAAACTTTATTTTTCAGAAAAACAGAACTGATAATGAATGGAAGAACTGGTTAATCTGGCCCACAGACACGAATAACTGTCAAGATAGATTCCTGAACAAGACACAAGGGTTTACAGTAACTAGGCCAGACCCAAGATATGTCCAGAGTCAACATCCAGGGATAGTAACAACATACAGTGTAGGAAAACTGTTCCTTGAGTGGCTACAAAAATCTACACTTATGTTATGTTATTTTATTTTTATATAGCGCAAATCGCCACTGGTCTCTAAGCGCTTCAGAGAAGGAGCAGGGCACTGCATTGGCTGCAGGGCGGAGGATTAGACGGATATCAATGTCTCTCTAAACAGGTGGGTTTTCAACAGCTTTCTAAAGGGGAGCAGGGCTGATTCTTTACCCAGGTTCTCTGTTAAATCATTCCAGATCCGTGGCAGGAGAACAGAGAACGCTCTGCCCCCTTTGGTCTTAAGGTTGTATTTAGAGGAGGCAAGCCTACAGGTCTCCGCAGAGCGCAGAACCCGTCCAGGCACGTACTTTTGCACTCTGTCTTTTATATATTTTGGTGCATCCCAATACACAGCCTTATGGGCTATACACAAGCTCTTAAAGTGCACCCGCTGTTCAATAGGCAGCCAGTGCAATTTATGAAGTAGGGGGGTGGCTCGCGTGCGCCTAGGGAGACTAAAAATTAACCTGGCTGCATCATTTTGTACAACCTGCAATCTCCTCAAAAGCTTCTGTGGGATGCCTAAATAAAGGGCATTCCCATAGTCCAGCCGGGAGATGACCGTAGCTGAGACAATTGGGTGTAGGACAGAGGTGGAGAGGAGAGGGACAAGTCTCCGTTGTTGCCTAAGTAGGCCCATACAGATGCCAACCACCGCCGACACCTGGCCAGACATAGACAGATCCGAATCGATTTTCAAGCCCAGACTCTTTACTACTGGCACTGGGATTGGTGCCACACCCAATTCTGAAGGCCAGAACAGTTCACACCAAGAGCTGTTCTGAACTGGAATGCTCAGCACCTCGGTTTTATCCGGGTTGATTTTTAATGAATTGGCTGCCATCCAGTTAACAGTAAACCTGAGAAGATTTTTTACTCATTCTTGTGCCTGGCTGGTGTTGTCAAGAAGGACCAGGAGTTGGGTGTCATCAGCGTAGTTAAAGACCTGGCAGTCTCTGCCTGTGAGCACCTCCACCAAGGGCTGCAGATAGATGTTGAAGAGAAGTGGAGACAAAGCAGAGCCCTGGGGGACTCCACAGGACAGGGGACCCAGAGTCAACACCTGATCCCCATTTGGACTCTCTGGGTACGGTCGGTCATGAAGATCTTAGCCACTGAAGTGCTTGCCCCTTTATGCCCAAACTCGACAAACGGCTAAGCAGGATGTTATGGCTGACCGTGTCGAATGCCGCTGACAGATCTAATAAAAACTTAGAGGTTAAACAACACTTATCTTTACTTAAAGAAGGCGTTGATTTAAGGGACTTCTTACAAGGTCCTTCAAAATAACGTCAAAAACGTTTCATATACGCAAGTATATATGCCATTTACAATGAAGCTTGGAAAGCGACACAGGCAGAGACTGCAGAAAGAATAATAGAAATTGATGGTATTAATTTAGAGAAAGCACTCTCTGTAGCTGACAATGGGTTAACGACCCTGTCATCCAGAATTTATTCTTTGGACAGCATAGTATCCTCTGACATTGACATAATGGAACAGGACCTGCTCATGCTACAGCATGGCAGTCACAATTGTGTTCTATAATGCTATTGTGCTGGACGTTGCAAAACCTTAGTTCTGGATATGTGTCATGGCGTCTAATCAACACCACGTCATTGTTTTCGGTATTTAACCTTACAGATAAACAAATCACTTTGGCACAAAGAGGAGCAGACTATACGGTGCTGAGCATTGAAAAACTGGAAAGATTACCATTAACTGTTTCAGAAAAGCCTGCAACAGAATGGATATTACACTGAATAATCACTCTGCCTGTCACAATTTTCAACTTTTAATACTGTTTGAAACATATACCAGTTGCTGTTTATGAAAGGTTGGGTAAGGAATACATAAAGTCAACCTGGGAATTACCATACACACACAGATGTTGGAGTGGGGGAAAAGAGGTATTTCTTAGTGGTACACAATGCAAAGGTGCACTAAGTGGTACACTCTTATGTCAGGGTTTTAATTTACATGGAGCCTGCGAAGGTTCTTCAAACAACTTATCCTGCCACCTTCAAGGTTCTCCAGCAGCAGTGATAGATTCAATTTTTAGACAGCTTTCTAACGGGAGCTACATAATGTTGAATGATCACAGCTGTTGTGGAATGATGCCAGGAATAGCCTATCTCGTAACAGTGTCAGCCAGGGTCACTTGTTGTATGCAAGTATTGTTTCCTAAAGCTAAGACAGACGGGGAGTCGCCGCTATGGCCTTCACTGAACATCTCTTCTATTCGAATTGATACTTTAAGCAGAATGAAAGCCATTCTTTTAAAAAAAACGGTGCCACTGACCTCGTTTAAAGAGACGTATGAACTACAAGTTGCAAGATACATGCCCTTTTATCCACAAACTGTCCAATACATTTCATAGAAATGTTAGGTCGTACCTTAAACATGTCTGATACCAGTGGTATTATACATGTATTTAAGACAGTTTTTTCGGGACTGTTAGCACCTTTTGAAGCAGTCCTCGGCATTTTTCCAAACTTCGTGCACTCTGTGTTCGGCGGCCTGCCTCTCAATTTGGGACTCGTAGCAGGAATACTATTCTTGTTCCTTCTGCTCCGATATGGCAAGTTCGGGAGGCAACGACACCCAGATTACCATCGAGAACACTCTCCTGGCAATGAAGTGTCGTAAGCGCATGATACAGATCCTGGGCCTGGCTCGCCTAAGAGACCTGAATACCACATGGTTCCTATCATTCCGACAAATCTGGCAAGATTGCATCTTACCTGTTCTACGATGCCTGCTATGTGGAGAAGAATGCGTGTTGGATGTCTGTCTAACACTTCCATCAGCTCTGCCAACGGATGTTGATACCCTGCTTGGTTCGGTAACGACCCATGCATCATCGTTTTGTCCCCAGCGGCTACCAATCCTGATGACGGCATCCATTGAGATCTCACAGACGCAATCTGCAGACGGTGAGGTACGTGGATCGACAGGCACACAGGTACCACCTTCATCTCCATTTCCGACAAACATTGCTAATGAGACTAACTGGAAGATTTGATGTTTTCTCATAACAACGAGAATGACTTTTGAAGTTAGCACACAGCGTTCTATGGGACTCTGTATTCGACCTTACCTTTTCATAACAAAACTTCCAACTTTAGAACTCTACTTTGTTGTGATTTGACTTTTTCCAAAATTGAACTTTTTTTGGCACAAAGTAATCTGCTTAAAGTAGAACTATTCTTAGAGAATAAGAATTCTTTGAAACACAGAGAGAGACAATATTTAACCTTGTCCACAACCGAAACAGAATATTCCGTCATGGAATGGTCTCGATTTTTTTTTCTCTTCTGTATTTAAGAGCCATTTCATCAATGTTATTTCATGAGTCATTCCGATAAGCATTTCTAAGTTTCACAGTACATGCTTTGAATGAAAATATTGCTTTTTAAATGCGTACCGCACAAATACTCATCTTTCGTGTACAACCATTTCAAATGCATTCTATGTATTTTGGGAGGGATTTTTTACACATCTTGCTTTAGATATGTTTAAAGATGCTTAGAATTTAGTAATATCGTACATAATAAAGGGGAGTGGGTGTTGTGAAGCATTTTAGGATCAAGCGTAATTTACCGATTCATGCCCTTATATAGATATAATTCACATTGCCCTTATATAGGCATAGAAATCATACCCATATTTAGACATAACCCATCCAGTCCAAATATAGGCATGGCTACTTCCACTAGTTCCAAAAAGCCACAACGATTTCTTGGAAAACTCTGCTTCAGCAGTCAGAGACATCCCCTTACTTGAATATTGATTTGTCCTAGAAATCATGGAGTTTCAAAGAACTACCATTCCCTAGGGGTTCTCTTGTGACGTTATTATGTCCGACTTTACGTCAAACTAGGCACCTTCAAGGTATAAATATGCCTACACTTGCCCTAGCAAAGACACGATGGTTCGGAGCAGCTCGACTATCTACTTGCCCGACGCAGCTCGCTACAGCAAGTACCGAAAGAAGCCGACCCTCCAGCTGATGCTCTAATAGAGAGGGTGCCTTTCTCTCGCTGAGAATCCAGCTCCAGTGTTTCCAAGCTCCCCTTGCGGGGTGTTGGGAAATTTAGTCCAGAGACAGAGATACCAGACCTCCTTCATTCTAAAACCATGGTACGGAGCTGATTAGACCCTAAGAGAACTCTTGGTTAGATTCTTGGCAAAGAAAAACTAAACATATGCTACACCACACTTACTTCTTCCCTCGTACTAGACTTAGGTTAGGTACATTGGGGTAGGCGTATTTTAGAAGCACCAGTTGAGTACTTTTAGTCTGTTATTTATGTACGTATTTTATGGCTTAGAAACCATACCATGCTTTTACAGTATTATTTTATAATACTCTTCTTACTGTACGCATTATATTTTGCAACCAGTATTAGGATTGCAGCAGTTCATTTCTTTTGCATGAGAAAGAAGACTGTTCAATAAATTATTTTATTGAAAACGCCTGTCTCTCTATTTCTCTGCACCTCTGTTGAAACGAAGCGTGCACGAATGACTGAGTACAATATCTATCTATTGTTTCCACGACTCTGAAGATTAGTTAGATCTTGGGGAAACAAAGTTGTCATGTTTATGTGGTTGTCAGAAACTAATCCCTTCTTGTGTATTCGAGAAAGTTTCTAGTGACCTCTGAGCTAGCTGGCACTCACAATTAAGTCTAATATATTCAATAGAGACCTAGTCGGCCCAAGTCTTACGTCAAATCTATATAGGACATATTATTCCAATGCGCAGAGCCTATTGGGAATATAGGAACTACACTACACTGTGACCGGTGTGAAGTAGCCGGTGGAAGCCTTAGCTCCCCCCTTTGCGCTGATTGGCTACCGAGTGGGCGTGACAGCCAGCAGCAGCTGGGCTGGGAAGATGCGTGCGGGTGAGTGAGTTTCAATTTTAAAAGCACAACAGTTTTTAAGAAAATAGTAGCAAAGAATTTTAAAAGCAAGCGGATTTCCAAAAGCAAGCTCTGCGATGTTTGTTTTCACCTGACGTTGCCCTTGTTCAGCACCGCGGACAAGTTCTCTGTTTAATACTCTATTCACATTTTTATCCTTTGGGATCCAACGTTTTTTCTTTGGCCAACTCCTATTTCTACATACACACTTGCCCTTTCATTGAGCAAGGAGGGGGGTGGAGGGGTGTGGGGGGTGCAGGCCTGTGCAGAGACTTACAGTGTCACCATCAATCATCCTTCAACAGCTTTGCAGATTGCAGCTGTAACCCCGATGATGACTTGGCACTTAAAAGATAGTGGCCAGAAAACAAAATCACACAACACATTAGGAGAAGAGATGGGATTTCAGCGTATAACATAATTGAGATTGAGGACTGACCTTTTTCATTAACAGTAGGAGAGCATTCCAATGTTGGGCAGCTAAGTAGGGGACATCAATCATGGCTTCTTCACAGAGGCATTATAAAATTAATCTGTTCGGTAAAATGCAGCTACTGGGTTGGTATATATTTCTTAAATTTGTCTTGGAGCTATACTGGGCCTTTCCTGAGAAGGCCTTGATGTATTCTGCAAAGTGTCTTAAGCAGGATTTGCATCTCGATTGGAAGCTAGTGGAGGGTTTTTCCTATTAAATGACGTGTTCTGAGTTGCGCCATCCATAGATCATTCTGACTGCTGAATTCAATAGAAGATTAAGATTGGTGAGGAGCTCATTTGTTATGCTTAAGTAAAGACTATTACAGTAGTCTAATTTTTAGCAAGTACAAGCTAAAGGTATATTTTTCTTAAGGATTTTCAAGGAGAAAAAAAAACGGAGGACAGTGTTTTATTAGCCTGAGCATTCAACAACAGTTTTTCATCAGTATTGCATGGTTCTTAACTGTTTCATTTGGGATGGGGAGCAGGCCATACTGGTAGGCCACCAATCATCAGACCTGCTGAGTTTTTCTGATGGATACTTTTATTTCCTCACCTTGTGAATATGCCACAGGAGTCAGACATTAACCTTTAAGGCAGTACTCCTGTGCGCCAGTAGGTGGTGTCATGCGGCTCTATTCAAAAGTCATTCCCACCGGTAATGAGGAGCCACACAGAAGAGCCACATTTAAACGCCACATATGCATGTGGATGTCAATCCCTTCCTTACTGTGCCTTCAGACATGGACCCGGAGCTTCTCCTTGGTCTTCGAGACCCATTTTTTAATTAAAACGTTTATCAGTGTGCAAGGGGAAATGTCCCCCCCTTACAATAACAGCGTTCAAGCCGTGCAAGAACTGTCACAAACAATCTGCAGGCTTCACAGACGGTCTTAATTAATTCTTTTGAGGATGCTGCTCAGCCAGAAAGGAATGTGCAGAGAGATAGACAGACCAGTCTGTTAGCGATCGCTCGTTGCAAGTATAATTCAGATATGGCAGTGAATGATGAATTTTGCTCTACATGGAAAAACGCTATCTTGAAAAAAGATGTTTTAAAAGCATGGTCAATTTAGAAAGGAGACAGTGTATAATGTGTGCCAGTTCAGGAGCAGTGTGATATTTTTAGTTAATGTGAAGAACAGGGAAAGATGAGGATACTTTTAATTCAGATGCTGGACAAATACAGATGCTTTTGTGCTTTTGTGCATTGAAAGATACTGGGCAGAAGGTAATAGGACATAATGTGATTTATCAATGGGATGAAGCTAATGTTATTAAAAGGCATATACAGACAGAAACTGCAGTTTTGCATGAACAGTTTGTGCAGGTCCCAACAGAAAGTCTAGGGGTGGAGTTTGAGACACAGGATTCCTCAGTGAAGTGGCAGATTGTACTGCAAATTGCAGGTACTGTGTATGACCGAACATTTAATTCCCTTACAGATGAAAAGGCAAAAATCTTGGAGACAGAGGTGGTGACACATGATTGCATGACAAAATACGAGCATCTAGGAGGTAAGGACCATACAAACAGGGGGGCAGAAAATGAAGGGATGTATATTCCCATAGATTTACTCAGAATTGGGATTCTTATGTGTCAGATTGTACAAGCCAGACCAGTCCCACAGAATGTGAAGGGCGAGTTGAAGAAAGGAAAATTACCAGAGCAGACAGAGCAGCTGGATTGCCTTGGGCTTCTGCCAATTGACAAAGGGAGCATGTATCCGAGATTGAGTGGAAAAATAATCAGGAAGGAGACTGCCCTACTTACTGTGCAGGGAAAAAGAGAGTCTCACTCCAATTACAGGAATTCAGAGGCTAAAGCGTGGGTAGAATTCTCAGACAATTCCCCAGAGCCAGACAGGAATGATAATAATGTGCCTTTAGACTTAAAAAAGGGACAGGAAACCGTGCGCTTTTTAAGAAATGTTTTTTGCAAGAAGAGTGATGCTTGTTTCTTTTCCAGGTCATCATACTGCGACGTGTTGGTGTGCCTGATGTCGGTACATGTGTGCCCTGTATGGGTGGAACCCCCTCCCCCAAGCCTGGAGTGTTCACCGGACAGAGCAAGCTGACATCTTGTGGCTGAACGGACCAGACAGACCTCCAAGACCAATAAACTAATTCAGTGAACATGAAGTATAATGTACACAGTTATTTTTCAGGGTGCGAGAAGGCTGTGCGTCCTTCACACAGAAGTACTGTTTGTTTAAAAGAAAAAGAACAACAAAAATGTTCTGCATTTGGAGAAAAACGTTTGAGTTAAAGAGTTGCTTTGATTTTTTTGGCACAAAATATATAAGTTTGGCTGTTTCAATAGTAGAAGTTCCAGTATTAGCCATTTGAGACATTAGGAGCATTACTGAGTTCATATGCTTTATTCTATTGGCATCATTTATTTTGTGTATCCATCAAACATTTATTCTTGCTGAGTATCTAGATATGCATGAGCTATTTTTACATGCTTTGAAATGATTATTATAGGCTTTTATGATTTCATAGTTTTATATTTGTGTTTTCAGTTAAGAAATGCAGTGCTTCAATCGTTGTGTTTTTCAGTTAAGACATGCTTTGAAGTGATTATCACATGCTTTTATGATTTCAGTATTTTTCAAACACAGTTATGCCTTTCAGTTAGGAAGTCTAGTTTTTGATATATGTAGGTGATGATAGTCAAAGGTCATGAGGTGGAGTGGAGTGAAAGAGGCACCCTT
Source organism: Lissotriton helveticus (assembly GCF_964261635.1). Taxonomy (NCBI): domain Eukaryota; kingdom Metazoa; phylum Chordata; class Amphibia; order Caudata; family Salamandridae; genus Lissotriton; species Lissotriton helveticus. The sequence goes on from NC_136063.1 coordinate 580,540,901, forward strand.
GTGGTTGATGACCTAAGACTACCATCATTTTAATGGACTTTAGTGTGTTATTTTACCCTAGCCTTGATATCCTGCATATGCCTGCTTCTCTTCTCTTTTGTTTTGTTTAGTAGTCTTGTTGTCTTTCAGTGGGAGCTGTCATGGAGTGGAAAGCCTTGCCAAGAACAGAAGGTGTGGGATGTGCATTTGAATGCATGAGAGGGAGAGAGAGGTGTGGAATGTCGAGTGCAGTGTTGGGAGCGGTGGTGCACACATGTGCTCGGTGTTGTACATTGAGAGATAAAGTATGTGATGCTATAGGAAACTGAGATAAAGTATGTGATTCTATAAGCAGTTGTGCAGTAATGTGTATTGTGTTGTACAGTTATGAGACTTATGAGTTCTTACTATTGGCTTTGACATGGCCTTATGTCATCTTGTTTTTGGACTTTGCCTTGCTTCAGCTTTTGTGCATGCACAGCAGTGCTTGTAAGTTGTTTGGGTTATGAGAATTATGAAGTGCTTACTATTGGCTTTGACATGGGCTCATGTCATCCTTTTTACTGACTCCATTTTCTGAACTGACGCTATTTTATGTGCTCACACATAGCTGCAAAATGGGTTAGGGCATATTTCTGCTAAATATGTGAAGATAGGTCTTTAAGTGGGATGAAAAATGTGTTGAATCTTTAAAAAGGAACACCTAAAATACATTTTTGTTATTCCCATAGTGTGCTACCCGACCGGTATTTTGATTTCTCTCTGACATGTAATTGCATCCAGATATAGAACACAACAATTGACCTACACCTAAAACCTGTCAGCATGATTAGATTTTTCAATGGTTGTTAGTTATTTAACATAAATGACTAACAACAAGGATTTGTAATAAATAATGAACCTTTAAAATGTTTCAGTTCTGAAATTTCAATAGTATTGAGGCCCGGGGAAGGAGTTTTGACTTTCAGTTATGTGTGCTTTAGGTTAGATATATATGTATTTTTCTCGACACATCTCGTCCATCTGCAGGTCTTCAACGACCTCTCTTTCCTCTTCAGCACCCTCTTTTCACTCTTCAACCTGAATGCACTTCCTTTCATCTCCCTCACTCCACCACTTCCAAACATACACTGCACTCACATTATGCATTTTTTCCTTTTGCTGTTGCCCTGTAAAGATTTTGCCATATGTGCATCCCCTTCAAACATATTTTCACAAAATCACAATTACAACTGGAATACATGACCATTGTGGTGTTGTGCTCTGCAGAGGCCAACCTACTAAGAGGCACTTTGCTTTCAGCGTCAGAGCTCTCAATCAAAGCCCCTCATAAACACCTGCACAGCTCAAAAAATGCATGGAAAATAAAATACAGAAAGAAAGGCAACATCATTAAATAGCTAATTCTGAGGGTGGCAAGTTTAAGCAAAACTTGAAATAAGAGAGGAACTAAATAGCTGACATGCATTGCCGTAATGATTTTTAACATTCATTGTTCGTAAATCAATCCATGTTTTTTGCAATAAAGTTGTTGAGGGCATGTCAATGGTGGGCAAGACTGCGGTATTGCGGGCTGGAGGGCCATGGTTTAGACTACTATGATTGCTAATGTCCACCTTTATCTTGTGAATCAAATTTTAAAAACTACACACAATGCTTTTCTTTTCAGAGTATTATTTCATCAAAGGGTAGTAACAAAAAACTTTACCATGTTATTGTTAATGTCTGCATTGCATGCTCTCGGTCTCGAGACTAATCAGCATGGTCATGCACACGCAGGATGTAGTTCTTGCAGTGAGGCATGCAGCTGATTTAAAGACACTCTGCCGGCAGACCGCATTCGAACTGCAATGCATTTACATCAAATGAGCCAACATAGCTCCGCTGGACTGGCGAGACTTTATGGCGCACAACATGTACTCCTCGGCAGGACTCGGTACTAGGGATCAGTTGTAATGTCATACACTAGACAACTGTAAGCACATTTCTCTTGATTTGTGTTTGTCTCGGATATCAACTACACAAGGGAACAGGAACCCTGGCCTCGTCTTTTGGATCCACTTCAAAGAGGAACAAAGGCAGCAGCTCTACTTTGTAACGGGGCCAGGGTGGTGAAGGGGTCCTGAAGAAAAATACATAACAGAAGATTGCGTGCATCCACTCCTATGTGTGACGGATAGGAAAGGGTGGGAACTATACCTGTGAATGACGGACAGCTTCTCTCACGCAGAGACGGAGACACCTGTGCCCGAAACCACAGCGCCGAAAATGTCACTGGCCTATAGTGGATACTGCCATTGACTACAATGGCATCGATTTATTATGAAGGGCTTTAGAACAGTAAGTCACTGTTCAGAAAGTTGATTTACTGCCTGGCTTCCGTCTCCTGCTTCAGAGCAAGGCGGGACAGGCAGCCTGGGACAGACAGCCCATATTTAAATACATTGATTCATTTAGAAATACAATCATATCTCTAAATAGATTAATCTATTTAATATTTGTACAACAAATTAAAGGAAAATAATGTCAGAGGGCACAGCCACAGAGCCCTAATGGAGAACCTGCCACTGCTTGGGTCCTCTCATAGTTCAGGTTATCTTCCCAGAAAGTGTTGCTATACCAGTTTATTAGCAACTCAAACCTGAAAACGACTTTCTAAAGCTGCTGTGAAGTAAGACACACACTGTGTTGCAACACTGTCCCATAATTTACCATGTAAACAATGGTGCCTGCTTGGAGGCCTTTTTGCACATATCTTCAAACTGTGAAAGCTGACAAAAGGGGCATTCCTTCGGGCCGCATAGTAAGCCCTATTCAGACACTCCATTCATCACCATTGTTGAAGCCTCACCTGCCAACCCCTCCCACACTTCACAAGTTTGATGTGGCTCTGGTGCACGGAGGGAAAGGACCTCCTTTCAGGCAGCATCACGGCTGGAATGCAATGACACCGTGCACTTTAGGAACGTCTGCGGTCCTCGTAATTAAGTGTGCAGAAATGAAAGTGGCTGCATGGCCCAAATGTGCGCACCTTAAATGAAACATAGGTGGCAGGCCATCACTTCAGACAAGTGAGTCCTCCAAATTATACATCATGGCCACAGCCTTCCATTTATTTGTAAACCACTGCACATTTTTGCCAACATCAGAGCGGTTGCATATGTCTGTCTTGCAGCAGAAAGTGCAGGACCTTTTGGCCAAAAGGGTAATAGAAAGGGTTCCAGGCTCGGTAGTAGGAAATAGGTACTACTCCTGCGACTTACTTGCGCTAAAGAAAAAAGGTGGCCTACCCCCTATCAACGCCTTCCTGCAAAAGGACAAATTCACGATGGCTGGAGAGGTGTTGGTCCAGTAGGATGATTCTCTGTCATGCAGGTCCACAGGCACTACCTGCAGTTTACAATGGGCCAGGAGCAATTTCAGTTTGCAGCGCTCCACTTTTAGCCTCAACAGTGCTCCCTGGGTGTTCATGAAAAAGATGGCAGCAATCGCAGCACACATTCAGAGGTCGTGGGTACAAGTATTCCTATACCTTGATGACTAGCTGCTGAGGGCAGGCTCGTTCCAGGCAGTCGTCAACTATCTACAGATGGCGGCAGTTCTCCTAACATTGTTTGGGTTCATTACCAACGTACCACGGTCACATCGGGCTCCTTCACAGAACCTCCAGTTCATCAGCGCTGTTCTGGAAATGGTACAATTTTGTACCTTTTCCCCTGAGGGGAGAATTCAAGACATTTGGGCGATGATCCCAAAGTTTCAGCCTCAGTCTTGAATCTCCATGCGGACGACTCTGAGGCTGTTGGACTCCTGCAGGCCAATAACATGAAACAATCATGTATTTGTAAGGCTCACTTTCACTCTGAAGGGCCTCTTGGCGCTGAATAACAACTGTTATTGTTACTTAACGCAGTGGTACTCATGCAGGCTCTACAGGGAGACCCCATCCCAGTGGACAGAGCACCAGGGTAATCTGATGGAAGCTCATTCATAACCCTCCAAACATCTCCCCAATATTTAGGTAAAGTAGGGCTTTCCTAGCCCAAGTGCTCAATATCGCTGTCAGAGCCTTACATATCCAACACGTCACTCCTGGTAGGAAGGAGCACTGCTTTTAAGTTTACGGATCCAGTCTGAGGCAGGAGCAGTATTCAGTTTTAGGGAGTTATTCTGCATCCACTACGCTGTCAGGGAAAAGCAGTCTTTAAAGGATGAACTATTCAAAGTACAATTGCAACAGAGTGTCATCAGAGTTCAATATAAAATAATCTCCATAAGAGGTAATCTGCTTGGCTAGATGTGCTACATAGATATTAAATACAGTGTGGCTAAGGGAGGACCCCACAGAACAGCATAATTAACTGGGTAACTTGTGGAAAGCAATGATTCATTTTTCACCTGTTGAGTTTTATTCACAAGGTAAGATTTGATGCAGCTCAATAATAAACCATCAACACCAATCCTGTTTAATCTTCACAAAAGCATAATTTGAGAGAAGGAATAGAAAGCTGTAGATAAATATAACAAAATTAAGACAGCCCTTCCACCCTCTTCAAGGATCCACCTGAAGGCATCACATATAGGCTGTCTCAGTGTTATGCAGTGAACCCTGAGTATTTACAAAAGATAAGAAACCCCCCCTGCGTCTTCTTGCTCTCGCCTCCCAGCTGCTTTTCCTCCTCCTGACCCCTACTTAATGGCGGCCAAAGGTGCGCCATAGGCAAGTCCGTCTGCACCCTTTCTCGACTGGGGCGCGACCAGCGCCAGGGACCCTGGTCGTCCGACCTCCTGCCACTACAACTCAGCAACCTTCAACGCACTCAACCCCAGAAGAAACAACAACTGCCACCTGTCAATGCCGAACACCACCCAAGGTCTGATCTCCTGCCGCCGCACTTTCACCCACTTCCTGACCCCCACAGCTACCGCCAACGCACCAAACGCCAACACACCCAAACCCCTAAGCTGCATCCTCATCAAAGTACCCTACCTGCACAGACACGCAGTAGAAATCTGGGAACCTCCTCAACACCCCATTGCCCGACATCGCCTTCTTCACAGAGACCTGGACCAGCTCTGCACCAGACATCGCAACTGCCATCCCCAACGGGTACAAGATCCAGAGGAAGGACTGCCTCAACTACCCTGGATGTGGACTCTCCATTGTACACAATAACTACCTTCAACTCACTACAGCCAGCACAAATGACTCCTCGCCCTCCATGGAACACCTCCATTACTAGATCCAAACCAACCCCAGAACGAGACTACACGGCCGCCTCACCTACAGAACTCCCGGACCGCGCACCAAGTTCACAACAACCATTACAGACCTCATCGCGACCCACGCCCTCGCCTCCATGGACTACATACTGCTCGGAGACCTGACTTTCCACCTTGATAACCTCAGCGACCCAAACTACACCACCCTCCTGGACAACCTCACCAACATCGGACTAAACAGCACGTCACCACCCCCACCCACCCACAAGGCAGGACGCACCCTTGACCCCATCTTCGCAGGGGGAAACAACTTCCGCTTCAGCCACACCATGCAACATCTCTGCGTCCATTTCTTCTTCTCAAAACCCACCGCACACAAGCCTACACCACGCCCCCCGCAGGAACTGGAGCAAGGTCACCAAAAAGCACCTCAATTCCGCCCTCAACCGCGCTCCGCCACCCACCACTACCAACACCAACTCTGCAGCCAACGAACTCCACAGATGGATCACCGAATGTGCAAACACACTTGCCCCCCTCCAGAACTCCGACAGACAACGCACCACGAAAGCCACCTGGATCACCACCGACCTCCGAGAATCCAGAGGGAACGTGCAAACGTCTTGAGAAAGCATGGAGGAACAGCAAAACCTTGGAAGCACTCACCGCCAACAAAACCGCCATGACAGAACACCACCAACGCATCAGATCCACAAAGAGGAACTTCATCCAGGACAGAATCCTCTCTAACTCCTGCAACTCTAAGGAACTCTTCAACATCATACAAGAATTCACCAAACACCCCCAGCGAAACCTCAGACGCCCCTCCCTACCAGGACTCCGCTCCTACTTCCATCATAAGATCAGGAATCTCTACGACAACTTCAACAAACAGATCCAAAATGCAGTCACTACTCCCACCACCACCAACGTCAGCCAGCCTAACATCACCACCTAGTTAAAAAAATCTCTTTAGAGGAATTAAATGAGCCTGAAATAACTTTTTCATATTAAAGTCTTTCGGCAAATTTCACTCTTTTTAAAAAAACACATGCAAATAGATGGCTTTCTTTTCCTCAGGATATCCTTTTCACCAAGCTCCAAGTATTTACAGTTTTTTCTAGCCAGGGCAATGTCTTCGGTGAGCCAAGGGGCTGAAGCAGACAGGCGATGATTTTTTATACTTTGGGGAGGGGCAATAGCATCTAGTGCACCTGTAGCCCATTCTTTAAACCTCATACTGTCTTTCTCCACAGTTAGGAGAGTCTCTACCCTTAGGTCCATCTTTGAGTTCTCCAAGCTTATGGAGAAAGAGTTGGTGTTGCATTTCAGTTATTTAGTGAAATTTAAACCGTGCACATATTTTCACTGCCATGGCATAAATCATATATATGTGGATGTGTAGGGTTTAACATGCTATTAATGCATTACCAAAGCACAGCAACATTTACATGAGAAATTGTATATTTACTGTCTCACAGATTGCATGTTACAATTACTTTATACAGAAAAACATCTTTCCCAATAGTCATAAGGTCTCTTCAATCAGTTTCCATAATACTGCACAAATGTAACTTATTACATCCTGGTTTCGGTTAAAACAAGTACACATCAATAAATACAGTGGCTTAAACCATATAGGCATATGCGCCAAGTATAATATTTTATACATTACCGTTGTTAAGGTAGGGGAAGCACATCACCACTTGAGCCTTTGCTTCTGGTGTGTCATGGTCCATCCCTAGACTCAACAAGGGTAATACATAGCGTATTTCACTTAATACATCTGCATGTATACCATATATCAACAATAGGCTTGCTCTTTCCCTACAGGATATGCAGCAGACTATTCAAATTGATGGATCTACTCATTTGCAGATGGCCTTTGAGGTTAAAATTCTATTTTTAGCAAAAAGCTCAATTCATCAGCATGAGACAATTGTAAGATGGTTTATCAGACTATCACTGACCTCAACACGGACACCATTGAGGAGACTGTTTTGCGGTTTTAAGACTTATTTTTTAACAAGTCTTGATTTCTAACTATTCAACATTTCTAACCGGTTTTGGATTTAATTAAATTATGTACTATTGCCATATTATTCTAGAAGATCAGACAGAAAAGCGAATAGTAAAATTACCTCTCAGGTAGGTGATTAAGCCTTGATGGTATTCGTTCTCTCAAATCTCTTTCATTTCTAGGCCTCCGGTACACATTTTCACGGGGATCGTGATCCAGGTGAAGTTTCATATGTTGTCGATTAAAGTCATGATCTTCTGGAAACCTAGGAGGTCTGGCTGAAATATCGATGTCACTGTCAAGTTTTTGATGTGTTCTGCTCGACACCTCAGGCTCTTCATCACTTTTTCTATGTCGCCTTCTCTCCATTACTTCAACTTCATCACCCAGTCTGCGATTTCTGCCTTCTTGTCGCCTTCTATTTAGCAGCTCCTCATAGGCTTCCATTGAGGTGGATGCATCTTTCTTTGGAAGCTGTCCCCTCTGCGATGTCTCAACTTGTGTATATGATTCAGGCTTAACGTGAAATTTTGCTGTCCTCTCATTCTGATAAGTAGAATAAAATATGGTAAAAAGATACCAGTTAATGCACTGTTTCATCATTAATGTACATAATAAGCACTCTTGTTTAGACATTTCCTTTCCATTGAATGTACATGACAGAATGATTAATTAGTATTTTCAAATGTATTTCAGAATTTGTCTTTCAATCATGCAAGTTATAAGAACAAAAACAAGAAAACATTCAACTGCACAGAGGCTTTATGATCACACAGGTCAGTGGCGAAGACAACAAGGTAAGGACTGGGAGGTGGAGAGGGAAAGAAGAGTGGATACATGAAGGATAACAGTCACTGAACTGAATGGGATTATCGGTGGCTACAGATTAAGTCTCTGCAGCATGTATACATTAAGTAGAAGGACTCACTGACCACTATGCAAGATCTTATCGAAATGTAAGAAAGATGTAGCAAATAAATACAGTCATAACAAAGAATTCCTTAAGTCATGGTGATAAAAACAAGGACACACTTATCGAAGTGTGTATTTAGTCAGTGCAACAAAGCAGTTTTTAAGGTATAATATTTATCAGGTGTACGATTGTTTGTTAAGAATAATATTGAGGCATACAATTTTTAAGACATTTAACTACAAAAATAACACTGACAAAATTAAATTTCTGGAGAAGTGGTCTTTAACACAAGGGTATCAAACTCAAAGTCTGGTAGGCAAAAAGCCATGAGAAGTTCTTCCATTTCCTAAAACGTTAGAAAATGAAACTATTTATTCCATGTATAAGGCGAGAGGATCCTGATCACAGGAGTAGAAGTGAAGCATTATGCAAAAAAAAGTTACAGCGGCAATGAGATCATTGGTGGAGTGGATGACTAATTTAGGGGTAGGTGAGAAGAGTCGAATCAAAGAAAACGTGGTAGTAAGAGAAAACCAATATAGGCAGATAAGAGGATGGAAAAGGTACACATTAAGTGGCTAAAAATAAACAGAAAACTAGAGCGTGGGGGTCGCTTACAATAAGTTCTCCCAGAGAAAAGCAAAAGGTTATTGTGGTGGTAGACGAGAAAGAAGATAAAGAGAGACGGGGGTTTCTCTTCCAATAAAAAAGTTGAACAAATGCACACAATTACAGTATACTTGAGAAAAAGATATTAGTCAGGACTGATGCTACAAATAAAACCTGTCAATACTCACTCATGTCTGGTTAAATTCAGCGCATTCCACATGTCAAAGGTGGATTTCTTTCTGCTAATTATTGTTAGTATAATATAACCCCTTACTACCAAACATGCCATTAGCATAATTAGAGAATTACTACTTAAATTAAGCATTAATAATAAAAACAATAGAAATAATGACCAATACTAAAAAAAAAAAAAAGTCTGAAACTGTTCTGAAAGCAGTTAGGACAAGGAAGTAATTTAGATCAGGGTACTCAATCAATCGTTACTGATTATTGGGATAAAGCACAAAACAAACAATTTGAAGTTACAAGAAAAAGAAAATTATATTATCATTTAAGCATGACAGAATTGAAACCACAATGGAAGCCCTAGAGAGTGAAAAACACCATAGATAGCAAGAACTGAAAGGAAAACATGAAACAAAAATTATTCAAAACAATGTTACCAATATTTCCATGTTTTGTGGCTTCTGAGGAGCATTTATCTGTATTTCTGGTAAAGTTCTCTGAGCTGAGACTCACAGAAAAAACGTGCAAAATAAAGTAGAATAATAATAAAACAACGTCTTTTTTAATAATGATTCCAGTAGATTTTCATAAATCTGCAAGAACTGACCTTTCTGCCATGGAGTCCACTATGTCTGAAAGGGAGGCGGTGGGAGGGACAGCTATAGGAGAGTGTAAGGACGGATTAATCTTGCAGAGATGGGCAACTGGTATCGGAAGAGGCTACAGAGAGCCTCCTATTATGACCCAGGAAACTGGTGGACAATACACCCGTCCTACAAGGTCTGGATTAACAGGAAGGGTTATGCAGTCACATACTCCTTGGTACATTACGCCTCGGGTGACAGCTAGAGGCTTTCGGGATCTGGAGCCTCGAGCCTTTCAACGCCTTTTCTCAGCCTCCTATGTTCTGGGGAAGATTGGTGGAGGTTATGCTGTGCCAGAACACTGGGGAAAGATAGTCGTTTATTCCAATACATCACTCAATCTGCCACTGTATAGTCTGTTATTTTATTTTTTTTAATATTTTTATTATAGCGCTTTTATAGTACAAAACAAAATGGAACAAGTTCCGGTTACTGCATATGATCAAGCTCAAGTTATGGCAACAAATGTTCTTTCTGCTGTTTCTTCAAAATGGATAAGATGGGACCACTTCTAACAGAAGAAGGGAGCTCATGCCACAGTTTGTGAACCAGAAAACTCACTGAGCGAAATCGAGAAGAGTCACAAGGAGGCCAAGGACAGATAAAAGAAACATAAGAGAAAGAACAAAGTGGCCTGCCTGAGTATAAGTGGAGACCAATTAACACAATTAAGGAGAGGCCAAGGAGTGAAGACATTTAAAGACAATTAAACTTGTTGAGCAGACAGAATGAGACAATAAACTTCAGGGAGTTATTGAAAAATTTGCATATGGTAAGGAAGACAGTAAAGAAGGTGGACACAATGTTGAAGAGTCTGTAGAAGCAAAGAAAAATATTAAGAAGACCAACTACAGACTGGGGAAGTAGCTTTGTAGACAAAAAGAAAACACATTTTGAAGTACATTGTAAAAATAGAAATGACAAATTTAGACTACTAAGGAAATCTGAGAACATAAAATAAATTTTGAATAAAACACAATATATACAGGGAAGCCAAACAGGGGAAATGGACGGAATGGGACAAGGAGATGAAGCAGGAGAGAAAATTATTTTTAGGGGCAAATTTGAGAAAATAAGGTGGTAACCAGAGACAAGCAGAAATGTGTTCTTGAAGAGGAGTAGGAAAGGTGAATAATGAGAAAAATGTGAATTGTCAAGATAAAAATAGTCACAACCTAAAGAAACAATATTAGAAGCTAAGAGAATTTTTTAAAGAGACAAAGAAGACCTAGGACAGAGCCTTTGGGAACTGAAAATGAATTGGATAGTAAGCAGACAGCACATCCTTTCACGGTACTAAAACAGAATGATCAGAACGTGAAAGTTGGTGCAATAGCCGGGGCGGGAGTGCCTTTCAAAACACTCGCAAGATTAGGCGCTGTAATATTACAAGAACCCTGCAATTGCAGATTTCTACAGACTAATAAAGAGTGATCTGGTGTGGAAGTGGAGTCTTCACCTTTAAAATAAACCTATTTTCCTTCCCTCAAGCACCTATATGTAAATGGGAGATTCCACACTTCATGTAGAAAAGCGGTACCTACAAGTTCAAATCTGCAGATAGCATAGTATTTCATGCAGGAATCAGATTTAAACAGGGGGAAAGGTAGAGTTATCAACCCATGGTTGAGCCAAACTGCAGAATTCGACTTGGCCACTGAAAATGGTAACTGTTCCAGTTTTTCAATATGCAGCAGTGAAAACGAGGCATCTTTCACTGACATAAATTGTTGTTTAACAGTCAAATTAAAAGGCAAAAATAACGATGTTGTGTTCATGTAATCCCAAGGCACCCGCCCAGATTTTAAGGTTTGAAGAGTCCATGCAAACTGCATAATAGAAGGCAATTGATTTTGTCCATGGTACAGTACTGCAACGTCTTCTTGTACAATATCAACAACAGACGAAACACTAGTATCTAATGTGTAAATACGTGAAGAAAGGGTGTTAATGCCATTATCTACAACGGCAAGCAGTTTTTCTAAATTGGCCTGATCAATAGCACTAAGCCTAGCAGCAGCTTCAATCTGGGACTATCATCATCAGAGGAGTTGGCATCATACAGGAGAAGGCGGTCTAGGAGACCTGAATGCAGAGGTGGAAGCTTGAGGTACAGGTGTCAGTGGAATGGACTCTGCCGATTCAGATGGAGGAAACCGGTGATAATAGTCTAACATATATTGAAGATTGTTCAGTATAGCGAGAGGCATCTGTGCTGTAGGTATTGTGTCAGGAAGTGTGCACAGACTCTGGGGAAGGCTGTTCATCCTGGTCATTCTCCTGATATTTAATGAACAGTTCTGATGGGCTCTTGGCAGTGTGAAATCTGTCGTCCTCTTCGGAGTCCTCTTCATTCTCCTCCGAATCCAGTAATTGCTAAGGCACCTCAAGAGGTACCTTGGTTGGAGAGATGGCCTCCAGTGAATAACCATGTATCTGTAATAAAGAGGATGCTGTCTTAGACGGTATAGAGGTTGCTGTAGCCGTAGACGCTGACCAGACCTGCAACTCTGTGCAAGATGATAACTGTAGCGTCGACGCGGGGCCGTCGAAGTCGTCGTCGGTTGAGCTGCAGTCAAAGGAGTGACTGTCGACGAGGAAGTTTTCTACGTCGAGGTAATCTTCGACGACAAGGAAGTCTTCGTCGACGAGGCAGTCTTCGTCGACGAGGCAGTCTTCGTCGACGAGGTAGTATTAGACGACGAGGCGGCCGTCGATAAGGCAGTCTTCAACGACGAGGTGGTCGTCGACGAGGCAACCGTCGACGAGATCTTTCTAACCTTGGTCATTGACGGTAGGCAATATCACCTTCGTCGACGAGATGGCTTCACGGAGACAGAGACTAGTGTCGACGGGGATGACGCCGATGACCTAATCATTTGAGGTTTTGGCGACGAGAAGGTAACAGTCGATGTAGAAATCGCCGGAGCTTACCACAAGAGTCGCAAGGTTTAAAGAGAGATTTCTTTGAAGAAGACATCATGAAGTGAAGAAATTCCTGAGGAATTAGGAAAGTACTGAGCACAGCTCAGGGAGACTCCCTTCACACAACGTGCGGTAGAAAATCTGAGAACCTGAGCCTCTGAGGAGAACATTTTGGAGGGTGCCGTCGCCTGATTGGCAGCAGTTTGGACTATATATAATAACTTGGACAAGTCATAGATGTGGAAGTTTTTTTCCTTGTAGTTCCTGACGACTTTACTTCCTGGTTCTATGTACCGTGGGACTCCCACTCCGACGACGGGGAAGGATTCAGGCATGTGAATCTATGAAAGACACCCCAATACTGGAGAAAGAAGGGTTCTTCTAAGCTTAAAGCTTGCACCTCACAAACTCTCCTCAATTAACTGATCGCAATGAAGAAGTCCATGCTCCATGCAAAGTATCACGCATCAGGCTTGTGGTGTTCCGTATCACTGCACTGAAATGCATTGTCACACATTTTGCCCACTGAGACTGCACTCTGCTTACAGCACTGAAACTGGCTACCGTACGCCAGGGTGATAGCACGCGCGCGGAGCAGGACTCAGGAGACAGTTACTGTAATTGACATGATCGTGCTCTGGGTAAGACAGTGCAGTTTGCTTGCTACAATGTTACAATCTGCCAGGCAGGCTGCTGGCTCTGCCTGCATTTAAAATTCCCGCTCGCGGCATTGACCACACAGTGAGTCACTGACTCACCTCCTTCCCAATTACTAAGACCCGGGCATTACTGGTTGTGGCGCCAGCACCCGTTATCGTCCTGGAACAGTTACAGGAAGCAGGAAGTGAGGTCGCGGTCTCGACTCAGAAGCGGCGAGGACTCGACCGACTAAAGTTGTGCTGTGGCTGGTATCGACGTCCCGTTGCCGCCGGCCGCCCCAGGGCCAGACTGTGTGACAACAGTCTGAGAGCGTCTAAGTCAGGCACTGCTGCTGAGTGCGCAGCGTGGTATAATTACCCGGTTGGCCCATCGTTGTACCACCGGCGGCTGGGACCAGGGGACGGCATTGTCAGACGTGAGACTCAGTCTCACATTCATCATGGTAGCGCGGCATGAGAGGCCTGGCTAAATCGGGCACCGCGTGCAAGGAGACTCACACTGCTGCTTGCAGTGCTGTATGGCTGCCGACCCCGGTGCGGCTCTGGGCTCACCTCTGCAGCCGCGAACAGTCACCCGACCCCCGGTACTAAGAAAGACAGGACAGTGCTTGCCACAGCCAGTGGAGTGCCAGCTGCAGGCTACAGTCACTGGACTTGACTGTCTGAGACTAGTAGTACAGAAGTTGAAGTTCACAGAAACAGTAAGTGCTACTACGTCGTCTACTCTTTAATTCTTTGGTCACTGTGAGGCAGCCTGCTGCCACTGGCTGTAGTGTGTTACGGCCTAGTAACCTTGTGTTGTATGTTGTCTTGTCACACAGCTGCAAGCACTCAGACACCTTGATCTTCAGTGTAGTGCTGACTTACGGTGCGGTGGTCATTGAAGTGCACAACGTCTGCATTTTACAGTGCTGTTTATTTCCTTGTGATTTCCAATCCGGAGCGCAACATATTTGCCAACCCTAATCTGTTACTGCGAACCTGTTTTTAACAAGAAGTGTTGCAATTGGGTATTCACACCCGAGGCATGTTTTACAAAATATATTTTACAAGTATGCTATTATTCTTATACACGAGCACAGCAGATTTACCATTAATCCTTGATTTATATCATGTTTTATGATGAGTGCTCCATTTGCGCACCTCTCAGAGTCCCACCAATTGGATAAGTATATTTGAAAGAATATATCTTTAAAAACTAGTTATTTCCAGTCGCTTTACACTTCCCAGACTTTGTTCTATTTTTTGTCCGATGTTAGTGCTTAAAAGCAGACACTCTCGGTCGTGCATTATCCAAGTTGGTCAGTTTTTCCTCCAGGTAGGTCGAATGCTTCTTTTCCACTCAGCAAGCCCCTTGCCACCTCTTTGCTTCCTTAGTTCCCTTCCATATCTGGTGCTTTGTAGCAATTTAAAAAATCTTCTTAAAGTTACTCATTGCTCTACTTGGTTTAATTAATATGTTACACTTGTCCTAATTGCTCGATTTTTCTCATGGGAAAGTGTCACTCTTAGTTGCTAAAATGTCACTCATAATTCAGCTTAAATTATGAAAATGTCACACATAGCAATCTAAAACCTTGGCATTAAAAAAACTGTAGCAGGCAGTTGTGTAATGGCTCAAAAGGTAGACCCATGAGCCATGCAAGCACAATGTTCAGATTCCAAACTAGTGCTGGAGGTACCCTGGGTGGTATTACTCTCTTAAGGCCCTCCATAAAGACTTTCATCACTGGAACCTTGAAGAAAGATAGATGGTGTCTGTTTTGCAAATATGCGGCTACTGCAGCAAGATGCAGTCAAATGGAAGAGTAGGCTGCACCAGCACGCTGTAATTGCAGAAGGTAACAAATGATATTTTTAGTAAATGCATCCGGTGTATCAATATTGTTATTAGTACGATATAGAACACTTTTTTTTGCATTTAGCTGCATAGCATGCTCTGGTAGTAGGCTTTCTTGCTTCTTTAAGAATTATCATACCTTCTGGTGGCAAGTTAAGATAACCAAACTCTATGGCATCAGGAGCCAAATCGCTAGATTGAGCTCCTTGAGATTTGGACGACTGATTTCTCCATGGTTCTGCGTGAGAAGACTGGAATGGAGTTGGAGCTTTTGATGTGGAACTACCGACAGTTCTAAAGGTTTTGTGAACCACGGTTGACGAGCCAAAGTAGGAGCTACTAGAATCAGTGTGGGGGATGTTTGACCGAGCTTCCAAACCGGAAATGGAAGGAGAAATGGAAAGAAAGGTGGAAAAGTGTAGGCAAATATCAATGACCAATTCATCCATAGTGCATTGCCTTTGGATAGAGGGTGTGGGAACCCAAGTTTGGGCATTTTGAGTTGTCCACTGTAGCAAACAGATCTATTTGTGGGAATCCCACTCTGCAACTCTGGCCTCCACCTTGGGGGTGCCCAGGAGTGGACACCTCGCAGGGAAAGCCACAGCGGTATTCGTACAAGCGCCTTGAGACCCTTGCGGGTGAGTAGTGCGCTATACAAGTATCAATTTACATTTACATACATTACAATCCCCATTTTAAAACATTATGGGAGAAGAATCTGGGTATGAAGTTCCCACTCGTGAATTTGTTGTCACCTTCTGATTAGGAGATCCGCAATCTGATTGTCCACTCCTGGGAGGTGCTCTGCCAGAAGATGGACTCTGTGATGAATTGCCCAACACCAAATTGTCTGAGAGAGGTGCAACAGTTGTAAAGAACATGTCCCCCTTTGTTTTTGCACATAGTACATTGCTGTCATGTTGTCGGCGCGGACTGGGACAACATTCCCTATGAGGGGAGTCTGAAAAGCTTTCAGTGCTAGATTCACAATTGAAAGCTCTAGATAGTTGATGTGCAGAGCTTTGTAACTGCTATCCCATAGACCTTAAATTGTCAGGTTGTGACGAGGGGCACCCCAGCCTGTGAGGGTTAAGTCTGCTGTTAGCACAATCTGTGTAACAGGGTTGATGAAGGGCCGCCCTTTTGATAAGCTTGGTGTGTTCCACCCATGCCGAGAGCGATCGGTGCGGCTGTCTACCAACACTAGATCATATAGTTGACACTCCAACTGATTCCACTGACATGCTAAGCACTCCTGTAGAGGACGCATGTGCAACCTTGCATGAGGCACTATCGCCATGCATGATGCCATCATCCATAGCAGTTGCATGAACATTCTGACTGCTAAGTATTAACTGTTCTGAAACTGTAGTAGAAGAGTTTGAATATTTTTAATTCTGGCTGCATTGGGAGAGGCTAGAGCTGTGCGAGTACTTAGAGTCGCTCCCAGAAAAGACTGCATTTGTGAAGGCTGAAGGTGAGACTTCTGAGCATTGACCACCGTTAAACCCAATTGGTAGAGTAAGTCTAATGTAGTCTGAGTGTAGTGTAAGCACTTTTGGTGTGTGCTGGCTTTGATGAGCTAGTCATCCAGCTATGGAAAGACATGAATCTGTTGTCTTCTGAGATGTGCTGCCTCTACTGCCAGACATTTTGTGAATACTCTGGGAGCAATAGTTTCTCCGAATGGGAGTACCTTGAATTGATAGTGTTTTCCTGCTATCACAAATCTGAGGTATTTGCGATGAGCTGGGTGAACCGGAATATGAAAGTATACGTCTTAAGTCCATTGTGGACCTAAAATTGCCTTGCTGTAGCAGTGGAAGGACCGGTTGAGGCGTGACCATGTGAAAATGTTCTGAAAATATGTATAGGTTTATTGGCCTTAGATCCAAAATTGGTCTCAAGGAGCCGTCCTTTTTGGGGATTAGGACGTACAGAGAGTACACCCCGGAGACTTAGTACTGTAATGTAACTGGTTCTATAGCTCCTTTAGTTAGAAGAACTTGTACCTCTTGTTTGAGGAGCTGTAGGTGCTCGGACGAAGGTTTGTGAGTGTGAGGTGGTATGTTGGGAGGATTGCTGGTGAGCTCCAGGCAATAACCATGTTGGATAATGTCGAACACCCATTTGTATGATGGTATGGATTGCCAAATGGGGGGAAATTGTTGAAGCCTTACCCCGACAGGTGTTAAATGATCGGGGGGAAGTGTAGGCAATTCACTGCTTATTGGGGGAAGGGGAGGTACGCATTGGCATCCCCTTAGCTCTAACTTTTAAATAGTTTCTTCTGTACCCTCCTCTAAAGAAACCTCTACCGGGAGAGGATTGCGTGTTGGATTTCTAGGAGAAAGTGTTAGGGTCTGAGGATGTACTTTTAGACCCTGCTATATAGAATGAGCGACAAAAGGAGCCTAAGATTGAAGGATTCTGAAGCGCTCCCATGGATTTTGCTAAGTCTGTTGCTATTTTCATCTCTTCTTAAGCCTCATCAATCTGAGGTCCGAAAAGATGTTGTTTGTCATAGGGAGTGTTTAAAATAGACTGGTGGACTTCTGGTTTAAAGCCGGAAATTCTAAGCCAGGCATGCCTTCGTAAGAGAATGCTGGTGTTAACTTCTCTTGCTGCAGCGTCAGCAGCATCAAGACCACATCAAATGGAAGAGTTAGAAATGAGCTTCCCTTCTTGTGCCTTTTTCTTGTGTTCTTATGGGAGGTCCTGAAGTAGACCTTCCATCCCATCCCAGTCGGCCCAGTCATATCTAGCTCATAGGCCCTGCATGTTGGCAATGCACCAGTGATTAGTGGCTTGAGCAGCTACCCTTTTACCAGATGTGTCAATAAGCTTAGATTCTTTATCTGGGGGTGGTGCATCACCAGATGTCTGCGAGTTCGCTATTTTACAAGCGTTGGAAACTACCAGGAAATCTATGGGGAGTGGTCCTTTAATAAAAACCGGATCAGAGGGTGACGGTTTATATTTTTTTAACAACCCTGGGTGTTAAGATTCGTGCACAAACAAGATCTTTAAAAATACCATCTGCATGTGTCATCATGGCTTTAAAGATAGGGAGAATTGACTAACACTGTTTAAAGACCCTAGTGTCTCAAATTGTCATCTAAGGCCTCTTTATGCGGTCTAACCCAATGATATGCTGCTACCCTGGAAATTAGCTCCATATAGGATATGTTATAATCTAGAGGTGAAGGTTTTGCAGGGTATAGGTATGGATCATTATCCAAGGGTGGATCAATATTGTAATCATCCCATGTATCTGTAGGAAAATAAACATTATCATCATCATTATCATCATCATCCCTATCTCCTAAATCCAGCTGTGTGAGGAGATCCCTGTGGTGGTATGTGTAATGGATCTTAGCCTGGCAGTACTGGTAAAGGTGAAGGTGGTAGAGGCGATGGAGAAGTATGATGGATAGGACTTGTGGCAATGTCCTTCTTCTTCTTAATGGTATCTTGTATTCAGGGTCCTCTGAACTGACTTTCCTTCTAAAAGGAGATTTGGCTGATATGTGTCCAGTGCCTGGATTGATATAAAGCTTTTTCTGCTTTGGATCTAATCTATCCTTTATAATGTCTAAGATTGGTTCCGGGGATAAATATCTTCTTTTGATTTTGGTGCCTAACGTTTAGATGCCGAACAAGCCTTGTCCTTCGAAGCAGAAGGTTTCGGCCCCAAAGCAGACTTTTGTTTTAAAACTGAGGATTTTGTCTCCGAACCAGATTTGTCTTTTGGAGCGGAATATTTTGGGTCCGAAGACTATTTGTCTCGGCTCAATCCCGAGCCGGGAAGGCTTGACCACAGTGCCGGGCCCGAGGGCAGGGTGTCAGAAACATTGTCTCTGTGCCGACCAAAGCCTAAAAGCAGAGGTGGTGCCAAAGCCTTATTTTTGGCCAAGATAGTTTTAGGGGTACAGAGGTTTTGGTACTCACGACACCCTGTCCCGCTGGAATGCCTTCTGAATCCAACTCTATTTTGAGGTCAGAATCCGATTCTTTGACCGAGAAGGCCTCCTTTTCTTCTGCAGCTGCCCTTTCCTGTTCGGACCATTTTAAGTTGTCTGTTGAGTGCTTTGGCACTGCATTTCTTGTCGTCTAACCCATCGATCTCGAAGAGTTTTTTTCGACCTGACCAAAACCTCGCAGTATTCTTCCTTGTGGTCTGGTGATAAGCACAAGTTGCAGACCTGGTGTAAATCGGAGCGAGGGTATTTCAAGCGGTACCGAGGACAGAATTTAAACGGTGTCCATTCCATTGGCAGAGGAGTGGATCGACACGGCTAAGCCCGAAGACCGCCCAAGATGTTTTCGACCGAAGAGGAGACACTACGATCGAATGGATACGCGGAGAGAGGGGAAACACGTACCTTAACAATACCATTGGGGTTAGAGTGGATTGCCCACCAAGGGGAACCCGAAGGACGGTTTCGAACTGGAGCGCAGCAATACGCGTCCAAACCCGATGGTGGAAGAAAAACCATCTAACAATGGAGTCGATGCCCATGCATACTATCACCAAAAGGAGGAGTCACCTTACCTTGTGACTAGGAAAGACGTCTTAGAAGAAAAACAACTTGCAAACATCCGGACCCAACACTAGATGGCAGGAGTATGTAAAGCATGTGTATCTACAGCACACATGCCTCTATTTGTTTCCCAGAGACTGCAAAGGTCACCAGGACAGTTGTGCCTGATCAAACCCCAGTCACTTAGCAAATACACTCACCCTCCACAACCTGGAGCCATAAATCTGTCAAAAACAGAGAGTGGACTGGAACACATACTTCTTGCGGACAGAAACATCTTGCAAACATGAAAAAAGCATAAAAAGAACAAACTCGGGGGGGCGTGGCTTAGCGGGCGATCATGGCGGACGTGGCTGCCTAAGAGCTCCCGCCGGCCCGCCGTTTATCCTGGAATTATCCTGGCCCCTGAACCCCGATCAGTATACCGTGTCCGAGGTGGTTGTGGCGGAGGACATCGGGAATCGTCCGGTGCCGGAGACGACGCGCCGAGACCATCTGCGGCTGTGGGGCGAGTGAGTGCAGCGAGCGGCCTGGTGCCCACCGAACGAGCCGGGGCCTCAATTTTGGCACCCCTGACCGGAGGACCTGACCCGGAGCCGGCGCTGCCGCTCCCTGGCCGTGTTCCGGGGCTGCCTGCTGTCGGCGGCCCACAGCGGGGTGCCCAGCCCATCTTCATATTGCTGGCGGTGGGGGCCTGGGCCGGTGGGGGGCCTCGGAGGGGCTGCGGCCTACCTGGCCTTGCCGGAGCCGGGGCCTCGAGTTTGGCGACCCCCGCCTGAGGTCATCCACACTGGTATTCGGACACTCTGCTGCGGCTGTCGGCGGCACCCTTCGCCTTCCGGGGGCGCGGCGCCCCCCACCGCTGGCAGGCGCATTACCCTCCACTGGGACTGGCAGCGGCGCTCCACTGCCGGTGAGAGCCGCATCCTCCATTCTTGTTGACCAGTGCTGTGGGGGCTGTTGCGAGGAGCTGTGCCAGAGGGGGACGCTGCAGACATTGGACATTTGACCAGTGATTATCCTCCCAGGGCTTGGCTGGACCTGCGGGTGGTGTGGACGCGGCGAGGGGACCGGAGCGGCAGGGGCGGCCTGGTGGCCCGAGGGCAGCCGGGACCTTGATTTTCGCAGCCTGTGCTGGCCACGATCCGGGGCTGCTTGCTCCCGAAGACCTACAGAGGGATCCCCTGCATTTCCTCGCCATATTTGCGGTGGGGCCTGCGACTGGAGGGGGTGTCGGCAGATCAGCGGCCTACCTGGCCTTGGAGAAGCCGGGACCTCTAGTTTGGTGGTCCCCGCCCGGAGTCACCGGCCCGGATCCATTGCCCTGGTGAGTGGACGCAGCGGGGCCCCCCGGGAACTGAGGGGTCAAACAGGCGCCTGGCCCAGATAAGTGCTCTATCCTGCTCCTGTTGCACCTGGGGCGGCGGTTGGAGACCTTGTGGCTTGAACTAGAGTGGCCCATATCTGCGCCGTGCCGGGAGTGCCGGTAGGCGCGAAGACGTCTTCATACACCTTGGCGGGGCGGCATTGCCTGGGGTGTACCTGATCTGTGGGCTGGTGGCGAAGGACTCTTGAGCGGCCTGGTGTGTTCGGGACGCCTCGGCCGGGGCCTAGTTGGTGGACTATCGCGAGAAGCGGCCCTGATACAGGTGCGTGTCACTGCTCTCCCGGTTGAGCGGCCGCCATGACGAGGGGCTCGGCCGCCACTAAGACAGGACCCATTGACAAGTTCACTGGCCATGGTGGAGGAGCAGGGGCGGCTGGTGGGGGTCCCCCTGCTGGACCAGACAACGCGGCGTTGATGGCGGCCATTACACAGTCCCGCGACATGCTGGATGGGAAGATTGGCGCGGTGGGGGCCGATGTGATGCTGCTGCGTCAAGATCTTCGCAATGCAGTCGCCCGCATTACTGAAACTGAGACCAGGGTCACGGCAGTGGAGGGAGATGTTGGTGCCCTCAAGAAGAAGATTGCCGACATGGAACAGATCCAGCGGGGCCTGGCGCATCGTGTGGAGGATGCCGAGGGGCGGGCGAGGCGGAACAACCTGCGCTTCGTTGGCTTTCCGGAGGACTGCGAGAATGGGCATATGGACGCTTTTCTGACCCGGTGGCTGGAGAGCTGGCTACCACCGGACTCCCTGTCGCGATGCTTCATAGTGGAGTGTGCCCACCGCGCCCTGACACAGAAGCCACCGGCCGGGGAGCGGCCTCGCCCGATCATCGCCAGGCTCCTCAACTTCCACGACAGGGACGTCATTCTCCGGGAAGCGCGGCTAAAAGACACCCTGCTGTATGACAATCATAAAATAATGATCTTCCCGGACTATACCAAACTGGTCCACCAACAGAGGCACTCCTTCCTGGATGCCAAAGCCAAGCTGCGTGGCCTGAAGATTCAATACTCGCTGCTCTACCCGGCCCGCCTCCGGGTGATCTTCAACTCCAAGACCCTCTTCTTTGATACGCCGGAGGCCGTCTTCAACTGGACCGATGAGACAGTCAGAATCCGACCTCACGTCCAACCGGGGCTGCACTCTGGATCGTCTCGTGGCTCGTCTCAGGACAGGAGCAACCCACCTGGCAAAGGGAAACGTCATCGCAAGTCCCGCTCCCGGCGGAGGTCCCTGTCCCGGGACCCCCTTTTGGGGGACACACAGCCTGATACGGATCACTCTGATAGAGGCTCCTGATCGCCCCTCATGGGGACCGTCTGCTGGTTGTTTTCTATATGTGACTATATCTGGCAGAGGCTGAGCCGTGGTCGGTGGGACGTACATTGGCTGGTGCAGTATTGACCTCTTCTTGGCGAATGCCGGGGCCTTCATGGTCTGTAACTTTCTTGTGGTGCTTTGCTTATGACTCTACTCTATGTTTGTTGGGGTTCGGGGCACATACTTTGGGCTGCCTCCTCCTGTTGGGACTGGGGGGTGGTTCTGGGAGTGTGTCTGATTAGTTCGGGGGGGGGACTAGTTGGGATCCATTGGTATGGCTGGCTTTGGGCGCTGTGTTTTGGGCCTGAAGTACCGTCTACCGCGACAGATACTTCATTGTTCCTTGAGGTATGGGGGTGGGGGTGGGGGAAACTGGGGTGTTTGGTTGCTTGTGGGTTGGGTCGGGATTGGAGGGGTAGTGGGGTTTGGGGCTTCGGGGTTTGTGGGGTTTGGGGTTCTGGTTCTGGGGGGGCACGTGGTCTCTGTGTATTTTGCAACTGTGGGGTCTGGGGCATGGGCCGGGGGTCGGGGAGTGTGGGGCTGGGAGCATTGTGACCATGGTTGATGTTCCTCACTTAGCGCCTAATGGCGCTTCCATGCGTGTTCTTAGCTGGAATGTACGGGGACTATTGGACAAGTTTAAACGGGGAGCGGTGCTTCGATGGGCTAAGAGGGACTTGGCAGATGTGCTCCTTCTTCAAGAGACGCACATGCTGGGTACGAAAGCCCTGAGTTTGCAGCGCTTTGGCTTCCATCAAGTGTTCCATGCCGGATTTACCAGGGGCTCCAGGGGTGTGGCAATTCTTATTCATAGACGGCTGGCATATGTACATGAGCGTCAGTGGCTCGACCCCCAGGGACGTTTTGTCTTTATACAGGGGAAGGTCGGTGTGGAGCCGGTTGTGTTTGGCTGTGTGTATGCCCCCCCCCCTTGCAATGGGCCTTAGCTGAACGTTTGTTTGCCTTATGGGCTGAGTTCCCCCGCTCCATGGCAGTGATTGGCGGAGACTGGAATGATGTGATGGATGTGGCTTTGGACCGGCAGAGGAGGCCTGGAGTGGCACTTGTATCCTCCCCTACACGGTTGGGGGCTATGGTTGATGGTCTGGGCTGGGTGGATGTGTGGAGACATCTGCATGCGGAGCGGCGAGAGTACACCTTTGTCTCGGCTGTCCATGGCTCCCTTTCGCGTTTGGATTGTGTGTTTGTCCCGAGGGCTTTCCTTGACAGGGTGAGGGGTGCAGCGATTCGGCCTCGCGGGCTCTCCGACCATTCCCCTGTGGCAGTACAAATTGACTTGTGCAAAGCACGTTCCCCTTTCAGATGGCGGATGTCCGCGTGGCATCTGCAGCGCCCTGATTATTCCCAGCATCTGCGTAGCGCGATCGCCCATTATTGGCAGGACAACCTTACAGGAGGGATGGATGCGGTGACAGTATGGGAGGCTATGAAACCCACCCTGCGGGGCATAGATATTGCTTGGTGTGCGTCTGCTCGCCGGACTCGGCTGGGGAGCATTGCTGCGGCCGCAGAGCGGGTGGAGGAGCTAGAGGCTCGGCACAGCGAGGCGCCCGATGATGTGGCACTGCGGCTACTCCTGCAGGCGCAACAGTCCTATTCCTCGATCCTGTTGGACGAGGCTCGTCAGGCGTGGTTGGCCACCCGTAGTAGGGTTTACCAGTGGGGCGACAAGTCTTGCACCATGCTCCATAGGCTGTGCCAACAGAACCTACAGCCTCTTACACTGCCGGGCCTTGTTGATGGTGCAGGAGTGGCGATCACGGATCCGGCAACTCTTGCGACGAGTTTTGCGCGCTATTATGGGCACCAGTATGCCTCTCGGGAGACTCTCTCCCCTGCCATTATCGCGGATTATATTGCGTCGGTTCCCCCATCTGCTGTCTCTGATGAGGTGCGCGAGGCCCTGGACCTTCCCCTGTCGGCTGAGGAGCTGGGTGACGCACTGGGTCAGTTAAATGTAGGCAAGGCGCCGGGGCCGAGCGGATTCCCCAGCGAATTTTATAAGAAGTTCCATCTGCAGCTCGGGCCGCACTACTTGCGGGCCCTGGAACAGGCACGAGAGCATGGCCGCCTCCCGCCGGACTGGCGTCATGCCGAAATAGTGGTGTTTTTGAAGCCAGGTAGGCCCCCTGATCGCCATGACTCCTATCGCCCCATATCCCTCATCAACTTCGAGGCCAAGCTCCTGGCAAAGGCGCTGGCGAACCGCTTACTTCCACACATTTCAGCCCTTGTCCACCCAGATCAGGCGGGTTTTATGCCGCGCAGGGCAACGAGACACAATATACGACGGGCGCAGGCCGCGATACAAGCGATTGAGTCTTCGGAGGACCCGGCGGCGCTCCTACTGGCTGATATTGATAGTGCTTTTGATTCGGTCAGCTGGACCTTTCTTTTTGCTCTGTTGCCGCTGCTGAACCTCGGCCCGATCTTCCTCTCCTATGTCAGGCTGCTCTACACTGAGGTCACGGCCTCGGTGCGTATCTCGGGGACGGCGTCGGCTCGTTTTCCAGTGTCCAGAGGCACACGTCAGGGGTGTCCGCTCTCCCCTTACCTTTTCGCGCTGGCCATGGAGCCGCTGGCCGCCAGGGTGCGCCGCGATGAGCTCTACCGTGGCTTCGTCTGGGGTGCGGATCATTCCGACCGCATAGCTCTATATGCGGATGATGTCCTATTTTTCATGACTGACCTGCAGCGTACGGGTCCTCGTGTCCTGGAATTGATGCAGGAGTTTGGTCGGGCATCGGGGCTCTTCCTTAACCCGCGCAAATCGACCATGTGGGTGCTGGGGGGTGCCGCGGTGGCCTGCCCTTGGGCTGCGTCCCTTCGGATGGCTGTGGAGGGTGTGAAGTACTTGGGTGTCTTCCTCTCTGCCTCGCCTGCAGTGGCATGGGACCGGAACATCTTGCCGGTATGGGATCGGGTCCAACTGGACGTCAAGACATGGACGCGCATGCCTCTTAATATCTACGGCCGGTCGGCCATCTTCAAGATGGTGGCTTTGCCCCGTCTACTATATCAACTGCAGAATCATCCCTTCCAAGTTGACCCGCAGTGGTTCCGTACTGTTAATTCTGTGCTGGGCCGGTTTCTGTGGGCTGGCGGTGCCGCCAGGGTGGCGCTGCGCACATGCTTCCTCTCTACCTACTGCGGCGGTTTGGCGGCCGCGGATATTTTATCTTACTATCAGGCCTCCCATCTCCTTGTGCTTAACGAGTGGTGGTATGGGGACCGTAGTGATCCGGCTTATGCCCTTGAGCACTCGCTGATGGGTGGCGCCTCTCTTCACACCCTGCTGTACTCGGCTAGGCGAAGGCGACTGCTTCCGCAAGTCACCCAAGTGGTCTTCGCTGTCTGGCGGCGGGCCCTGCACCGGGTGGGCTGGTGGGGTCGGCTTACAGCTGAAACCCCGTTGTGGCGCAATGGCATGTTACCGGCGCTGGCGTCTCTGTCTAGATTTGACGGCTGGGATGCGATTGGGATCTCGTCCCTGGGTCATGTCCTCTCGGGTACTACCCTAAAGTCCTTTCGGGAACTTAGCTCCGAATTTAGCATGCCCAAGACCCAGTTTTTCCGCTACCTTCAATTTCGCCACGCTCTTACTCCTAGCCTGGCGGGCCTGGAACAGCTACCTGATTTTAGTCCTATCGAGGCTAAACTGTTTATGGGAGACCTAGGTGACAAGAAGGTCTCGCAGATATATCGCTCTCTGGTCACTCACTGTTCCCCTTCACTCGCGGCGCTGAGGGCCTCTTGGGAGGGTGATGTTGGTCCATTGGATGATGACGACTGGCGTGAGGCCTTGGAATCTCCCCGTGGTGCTGCTATAGCCATCCGCCTTCGCTTCATCCAGTTCAAATACCTCCACCGGGCTTATTATACTAGACACCGCCTATGGCGGGCGGGCCTTATTGCGACTCCGGAATGCTTGAGGTGTGGTTCTGAAGAGGGCACCCTGTTTCATACGGTATGGTCCTGTGAGAGACTGACTCGATTCTGGGCTGGGGTTTGGGATTGCCTGTCTGAGGTGTTGGGTTGGGACCTGCCCCGTACCCCCAGGCTGGGCCTTCTACATGTTCTGGAGAACGTTGGGGGCAATATTTACAAACGCCATTTGCTGTTGCTGGGGCTGGTGGTGGCGAAGAGAGACCTGGCACAGGCCTGGAAGAGCGAGCGCGCCCCCCCAATCGGGGCTTGGAGGGCGGGCCTGGACTTCCTCATGGGACTAGAGCTGCCTGTTTTTGAAGCCCGGGGATGTCCCCGCAAACACTACAAAATCTGGAAACGGTGGGCGGATTACCGGGGCCTGCTCCTTGACCCCCCCGTGGACATTGATGATGCATTACAGCTGGATGTGGATCCCGCACTCTAGGCTGCTGGCCGGCCCCACCTCTGTAGGTTATCTCATGTTGCTGAACTGTGATCACGTGCACCGGGTTAGGGTGGGATAAGGGGTGGGTAGCTGCGGGCGGGTTTGGTTGGTGTTTTTGGGGTTGGGTGGGTGGGGTAGTTTGCTGTCATTCACTATATAACACTGGGTTCGCTGCTGTACTAATGATGTGTCTCTTTCTATCTGTCGTTGACAGTCTCCTCCTGACTGTGGAGGGCTGTGTTGAGCTTTGCTTGAACTCATAATAAAATTGGTTATGAAAAAAAAAAAAGAACAAACTCTATGAATAAACTTCCGCAACTATTGCAGATTTATTGTATTTCACAGTGTCTAAACCACACAGACTGGAAATAGAGACAGACTTATAAGTGGTTTGATGAGCGCCAACAGTTTGCCCAGCACATGTATATAGAGCTGTTGCTTGCACACAGTGGGAGAGCGCTTTAACGCTTGCTCTCTACCACGGACGCTCTTGTTAAACCTGATCTGGATACTTTGAACCTCAGAGTGTTGGGCTTCATTTGGGAAGCTGTGTATACAGTATTTCACATTACTGTAAGGCGCTAATTTACTGTCCAGTGAGACCTTTTGCTGACCCGGCGCCACAGATCAACCTATGGATTCAAATTTTAAGCAGTCCCACGTTGGAAATCCAGACCAAGTCTCATGAGACAAGAGGTTTGATATATATGCTTGCAGTTTCTCAACTCTGCTAGTCTTGGCGGAGAGAAAAGTACCAATTCTATTCACATCTTAAGACTAGACATTTAGCAAGAACCAAGGTGAGGGTCAAAGGCAGGTATGGTGTAGTTATTCTCAGCTCAAAATGTTCTTCTTGTACAAAATCTAACGTTTTTCTTATGCAAACATCCAAAAACCCTTCTGAAATGTACAAGTACAAGGAACAACATCACCCTATATTTCTACATATAGGATACAGTATGAAAGTTGATGGCAGAATCTTTTATCAGAGACAACCCAGAAAGATTGCCCAACACCACTGCTTAAGATGCTTTTAGCTCTGAAAATTGGGCAAGTAAGTAACAAACTGAGAACCTATGACAATTGCTTTTTTTTACAAATGCAGCTGCTATTTGAATAAAATAATGGAAAGAAAGCCTGGAGTATCAATCATGAAAGAACAATGAGCAACATGGTATTCCTATTGAAAGGTTGCATATTATGCTTATATATTACGCACATTTGAACTTAAAAATGTCCACTTAATACTAATACTTGTCTGTGCAAGTTAATATAGCGGAATTCAAAATGCAAATTATCTGCTCAGTTACTGAAATTGTGCCCTTAATTAAACCTTATTTTTTCAGTTTGTTTTTATTTCCGAATCATACAGACATCGGCATATATTTAACTTGCACATGAATACATCGGGCGCGAATGAAATCAAAACCAGAGTACATTTCGGACATCCAAGTAACCTTCCTGGATCTGTAATGCCCATGGAACAATCCGGAACTCGGTCCACAAATGACATTGTAAGGTACATTCTACAGCGCTGGAAGCGCTGTACATCCCCAATGAATTGAACAGCTGCCATTAATACACAAAACATGCAACCAAAAAGAACAACTCTGGCAGCGATTGGCGCTGGTAACATATTACATACACATAGTCCTAAATCATAGACACATGCTCAATAGTTATCAGAGTCCATCCCCTCGACCCTCAGAATGGACCCACAGCGCACCGAACATGTGCTCTTAATTTAACTTGAAATTGATGAGGTTTATTAGCATCATCAACATGAATTCTAATTCAGAAAACCATGGAAGCACACAAAAGTAGAAGTTTAAAAAAAAAAAATCAGTGGAGGTTTAAATGCACATTTTAACTTACATAATTTGTGAAAGTATCAGTAATCTAATGTAACCAAGAACGAAAGAGAAACCCACAAGCAAAGCTAAGTGGGCAAATCACACGAGCTAAAAATGTAATCTTTTAAAATATTTTAAACAGTAAATACTACAAACAAAAGCAAGTCTGTTCCTGAGACAATTAAAACTAGTACTTCACTATTGCCCTACCTGCATATTCTGTACGCCAACTAACCGGAACTTTCCATTTGCACCTTCTTTTTCCCTAAGGAACTGATTGTACTCCCGGTTTCTCTCATGGCGTAGCCTCTCCTGCAAAAGGTAATAAAGACAATATATTTGCATGCTGAAGAACACATTTCAATAATCAGATGGAGTTTTGTTGTTCGAGGATCTTTATAACCTACACCTGTCTATCGTATTCCTTCCATTTATATTGTGTCAGTCAGCTAAGCAAAATTGCACGATTTTACATTTTTAAATGAATACCATCCTTTCAGAAACATATTTAAACGGGTTTACGCGCTGCTGCAATGGTTTGTTTCTAAGTGCGGGGGTTATACACTTTACCCAGAGTGGTCCTCACGTTTACTTGCATTTAAAAGAAGTATCTTGCCGTGGAAGTACTTATTCTGTTATCATTGTACGAGGATCAAAAAACCTGAACAGATGCACTTGCATAAGCAGATTCACTGCATCAGTACTGTTATTCAGCCAGGTATGATGGCTTAATGGATTAATGCATCCACTGTAGGGGCCTGTGTTCGACTTCATAGTCACAGGTTCAAATCCAGGCGGGTCACTCAGCCTTTCATCCTTCTGAGGTCGATAGGAGTGCCACTGAGTTGGGTAACAATAAACATCTGTTATTCAGCGCCAAGACACCATTTGGTGAAGGTGCACTTTACAAATGCACGTTATGTAATTCATAGATAACA
Organism: Lissotriton helveticus; assembly: GCF_964261635.1. Taxonomy (NCBI): domain Eukaryota; kingdom Metazoa; phylum Chordata; class Amphibia; order Caudata; family Salamandridae; genus Lissotriton; species Lissotriton helveticus. Next base: position 580,570,343 of record NC_136063.1, read on the forward strand.
ATACTATAAACAGTGCAGGTGATAACTCCAATTGCCTACCTGGAGTTATAGCATCTGAGTCAAGCTGAAGGAAGGCTTTTTTGCAAACATCAAAAGGCTATGTGACAAGAGGAACAGCGTCTCATTGATACATATAGGATCACGCACCACTGTGATGAGTAGTCATCTATCGCTTACAAACACATCGGACGACAAAGGATTTATCTAGCTAAACACTGCAATGAACAGAGAGCTGGGCTTAGAGTATATATTGTTCTACATTACTCCACTACAATCTTCAAAATACCTACAAGCAACATCTCATCAAAGGAAGCAGAGAGGTATTTCATATGTGTTCCATTTCCCCTCTCTCAATCACCCTTGCCTGGCCACAGATTCATATTCTTGTTTCACATCGCAAAAATAAGAACAAGCATTAAAAATCAAATAGGCGGCGGACTAGATAGCAGCCGTACTCAACGATTATGAGGGGCCACAGATACCGCCTGGGGAGGCGACTGTGCTGGAAAACCTCATTACGGAGGACGAGGTCACGACGTCGATTAAGAACTTATCCCTGGGGAAGACACCGGGCCCAGATGGCTTGCCGTTATCCTTCTATCGCACGTTTCGGGCCCAGTTACGGCCTCACCTCCTCAGGTTGTTTAACTCCTTCTCAGATGAGGTGGGACCATCCTCTGACATGGGCATGGCGGAGATAGCGTTAATCCCGAAACCCGGGAAGGACCCCGCACTGTGCGCGTCTTACCGCCCTATTGCCTTGCTTAATACGGATCTCAAAATATACACTAAGATCCTCGCCCAACGCTTAGATCCGTATATGCAGTGGCTCGTGGACCCCGATCAGGTTGGCTTTATCCACGATCGCCAGGGGGCGGACAACGTGCGAAAACTTGCGCACCTTGTAGGAAAAGCGCGGCATTGGAAACTCTCGGCCTGCCTTCTCTCGCTGGATGCAGAGAAGGCGGTTGACCGGGTGGACTGGGCTTTCCTCAGGGCGGTACTTCGTAAGCTCGGGCTGGGTCCCATGATGATTGCTAGGATTATGGCCCCATACATAGGGCCCCACGCCCGCATCCGAGTCAATGGTGCCTTAACGCAGCCCTTAGCAATTCACAGGGGCACTAGACAGGGGTGCCCCCTCTCACCCCTCCTCTTCGCTCTAGCAGTGGAACCCCTTGCGGAGCTTATACGGCGCGACTCTAACATTCACGGGATAGCACACGGGGGACGGGACAATAAGGTGGCGATGTTTGCGGACGACCTGATCCTTACTCTCACGCGCCCGCGAGAATCTCCACCGGCTGTCCATAGGGCGCTTTGTCTCTGTGAACGGGCCTCCGGCCTAAAGATCAACCACGACAAATCCTGGGCCCTGAACCTTACCATTCCGGCGGAAGACCTTTCCACCCTGAGGGAGATTATGCCCTACCAGTGGGCTGAGCACCATATCAAATACCTGGGTCTCACCCTGACCGCCTCCCTCGATGACTGGAGTTCTGTTAATTGGCGGACCTGCCGGAAGGAGGTCTTAGACGATCTGCGGCGGTGGAAACCCTTGATGCTGTCCTGGTTAAGCTGCCTCCATGCAGTCAAAATGTCGATCCTTCCCAAAATCCTGTACGTGTTTCAATGCCTCCCCACTCCAATACCGTTGCACTGCATACGAAGTTTGCAACGTGAGCTCATATCCTTCATCTGGGGTGGTAAGCGCCCACGTTTTTCCCAGAAAATCCTCATGGCTCCGCGCGAGGCTCAGGACCCTGCATCTCTTTGAGGATGCTATTGTCCCTACAGATCCTGCTAGGTTGCTTCCATAGGCGACTCATGTAACACCTGTGCCCCTGAGGCTGGCCCTCACTGCTTGGTGCCGCCTTACATCCATGGAACAGCCCGCCACGCCTGCTAGCAGGATCCCTTCTCTATCTTCTGTTTCTGGCTTGCTTCCTCTTCGCTCTCCCTTTTTCTTTTTCCTCTGTAGCTCCTTTCTGTTCACAAGAGCCCCTGTTGGGTCGTTAGTACGTAATGAGCTTGTTGCTCCCTCATCTCCCCTCTTGGATTCGCCATTGGGGTTCTTTCACCGCTGAGCGACTTTAAAAGCTTCTCCTAAAGCCACGCGGCCGGCCCTTTAGGGTTGTTGGCAAGGCGCTGTGTTAATCACCTCAATTGAGCAAACTGTTGCTCATTCCTCGCGGCTGGCCTCGGATAGAGGTTGTAGGCTTAACTCTGTGTTCTGGTGCCCCTCCTAGGGGTGTTGTTTCAAAATAAAACAGACTTGTAACGCAAAAATGCAATAGGTCTCGCCTTTCATTAAGTTAAAGCCATTTGCTTTGCTAGACAATACCATTAGCAAAGCAAATGGCTTTAACTTAATCAAAGGCGAGACCTATTGCATTTTCAATGTTTGTTTCAAGGGAGGGGGGCATAATTAGACATATTTCAACATCAACATTCGTCATTTTTTAAAGGGCAAGTGAAAAATCCAGGATCAGTGGTGGGGGGTGGTGGGAGGGAGTGGCATGCCGCAGCAATCGATTCTTTAAAGGACAAGTGAAAAATCCAGGATCTGGGGGTGGGACAGTGGGTAGGGCCAAGCGCCTCCCTTGTGGACCCACATGACTGTGGACAGTGGTGTAAATTCACATTAGGGTGTTGTGTGTAAGGAACTTTGGGGCTAATTTACAAGCTCCTGGCACCGCTTGTGCGTGAATTTTAAAATGGAAAAATATGACGGACAGGCGGCACAAGGGGCTTGTAAATAAACACCTTAGAGAGTTATTTCTTTTATTTGCTGCTTTTCACAGAAACTCATGGAGTACCACACATTACGAGAGTCTTTCTTTATTCAGGATGTGCTTTACAAAGTAATTAGCTCGCTTGAGTTCATTCAACGAGAGCAGGATTGAGATTTGTGTTTGAAATTTAAATTACAAGAGATGTTTGAATAACAACGGAACGGTAGGCTTTACTTTACGTGCTAGGAATGCTGAAGAAAGGCTCCACGTAAATATACTATACACTTCCTTTGAATGCATCAGAAAGTCCTTTGCACTATGTGTTTGAGCACATACACAACAACTTCCTTCCAGGCATTATCTATCAGTGATTTTATATGGATTTTTTGCGTTTAATAGGCTAGACAGTATGGATGTATGCATAGTGACCACTTAGACTGTCTCTTCCCTCATCTCAGTAGTGGCCTGGCATACCCTGCGTTGAAATCTAGGCAACACTAGCTAACAGAAAGAGGTCCAAGAAGTGATAAACATAGGTGTCAGAAGTGGAACGCGGATCAGTACACTGTGGAATTATGAGAATGCGTCAACAGAGAAACACTGCAGGAGTTTCTTTATGAAGCGGGCGAATTTGGAGGCGCTAACAGCATTGTTGCCTACATGTTGTCAGCAATTTACAGCTTCAGCTTGGACTACATTTACAGGGGGTGCAATTAACAAATATTAATCCTGTTGGCCGGCATTAATCCAGCCCGAGGGAAATTGAAAGCACGCCATGCGCGCGTGTTGTTCACGCAGGGGAAAATTATAGAGAGAACTGCCGCTCCATTATCGGGCGATACAAAAGCCATAAGTTTGCCATAAGTTGGCAGGGTATGCTCAGACGTCAGTCTCTTGCTCCCTTTGCCACTGGATTCAAGCAAGCCTGGCTGAAGACGGCTGAAATGCCAGATACCGGTCCTAGGAAGCTTGTTTCCGGTCCAGGGAAGGCATGGCTTGGCAGTTCGGGCTGGACTGTTCCCATGAGGCACAGGGTCAGACTGATTTGCATATGGCCATGTCTGAACTGGGGTGGCAGAGTGGGCTAAAGAACGGTGATGGATTAAACCCAGATCTGTTGACTGGGTGTGAGTGTTTGATTGGTTCAGATGCTCCGTCCATCACCACCCCCTTTTGTACCTCTCCATTATCTGGCGGCAATACGTGAATGAACACAGCAGGGATGGCGGTAAAATTGACTTGAGAAGAGCATCAATTACTAGAAGGCATGCATGAACACACAAAGGTGCAAAGATAAGAGCACAAACATGAACACAAGAGAATATTAAAAAGTTGTGTGTGAAAAGCTGCACAACTAAGAAATCAGAGTGGCAAACGCAGGTCTGCTGTAATATGAGGCTAATTTTAGAATGCTGAGATATCAAAAGGCTGCAAGTTTACGACCTTTCCGAAATGGTGCTCAACTATGGGCTGCTGTATGCTAGCTGAAAATATGCTTTGTGAAAGCAGAGGCTGCCCTAAAAATTGTAAACAAGGTGGCGTGGCTAGCGGCCGAACATGGCGGCAGCGTAACTGCGAGGCTCCGGGAGTGAGGCGGCATCCCCCAACAATCCTGTAAACATATCCGAGATACTAACAACTCTGAAGGGGCGGACCGGGTCGAGGACTGAGCGGCGTCCAACGGGGCGAGCTAGAGCATTGTAAACACCGGGAAGCATCGGAGTGGACTCCGGCGCGGCAGGGCCTGGAAGCGGCGGCAAGCAGCGGACTGTCGCATAGCAGGCGGCCGGGCGGAAGTGAAGGTGTTGTGGGGCCCAAGAGCCGGAAACCAGCGCAGGAGGTGAAAAATCGATCGGGAACGGCTGAAACGAAGGGAAGCACCATCTGCCCCCGACCGGAAGCATAGCGGAGGGAGCGGCCGTCGGCGGGAGCCGGTAGGGAGGCAAAGAAGTGGCAACACTGCCCGGTAGGTTCCGGGAATGGTGGCATAGCGCAGCACGATCCACATCAGGCGCGGGAGGAGACCCAGCGGGCGGCCTGATCTCGGCAGAGGAGACGGGCGCGACATCACTCCCCCCGCACGACAACACAGGGAAGGCTCCGACATGGGGGAACACACACTGGCGCGCCACCGCAGACTCGGAGCGCTATAGCCCGCGAACGTCCCTGGACCCGGCTGCCACCGTGCGGGACAACACACTACCGGGCCACCGGCACAAAGGGGCAACATCTCCCATCGGAGACTGCTGGGCTGAGGACCGCAATTGATGAAACAGTGAGGTGGTGCAAACGGAAGGCAGAATAGAAGGGGAACACATTCGGACACTGAACAGCAGCCTGGGGGAGTGAGCAAACATCAGCGGGGGCCCGCGGTGAGGTGCAGAGTGTGGCGAGGGGCCTGGGGGGATAGGCTACATACAGCCCTACACGGCACTACGGGGGGCGACCAGCGGTGGATCACCACACGACGAGGGACGTTAAACGCTCCAACACGCTCTTGAAAAGTAGCACAAGACCGGGATAGACTTAGCAGAGAGAGACCTGACCAGTCAAGAGAGGACACAGCGCAAGGGTGTTAAGTTGGCCTTATACCCTGTAGAGGCCGCACCAAGGCACGCATCAACCGGCCATTGCCGATAAGGAGACTCCCCTTACATACAGGATCACAGGGGGGACATTTGTGAGAGCGATAACACCGTGTCATCATAACACGAAGGGAGGCGCGCTTTCTGAGAATTTTGCCCAATCCACATAGTGCCCACTCAAATACGTCTGACACCAACCAAACAAGGAACTCTGCAAGACTCTAGGGCCACGGACGGAGCTAAGACCAGGCGGACTACGAGGGTCCTCGGGGCACGGCAAAAAGCCCAGCAAGGGGGCGAGGCCAACTAAGAGAGGATCATGTCGGGCAGGGGCCCTAAAAACACCTCAATACAATCCAAACTTGACAAATACTCTTATGATAAACAGAATCCCCCCCAGGCGGAGCACCGCACATCCACGGGAAAGACGACAGAAGGTGAGGGGGCCAAAAAGGAAACTCTTGAGGATGTAATGAAGGCCCTGGCACAGGTACAAGCCACAGTGGGGACCACGGCCACGGAGGTCACCCCGATAAGAGCGGACTTTCAAAAAATGAACGAGAGAGTGAAACAAGTGGAGGTGGTGACGAAATCCTTGGTGGAGGACGTGTCGGGACTGCAAGTTGCGATGGAGAGAGTGGAGGCCGAAAATAAAGCCCTCAGGGAGAAGCTGGATGATCAGGAAGGGCGCTCGAGGAGGAACAACGTCCAAATACTGGGGGTTACGGAATCTGAAGGTAAAGGCGCCATGGACCTCTATGTGGAGGAACTGATTAAGACTAAACTGAACCCCAAGAGACACTCGCACTTTTTCTCGGTGGAGAGGGCACACAGAGTACCCAGTGGTAGACCGAAACTGGGGGCCCACCCGAGACCAATTCTGGCGCGACTCTTCAACTTTCGCGACCGCGATGCCATTCTGCAGGCGGCGAGCGTGGCTCCAGTTATCTAGATCCAAAACTCCACGGTGGCCTTCTTCCCGGTCTATACAGCTGAGGTGTCGCGCCGGAGGACTTTCCTGGAAGTTAAGAAGGCGATGCGGGCGAAGGAACGGTCTTATTCAATGTTATTCCCGGCCCGGCTTAGAGTAGTCGCGGATGATAAGGTCTGGTTCTTTGATACGCCGGAGGCGGCTCAAGACTGGTTGGAGGGCTGGAGAACAGCTGGGCAACCCCACCGCTCGCACAAGAATAACCGGAATCACAGGGAAAATAGCCAAGCGGGATCACAGGCGTCGGGCAGAGGAAGTGTGGCCAGGTCACCAGCTCAAGAACACCTCGGAGCGGAAGGGGGAGTGGAATCCTGAATACCCGGTAACATTTTGAATGTTGTCCGTTAAAGAACTTTTCCGCATGGACACGCTTGGACACTGGCCTGGGAAGCTCAGAAGAGGGCAGGGATGCCGCCTGCTCTGGGAGAAACTCTACCCCAGCGTGCAAGTACACTGTTAAAGGGATGGGTTAAGCACTCTGCTGTGTTGGGGGGGCGGGCGGTTGAAAGTCCGTTAAGCAGGGAGGCAGGGAGTGGGGCGTGGGGGGGGTTTGTTTAGATGTTTTTTAAGTTCCACAGGCAAGGACGTATAAAGTTACTACACACACTCACTGCTTTGGCGGCTCGGACAGTGGGCACACCCCGGGAGTAAATCCCGGATGGCACGACCGTAGGCACAGGACAGAACATGCGAGACTCACAATTACAGACACCTGAGGGTGGGGCCTTGAGGTCACGGACAGCACCTCTCCGACTCATGACGTGGAACGTGCGAGGGTTGGGTGACAAGATAAAGCGGGGGTTGGTCATAAACGCGGTGAAGAGGCAGGGTCCGGCCTTGGTACTTCTCCAGGAGACACCTCACCGGGGGGGCGTCCAAGGCTCTAGACAGGAAGGGATACAAAATGGTAGTGCATTCGGAATTCACCACGGGCTCCAGGGGCACGGGTATTTTAATTAAGAAATCTTCGCAGTTCATTACACTGCGCACTAAGGCAGACACACAGGGTTGCTTTGCAGCGCTCCAGGGGCAGTGGGAGGGGAGGCTCATGAATGTAGTGTCGGTGTACATTCCACCCGGCGCTTCACTCGGTCATGCTTCCAGCGCTGGGGGACTTTCTCCTGACCCTACCTGAAGGAGATATAATACTTGGAGGGGACTTCAATGCCACTGTAGACACCCAGGAAGATAGGTTCCCGGCAGTGCCTCAGACAGGTGGGCCTTCCCTCTTCCAGAGGTTCCTGAACGCCATGGGATTAGTTGACATATGGCGACACACACACACATCCGCAAGACAATATACATACCTCTCCACAGTACATAACAGTTTGTCACGGATCGACTACTTCCTGGCGCTGGGGGACGGCTTGCAACAAGTAGATGCCATTGATATCCAACCTAGGGGTCACACTAACGCTGTTTACTCGGGAGAAATCACATAGAAGAATCTATCCAATACACGCGTCGTATCTCAGGGTCCCCAAGGTTCGAAAGGCACTCAAAGCAACGACATCGCATTACTTTGCTGAAAATACTGACTCGGTACAGTCCTCTGCTACCCTATGGGAGGCATATAAAGCGGTGCTCAGGGGACAGGCTATAACATCGATAACGGGTCACAAACGAGAGAGACAACGTGAACTGTCCGAGCTTGAATTGGCCCTGCACGACGCAACAGTGGCTCATGAGGGGAGTCCAACGCCTGACACATCCCACGCCCTACTACTAAGACAGCAACAATTTAGGGAGCACTTGAGGCAGCAGTCGGCAAATCAGATAGTCAAGACGACCCATAGAATATACGACATAGGGCATAAGGCAGTAAAAATGCTGGCCTGGCTAGATAAGAGGGAGGGGGGGGGGGAAGTACCAGGGGAATACAGCAAATATGTGACAGGGAAGGGGTAATGCACACAAGCCCCGAAGAGATAGTGGAGGCCCTTGCTGATTATTTTGAAGGAGTATACACTCCGACTACTGTAGTGTCGGCGGACAGGGCCCGTGCGGCACTGGGTCACGTTCCTACTCCAACACTGGCGCCGGAAGCGGTCGCGGAACTGGAGGCTGACATCACGGAGGAGGAAATACAAACGGCTATACGTGCGGTGAGGTCGGGTAAGGCATCGGGACCGAACGGTATCCCGATAGAATGGTACCAGGCCGCATCAGAGAGGGTCAGCGGGCCCTTGTTGGCCATGTATACTGATAGTTTGGAGGGAGCAGAACTTCCGCTTGATCAACGGACCGCAACTATCGTTGCGATCCCAAAGCCCGGGAAACCGCCGGAGGAGTGTACTTCATACCGCCCCATTTCCCTTCTCAATGCAGAGGTTAAAATCTTGGCTAAACTCCTCGCTACAACATACATACAATTAGGGGAGGGCTCGAGGGACAGTTTAACGACCTGAGCACAGTTAAAATCCCCCTGGTAAGCTTATGAAAAACGACGGATAACTGTGGGTCTCCAAACAAAATCAGAACTATGTGTGTGTAGAGTTGGCTATGTGTCTGCTTCAGAAGTTGATTTGAAAACAAACTATTGGACAATTACCCATTATGAAAAAATGTCCAGCAGTTACTCGTTCTGTACCACCCAGTACATCATTTGGTCTACTTCACAGTAGGTAGTCCATTGTTTATCTCCATAGATATGGAAAGGAGATAGTTAATTAAGGATGGATGTCTGGTAGATGTTATTTACTTGTAACTGAAAGCAGTGCATTAGTGATTAGTGAAAAAAGTAAATGTGTTCATAATAAGATTGGATGATGCATACAATATAACTATTCTCGAGTCATGCACCTCCAAAGCTAAAAACAAGAGTGCAAAAAAGTCAGATGGTTCAAACAAATAACTTCTGACTGGGTAATCTGGTCGACATGTTTCTGCGGACATTTAAAGGTCAAACCTTGTACCTGCCGCTTCCTCAGCGCAGGTGGTGGCAAACGGACACATTTCCCGACCATTCCTTCTGGAGCGTGGTACCCGTCAGGGTTGCCCCCTGTCGCCGCTGCTCTTTGCGATCGCTTTGGAGCCTCTGGCGACTTTGATACGTTCGACTCCACTGTTGAAAGGGATCGCGTGGAAGGAGGGGTGGGAGGACCACATTTCGCTGTACGCGGACGATATGCTTGTATACCTGACGGAACCGGAACACAGCATACCAGCGCTGTTGGCTCTGTGTGACGAACAAGGGAGAGTATCAGGCTATACCCTGAACTGGGCAAAGTCGGAACTGTATGTCCTGCGGGGCCCGGCCCCGACGCTAAGCGATGACTGCCCCCTAAAATTAGCAGGGTCCTCCTTTAGATACCTGGGGGTCCATGTCTCCATGGATCCAACAGAATTTTTCAGGAAAAACCTGACACCGCCGCTGGAGCGACTGAAGCAGGACGTTAAATTTTGGGCAGCGCTGCCCTTGACACTGTTGGGTAGAGCGGCGCTCTACAAGATGATGTCACTGCCACGCTTCTTATATATCCTGGAAAATACACCGTATCCGGTAGCGCGCCAGGGTACTTCAGGCAGGTGTCAGCGTTAGTATCAGGTCTTATGTGGAGTAATCGCCCGGCGCGCATTGCTCAGGCAAAACTGCACAGGGGATGGTACGACGGGGGGATTGCGTTGCCGAACTTGCAACTATATTATTGGTCCGCGCAATTGAAGTCCATTAATCAATGGCTGCATGCACCCCAAGAAGACCCGGCATTCAGGGTGGACAGGGCACAATTGGGCACCAACAGCATACTTGCACCGCTCTATGACCAGCGCCTAGTGCGCAAACTTACGGGACCCACGAAACTTACCACAACACTGTGGCACACGGCGCAAGCAAAATTGGGGTGGAAGGGGCGACTTACTAAGCCCACCTCATTGTGGGACACCCGGGCCCTGGGAAACCTGAGAAGCAGTAAGGGCTTCGCACTATGGGAAAGCATTGGTATATCCACAGTGGGAGACCAGTGGGCAAAAGGTGCGGTGACCCCCTTCTCCCAGCTGCAACAGCAATACAAGCTGGGACCCACGGAATCGTTCCGCTATGTGCAGATCCGACACGCCCTACTTACAGCCATCCTGCGCGACACAAATGTCCCAGAGGCATCTCCCCTTGAGGATCGCCTCTTCACAGACTATATGCAGAATCATGCTACATCCCTTACCTACCGCAAATTGATAAACAACCTGGCGGACCCAATGGTACAACTGAGAGACAAATGGGTGGTGGACTTAGGAGAAATGGATGATCCCAAATGGAATGAAGCGCTAGCGTCGCCTAGGGAAGTGGGAATATCGGCGAAATTCCGGCTCGTGCAGCTCAAGATTTTACATAGGGTGTACTATACGAGAAAGACACTACACTTAATACAGCGGGCACAGCATCCCTATGGTCTTCGCGGATGCGGGGAGGAGGGAACACTGTTCCACACCATCTGGGAATGCCCACGCATCCAGGAGTACTGGAGGCAAACAATGGGTACCATATCACAAACATTGGGGGTGTCCTTGATCCCCGAACCACGGAAGTGCCAGTTAAATATCTGGTAACGGAACGACCTCTCCAGACATGGCCAACAGTGGTCCACTTTAGGTATGATGATAGCCAAACGCGACATAGCACAGAAGTGGGGTGCGGTAGAGGTCCCCACATTGGCACAATGCGTGCACAAACATGGACAGGGTAATGATAACAGAGAGGGCAGTGTATACAACTAGGGCATGTCCACGCAAATGGAATAAGATATGGACCATGTGGAACATCTTCAGGGGGGAGATATGTGAACCCTTGCAGGAAGAGGACACACTGACATCAGATGAGGAGGGGGAAGACAAATAGGAGGAGAGGCAGAAGGGGGGTGGGCTTGGGGACCTTGAGTCCCACCCAGATTTCAGATTAGGAGGGGGTGGGGACGGCGAACGGTTTAGCATGCACACACGGAGTACTATATAGAGGCACCTAATTATGGGGAATGTGGTAACAAACGACCCCATGGTAATGGTCCTACTCACCCATAACAGACAATCCACGAGTACAAGACGGGATGGGGGATGTGCACTCATTTCCTCATAAGCCATACGACTTACTGTGGTAACTTCTTGTTTATGCTGTTTATTGTTATAAAATTTAGAACCTGACCTATATGGATCCATAATCTCAATGCGAGTTCTGTGCTCACGCTGTCATATAATGCCGCCGTACCCACGGGATGTCGGCACAGGGGCCGTGTAATCCAGACAATACTGAACGCAGGTGAAAGTGACGCGGCCGGCCCTTAGGGTTGTAGGCTAGAAGCTGTGTATGGGTCGAAAGGCACAATAAAGGTCTTGAAAGAAAAAGAAAAAGAAAAAAAAAATTGTAAACAAAAATCTACGACCTGTGTGGAAATATTGAGGCCTAGCAGTAATTTGTCAAGCAGAAGTATTTCAAGAGAGGAAATAGACTGTGACCAGATGAATTGTAGTCAGACTGGAAAATGGCGTGAATGCAAGGATATGGCGTCCAAAGTGTGAGCAGTCATTGTGACAATTAGGGTATCATATCTCATGCGAATTGTTTTGTAATCAATATATTTATTTGCTTTATGATAATAAAAACATAACATAAAATTACCTTTAAAACAAAGAAATGAGAGAGGACGACTTGAGCAATAAGGTAGACTTTGAAAAGAAGGCAGATGGAAGAGTTATGTATCGAATGAATGGGAGACAGAATGGGAGACAATGTAAGCAGATAGGTTTTGCATAAGACAGTGAATCTTATTTGTCTTCATCAAAAGTGAGTAATGAAGAGATCTTGCACATATACGACTTCAGAAAAAGTGATGAGATGTAAACAACATCCAGGATGCGAGCAGAAAAAAGCAGATGAGAAGAAAGAGGAGAATGAAAGAGTTGGGAAGAGGACAATAGGGGGAAGGAGGTGGGAACATCATGACAAGGGATGATGGCAGAGAGGAGAGAAGTTTGGGTGTGAAATCGAGAGAATGAATGTCTTGGTGGGAAGGTGCAGAAAGAGACAGGTTATTCTATGTTGGTGAGAGATGGGAATCGAGTAGGCCTGTTGGGTTGTAAGCAAACTGAGTTAAGGGGCATCTCCAAATGGAAGGCACCACGTATGCCAGGTGCCTGGGAAGGTGGCTAGCATGAAGATGGGGGGCGGGGGGGACCAAAGACACAAGCAGTTGGAGAGGCATTGACCTGAAAACAAGTGAAATGATCTTAGGAATCAATGATTGGGAAGGACAGGTACGAAGAGACAAGTAGCATGCAAGAAACGCGGCTAAAAGCAAGAATTATGATGAGGTAAAGATATGGGTTGCTGGCCTTGACTGAATGAAACCGTGTTCAGCTCCTGCAAGATTGGTGAAGTGGCGCCAATTTAAACAAACCATAAATCAAGATTGAAATTAGGCACAGGACCGAAAGGCTCTTCGGCAGAGGAGAAAGAAGCAGAAGGTGCACTGATTTAGTTTGTCACTCTTCCTGAAACACCATGTAACACTGATTCTAACAAATTTGGAATTTATCTCTCACTTCGAATTGGGCTAGCAGAAGAAGTCATGAAAACCCTATGTGACAACTACCCAAAATCACGAACCACGCCAAAAAAAACCAGACTGTCAGTGTAGATTGGGACACTCGATGCATAAGATACACAACATGTTCTGTTCTTATAAGGGCAATCCATTCTGCAACTTGTACTTAAGTTACATCAGGCAAGTATGATGCTGCCATGATATCCGATATGGTACATATGGTACAAACTGAGTTTTCTGCTCTAAATACACCATAATGGTCTCTTAAATAAGAACTACCTACAAATAGAATTTGATCAGCCTAGTCGAGAGGAACATCGTATACATCAGGTCTTCGATGGTTACAAAATTCTGTTACATCAGTACAGTCATGGTCACATTCCTTATCATTTTCTGATTTTACTCATCTTTGTTTGCAATTGCAAAAGTATTGTAGGATTCAGGATATTGCATCTCCTGGCTGAAATATTGTCAATTGCCAAAAAGATTTGCTTGTTTTTAGTAAGACACCTATTTGTCAAAAGCAGAGTTTGTGGATGAGCCGGCAAAATAGCAACTGAATGATGGTCTAACACAATAAGTGTGGAACCCATCACAATCCCATCACTTGCTGAACAGCAAGACAAACTGCTGCAACCGATTTCAGACAACCAGGAAGTTTGACAGCAATTGGATCTATATGGTAGAGAAATAAGCCATGGGGGTCTTTTGAGTTCAACATGTTGTTGGACAAGCACAGGTAGAGCACACCCTTCTTTTTCGTGACAAAATAGGTAAAAGTATTTTTTTTAATGTGGCATTCCTAGAGTTAGTGCACTAGAGTTAGTGCACTGCAGACACATTCATCATCAAATGGCACTGGATCAGAAACACTGCTGTGAGTAAGCCCCAGTAAACATTTTGCAATGGGAGAAAAGTTTGGAATCCACTGTTTAGGGTAGACAACCATTTCTAGGAATACTCTTACTTCTCTTTGCGTGTTTGGAGGATTCAGTCTCAGGATTGCATCAACGCATTCTTTAGACATCTTTACATATGGTGAACCTAAAAGAACACTTCTTTTATACAGAAATGCATTTTTATGGGAGACACTTTGGTTCAAGTTAGCAACTGTATTCAACATGCAATCTTTTGTTTTGTATGCGAAATCAGATCATAAATATACTGCACCAGCACAAAAGTACAGGGCAGCTGCAGCAGATTGTCCACATCTTTCTTTAGTATTTGACTATAGATTGAGGGGCTGTTAAAATCAAGGTTTGAGTCGGGGACAATCGATATTTGCCCGGCGGTATTGCCTCTGTGACCCTCGAATTATTTAATAAATGAAGAGGCAGGCGCTGGAGACTGGAAAGCAGGAAACAAGGTTTTTTTATTCTCTCCGGAGGAGAACACAGCAAAACGGACAGCAGGTATCGTTCTGAGGTGCTCTAACTTATGTTTGAGGCCTGGCCCCTTATATACAGTGTTTGCGGTTTTTATTACAGTTTACACACTCATGATAAAGCTTTGATGTACGGAAAGACATTCCCGGAAACCCCCCTCCGGGCCCGTTCCCACACATATTTACAGTAGAGGTCCCCATCCTGGTCACAACAGGTGATGAGTATCGCGCAGCTGGATATTCCGTCAATTCATGGAATGCGGGGTTCGATCGGATCTCATGGGGTGGGGGCTTTGATCAACCAGGGGATCCCTTGATGGGGGAAGCTTTCTATTGTACGGGGAGGGGCAAGGAACAGTATCGGCAGAGCTGGGTGTCGGCATGGGAACGAGGAAGACAAACGGGCACACGGGGAAAAAGGGGGTTTGCATCTAAGGGCCGGGGATCATGAAAGGGAAGAAGGGAGGTGTCGCGCTGGGAACAGGATGAGGGCCTGGGGCAGAGCAGCGCTGAAGAGGGGTTTATGATTCAAGGCAGGTGCAAGCAGGGGGGGGTTGGTCAGCGTGCGGGCTTGGTGAGGGTGAAGGGCTATGTCAGGGGCCAGCGGCCAGCGGCATGCAAGAGGGTTCGTTCTGATCATGGCATCTTAAAATGGCGGGTGCGCACGACAAAAGTGTGGCATCAGGGGAAGAGGCAAGATGGCGCAGATAATGTTCACCAAACCGTACTAGTTTTCAACAGTCCTCCCTTTAACATATTCAAGACATCTTGCTGGTTCATTTTCTACTCGGTTCTATTGTGGTGGGCATGAGAAAGAAGACGGTAGGAACCCTGGATGAAAGAGTTGTAAACAATACATTTTGAGATTTCTAGTTTTTAGGAGGCGGACCTATTTGATAAACTTTGATAAACTTGTTTAGCAGGAAAGTCATAGTAATGCAATGCAGAGCAGTGAGTACATTTCATAAGGAGAACTGATGGATTGTTACATAATCAATACAATGTTGGCTGGGAGAGAAACGAGACGTGGCAGAAATGATCGGGAATGTTCGAGGTTTAGTAAGCTTTCAGCAATTCTTCGTCTTCCGTTGGCACTGTGGAGCACCGGTGGTGGAGCTACGAGTCCAGCTCTATTCTAAGTTCCGTGTTGCAGGGCACGACCCTTTCCTCGCGTTTCTGGTCAGAAAAAGGGTCTTTCTCGCCCGGTGTCCTTTGGGATCAATAGTCAAAAGTTCAGGTGGAAGAAGAGTGTACAAAATAGTCCATAGGGTAGGTCGGAGAAAAAGGGGGATGGAGCAAGGCCAAATCAGGAACAAACTAGGGGAACGAGAGACTTCAGATAGGCGGGCTCATGACCGAGTCTAGAGAGCGGGGACCTTTCGGCACACATTCGAACATAGAGCGGGGGCATCAGGTTAGCCCTTTCTTCTCACTTTGTTGGAGGTAGTGCCTCGTCCTGTAGCTCTGTTCTGTCGCGGTCTCGCCTTGGCCCATGTCACAGACGTTCCACAGTCCGTAGTCAGGCCACGTGCTCCCACATCCGGTCCTTCTTTCCTCCAACAGCCGTACCCTTGAAGGAGTTTGAAAAGACAGTTTTTAGAGATTTGGTAGAGGAAAGTAACCACATAAGTCTATTTCTCTCCCAGCTCAAGGCAAATGAAGATAGGAACGTTCGCTATACATATAAATGATCGATGGTGGACCTGCTGGGTTTACTATGGCTTTCCTTCACAACTGTTTAATATAGTCACGACAGGTCATCTGATGGGGGCCCACCTCTGTAATGTAAGCCGGGCAATGCTAATAAAAAGTGGTGTGAGCTAACCGCATGGTACTAATAGGCTTCTCGCTGAGGGACGAACATAGGCTAAACCTTCAATGCCTTCTGCCCTTTAACTAAACATTTTCACTTTCGACAAGGCTCAGTGTAATGGTTTTCTTTGCTCCGGTCTAATCTTTAACTTTGCAAAACATCATTCTGGTCCCTATGCAGCCTCTCGCGGCCAGATTACTAAATTAGAGAAGACAGGGGTCTCATCGGAAGACACCTAGGTACATAGAAAACGTTGATGGGGGGGGGGCAACTGAACGCAATACTGGGAGCGTCCTGAGAAGATGGGGGGTTTCGGTTACCTTTATGGTTTTGGGCATCGCGACAATTTGGGACGGGGAGGGGCGCGTTATCTGAGGCACTTTTATTCCATAGTAGTAGCCGCTGACATGTAGTTCCCTCATTTCGGGTCAGATTTAGGGAACCTCAGTCAGCTTACCTGTCCTTTCCTTTTTGACCAATTCTCGATTTCATCAAAACATTTCCGGAAAGGAGAGGTGGTGACACAGTATTAGGGTGATTTTATTAAAGACAAGTTTTGAGCAAATACCGGCGGTATTTGAAGCCAATTGGGTGGTGTGCTAGGGGTGGCAGTCTGTCAATTTCGGGGCTAATCGCTCGGAAGAGTGGGAGTGTGAAAGAGAGAGTGTGAGAGAGAGAGAGAGAGAGAGAGAGAGAGAGAGAGAGAGAGAGAGAGAGAGAGAGAGAGAGAGAGAGAGAGAGAGAGAGAGAGAGAGAGAGAGAGAGAGAGAGAGAGAGAGAGAGCGCAACGGCAGGCTAAATAGTACACGTGCGACAGAGAGAGTGGCAGTGTATTTAAGGAAGGCTATTTAGTGCATTACACAGTAAAGGACATTCACGGGTCTGCGTTAGAATCTTGAAATCATGCAGTTTGAGCATTAGACAGGGTAGAGGGGACATGCTTCGAGAAAAAGGAAAAAGAAAAAGGGAAGTACCATTGTGTCGCACTTTCTTGCATTCTCGGTCCTTCGACCCGTTGAGTCAATGCTTCAGTCACACATGCACATTCTCTCATAGTTTTGATTCATCTGTGACATAGGTTCATTCGCGCAGCCTGGGTTAAGAGTGATCACTTTTCATCAGATCATACTAGTTCTACAGGTTTGTTTGCTACGTGAGTAGTTTGCAGGCGTGCTTAGGTGCCACCTTGCAACGCTGGTCTGTTTCGTGTATTAGACATGGCAAGGCTTCAGATCTTCGCCATACCTTGGTTGCGGCCCCTGATGTACCCTGTAGAGGGAGGGAAAAAGAGGGGAGGGGAGGGGGACAACATTCGCGCACATCCAATACATGGATTCGAAAGTCCTTTACTTACCTCATACTCGTCTTTCCTACTCGGGGTAGAATCCCCGGGGGTATCGTTTCTGGAGTCGGGGGGGGGGGGGGCAGTGTGTCCTTATAGGTCGTGTGCGGGGAAACGTGAAAAGGGAACCAGAGGTGTCTAGTGCGAGGTATCTAGTCGAAAGATGTATCTCACTATCGGGATCCTTAAACCTCCTTCAGCGCTGTGACGTTCTAAGGTTCTTCGGTTCTTGGGTCAGCTCTGTTCCCTAATACCTTTGAACGTCGTACTTTATAACATTTACATCGTTTTATTTTACCCTTCTTTTACATTCCCTCATTTATACCGTTCGTTTTACCCATCCTTGGAAGTCGAGGTCTTCCTCCATGCGAGAGTTCATGAGTCAGTCGCGTACTTTGAAGGCAGAGCGTCGTGTTGTCGATCCGATCCGTCCTCCAGGGCTGGGCAGCCATCTTCTTAATAACCTTAAAGAGAGAGCATAGTAGGGTGCACAGAAAAGAACTCTCCCGCCCATCCCACATTTTAAATAAAGCAAGCAATACCCGTTCATCATTTTGAAAAAAAGGACCTTTATTTTTGCGAGATCATAGTATGTGGATTCAGAAGGGTGCAGTCGTATTTGGCCGGGCACGGCAATGGATAAAGTGCGTACAGTGGGGGGGTGTTGTTTGGCAGCAATGAAAAACATCTGAAAGTTTTAGCAATTCATTTGTGGCAAACCAGAACGTCTATCAGTTGGCCGGGGGGTTCGGGGGCGTTTATTTCATAATTTAGAAGCATAGTCATACTAGTTGCAATCAGATTTCCTATATGCATACCGTGCGCGTGCATCATAAGCGAGGATATACATCGGCTATAAAAATATAATACATTGTACATTTATAATCATCATTTTTAACGCGATCCTTTTACATGTTCCTCGAGTGAGCTCTCCGTTCTTCTCGTCAAGTGTACAAAGGGTCATATATGTATCAGAACATTAAGTTTGTATAGTGAAAAGGGACACCACGAGGTGTTCGTAAGTTCCTATTGATACCGGCGCCATTTTGGGCGGGGCCGGGTTAGTCCGGAAGTAGCATCAGGGAAAAATGTTTCCTACAACCGGCAGTAGGACCAGAGTCCTTTTCGGCAGTTCTAGAATTCATGCTAACAGAAGGAGTGGCAATGTCATGTTTATTTCGTTGGCGATCAAGGCAGTTGCCCCTTACCGGAGGCCTGCAGTGGCCGAGGGCTCCTTCGGGGACCTTTGTAGAATCTTCAAGGCTGTGGAGATGTTGTCGGAGGTGGGGGCTCGTGCTCCGGTGGGCGAGCCACCGAGTTATATTGCTGGTCAAAGTTACTCTAGCGGCCGAGGCCCGCCTTCCAGCGGACCCAGACGCCATTTTGGGGCCCTACAGGGGCCACTCTCGTCGAGTTTGCAAGAGTGGAAGAGATCCTTCGGAGTGAAAGGAAGAGGGCTCTGTTTTGTGAAAGCGGGACGTTCGGCTGGGGTGCAGCTGTGATGCCCCCGCCTTGGGGGGCGAGGGAGACTCGTTCGCGCCGTCTCCTTCTTCCGGTGCACCCCATGCTGCTCTTTTTCATCGGCCCGCACGAAGGTCTCTCCCCATCCGGTGCTCCCCAAGTCGTGTGCTCAGTGCTGTGGGAGTATGGCCACCTGTGGCGCGCATTCGGCGCGGCACGAGTATCGGTGCAGTCATTGCAGGTTCGGTGTTCCGAAAATATGGGCACCATTGCACGTTCGGTGCTGCGCAAGTATTGAGGCACCATCGCCTGGTTGGGGGTGTTCGGCGTTGGGCCGGGGGCTGGGAGACCTCCTATCCGTGGAGGTGGGAGAGGCTCGTCAGCGTCGCCTCTCCCTCCCAGCCCAACTTGGACAAATTGTTGCGGAGGTACGTGCAGGACATCCCGCCGTCCAGAGCTGCTGCAGCTGTTACGGAAGGGAAAAGAAAGAGGTGTCTCGTTCTTCTCGGGACATGTGGCGGGACTACCTGAGCCTATCCAGGCCCGTTGCGGCTGGCCGAGGAGACATGTGGCGGGACTACCTGTAACTGCCCAGGCCGCTGGCCCCTTCCTCTCCTCCGGCTCCCCAATACGTTAAGATTTCCTGACCAAGAGTTGGCAGCAAGGCCCGCCTTATATGGGTTGCCGCCGGTTGGGCGTAGCCGTAACCCTACCCTGCTTTGGAAGGTTCCAGAAGGTGGGGGGGGCGAATGTTCTGTTGATTTTCAAGTTCTACAGTTTACCGTTCTTGTTTTTCTAGCGTTATTGTGTTTTTCTTTGCCTGTTATGTTAAAATAAAAGTTCGTGTTTATCAGTGGCTTACTGATTTCGTTTCCCATTTCTTTCTTTCCAGGTTGTTTTATGCTAAAATTTCTATTAACATAGTTTATGTAACATGGAAGCACGTGCAGGGGGATGACGCAGATTTACGTACACATAAACTCAGACGGGCGGGGGTAATAGAAAAGTATGACACACAAGATCCAAAGACAAACATAAAACAGTGATTATTTGGCCAAAATTATCTTTTTCCGTCTGTTAATTTAGAGCTAGGCTGGGTTCCCGTTTTTATATTGTCCGACCTAGGAAAACTCGAACATGTCGCTGAAATCGTTCTGGCGGAACCTGTGCCATCGGGCATAATCAAACGCGGTGGTTCTATCTGGTCTGTCCGTGCAAGTCGGATTTTTCTTTGTCTCGCGCTTTTTCTCATTCTGCTGGCCTGTCATTCCTGTCGGCCCTTTGCCCTTACTCACGCTCAGTAGAGTCGGGCATTGGGCTTTCCAGTGTCCGACATATCTACAAAAAACGCATTGGTCTTGCCCTAAGTCTGGCCGTCTTTTGCGTTGTGTCGGGGGATAACTTTTGGGTCGTGGTGTCCCGGGGTTGTCCTGTCGGTATATTTCTCTACCTGGTTTGTCCTCGTCTTTTCTCTGTCGTTGCATAGCCTCTCTGCGCCACATACCGAGACTGTCGAGCATAATAGGCGTTGTCTTATTATTGCGAAGGGCTATTTCCAACGTTTCTATTTTATCAAGGTCAAAGGATCCTGCCAGTGGCCACTGTTTGTCTTGACTTTCTTTGGTATACCTGTGCCACAATTTATTATAGGCTATGGTAACTAATCCATAGTTTATGAACATGTCCTTATTAGGGGTGCCTTCTAATGGAGCTATATGGTCCACCTCTAATACACGGTCCGGGCTGAACCAATTATCAATCAGTGGGGAGAAGACAGACATGACGGCTCGTAACGAGGGACTAAAAAGTCAGCACTGCCTATCTTATCACTAGGTGCAAAGACTAGACAGAATATTCCTATTCTACGTTGTTTGCAGGCAGTGAATACCTCATGAACAAAAAGTAACAAATAACGAGGAACAATCAAACAATCAATAAATAAATAAGATAGAGTAAGATCAATGGGGAGAGTAAGTAGGGCGCAAAAGTCTGCGTCCTCTACCCTTTCACTATCCGCAAAGAGGAATCTGTTGTTTCCGGTTTGCAGACAGAGAATCTCCAGAAGACAATCTGCGAACAGTAGTTCGGGGTCAAAGAACCCAGTTAATCAGTGAGGGAGAGGGAGTCTCCCAAAAACCGTTAAGAAATAATAGAGTCAGTGGGGGGAAAAAAATAGGCGCGACGGTTACGTTACCTATCCTTCACTGTTTGCAAAAGAGAAGGAGCCTACTGTTTCTCCGTGTGCAGACAGTGAATCTCCAAATAGGTCAAACAAAGAGTAATACTAGTATATTTTTTTGTAAACAATCAAGCAATCAATTATTTTCGCAATCCGTCGTGTTTACACGACCTTACCCGGACCGTATGGACAGTTTCTTGTCTTCCGAATCCAGCGCCCGTTCGTCCTCTTTTTCTCGTATTTCTCACGGCACTCCTAATGGTCCCCAGTCAGGACCGTAGATCACTCGAGAGAGGTCTGTTCGGAACTAGTGAAGTTCGGATGATCGGCTGCCAGACGAGGGTCTATTGGGCAAGAGCTCTCCCGATCGTTGCAGTCATTCACTCTGTCGTCGGGACCTCTCCCACTGGATCCACGAGTCGCTGATGGGCCCCACGCTTGGGACGCCAATTGTTAAAATCAAGGTTTGAGTCGGGGACAATCGATATTTGCCCGGCGGTATTGCCTCTGTGACCCTCGAATTATTTAATAAATGAAGAGGCAGGCGCTGGAGACTGGAAAGCAGGAAACAAGGTTTTTTTATTCTCTCCGGAGGAGAACACAGCAAAACGGACAGCAGGTATCGTTCTGAGGTGCTCTAACTTATGTTTGAGGCCTGGCCCCTTATATACAGTGTTTGCGGTTTTTATTACAGTTTACACACTCATGATAAAGCTTTGATGTACGGAAAGACATTCCCGGAAACCCCCCTCCGGGCCCGTTCCCACACATATTTACAGTAGAGGTCCCCATCCTGGTCACAACAGGTGATGAGTATCGCGCAGCTGGATATTCCGTCAATTCATGGAATGCGGGGTTCGATCGGATCTCATGGGGTGGGGGCTTTGATCAACCAGGGGATCCCTTGATGGGGGAAGCTTTCTATTGTACGGGGAGGGGCAAGGAACAGTATCGGCAGAGCTGGGTGTCGGCCTGGGAACGAGGAAGACAAACGGGCACACGGGGAAAAAGGGGGTTTGCATCTAAGGGCCGGGGATCATGAAAGGGAAGAAGGGAGGTGTCGCGCTGGGAACAGGATGAGGGCCTGGGGCAGAGCAGCGCTGAAGAGGGGTTTATGATTCAAGGCAGGTGCAAGCAGGGGGGGGTTGGTCAGCGTGCGGGCTTGGTGAGGGTGAAGGGCTATGTCAGGGGCCAGCGGCATGCAAGAGGGTTCGTTCTGATCAGGGCATCTTAAAATGGCGGGTGCGCACGACAAAAGTGTGGCATCAGGGGAAGAGGCAAGATGGCGCAGATAATGTTCACCAAACCGTACTAGTTTTCAACAGGGCTTTCCGTATACCCTTGTGAGTTAAAACACCAAACTAGGACTTTATTGAGGAATCTAAACGTGAAAAGATATTGGCTATCTTCGTGAAGATTTCTAGCACCTCTATGAAAATGTTTTGACCCAGCTCTCATTAATTTTTCCTTCAGCTTTCGCTTCTTTTCATCATAACAGTCACTGCAGTGCTTTGCATATTTCAATACGTCATCTGTTCTTCTGGCCTACAAACATATCACACTGTGTTGAAAATGAGAACTGAGATCCGGACACAAACCGAAAGACGCCACAAAAACCACTGCTTTCTTTTGTGTGGACTACAACTCCACTGAACTTTCTTTTTTTTTTTTTTTTTTAAATCTTTTTATTGACAACTTTTAACAATTTATTTCCCCCCCTCAACCCGAGAGGGGGTGAGGAACAATTTACTATAGTACATCAATAATGCTTCCACCCGGAAGTATAGAAACAATATTTCTTCTTGAAGAATGCACAACATATGACACATTATATCTTATATTCCACCTAGAACTCGTCCCTCATGCCTTAGTGTTTACACAGCACATATTTACCACAGAAACAACATGTCTTTTTGTACTTCTAGTATTTACATATTTACATATAAACAATTTATACATCACTACATCTCTTATTGGTACCAGAACCCCTCCCTTTTATCCCAAAGAGCCTTACACCCCTGGTATACTTTATATATATATATTACTCTTCTTCCTTCCATTTCAATATTGGCTCCCATATTTCCAAACCTATTTTCCTCGCATTCTTTCCTCTTCTTGCATATATTGCCTTTTCCAGACTATATATATTTAAAACCTTGGCTAACCATTGCTGAAATACTGGTGCAGATTGTTCTAACCACGCTGATGCGATACATAATCTAAAAACTGCCATGGCGACAAAGATAAAGTAGTTACCCTTTTCATACTCATTTCCCGAGTCTACACCCAATAGTATAATCGCAGGTGTTAAATTGATAGATAATTTCAATGCCCTCTGAAGAAACATTTCTATCTCGTTCAAAAATGTCGTTAAACATGGGCATGTTGCAAAAATATGAATAATATCTGCATCTAAACTTTTACATCTGGGACAATTTATACCAGTGGTCGCCCCCCATTGTGCCAGTTTCGCTGGAGTATAGTATAGCCGATAAATGGTTTTGTAATGCTGAGCCTGTAAAGACGCAGAGCACAGAATATTCTTTCCTAATTCTAGTGATATATTAAAGCACTCCTGCTCTATATCTAAATTCGCCGACCAGCTTTCCCCCCACTTGACCATGTCATCTGTTTTAGATTCGATTAGCTCCGCATAAAACCTTTTGATTGTGCAGTCTACTCCATTATGTAGTGCCTCTAATATAGAATTTTTCTCAAATCCTCTCAATCCACCCCTCTTATTTTGCAGGAAACTTCTTATTTGTAAATATTTGAAGAAGTGTCTTGATGGCAAATCATATTCCGCCTGTAATTTTACAAATTGTTTCATTCCCTGTGGGGAAATCAGATCCCCAACTTTCACTATACCTCTCCGGTACCATTCTATATATATTGAGTCAGAAAATATATCTACAGGAAATACTATATTATCCTTTATCCTCGTATATCTATTTATTTTCCCCAGTCCAAACTTCTTAATAAACACCTTCCAGATGTTATGTGCGCCCCAAATAGTCTTGAATCGTGTTCTTTTAAAGTAAGCTGTGTCAAAATGTTTCAAAAATATATTTTTAACTTCTTCTCCCATCAATATACCATATATCGCAAGTGAACCCAAATCATCTTCTCCTTCCACTTCTGCTCCGCCTATTAGTCCGGCCATATATTGTAAGGCTGCAGCCCAATAATACAATTTCAAATCTGGTAATGTCCATCCTCCTCTCTCCCGTGGTAGTGCCATAAATCTTGCTGCTCTCCTAGTCTTACCCTTAGACCAAATAAAACTATTGATCATTTTTTCCATTTTTTTTAAACCAAAGATTATCAAACCATAATGGGATTGTCCTGAATAGGTATAACAATTTTGGCAGTATTAGCATTTTTATGATGTTTACTCTGCCAACCAAAGTAAGGTGCAAATTGTTAAGTCTATCTAGCTCTTTCCCCACTTTTCGTATAATGGGATCTATATTTAACTCTACCAGCTTTGCTAGTTCAGCGGTTATAATTATGCCCAGATAAGTTCCTGTCTGTACCACCCGTGAGTCCTGACATATAGCCTTATTATTTTTTATAATTTGTGTTTTTCCAGTGTTCAAGGAATATCCAGAAACTTTCCCAAATTTTTTAGCCTCCAACTCCACATATCTAATAGCCTCTGTGGGTGTTGATGTTACTACAGCCACGTCATCGGCATAGGCAAGTATCTTGCAGTCCCCCCTAGGTGTGGCGATTGGGGGTATACTCACATTTGCTTCTAATCTACGTATTAATGGATCTAAATAAACCGCAAAAAGTAACGGGGAGCACGGGCACCCCTGCCTAGTACCCCTATTTATCTTCACTTGCTCTGTTGTTCCCGAGTTTATTCTAATCTTAGCTACTGGATCCCTATACAAGGTCTTTATAGCCGTGACGAAGCCATTTCCAAACCCCATCCTTTCCAGAGCACTCCACAAATATACCCATGATACCCGGTCGAATGCTTTCTCAGCATCTAATAGTAGGACCGAAAATGGCTCCCCCATAACCTCCGTTTTATCTATTAGGGTTATTAATTTAAGTTTAGGGTGCGGGGTCCCTCGTCCAGGTATAAATCCATGTTGACTGACAGTAACTAATGGTGTTATTACACTGGCAAATCTTATTGCCAGTGCTTTTGAGTATACCTTTGTGTCAGTGTTCATGAGCGTAATTGGTCTGTACGAACCCGGATCCGTAGGTATCTTTCCTTTCTTTAAGATGACAACTATTTCCGCCCCAGGCCAGGAGTTTGGAATTGACGCTCCTATCTGTGCTTGTTTCATAGTGCGTACCATATCTTCCCCTATCTCCTCCCAGAACACCTTATAAAACTCCAACGGAATCTTATCTGGCCCGGCAGCTTTCCCAGACGGCAAATTCTTCAGAGCACCTCTTATTTCCTCATGATCTAATGCATCATCTATCCTCTGTTTCTCTGTTTCATCCAGCTCAGCCCCTTCGTATTGATTCAGGTATTGCATTATGTCTTCAGGATCTTTCACGTCATTTTCGTGATATAAGTTCATATAAAATTCCCTGAAGACTTCTCTAATTTGTTGCACGCTTGTTACCACTCCTCCTGAGCTGTCTTTTATTGCTTTAATCTCACCGAATGAAACTTTTTGCCTTGCTCTAGTTGCTAGCATTTTGCCGACTCTTTCACTCATCTCTTAACACTTCTCTCTATTGATCACATATTGTTTTGCTGCCTTCAATGCTATACATTCTTCGGCTTCCATTCGAAGTTTCATGAGTTTCATATAGGCAGGATCTAATACCCCACTATTGTCATTCTGTTCTGGTCTATTACTTACTTCATCCTCCGCTAATAATAATTTCACCTTTAAAGCATCGCTTCTCTCTTTCTCCTGTTTCCTTCTCCTAGCCCCAAAACTTATAGTCTCCCCCCTCACCCCTGCCTTAAAACAATCCCATACTATCCCAACCGCCGCTGTATCTCTATTTATTGCCATAAACTCAATTATCCAGCTCTTCATATGTTGAATATATACCTCATCCTCCAGCAGAGCTTTTTCAAATGACCACTCTGAGACCCGCCTTGCCGCTGCCAGCCCTTTTACGGTAATAATTAAGGGATTATGATCCGCTAATACTCTTGGTAATCTCTCAATACCTGCGCCATCTATGCCTTGACTGCTAATTAAAAAATAATCTAATCTCGCACTTACCCTGTGTGGTGCCGAATAATACGTATACCCATCTAGTCCTGGGTTTAAGGTATCCCAAACATCCAAAAGCCCATTATTCTTAGCTAGCGAGCAGACTGCTTGAAAAACTCTTTTCTTCCTTCCTTTGTATTTAACTGAGGGTCCCAACCCCAAACCCAGTCCACCTGCACCGTTAATATTAAAATCCCCTCCTATAATTGCATATGGGGCCCAAGTCGCCAACTCAATATCAATCTGTTCAAAGATTTCCGAATCATCCCCTGTAGACCCGTATATAGAGCCAAGGGTTACCCATCGTTCTCCTATCAGACATTCTATTAAAGCCCATCTTCCCCAGGCATCCTCCCATTTTTTCCTAGTGGTAATATCCCTTTGTCTCGCCATTACAGCCACCCCCCTGTTCCTAGCCCCTTGTCTAGAATACGCAATCACAGTAAGTCCTAGCTGGTCAAGTAGATGAATTTCAGACGCTTGTATGTGTGTCTCTTGAAGCATTAGAAAATCTAATCTAAGACTTTTGATCATGGCAGCCACCTTCTGCCTTTTTAATCTATCATTTAATCCACAGACATTCCATGTCATTATTCGAGTATTCATCCTGGTTTTTTAGGTAACTCAACATTAATTATACAGATGCACAACTGATTCCTTATATATATTGGGCTAACAGCCATATACAACTCATACATTTTCTCTTTTTTATTAATCCATGTATTCCAGGTTACTTTTCCACTGCAATGATATACACTTTTTTGTTGCTGTTCCTTATTGTTCCCCCCCCCCATTCCCCCCCCTGATACCCCACCCTGACTGTCCCACCCCCCCTACAGGCAAATAGGTCCATAAGACCTATATGTGACAGCTGTGACCGTGCGGGACCACCGTGCCCCCCCTCTTCCCCTTCCCTTTTACCAGAATATACAAGCAAGGTGAAACAAGATGAATCCGACTTATTACATACATATATACAAGTTCCATACAATACGTTTCACTATTCTTTATACTTCTTTGTGCTTCTACACTTTTCTTCACTTTTCTTATACATATTTACACACATTCTACCACTATTTTTTATTAACAAGCAGAGCTACCGCTCGCTCTCTATCAGCCTGTGCCTGTGCCTGTGCCTGAGATTGTGATTGGTTCTGTGGATCCCTTTCTTTTAGCCATGTCAAAAACTCAGACGCTTTGATTTCGGAATAGAAAATTTTGAACTGGCCGTCCCTTACCACTTTCAGTCTACTCGGAAACATCAAGTATGCCTCGCATCCCAACTTTTGGAATGGTAGTATGAGTTCCCGCAATTTCCATCTCCGTTCTACCGTTGTATGGCAGAAGTCCGGCCTTGCAAAGAATTCGACGTCATTATATCTACACTTAGCCTGTGGTTTTGCTTTGGCCATTATCTCCTCCCTCAGCAGATAATTTCCCACATAAATAAGTATCACTCTAGGCCTATTTGAGGCATCCCCCTTTCTCTGTGTGAATGGAAATCTATGGGCCCGCTGAATCTCGGACTCCCAATCCCAGCCCTTTATGTCAGGAAGTGCACCCTTAAGAAGCTCTATAACATAAGATCTCACATCCTGCCCTTCTCTTCCTTCCGCAATACCCAGTAGTCTGATGTTGTTTCTGCGTTGCCTATTCTCAAAACCTTCCAACTTCCATAGCATATCTGTGGTAGTCTTCTCTTGCTCCTGTCTATATTCCTTCCAGCCCTTCATTTCATCTTCCAAAACCCCAGTTCTTTCTTCTACCTCCGTAACTCTCCCTACCAAATCTGCGTATACTTTATTTACTTTACGGAGAGAGGCTTGTATCTTTTTACTCTCCTGCCTCGCTCTGCGACTCTCAACTCTCGCCTCAGTTTGCATTTGCCTCAGCATTGAAAACAGCGCTTCTAAACCCACTGGTGGCGCTTCCCCCTGAGATTTGCTCGGGCTCTGACTCTGCCTGTGACTCTGGCTTTGACCCCCAACCGCCTCTTGATGTAGCTGTGACGTAGCTGAGTAATCCCAGCTGAGCCTCTTTACAACATCAGTATTTACAGAGCTCACATTACCCTTTGATTTCCTTCGCTTTTTTGTCAAGATTTTAGATTTGCGCCTTGCAGACAGCTCCTGAGCTGAGGCCTCCCCAGACTCTGTTGTAGCTACTGTTTCTGTTACCAACCCCGACATTGTTTGGTCACTCTCCACCTCCTCGGCGTTAGAAGAAACCTCTGTCTCCCTCTCCCTCACCCCCGCTCCGCCCACGTGCTCATCCTCGTCCTGCTCCTCGCCCTCTCCCTCGTTTACAGAAAAAAAACACTCATCAGTTGGAGAGCCTGGTACTACCAGTAAACCAGCATCGGTGGTAGTAACCATATTACCCCCCATTACATCCAAATTGTTCGTAACAGGTCCAGAATTTACATCTCCTTCAGTAGCTACCAGACTTAGAGTAGTTACTGGATCCATATTGTCCATATTGTCCGTTCTACGGTCGACTCTTAATCCCTCTGATACTTCTCTTAATACCAAATTTTTAACAGTACCAGTAGACAAAATGTTTTTCTCAGGCTGCTGGCTATCGCTACCAACGCAAACTGCTGCTTCCTTCCCCTTATCACATTG
This sequence comes from Lissotriton helveticus, assembly GCF_964261635.1. NCBI lineage: Eukaryota > Metazoa > Chordata > Amphibia > Caudata > Salamandridae > Lissotriton > Lissotriton helveticus. The sequence goes on from NC_136063.1 coordinate 580,599,194, forward strand.
CTGTAGAGCCAATCCCTCCTCAATGCATATTATATCGCTTATTTGTATGTCCATTTGATTACCGCAAATATCAGTCTCACCACCGTCCACTGACTCAACAACCACGTAAGCATTCTCGGCAGCAGTTACCTGAACAATTGCCTCAGGACCTTCCTTTTGTAAGACGCTTACTGCGGATGAATCTGCGGGTAAATCTTGAGCCAGACACTGGGCTTGGGGAGAGCCACCACCTGGTGAACTCAGAACAGGGTCTGCTAGAGATGACTCCTCCACCGGAATCCCACGAATATTAGCAGCAGCCGTAGGTAAAAATGCCTCATAAACCAAGGGCTGCCTCATGCTTGCCTGTTCTTGTGGTTTTCCTTTCTTTGTAGATGCCTCCTTGCTCTTCTCCTTTTCCTTTTTCTTTTTTTTTTCCGCTGCCACACTGTCCTTGCTTCTCACGATGCTCTTCCCCTGCTCGGCATCGCGCAATTCCTCCTGCCCCTCCTGCATCCGCAGCAACCTCTTTGCTCGTAAGTTAGCCGCCGGCGCATCCGACTCGCTCCAGGCAGCCTTCTCTTTCCCTTCCCTCGATGGTTTCACAATCTTCGGAGCCATCAATCGCCACAAGCCGGGCGCGGTGTCTATCGACTTCAGATACCGCTGATAGTGCTGCTGCCTCCAAACGGAAACCTTCACCAGCAGGTGATACGTGCGAGCCAATGTCCACGCCAGCACTGATCCCACCTTCAGTCCGTAGTCCGTTACAGAAATGCTCGAAGAGAAAGCCTTTACTCTCTGTACCATGTCTCCACTCTCTCATATATTCAGTGCCTTGCAAAGGGAAACGCCAGCATTAACTTCGCTTCATTATCTCCGCTTCTTCGCTTTCAATTCCAAAACGCCTCCAGCAGCTCCGTTAAGCGCATCACCTTTCACTCGGTAAAAACGCCTCCAGCAGCTCCGTTAAGCGCTTCACCTTTCACTCAGTAAAAAAGCCTCAGGGAGAGAGGAGAAAGCACGTCCTCTCCCTACAGTCTGTCAGCGGCCATCTTGCCCCCACAACTCCACTGAACTTTCTAATAAATCTACATAAGCTTCTCATAATATGCATAATTTGACTCCTTTGGCTCTTGGGAAGTTCTCATGACCTTTAACACATTCACTTCTTTCTCTAGGACTTTTTGCTTTCAATGTGCAATCACTTCCTTGTAACAAGAGAAGCTAGATTATTATGAGGAAGCACCCTCGGAGGTCCCTCTGTTTGACGATGTATGGCTACTTTACACTCTTCCCACAAATATTTTGGAATCATAATTTTTTTCAAAACTTTTTTATTGAGTCATCAGATAAAGTAATCACACATATTACAAAGAAATGAAAGAATACATTAATAAGTATATCAGTTTCCATGCAGGTGACTACTATATGGCAGTTGTAAAGCAAGAAAATAAACGATTCGGGTCTGTATATGACAGTCCCCAACATGCGTAACATCTGTGTCTTATACTACATAGCAAAACACTGGTCATCTCCATCAAGCCCCTCCATATAGGTCACATCTGGTGTAACTACATTACTGTCCCGTGACATATCCATATATGGTTTCAACTTCTGTAGGTTGTGGAGGAGGCGGTTCCAATAAGAGACCCCTAAAATCTGCCCATCGTTTCCATATTTTAAAGTGTTTCTGCGGGCACCCCCGTGCTTTGGAATCACTATTTTACATAACTTATTCAAATCAATCCGAAGCACCTTCGAGTTTGTCACTAAACTGTTCACTCTTGTATACCACTGTTCTGGTTCTTCCAAACCCTTTGGAACATTTATAGTAAATGCAAACTCAGACCTCTGCCAAGGAACATGCACAAAGTCACCTCCATGCACTTCTACCAAAGGAAACTCAGTGTTGACATTTAGCCGAAAATATAACTTTTTTTTAGATCTCTATTAACAGTTGATTTTATTTTGTATATTTTTTATGGTTTCTTGAAGAACTGTATGCATATGTGATATGGGCTATATATGTGTGGTTCTTTTGAGTTTTCTTAAGTAGGGAATGTGTCTTGTTTGCCAGGTCATCACGTTCTTTGGAATGTGAATGTGATCACGTGCTGAAGAATGGGGAGAGAGTTCGGGAGAGCTGGGCAGAAATAAACTTCTTAAAATCTACTTGGTACTTTTACTTCGTAATTATAAAGTATCTAAACACAGGGTTCGGCGCTTCGCTATTTTAAATTGACAGCAGGATTAAAAAAAATTACGCATAAGGTGCCAAATGCAGCCCCATCTCTGTCGGAGGCAAAAGATTCTCTTTAGTGCATCAATATGGGATAAGAAAGGAAGGCTAATGGAGGTTACATAGATCAAAGTTAGTCCAACCATATTTCATCAATGTTGAAAAACCACGTAAATAGAACAAACTTGACAGTTACCTTGTATTGCTCACTGTTAGAAATGGGGGTTTTTAGTTGACAGAGGTGGGTACCTTTGTCCAAGTAGGGACCCTTCTTCCTAGTCCGGGTAAGGGGGATACACTTCTAAAATAACTCCTGCTCACCCCCTGGGCAGCTTGGCACAAGCAAACAGGCTTATCTCAGAGGCATGGTGTAAAGCATTTGTGAACACATACAGTAATACAGTGAAAACCCTACAAATGGACACCACATCAGTTTAGAAAAATAAGTAATCTTCATCTAAACCAAATAAGACCAAAGTGACAAAAATCCACAATACAGTTATCCGGATATCCTTAAATATAGGTGTCTCACTCAAAGTTTGTAGCAACAAATAACTCCAACTGGAGCTTTTACGACATTGTGACAGATGAAAATCCAAAAATATGGCGCCGACCGCAAAGTGGCACGGAGTCCAGCAGACCCCCAAAGAACAGTGCCTTGGAAACTATGAAAGCAAAGACAGTGCACGGCGTCGGGAGGTGATGCTTCGTTGGCGCCGGGCGGTGTTGGTCCCTTAAGACCTCAGGGGAGGAGAGACATCGGTTCCTTACTGTGTCGGGAAGGGGACGTCACGGTGGCGGCGGTTCCTTACGAAGGTGCAGGGTCGATGGGTTGGGGAGTCACCAACATAGAGTATCAGCTCCGCTTTGATGAAGCCCAGGCGTCGCTGAAGTCGGGGCTGCAGTGCGAGTCGGGATGGTGTGTCATGGACATTACGAGCGGTGTCCTCGGCTCTGGTGAAGGCAGCTGCCATGGTGACGGCTTCGGAGTCGATATGGCACGGCATCAGCAGGTCTCTGGCCCACTGTGCAAGTCAGGCGGTGTGTCGTGCTGTTCGCGAGTGGGGCCCACGGCTTAGGTGCAGGTTAAGGCGTCGCTCACCGGCGTCAGTGTTGCGATTTCCATCTGTGGCAGCTGAACCAGCAGTTCCAGATGCAGAAAGACAGGAGAACTGAAGTCTTTGTGTCCCTGAGACTTCAGAATAGTAGGCAAGCTCAGTTTCAAGCCAATGGAGATCTTCCTCCAGCAGGGGACCCAGCAAACAGCAAAGTCCTTTCTCATTTCCTTGGCAGCAAGCAGCCACAGCAGGCCAACGCTAGACAGCAAACAGCACAGGGGCAGTATTCCTCCTCAGCTTCTCCGGCTCTTCTCATTGGCAAAGGTTCCTTTTGATTCCCTGAAGTGATCTAAAAGTCTGGTGTAAGGGGCCCTCTTTTTTATCAACAGAATCCTTTGTTCTCTGGTTGCATTGAAGAACTGTGCTCAGTCAAAACCAGTTCTGTCCTCTCTGGTGCACCTTCTTGGCAGGAGGTGGAGACAGCACTGTGGAAGGCAGACCAGGCCCATTCAGGTGAAAGGAAATCTTCTCCCCCCTACTCTAAATGAGGCCCAGGTCTATTCAGCCCAGCCCGGACTTATCAGACTCTCTGGAGCCACTGCACCTCCCCAGCCCCTGACACTCCAAACCCAGACAGTCAATCCACATCCTAGCAGAGGCACACTGGATCGCTATGCAAGAAAATACCTACTTTCTAAAAGAGGTATTTTCAAACACAGAATGTAAAAATCACCCTCACTAAAAGATGTATTTTAACATTCTGAGTTCATGCATACAAAACTTAATTTTTCTACCTTGTTCCTAGGGGAAGTTAGGCTTATAGATGTTATAAGAAAACTCCCCATTCCATCCTATGGGAACAGGTAGCCTTAAAATAGTGAAAAACGAAATTGCCCGTAATTCACTATCAGGACATGCCTCACACATCATGGCATCTCCTACCTTTTACATACATTGCACCCTGCCCACAGGGGTACCTTGGGCCTACCTTCGGGGTGACTAACGTAAGAAAAGGGAAGGTTAGGGCCCGGTAAGTGGGTGCATTTGCCAGGTCGACATGGCAGTACCAGACTGCACACAGGCTCTGCAATGGCAGGCCTGAGTTACATTTACAGGCTGCTTATGTGGATGGCACAATCAGTGCTGCAGCCCACTAGCAGCATTTGATTTACAAGCTCTGAGCACACACAGTGCACTGTACTAGGGTCTGACTTGTAAATCAAATATTCCAATCATGGCAACACCAATCCATAACAACTATTTACAAAGGGTGACACTTGCACTTTGGCACTGAACAGCAGTGGCAAAGTGCACAAAGAATCTAGACCAGCAAAACGGAGTCCAACACACAGGAGGTCAAGGCAAAAACACAGGGGAAATCCACTTATGCCAGGTCTAACACTCACTTTCCAATGCGAAACCTGTAATGGTGGCACTAATGCGAGACAACATGCACTGTAGTAGTTCTAAATGTGATGCATTGCTAAGACTTCAAGTTCAAGCAATTTTAATATTTGCTAACTTCAGAATCTCTGTGGCAAGAGCAATCCATAAATAACCGCTAAAGAGTTCCAATAACTTGTTTATAAAATTGTTAACATCCATGCATTTGAATGCAGATAAATTGGGCCGCATTTTGTTTAGATGTATAATCTTTTATTTTATAGAGAACACTGCCTAATAACAGACAAGCTAATGCAATCAATGCAAATTCATTTATAGACTTGAATTCTGACGCGATTTATAAAATGAACAGCTAGAAAGCATTTCTTGTGTAGTTCCTGACAATAAAAAAGTATCATCCTCAGAATAGTCTGAGATTATCTCCCAAGCAGTCACTTAAGTATTTAGCTTTTAAAATCTAAAGCATGAGACATGCGACAGTGATGTGAAGCACAGTGGGACGTAAAGGACATTAGCATATACAATAATGTTTCCCTCATTGAAACCCCTTATAAATATGCTTCAAAAACAGGATGCCAAACATGTCCATTCTCATAAATCATTTCCTTGAACACATTTCAGAGAGGTTCAATGCCCCACTCATTTTTCAAATCATGGGGCGTAAATTGCTCATTTATTTTATGCTCACAGCAATTTATTTAAAGCCAAACTCATCTGATATATTTTTCAAAACCTGTTTTAAGATATGCGTAGATAGGTTTGATTAAAATGTCTCTTTTAGGGAGGAGGAGCTACGCTAGCAACCGAGATGGCCGCATAAGCTCCCGGTTCCGTCGACCTCCGTCTTTAACTGGATAATCCTGTCGTATATCCTGATTTCACGCCCGACCTCCGTGTGGCTGAAGCGTTGCAGAGCCTGATGGTGCAATCCCGGGACTTTTACCGGCTCGATTGACAGAGTTATATCGTGTTTCATTTCTCGGCCTAGCCCAGCTTGTGAGCCGGGGCCTCGAGTACTGGCCCAGCCGGGTTTCAGTTGAATAACATCGGCCGTGGGACTCCGGCAGGGTCCGGTCTCTGGAAGTGGAGGTTATCCTTGCCCGATCTGGATGGCGGTCATGTGGTCTGGTTGACAATAAAGGAACGGTGACAAGACACGTCTGTGGCTGTGGGTCCCCGTCCCGGAGACCCGGTTTGCGCCTCCCGGGCTCGACGGGCTGGAATCCTCGCTCGCGGTGGCGGAGTACAGATCGCTGAATCGATAGGTCGCCCTCCGTTGCCGTCTGCTCCGCTCTTGCCTGTTCCCCCGGAGTTATCCGGCCCTCTGGGGTAAAAGATTTAGTTTGAAATCGAGCGAGAGGAGATGGATCGGACGGAGTGTGTGCTGTCGCTGAGGACTGTAATGGCCGCCATCGGGGCACTTCACTCGCAAGTGAAAGCCATCGTCCACAAAATGATCGTTGTAGTTGAGACTGGGCGTTTGAGACCGGACTCTGATCCCTTGCAAGAACTGAAACGAGCTGAGTTCCCCACGTTGCACATTTTAACGGAGAAAGAGGGCCCGTGCAGAAAGAAGAATTGATGCCCTTGGTCAGCGTTCGAGTAAAAACTGCGAGCTCGACAGTGCTACCGATTGAGATGGAACAACTCGATTCTGGAGAACTCCATTTGTGCCTTTTGGATTGACTTAATATCTTTCTCCTCCCATGCAGTTTCACGTTTTCGGAGGGAGCAATATCGAGACTTACTGTCGGCGGGGGAGTATTTCTGTGCGGTTGGAGTTCTTAAAGATCTAACAGCTTTTGACTTGTTCCAGTCGCAATTGTTTTGAACTCCTTGGGCACTTTGACTCTCCTGTTAATGCGGTAGTTCTACCAGTAGGAGTTCGCAGGAAGGATCGGAAGGGCCACGGATGAGCTTGACTGTCTGGGTCCGATATTATGACTTCAATGGACACGGGATTTGCTACCATTATTGATGCGGGAGGCTGGGCGGTATTCATAACTTCCCCTGTTTGGTCTTGCTAGTAATTCCTAATATTTTTTTTTATTATACCGCAGGGGTCGTTTGTTTCTGGCGGGGGGAGGGGAGACCGGGAGCCTGTATGAAGACTTCCTCCTCCACTTTACTATTTTTGGTAATTAGTTAGATGGGGCGACAGGCACACTGCTAGTTGGGGTTAGGCGAAAGCCATATGCCAGGGTGCAGGGAGGGGTGTTTTTGTATTGTCTTTGTTTTGTTTTTTATGTTTCAAAATCCGATTCATATCCTGGTATTGGGTGCCTTCCAGAGGGGTTATCCTGATTGGTGGGTGGAAGGGTCCTAGGGGTGGTTGTGTTTACGAGATCTTCCACAATGTCTTGCCTTTAATTGCTGCAAGCGGGTAGCGATCGTTGTTTTGCTTACTGTTTTATCGTGTTGCGCTTGACTGCCACTCGAACTTTCTGTATTTTTAAAATCCTGTTCCTAAGGGTGGTGGAATTGTGAATAATGTCGATAAGGGTTGGACTGATATTTATTGTGTTCTATACGATCGCACGCCATTTTATCTTGAGATTTAGCTTTCACCTTATGGATTTTCCGTCTACTGCTCAGCATATGTTTGTATAACTGTTGCTTACTCGGCGATATTAGAACAGTAAAAAGCACCTTGTTAAATCTGTTTGCGCTAGAAAGGGAAGATGAGGAACTGAAAAAAACATTGCCTAGAAAGAACTTTGCGCTCAAGACCACCCAAGGGTTGGAACCCTACCTCATTCTAGTGACTAGACCATATCATCGGTACCTTTTAACCAGATTCCGTTTTAACCTTATACATTTTATTCTTGGATCTTTTACACATTGGGGAAAACCAGAAACTGCCCCACCCTGCGACTGCGATCACTTTTCTGAACAAGATACCTTGCATTTTATCATGTTTTGTGATCATTATGCTCAAATCAGGAAACAATATTTGCGCCCAATACTTAGGGAGGCAGGCTTTACACAGGTAAGGCCAGCATTACAGTATTTGCAACTGCTGCCCAATCCCAAAATAACATTTCATGTAGCAAATTTTTTGGTCGCAGCCGCACGTAAAAATAAGACCCGTTTAAACAATGAAAAGGTTTTAACTCCTATTTTATTGAATCAACCGTGATATAAAATTTGTAAACTTTTAAAAATGTTATGCTATTTTAAATTGATTTTAGCATTGTAACTTGGTAGTGACAATAACCATTCATGATTTATTATCCTGTTTTATTGGTTAACTGACCCTTTGACATAATTCATGTACTGTATTTAATGTATCATAATTGGATTAATAGTAATGTTTCTATGTTTTTCTTTTTATGATTATTAATAATCGAATAAAAGTATTTTGACTGACTGACTGACTGACTGTTACTTACTCCGTGATGCATTTGCAGTTGGTTTTTCTTGTTTTTTCAATAATAAAAAGAAATGTAAAAAAAAAAATTCTCTTTTAAATTGTTGGGCGTGCTCTTTCATCATTACGCTAATATTGGACCTTGTCGGATTTTGGGGGTGAAGGAGGGGGGTGGAGTTGAAGGTTATGCATCGGTATTGTTCTGGATATTGTATTGTGTTGTAGTTGCATTTATATAGCACTACTCAGAATTAGTGGTGAAATAGTATAGTGAAATATGAAAGTAGTTTGAGTGATGGATATGCTAGTCAGTTATTTGGATTGGGAAGGATAGTGGAGAGATAGAAGAGGGAAAAAGGTGTGCATTTACATAGCGTTTACTACCCCTGATGAGGTGTTGAAGCGCTTTTTTCGGCAAGTAGCATGCTACTCCGGAACCCATAACGTTCTAGTGGTGAATTAGTGTGGGGCAATATGCAATTAATTTAAGTGGTGGACATGTTAGTTTGTTATTTGGATTGAAAAGGAATAGTAAAGGGATAAGGAAGAGTAGGGTCTAGATTTTGTTTTGTTGGAGTTTATAGCTCCAGGAGGGGGTTTGGGATGAGTAAAGAGGAGGTGGAGGGGAGTTAGTATAGGCAAATTTGAAATGAATTTGAGTGGTGGACATGCTATTCTGTTTTTTGGCTTTAAAAGTAATAGTGGAGGGATAGAAGAGGGAAGTAGAGATCGAAGAGGGTAGGAGAGATCGAAGAGGGTAGGAGAGATCGAAGAGGGAAGGAGAAATCGAAGAGGGAAGGAGAAATCGAAGAGGGAAGGAGAAATCGAAGAGGGAAGGAGAAATCGAAGAGGGAAGGAGAAATCGAAGTGGGAAGGAGAAATCGAAGTGGGAAGGAGAAATCGAAGTGGGAAGGAGGGAGAGAAGAGGGAAGGAGGGAGAGAAGAGGGAAGGAGGGAGAGAAGAGGGCAGGGTCTAGACTTTTATTTTAGTTAATAGCAGTAGGAGGGGGCCTAGGATGAGTAAAGGGGAGGTGGAGGGGGAAGAGTCAGAGGTAAGGGTTTAGAAAGGCCTGTTTGGGAGATCTGAATAGTAAAAGAGGTAGGCAAGGAGGGGCAGAGGAGGGAAGAGCCCCGAAAGGGTTATCTTGGGGATCATAGTAGTGGCATGGGGCCTGGGATGAATGAGAGAGTGGAGGTAGAGGATATATTGACAGAGGTATAGGGTGAGAAATAGGGTAGTGCATGCATTGAAAAGAGTAGTAAAATGAGGTTTGAGATGAGCCAGAGAGTTGAGGTAGAGGATATATTGAGTGGTTTGAGATGAGAAATAGGGTAGTGCATTGGATATGCTGAATTAGAAGAAAAGTATTAAATATATTCATACATAAATACATGGAAGGTGTTTATTTGGATAAGGAAGGTAGTATATGTAGATTAAAGATGCATTGATTAAACCCCGGCTTTCAAGTGTTGCATTTTATTTTTTGTAATTCAATAGTGAAACAATTGTAGATAAATAGTTATGATAAAAGATTTACTTATTTATGGAGTCCCTTATATACATGTTAGAAACATAGAATAATGTAACTATCAGTAATATGTACATTTGTTCAGCAGAACTACCGAATATCTATATTTTTTTTAAACAATTATTACACACATTTATACAAAACAATACAAATACAGTCCTAATGAATGCTTATATACAGGGGATATGCTGAATATTTCTGTTTGCGTATGGTGGTTATGTGGGGAAGAGCCAATTCTTGAGTAGTTTTGTGAAGATAAGGTGGTTATCTATATGTATTTATTTTAGGAGGTTTATATAGCGCTAGCTGGAACCGAGGGTATCAGAGTGCTTTACAACAAGTACATTATGAGCAAGTATGCAGTACAGATTAAGGTCAAACATGTGGATCAGGCCGAGAATAGGACCAATAAAGGTGCAGTCGCACGGGCGGCAAGAAGGATGAAGTTCACACAGGGCGCCCCCCAAAGGTTGCTTTGTTCACGCCGGACGAGAGTCCAGGAAGATTTTCTTGATCCGAGTCAGTGTCACTGGTCAAAATATAAGGTTAGAGAGAGTGCTGGCTGGAGTGCATCCTTGGCTTCTATCAGTTCGCGAGCGAGCGGTCGAGAAAGAGGGTTTTGACCAGATTTTTGAATTTGGGAAATGAGGGTATCATTCTGATGTGGGGGGGGGGGATGGAGTTCCAGATTTTCGGGGCATTTTTTTTGGGAAAACGATTTTGTCGCGGTTTTCTGCTTATGAGATTTCAGTGGGATGAGTAGCAGAGTGTTGGAGCTCCTGAGGTTTCTGGACTGGCGGGCCTTTTTGAGTTTGGCAGCTGGGTATTGCGGATTGCCTGTGTGCAGGGCTTTATGGGTGAGGCAGGCTGTTCTGAAGCTGGCTCTCAATTCAATTGAGAGCCATTTGAGTTGTTTGAGTGCGGGGGAGATGTGATCAAATTTGTTAGCACCAGTGACCATTCTGGCTGCTGCATTTAACATTGTTCTCAGGGGGGCGAGGTGAGATTTTGATGTCCCAGTCAGGACTGCAATCCCGTAATCAATTCTGGAGAGCATTAGTGCTTGGGTGGTTTGTTGAAGGTCTTTGGGTGGGAGGAAGCGTTTGATTTTGTACAGTAATTTCAGATTGAGGAAGGCACTTTTTGCTTATTTTGAGGTATGTTTTTTCATGTTTAGTTTGGGATTTAAGGTGATACCTAGAGATTTTACAGAGTCCGCCAGGATGAGGTTGCCATTGAGGGCATCGATAGCTTTGAGCCATTACGCGATTTGTGGGTTTTCGTCTTTATTGGAGATGAGGAGTGTTAGACCTGTCTGCCTTTGGGTATTTATTATGTCCCTTTTTGCCCCTCATACCCCTTTTTATCTTTTTTGTGTCCACTAGATTTTTATGGTGCTGGCTTGGGGGATAGATGCTCTTTCGCCCTCATAGTTTTTCACCTCAGGCCTAGGTGCCTTTTCTGACAAGAATTCACCCTGATATACAAAATGGTGGTTTTCAACTGTCACAACTGCCATTCCCTAGAGTGCCCCATAGATTAACATTAAGGCCTTCCAGAACCTTCTGGACCCTACTGGACCCTGTGTGGACAGGCTATATAAGGGCAGAGGTCAGGAAGCCATTTTGTGTAGTCTAGAAAGAGTGAGGAGTGAGGCAGTGGCGAGCGGAGGTGGACGCACAGAGAGAAGTTAGTTGGCAGAAAGTTTGACAGCCTCTTCTGAAAGACGTTTCCCCTAAGCCTCTGACCAAACCCTCTGGTGGGTCCTTGCCATCTGAGGGAGTCAGCTCAGTGATTTCAGCTGGCCCTTCCTTGAAATCCTCCGGCCTCTGCTAATCTAAAACCTCGCCGCTGGCTGGGTAAAACCCCTTCCCTCTGAGCTGCTTATCGGTCTCCCCAAAGAGCGGAGTCGAGACGCCCTGTTCCGGCTGCGGAGTCCTTGAAGGGGAGATAAAGGATTGCAGTGGGGCTGTTGTACTGGTGCGTGAGCGAGGAGACGCTGATCCCCGCGCATGCCCAGAAGCGCGGAGCGGTATCCAGCGTTGGGAGACGCCTCTCCTTTTGCTGAAGAGTAGCGGCCCGAGTGTTGCGCAGGCCAGAGGTGAGGCGGGGTCGTGCCTTGGAGGGGGAGCGCTGTCCCCAAGGCGAGCCGGCTCAGTAAGCGAGCGGCCCCGGAGGGGCGGAAGCGTCTGTGTGACGCGCAGGCCCAGAGAAGGGCTGAAGAAACCTTCGGCTGGATCGAGAGTGAGGCGGAATTGTCCCACATCGAGGAACCCGGCGGGAGGTGCGCATTGACTCTCCTCAACCAGAGAAGCCTGACGCCTAGCGCTAGCCGGAGAGCGAGCGGCTGGTCTGGTGGTGGGTTAGCTTAAGAGGCCAACAGCTTCTTGCGGAGCTCCTGTTGATGTCTTCCTTCCGTCCAGCAATTCAAGACGGTGGCCAATGAAGGGCCTTCTTTGAAAGTAAGGAGGGAGTGTGTTGGGGGAGCCGGAGAGCGGGGATCCACTGACCAAGAGTCCTGAGAGGTGTTTCCTTCACCGGCTGTGCAGAACAGAACGAGTGGGTAATTGACTCAAGAAGCCTTTAAGACTTCCATCAAAGACTCTTGAGTCAGTAATGTTGAAAGGGTTCTCCTGTCATGGTATTGGGATAGGAGAAGATCCTGTTAGGGGTGGCGGAGGAGATCCCTGGTAAGAATCCTACAGGGTGTCATTCCTAAAATATTAGCATTGGGTGTGAATGCCAAGAACAGTGAAAAGGAGCGGGAACTTATCTTTCATGACAATGCCAATGCTTCACTGTGGGAACTGTGTTTATTGATTCCTTTTACTCCCTTCTCTTTTCTATTGACTGTATTGCGCCATTAGAAAATTGGTGGGTGAAGGAGGGTTGAAATTGGGGGAATTGAAAAGGTTAATTTGCTCAATCTTCTAATTGCTCTGTCCCCCATTGAATAATGCTGATAGAAAGCTATAAGAGAGAGTTTAATGTAATTTTGACTGTGAAATGTGATTTCCAACTTTAAGAGTGAAAAGAAATAGAAGGAAAAATTATGGTGTGAAAAAGAAAGAGAATAACCACTCTATTTTTATAAAGCAATCCATATTTTTCCATAATTACCGGTGTAGTGTCATTTTTGAGTGGAATTTCATTGAGTTTCTGCTGGGTGGTGTGCAACCTTTACACATGTGCCTCTATTAGTGACTGTCTTACCCTAGGCCAGGCTACCCTAGGTGACCTGACAACTCTAGGTCCAACAAGGAGTATTTCAGTTTTCTATTGGTTGAGTTTTAGGTGATTGTTTGAGAGCCAGTCTTGTACCTCCCTGAGCGTGGCGTTGAGTTTCTGGATGTCAGCAATGGAGGAGGTTTCCAGGTAGAGTTGTGTGTCATCCGCATATAGATGAAAAGGAATGTTAGATTTCCTGAGTAGGGAGGTAAGGGGTTCGATGTAGATGTTGAGAAGCTGAGGGGAGAGCACTGATCCTTGTGGAACACCCCTGTTAACAGGGTGGAGGTCGGACTCAAAGTTTTGAATTTTTATTCTTTGTGAGCAGTTGTGGAGAAAGGAAGAGAACCAGTGGAGTACTGTCTTTTCTAGACCTGCCCTTTCTTGTAGAGTCTTGATGAGCAATTTGTGATCAACTGTATTGAATGCAGCTGATAGGTCTAGGAGGAGGAGAAGGCAGGGTTGGTCCGAGTCCAGTTTTTTGTGTAGATCGTCTATGACATTATGGATTGCAGTCTCAGTGCTGCAGCCCTTTCTGAAGCCAGATTGATGGAGGTCTAGGAGATTGATGTTGTCCAGGTGTTGGGTTAGCTGAGGGAGTACACATCTTTCCAAGATTTTGGACAGAAGGGGTAAGTTTGATACCGGTCTGAAGTTGTTAAGATCATCAGTGTCTAGCCCAGTCTTTTTCCGTAGTGGCGTGACTTGGCCAACTTTGAGGCAAACCGGAACGACTCCTGAGGTCAGTGAGCTGTTGATGATCTTGCACCATATCGGAGCTAGGACGAGCTTCATGTCGTTGGTCAATTAAGGGGGAAGTTGATCCAGGGCGTGGGATGAGGGTTTAGCATTGGAGATTAGGTTGATTTTCTTTGCTTCCTGAATGGGAGTGAAGGAGGACCATTGTTTTGGGGGGGTTTGAGGAGGTGCAGTTGTTTGGTTCAGACACCTGGGTCAAGGCAGAGGGGATGAGATTTGGGCCAAATGCGAGGTCTATCTTGGCAATTTTGTCATTGAAAAAGATGGTGAAGTTTTCACAACGTTCATCAGATGCATTAATTGAGGATGTCGCTGGCTTAGAGGTTTGATTCTTGATGATCTTAAAGAGTTCTTTGGGTCGGTTATTTGCGGTGTCTAGTGCGGAGCAGAAGAAAAATGTATTTTTGCTCTTAATGTGCTTTTTGTAGTTCCTGCAGGCTGCTTGGAGTTGATCGTGATGAACGGCGGTGGGATTATTCCTCCAGATTCTTTCTGAGGCTCTTAGGTGTCTTCTTTCTTCATTGATGTCGGTTGAGGACCATGATCTGGATGGCATGCTCCTGGATTTTTTTTGTTTCATAGGCGCAAGGCTGTCTAGAGAAGTGACATATTGGAGTGGTAAAGAGAAGTACGTTCAATAGTTGAGAGGTTATCAATGCTGTTGGGGAGGAGCAAGCTTATTTTTTCTTCTAGTGTTGCTAGGGGGATCTGAGCTGTGTTCCTAATCCATTTGGGGGGGTCCTGTACGGGGAGTTGAGTTGGGATCGTTTGGTTAATGCCGAAAAAGATGAGGTGATGGTTGGACCAGTCTACGGGAAGGATATGGTCAATGGTGACTGCGTTGCTTTCGGCAATGATTGCGTCTAGTGTTGCTCCTCTGTGATGAGTTTCTTCTGTGCAGTGTTGGGTCAAATTTCTTCCAGTAGGAGGTTGTTCAGGGATTGAATGAGGGGGTTTTTAGAATCATTCCATCTTAGATTGAGGTCACCAAGAATTATATTATTTGAGTTACCGAGAGCACAATGTGCAATTAAGTCAGAGAGGTGTTCCCCGAATTCAGAGGAATTGTCAGGGGGGGTGGTAAAGGAGATGACAGATTGCTGGCCTGTTTTCACATGTCATGATATTGACGGAGAGACACTCAAAGGTGCTATATAGGCAGGATGTAATTTCCGTGATGGAGATGATGTTCTTGTGAATGATAGCTATACCCCCTCCCCTTTGTTCTTGTCAGTCTTTGTTGATCATAGTGAATCCCAGAGGCACCAGCATGTCCATGTTGGGGTAAGAGAGATTGTTGAGCCAGGTCTCCGTGATGAATGCAATGTCTATATAATGGGAGAGGATGGCTTCTGCTAGTTCGGTTGCGTGTTTAGAGGCCGATCTGAGGTTTAGGAGCATGAAGTTAATGGGGGACCCTGCAATGTTCAGATTCTTATTAGACGGGCTCATGGAAGAGAGGGTAGGTGGGCTGGAGGTCTAGGGATTTTCGGAGGAAGGTGATCTCTTCCGACTCCTGTGATTACTTGAATCGAAGATTTGGGGGAGGAGTTAGGTGGAGAGTCATAAGATGAGGCTAGGTGTGCCGCTTCTCGAAAGGAGAGTGCGGTTTTTGCTCTTCTGGGTCTATCGGAGCGATTTTTCGTGACCGCTCTGTTGGTAAAAGGCCATGGCAGGGCAGGGGCCCCATTGGAGGGCGATGCATTGTTGTGCTCGGGATAGGTAAGAGTGGGGGGTGTTATGGGCGGCTGGGTGGGCTTTCGAATCGCGGCCAGGTTGGATAAGAATTCGTTCAGGCCTTGGATGAGGGTTTCGAGCTGAGTTTTCAGGAGGTTTAGGCGCTGAGTCGTGATATCTACGGTGGGCGGTGGGAATAATGTGGGTGGCGAGGGTCGCAGACGTGCTGGCTATTAGGGGGCGAAGGGGGAGGGTCAAAAACGTGCTGGCTATTTGGGGGGGTTAGGTGTCTGGTGTGACTCTGGAAGGAGTCCTGAGCAGAGGTAGTGCTGGCTCATGACGAGGGTTAGGCCTCCATTGGCCTGAGGGTATGGGGGGGCTGGAGGGAGATTGGGTTTGGGGAAGTGGCTCGCTCCTGGTTGTCAGGTTGGGATGTGTGGAAGGGCAGGGGTGGGGGGGGGTTAACTTCCCGCGGGGAGGGGATTTATGGTCGGAGGTGCAGCATTGTGGGAGGAGTCCCGGGAGGGAGGGGATTGGGGTCTCAGGGGGGTGCAAGATGGTTCTGGTGTCTCATCTGCCGTGGAGGACTCGTTGCAAGGGAGGGTGGGGGACAGGTCCAATCGCATGTTGTGCATGGGAGCCTTCTTTTACGACAGGAAGAGAGCGTCAAAAACCTTGAGGTTGTCATTGTTAGCTTGTATCAGGACCGTGCCATTTGAGAAAATGGTTAAGGAGATATTGCTATTCGGCGACTGATGATTCGGGAGAGAGGACGTCAGTTTACGGCTATGGGAAGTGATGGTGGTTTTGGAGATGTGAAGATGTGTGTTGAGGATGCTGAACCAGGTGTCAGGTCTTTCAATGTGGAAAATGAGGTCCGTTTTGATCTGCCCTTTAGATGAGCAGTGGAAGGAGTCTAAGAAAAGTGTTTCAGGATGCTCTCTGATCAGTCTGTGTTTGTAGTGTCTCTTTGCTTTGCCAGAGAGGTAGGGGGGGAAGGAGATCGCGAAAGAGTTCGGAAATGGGGGGGTGTCAGATGCTTCGCTGATCGAGGGGTCGATCGCCATATGCGAGGCAGGTGGTATTATGCCAGGGTTAAGGGGGGGGGGACTTTCAGGGGTGTGAGGGAGAGACTGTCGAGTGAAGGGGAGAATGCTAACTAGTCCGGGGGAGTTGAGGAGCTAAAGTGTTAGCTTCTAGTGTGAAGAGACCAGGTTGGGGAGGGGATGGGGAGCTCGAAGAGTTACCCTCCAGTGAGGGGTGACCATGGGGTGTGGGAGTGGAGGGTGGAGAGGGGCTTCTCCGATGGCCCGGTTAGAATGACAGCGCTAGTCTGGTATCTACACTAACCTGTGAGTCTTTGGTGCTGTGTTTAGCGCGATGGAGGGGCTTGGGATCGGAGCCCTCAAGCGATCGGTCATAGGCGGGATCTTTGAGGATTTCCAGAGTTAGTCGTGAGAGATTAATGGGATTAGCCGAGGGTGAAAATTCTGCTGGTCATAGCTGAATCAGGCAGCAAAGGCTTAGGGGGTGTCAGGTCTTAGGGTTCCTCTCCCTCCTCAGGGCAGCCTAGTTGTTATTGCGAGACGTAAAATACACTACTTCCGATGATAGGAGGGTCCAGGCTGCCCGGGGACTTAGGTGTCTGGAAAGCTGTCTGCATTCCTAAGGTGTAACAGAAGTTGGCTGCCATTGAGGGGTCAGGCAGCAGAGGCTCCTAAAGTGCTGATTCTCGGGGGCTTAACTTTTGATTCAGTACGGCCACATTGACAACTGGGGTCTCAGATGCCCCACTACAGGGGCTTCGGGCGACCAAAGGACTTCTGATGGACTAGAGTTGCTAGTTTCTGGTCGGGCGTCTGAATTAGGCGGCCATTCCGGGATCAGGCAGCCAGGGCTCCATGTCTACAGCACCCCAGGGCCTTAAATCAGATTCAGGGCACCCAGCTTAACGTTGCAGGTCACAGATGGCCTGTTGCAGCGGTTGCAGGTTCATGGGGGAGGCTTAGTCCGGACGGGATTTACACTATTTACCTATATGGGGGGGGGCGGGCTTAGTCCGAAGCTCGGTCCTGCAGCTTCCTCCCCTGCGTGCTGCATTCTATAGAACTTATGTTTGGGGTAATGAGTTTGATAGTTTGGCTGCTTGAACAGAGAAGGATGTGCCACCCATGATTTATTTCTTGTAGGTTGGGATTTTGAGGTGAGGTGCCAGTCTATAGTGGAGATTCCTTTGTGCAACGTGTTTGATGATTTTTTTTTTTTGATGAAGAGCTGTCCGATTCCATGTATAGCTTAGTGGAGGATACAAAGCAGGTTGAGCGTGGATCTTCTGGCACTTGGTACCAATGCAGGGATTTCAAGGCAGAGGAGAGGCTTTCTATGTAAGAGTAGTCTGACAGCTAAGTTCTGAATCCGTTGTAGTCTTTTCATAGTCGTCAAAGGTGATCTGTGGTAGAGCCTATTGGTGTAATCTATGGGCAATTGATTGGGATTTCCTCCACCCCTGTGGTCTAATATTTGCCTCTGTGGTGCTATTCATGAAAGCTTAAAAAAATTTTTTAAATAACAAACGATCTCCTAAAAACTCGAGTGGTCATTGCTTGTCGAACATGTACAACCCACACAAATATTCCAGTTTACGCTGTTCTACGAAGGCTGACAATTCCAGGTTATCAGAACCTTTAACAAACATTAATCTTGCATACATTTTTAAAAAACAACTTAATGATTTGGGCAAACAAGGGAAGAGCACACCAACTAATCTATTTTTTGCACAAAATGGCATATGCTAGACTAGCAAAAGAATCATTTTAAAAAAAACTCATATTCAGGGTCAAATTTTGTAAGTAGCTGCACTGTTGAACTATGTGAGTAACATAGCACCCTAAGATTATCACCCCACATGACAAACACATTATGCTGACATGACAAATTTTTAAAGCTACATGCTCACGCCTCAGTTATAACGTAACCGTGTTCCCGAGAGGCTTTTAACTATGAAGATGAAATATAACTAATAGACATTGATAACTACACGATCTATCGATTTGAGGTCAGTACTAAATAAGATTTATTCTATAATTGGTTGTAAAACTTTTTCCACTCACATTAATATTTTATTGGTAAGGACTCATGTGGTTATCCTACAGGAAAATTATTAGTACGCCCGCCCTCCGCTTAACATTTGAGCTACTGTTACGTAAATCCGACATGGAGGATTACTGAAATATTAAACGTGACAACAACCAATATTAGGGGTAAGAACCAGCTACCCTTGAGCAAAAAGAATTAATTAGTGACAACTGTGTTTACATTAGCTTTGCTGATAGAACGTTTTTCACACAGGATAGATAGAGAGAGTCTGAACTGGTGATCCGGCTGGACTCCAGGATTGGATATCATATATGTATCCCTCCATTTTTAATGGGATTTTATATAAATCACTGATTTCGTAAGTAAAAGAAAATTTATGACAGTGAAGTTCTGTCTTCTTCGTCACTGTTTTGTCACTCTAATCTAATATGGATTTATTCCCTTTCCCTTTTTTTTTTACAATTCAATCTTTTCTGCCCACATTTTTGTCTTTTTTATTTGGGAAGTGAAAGCGGTGGCTATCCTCCTATTCTATTTTTTCACACTGATCTACAGTTTGCCCTTCTAGAGGTGTATTTTATAGGCATCAATTTAGGAGATTGCATTCACTGATGTGGAAATATTCAAGAAATTTCAAGGTGCACAGTCTTGTGGTAGTATGTGTGGGTTCAGGGTGGGTCCAAGGCCTTTTGTATTGGACACCATAAGTAGTCAGTACTCCAAAGAAATCATGCTTTTTTTGTAGAGATACAACAGTGCTCTTTTTGTATTTAATGATTCCCTGGTCAATGAAAGTTTGGAGCAGATATCTGGATTGGTCCTGAGGAAGGTGGTCCTAACATCATTAAGCCACCGAAACGTGCGTCGACCTAGCGTGGAATCCTGTATTGTTTACTGTGGTGTCCAATTGTGGCAGGAATTTTCCTGGCCACACATTACACTCAACTGTGTACAGATATTGTGTGTTCGTGTTTGGTATGAAAGTGGTTGAGTTTGATTGACTGTAGTATGGGTGTATTTATGAAATTTAAACCAGGGTATTGTATATTTTTTCTTTAAAGTATTTGCATTGTATTGTTATTGTATGTATTTGAGAAAAGCATTTTTTTTTTTTTGTATATATTTTATTTGGAAAACCACAGACATGTCACGTTGGAAAGCACAGACAAATGATTACAACCCTTAGGGCCGGCATTAAAGAGCAAATCATACAAACCAAATGAGCACAGCACAGTATCTATCAGTCCTAGGGTTTAGCACATCATAAAATTAGGAGTTACATCAAAGTGCGTCTGTGAAACAACCGGATGTGAGAGGATTCCATTTTATAATAAGGGAATGAGGATCTTAAGAACATACAATCTAGCAAGATCTAAATTGAAGCAAATTATGTAACAGGATGAAAGCATTCAACAGGAAACGATAGGGAGGTAATTCAAGGACACTAAAAGCAAGAGATGTAAGTATATACGAAACGCGCGTCAACCCAATGCTCCCCTCGAGAGGACGACAATCAATGTAAAAACAAGCAGCGCGCAGTGCAAAAACCTCCCAGATCGGACTAAACTCAAACCCCCAACTGAGCAAAGGTACACAATAAAGAAGAAAAGGAAGAAAAAGGAAAGACAAAAAGAAGAAGGCCATAGAAATAAAGAAGAAAACAAAACCCCATCCCCCCACCCCGCATACCAGCAGAAGGCTACGGCCACCCCCCCCATAGGCATGCCTGTCGCCCTAACAAAGAAAAACCCCAGACTATAGAGAGAGTGAAGGAGGAGCCCTCGCGTCCGCCCCTTGTGCCCGCCCCCTCTCCGACCCATTAGTCACAGAAGAGAATGTAAACCCTCCCAGAAGAAAGCAGCCATTTCAACATTAGTCAACACGTCCCCCCCACAGTTGCAATATCAGATCAGGTCCCGCTTCAACACCGGAATCACCAACATAGTAGAGTCATCCTGCCCCGCTCATCCTTGGCCAGTTCGAGCACGAACAAAAACCGTCCCCAGCTCCCCGGTTCCACAGGCAAACAAGTCAGGTGGCCATAACTGCCCCCCATAAGCCACGCCAGTAGTCTGAACGGACAGCCCCACTGTAACGACTACCATATTCCAGCGTTCGCAATCAGACACAGGAAGTATCTGGCTCTGATGGTCAGCAGCGATCAGATCATTCAGGGAAACAAAGGAGCTGTCCTCCGTGCAAACATGGCCGATGTACGCACTGTCCTCAGGGTGCAGTCCACAGTACCTCCGATAGTCTGCAATCACTACCAATGGAACACAGCCGTCCAAACAGCCCATCCCTGTCTCCTCCACGGCGTCCGGCACCATATCCGAGGCAACAATCACCCGGGAGTCAGGGACGGCCAGCAGTCCATGGCACAGGGAGATACAACAGTCCTCAATAGCCAAGAGAACGTCCCTCGGGGTACAGTCCCTCTCTCCGCCTTCAGTGGTTGTCACACTCCTCACCCCCGAGGGCCCCCCAGACTGGAGGGTACACATCCTATCGTGCGCTCCGGGTCGCATTACCCCTCAGCAGTAGACGTTGCAGGTTATACTGGAGCCATGCAGGACAGTACGCATTTCAGCGCCCCAAACATCCAAGCAACCGTGTAGAGGGAGGGAGTCAGAACCACGACACTGGAGACTGCCAATCACACCGAGAACCAGGTCTCCTCGGGGCAGCCCAACTGTCCCACGCCTGCGGCCGCCAGCAAAATCAAGCGAGCCGCAACTCCCGCCGGAGTTCACCGGTCTTTGTTGCCCAGCCACTACCGCCGCAGTACGTCTCGCCACCGGCAGCGCAGCCACTGGAGGCCCCGGAGTACAATCGATTCAGGCCACAGCCCTTGCGTCGACCTTTCTCAGTCATCCGGGGCGAGCGCGAGCTCGGAATTGCGCGGCTGGGCACTGCTTCGTCTCAGCAGCAAGGGGATGGGGGTTTAGCGCAGGATAGATGCCAGGATGTTAGGGAGGGAGAGGGCGAGCTGCGGAGCCGGGCGCCTATGCGGCTATCTTGGTCGACGTCTTGGCTCCTCCTCAAAAAAAAAAGCATTTGTTTTTGATTTGAATTCTCATTAATGAATATGGATTTATAACCATGGAAAAATAGGAAATGTTCATGTAGAATATGTTTTTGAAAAATTTCTTTTTAAAAAAAAACAGAAATAAATATATATATATTTTTTGATAAATAAAAAGTAAAATGAGATGATCATATTTGTCACTGTTGTACTCTGATGTTAATCTAAAAGAATACGAACAATGTTGAAAGGAAAGTATATATAGGCTATGAGGGAAATATTCAATATTGTTTAGTTAATAATTCCCCTCCTTTCCCTAGCCTCAAGTTTCACGAGAGGGGGTCCCCCATTTTTTTGCTTTAGCATTCACGGTTCTTGAACCGTGGGATTAGGTGTAGGAGAGAATGTCTCTCTCTGGATACAGTTAGAAGGATTAGACCCGTTGTGAACCTACGTGTGCTGCCCTGTGATGTGTAACCTTTTTTGTTTTTGTGTATGAACATATATAATTGTTTTCTTCTTCTTTTTCTTTCTCTGTTTTTGGAATAATATATTTGGAATTTGAATTTGATTGGGTGCTCTCTTATAGGAGTGTCTATTTAGAAATTATAAGAAAGAACTCACACATACCCTCAGGAATATGGATGGCCTACAGACTTTTGGCTTTTCAGACGAGGAATTTTCATCATTATTAGGCCAAGTTACTGGTAGTACTAGCACTAATGCCATCCAACAAGGAGACAATAGTGAATGGTAGAATTTACTGAACCTTAAGAAAAAATTCAAACGCATAGAATCCCATGCTTTCTATATGCTAGAATATCTTAAGGTGGGGAGTGATTCCCTCCGGATTAAGAGTACGCAACGCACCGGCATTAGTCATTGAAATTCGCAAGTTCCTGGAGCGGTGGTCGCTCATCGCAAACCGCTGCTCCAGGGACTGGATGATGCTGATAATTGAAACTGCGAAAGAACTTCTGTCAGTACTGAACCAGGAAATCCTCGCACTAGAAGATAAACTAAGAACATCTAATGCAGTGGAGGAGGCAAAAAATAAGCTAGAAAAAATTCAGACTTACATGAAAGACTTTGATACATACTTAACCAATAAGAAATCAGAAAAAACTGAGGAAAGATATTAGATGGTTCACAAGGGAAAAGGCTTATCCTTACTTGAACCCCATATACTATCAAGATGGCAATCAAGGAAACTATGCTCCTAACTATACTAACAATTATAGGAGACAGTTTACAAATTTTTCGCATACAGGATCATCGGATTCTGATAATGATAATTTTCAGGAGGTAGGAGGAGCACAATACAGCTCCAGACCATACAGAGGTAGACACATACAACAACCCTTCCAATGTCGTGGTTTTTTACCGAGAGGCCAATACAGGGGAAGGAATGTCAGGTGGCAACAAGACAGAGGAGGTCAATATCAAACAAACCCACAACCTCAACAAATGTATGTTAAAACTCGGAACCAACAATATTGGTGGTAGAAGGTAGCACCACCATAGAGAAAGTAACAAATCAGGACACCTTACCCATCTAGAATTTATCATCTAAGACTAAGTACTGAAGACATCTCCGTGTTAAGTCGGGGGCTTACATTTGTACCCTAGACACAGTTGAATAAATTCAAACTTCATGAAGATTTGTTTGCTTTTTTTTAGAAAGGCAGACTAAAAAAAATGTTTATGGATAGACTGGTGGAGCAGGATAATAGTAATCAGTCCCTGTGTAAACCTCCTTCTACCTTTACACCCACACTTGACATGGTGGGTCCGGAAGAAAACGTCCTAAAAGCTATTGTACGCATTACTAAAAATTAGAGTAAACCTGGGTTTAATCTATCTAAAACTGAAAATACGGCCTTGAAGAAAATCAAATTGGATCCGGATATAGTAATTAAACCCTGTGACAAGGGTGGGGGCGTTACTGTCTTTAATAAAGAAGAATATGAGGAAAAAATAATGGAAATGCTAGCAGTAACGGAACATTATAGACCAGCCCAATCGAGAGAACTTGTCCGATTAAATACCACAATCCAGGATATGACACAAGAAGCGCTAAGTGAAGGTTACATCTGTGAAGAAGAGTATAGATTCCTCAATAAAACTTGTCCTATAACACCAGCTTTGTATGGTCTCCCTAAGACACATAAAAATGAGACCAACCCTCCCATGCGACCTATCATATTGACCATTGGGTCGAATACAGAACCACTCACTAAATATGTAGATTCATTCTTATGTCCACTAACACAAAAATATGCTTCCTTTATACGGGACACAGGAGACATGATTGGAAAGGTAGAGGGTCTACCATTGAATCCTGATACAGAATTTTTAGTAACGCTTGACATTGAGGCGTTGAACACCAACATTCCTCGATGTCAAGAATTACTTTCTGTGCATCCCTCCTACAAAGATTTCCTGGCAATAGACCTGACGGTTTTATATTACAATGCCTGGAAATCGTCCTTTTGAACAATTTCTTTGAATTTAAAGGATCCCTATATAAACAAATTAAGGGCACGAGCATGGGGGCTTCCTGTGCTCAAAGTGTGGCAAATACGTACATGGGGGAGTGGGAACTAAGAAATGTTTTTAATGAAACGGCTCCTTTTTAAAAAAAAATGTTTTTTATGGAAACGTTTTATTGACAATATTTTTTTTGTATGGAGAGGTGGTCATGAACAATTGCAGGAATACATACTTTGGCTTAATGCTAGTGATACAAATTTAAAGTTCACAGTGAATTATAGTGTGGTAATGTGGAGTTCTTAGACATCATGATTGATGGTACTAGAGGTAATTTTTAGGTCAGTCTCTACCGCAAACCTACAGCTAAGAATACGATTTTGCAATGCGGAAGTTTCCATCCGAATTGTCAAAAAGATTCTATCCCCTTTGGGGAGTTTCTCCGCATTAGACGAAATTGTACCAACATGAATGATTTTCATTATCATGGAGACGCACTTAAGAAAAGGCTTCTTAGAAGTGGTTGTCCACATCGCCTGGTACGCCAAGCTTTTAAAAGGGCGAAATACTGTAACAGAGAGGCACTATTACAAGGTACCAAGCGAGAACCACGCAATAAAATGACGTGTGTCATTAATTATTCCGCACTTAACTTTAAGATTAAAAATGTGATCAATAAGAATTGGAGAATTGTTAATACAGACGAAAAGGACATTCAACTTCCGCTACCATTGGTAGCCTATCGAAGGAACCGGAACCCCAGGGATCTGTTGGTTCATACAAGGGATAAAGCTAAAAACCTTGAAACGCAAAGGACTATCACGGGCCTTCCGGTAGTACTGGGAAATCACAGATGTGGTTCCTGCCATGCCTGTGAGGCAGCCTTGGTGACTGACTCCTTTAATTACAACAGCATGAATGTAAAACTGAAACATCTCACAAATTATAGGAGCAGTAATATCATCTATATACTTTTCTGCCCTTGTGGATTGGCATATGTGGGGGAAACAGGTCGCGAATTTCGGCAGAGATTCAGCGAACATAAGTCCGCTATTAGGACTAAAAAAGTCACTGCTCCTCTGGTACAACATTTTATTGACAAGCAACACCTAGAAACAGAACTGAAGTGGTGCATAATTGAGAAAAATTAAAAGAAAAATGGGCCAACTAGTTGAGACTACACGCAAAAAACGTGAGACCTTTTGGATCTTTCATTTAGATTGTATCCGTAAAGGGCTGAACGACGATATAGCCTTGTACGTTACTAAATCCTAATAAATATGTAATCTATGCCAGGTATTTACAATCTTCCCACATTGAATGTAAGCAAATTGGGAAAAGCTGTGGTCCTTTAAAAGCAAGATTGGTCAAACAGTTTATTTTGTGAACTTCATTCCCTTTATTTGTGGGATAGTCAAGTGGTGTTGTTTATAATCCTTTCCTTCCAATATACAGGGAAGACATAAACTATCCGATTGGGTCTTGACCATGTTCGCAGTGTAGGTCTGGATTGTTTAGCCTTTCAACTTTTTAGCTGAGGGTCAGAGTCTTTCTTTTATGTTTATCATAGTATGAATTGAGATTTAAACATCATCATGCATCATGAAAAGTTATTTTTGTAAATCATTATGGTCCACTATCGGCATTTGATCATCGAATTTGCGGCATCACCCTCCTTTTGCGGGGCATTACTAATAAACTGGTAAAGCTGTTCCTCGCGAGCATGAACTTCTTAAATTCGTTCTGACTTATCACTTTGGTTTCGTTAGAATAGGAGATTTAACGTGAGGGGCACCTGAGGGTTTTTACCTTCATTAACTGTGACGAGTCTTTTATTGTCATCATGTACCGAGAATTTCAATATGGCGTCCAACTATCGAGCGAGGAAGATAGTCTTCTCTCTAAGTAATTGGTTACATAGAGTCTCTGGTATTAATTGTCATCATGTCCCGAGAATTTCAATATGGCGTCCAACTATCAAGTGAGGAAGATAGTCCTCTCTCTATGTAATTGGTTTTTGAACTGAGATAGCCCCGTGACTTTGTGTTACCAGGTGTTTCCAGTTTTTTTGGAACTATTTAGTAGGGTCACTGAACATGTCTCCCTTGCTTTGGGAGTGATTCGGAGCGGCAGTTTGAAGGACCTCGCTATACCGCCACGGAGGTAAGAGACTCTGTTGGAGGAGTAGGATCATACTGGCTGTTACACGCATTTTTTATGTGGAATCGGGGTTGTGTGGCGTGATAGGGACCCCCACGAAGTCACGAGTAGGAGCAGTGGATCTTAGGTTGGTTGTCGAAGTCTAGTGACTCAATGAATTTGAAATATTAACAAGTCTGTTATTTGGGCATAATAGAGTGGGAGTTACCGCTGGATATGCAGACATCGTGTGCTTGGTTCTTCTTAGGTTATACAATGCATTTCGTGAACAATTGGATGTGGGTTCTATGCTTTTTATATTCGCTATGTCCGTGTATGTGGGCAAAGCAGTCCTCACTTCCAACTGAAAGAGAGGTTAATCTATAATGGGGCCAGTATTGATTCTATTTTTAGCTAGGCTTTAATCTTTTTTTTCCCCCATCTAAAACATGTTTATTTTTTCGATTTTTGACAGGACAGCGAAACAATACATAACCATGTTCCCGAGATGCCTTTAACTATGAAGATGAAATAGAACTAACAGACATTGATAATTACACGATCTATCGATTTGAGGTCAGTACTAAATAAGATTTATTCTATAAAGTTGGCTGTAAAACTTTTTCCACTCACGTTAATATTTTATTGGTAAGGACTCTCATGTGGTTATCCTACAGGAAAATTAATAGTACGCCCGCCCTCCGCTTAACATTTGAGCTGCTGTTACGTAAATCCGACATGGAGGATTACTGAAATATTAAATGTGACAAAAACCAATATTAGGGGTAAGAACCAGCTACCCTTCAGCAAAAAGAATTAATTAGTGACAACTGTATTTACATTAGCTTTGCTGATAGAACGTTTTTCACACAGGATAGACAGAGAGAGTCTGAACTGGTGATCTGGCTGGACTCCAGGATTGGATATCATATGTATCCCTTCATTTTTATTGGGATGTTTATATAAATCACTGATTTCGTAAGTAAAAGAACATTTATGACAGTGAAGTTCTGTCTTCTTCGTCTCTGCTCTGTCACTCTAATCTAATATAGATGTATTCCCTTTTTCTTTCCCTTTAACAATTCAATCTTTTCTGCCCACATTTTTGTGTTTTTTATTTGGGAAGTGAAAGCGGTGGCTATCCTCCTATTCTATTTTCTCACACTGATCTACAGCTTGCCCTTCTAGAGGTGTATTTTATAGGCATCAATTTAGGAGACTTCATTCACTGATGTGGAAATATTCAAGAAATTTCAAGGTGCACAGTCTTGTGGTAGTATGTGTGGGTTCAGGGTGGGTCCAAGGCCTTTTGTGTTGGACAGCATAAGTAGTCAGTACTCCAAAGAAATCATGCTTTTTTGTAGAGATACAACAGTGCTCTTTTTGTATTTATAGATTCCCTGGTCAATGAAAGTTTGGAGCAGATATCTGGATAGGTCCTGAGGAAGGTGGTCCTAACATCATTAACCCACCGAAACGCGCGTCGGCCTTGCGTGGAACCCTGTATTGTTTACTGTGGTGTCCAATTGTGGCAAGAATTTTCCTGGCCACACATTACACTCAACTGTGTACAGATATTGTGTGTTTGGTATGAAAGTGGTTGAGTTTGAATGACTGTAGTATGGGTGTATTTATGAAATTTAAACCAGGGTATTATATATTTTTTCTTTAAAGTATTTGCATTGTATTGTTATTGTATATATTTGAGAAAAGCATTTATTTTTTATTTGAATTCTCATTAATGAATATGGATTTATAACAATGGAAAAATAGGAAATGTTCATGTAGAATATGTTTTTGAAAAATGTCTTTTTAAAAAAACCAGAAATAATTATATTTATATTTTTTGATAAATAAAAAGAATAATGAGATGATCATATTTGTTACTGTTGTACTCTGATGTTAATCTAAAAGAATACGAACAATGTTGAAAGGAAAGTATGTATAGGCTATGAGGGAAATATTCAATATTGTTTAGTTAGTAATTCCCCTCCTTTCCCTAGCCTCAAGTATCACGAGAGGGGATCCCCCATTTTTTTTGCTTTATCACGCCTCAGTTATTCCATTATAAAACCATTCAAGGTTTTCTAAATGGTAAACCGAGTGATGAGTGGCAGAAGATTACAGCTATAACAAAGATATTTAGCATTACAAAGATACCAACTTTAGTCTTTGATATGTACCAAGTCAAATATAGACACTATTTGACTTACTGAAAACACTTCCTTGAAATTGGTTAGTGTTATGCTGTGAAGTTCTTCGTTGACCACTGTTATCAGCATACAGAACGTGGCAAACAGTGAACCTAGGACATCTTGTCAAATTAATTATCATGCACCACTGGTTATACATTTTAGATTGTCTCTGGAATCATCCTCCTTTTTGTGGCTCTCCGCGGATTTATTTTTATCTTTTTGTTTGAGATCTGTCTGGGGCAGTTTGGCTAATGGATCATTTCTACTGGACATTTTTCGAGGTAAATTGGAACTCTGGAGCGCTTGTATATGTATGATGGTTTATTGAAGCAGGGCTGTCGGTCTCAGTAGCAGGTTACACACATACCGTGGATAGTATTTTCAAATTTTGGGCTCCCCTGCCCAGAGTGCACAGTTTCTCAAGTATCCATGACATCTATTCGTTTATAGGATAGGTTTAGGTCTGCAGCCTTGTTTACATTTCAAACATTCTAACATAAGCCTATAGAACATATCTCTGCTCTTTCCGTGGAGCTTGATACTGGCAAAATAGTTTCATTTCTGAACTACAATAAAATATATTTTTCGAAACTTACTGTGATTTCTTTAAAACAGATGTATATGTTAGGCCACCGTTTTTATTATTCCCATATGCATTCTCGAAAAAGTACACCATAACAACCATAGTCAGAACACCCAAATTTCACAAAGTCAGGTTGAGATATTACACGGAAATTTAAAAAATCCATTTGCTCACAGTTAATTTTCGACATATTGTTAATTAGTCACCCACTGAACAGGACTTTACCAAGGAAAAGTTAAAAGCGCATTTCAGAAAAGCTCACTATATTTAAAAACAATAGGAGTTTGATTTAGGAGTAAAAGATATTCCTTACCGGAGCACACTATATTCTTCGGATATATTCAGAACAGCAGAAGGCTCAACCAGTGAATTACAGATGAACTGTATTTCCATCGACTTAAGGTAATGTCCCACAGGTCACGATTCAATAGCAACTGAGTTGCAGTACATGAGCAAGCATCAGAGTGGTTGCTTAGTAACAAAAGCAGCAAGACAATGATAAGATGAACTCAGCAGCTTTCAACTTGTCGAGCAAACCTCAAGTTACAAGAAGGTTCAATAACAAAGCGGCTCACTGCTTGTATCTTGAGCATGAATAATTAACACCATAAGAAAAATACCACTCAACTGTAAAAACGTGCTCAAGATGCACACAAGAAGCCAAATGGAGGCGGTTTTGTCTTTAGGTCATCATTTTCAAGCTAAAGCACCCTGAAACTCCTTCGTAGCTGTGGAAAATAATCTAATGAGCAGGGTGGCGAGGGAGAGAAGATTCAAACTATGACAAATATATTTAACATCACATGTTGCCCCAATCAACAGAGGCTCTGGTAAAGGTGCACCGAATTACAGTGGAATTTATTATAGTTTTAAAGCCTCCACAATGCTAACATCGCTTTAGGCTCATTTTGTTTACAGCTATTTACATTACCAGAACTGGTCATGATAAAGCAAAGGCCGACGCATGCCACAAAGCACTCATTAACATCCATACAGATAAGCGCATAGGAACATTTTCACCTTATAAATGCCGTCATATATTTGAAAGATTACTTTCAATCAAATGATCTACTGTCTGGTTTTTATACTTTTAAAGGATTCTTTCAGTACCGCAATCTTCTAGGCACTAAATGGTTTTCACCTTTTATTTCTTGAAACACTGCGTGCACATGGAAGGCAGAAAATATAACGAGAACAGAGATTATTCAAAGGTCCAGCCCAAATAATTAAGAAATCTGCTTAAACTGACGTACCACTATAAAAAGGCTTTACATTTTTGAATGTATAGTTAATAACAGTCACAACAACCATCACCAATATTTAGGGACGCATGGTATATCGATTTAAATGCACGTCCCATGAATTCCATGAGAGCTATTGTTAAATGGACTAATACAATGACTCTGGAGATCTGTGTTCAACCTTGGAGTTACAGGATTCAATTGCAGTAAAATCAGCTTCCATCCTGCATCACACTAAATCAAAAGCATGAAGTAGCACGCAGACGTGAGACGAAGGTGTTTCCCACAACATAAAATAACTAAACTATACTTATCAAAGACTACTACCAGTATTACCAACAAAACCTGTGCATGGACTGCTTGGAACTGTTAGTGAGAGAGCAAAGATTATCAACTGCATTACTAATGGATTCGCTTCTACACTGAGCTGGTAAATTTTACTCTGAAAAGGGCCCATACGCCACTTTCCATAAACAGTCCCAGTACCCAAAATAGGGTATCTAGGATAAGATTAGTGGAGTGGGTATTTCTTTGTCACCGAACGAAATTAAGTGTGGTTCCAATTAATTGACATTCACATCGTTGCAGGAGTTATCTTGAGTCTCTTGGCTACCCGACTTCCTCTCTCCAAAGTGATATTTGGCACTGAAAGCAGCATAGGCTTTTCCTAGCAACCTTGAAATCACGTTGCTCCCAAATCAAAGGATGCCCCTTCCTCCTGAGGGATTGCTGCGATTCGTGAGCTGGTATTTTCCAACAATCCACCAGGAAATTATCTAATCTGAAGAACGAGAGGAGCGTCCCCTGGCATAGAGGCCGACCAACATTCCCTAGATCATGGGTACTCGCAGACATGCTAACAGGGGCCAAAAGGTCTGGTCTGTGGGGTGACCGAGCGCCTCCTTGATGTTAGCAGGGTGGTGGTTTTCGGAGGTGGGGGGGGGGGGGCAAGGCTTGTGTAGGGATGTACATCTAGTGGCTAATTTGCATGACGAGAAACCAGAATACCTGGGATCAGTCCTGGCTTCCCCACTTGACCAAACTGTGCGATCTTAGGCAATTGTTTTATTTCACATTCCCTCTTTTTTCTTCATTATCACATATTAGAGGACCTTGGAACACATGACTTCAGAATAAGCACTGTACAAAATCTTGTCCTGTGCTTGATTTAATAAATTATAATATTTTTCTTGTATGATACAATCTCAGGCCACCCAAAGGGTGCCCTTAACAATTAATGTACCTCTTAGTTCACTATTAGCATGTTTATCTGGGCGGGGTAAGCAGGGCTATTTTTTAATTTATGTATGAAAACTATCACTTTTAAAAAGCTTGTGCAGTCACGTCCAGCCATGGTGTACTTAGAAACCCATTGTGCCTGCTTAATGCCCCATGAAAATAATCCCTGATGTTGGAATGCACCAATATTCCGATTCTTGGGCCTGTAAGTCTTCGGCCATTACTTCTATGCTTGAGGAGCAAAGAAGTACAGTTCAAAATCAGCAAGCACAATGCTGTCTATCTCTCACTCAGTAAATGTTGCCATCATGGGCGGGGATCCAGTTCGGCTGCAACTAGGGAAACCCACCATCCCCAGACATTTCTGAAAACTAGATACCCGGGGGAGTTCATGTTCCTATGGCTTATATAGGAATACCATCCGTACCACGTATGCCAAAAGTAAACGTGGCTTAACAATGAAGTCAATACCAGAACTGTGTCGTTACCATGAGTTCCATTACAAACCAAGTCATTGCAACTATTTGCTTTAGGGAAGCGCTAGACTTTGGAATAGTTTAAAATATTATTCCAACCCCAGTCGGTGTTAGCAGTAGGGAAGATGTTGGGCTTAAAATCCAACAGCAGTCCAACACCGCATTCGCTAAAGCAAGTCGTAATGAATTGCGGTGTAATAGAACTCATGGTAATGTCGCAGTCGTGTAACTGACTGCATTGTAAAGGCACTGAGATGTAATTCCAGGGTTGTAATAGATGTTCCCCCTTGTATAGATATTACTATGTTTTCTTACCCACAAAGAAAGGCCGATGTCAAAACCATATCTGAAAACAAAAACCCAATTTCCATTCCCTTTACATAGGGTAAGGCTGCAGTTTTGGGGTCCTGGCTTGGCCAGCATCTAAGGAAACCAAGGGTAACGAGACCTTTGTGAAAATATAACACCCAGGGCAGTACATGGTGCTTTGGTTTCCCGGCGAAGGGGAGCAGAAGGGCAGGGTCTTGGGTCTGGCAAAGGGGAGCTGTCTGGCAACGGAAGGTGGGAGGGAGGATCTGGCAAAGGGTTGGGGGGTGGAGGGGCTTTGGCAAAATGGGGTGGGAGGTCTGGGGGGTGTGGTCTGGCAAAAGGGGGTGGGAGGTCAGGGGGATCCGTGAAGTGTTAGGAAGGGACTCACGGCCCACATCTAGCGTCAAAAGAACAAAGTCCATCACCATGTAGAATCTACCACTGTACGCAGGTGGGAACTGAATCTTAGAAAGGAGTGATGCGACTTACGAGGGAAAGCCAATGGAGAATTTTTATTTTCTTTTTTACATTATTTTTTATAAATCGGTCACCAATTTAAGGTTTAATAAGCCTAAAGAAAGCTTTGGGGTTACTATGGTATCCTGTGCGTGCCCCATGCCCTCTAGACTGTGCTGGTGTTGCCAATGTTTTGGATGCTCACAACCATCCAACCCTCACACTCTCCATCAAAACTAGATCAAAGACTTTAAAAGGCAAATAAACGCTGCCAAGATCAAATTTTTTACAGATAAAATTAATACTGCAAAAAATTCATCGGAAAAACTTTCAACCAAGTTAAAACTCTGTCTAAGATTAGCAATAAAAACCTTGTGACACATGACCAGTCACTGTGTAACAAAATCATGGACTTCTTTCTGTCTAAAGACAACAATATATTTCTGGAGTTTACCGCTTTGTCAGGAAGCACTGAGACATCATGTAAAAATGAGGTATTAGAGGAAAATAGTACCTAGAATACGGAGTAAGGGCAGCTATTGCTTACTACCTTTACCCCTCTTATAGAGGATAAAGTGACCAAACTAATCAAAAGTGCCAAGGCTGGTGCCCCATCGGATCCCTGAACTCCGCAGGTTATTCATCCGGTAGCAAATACAATACCGACTCACCTTCCAGCAGTCCTAAATAAAATATTATCTTCTGGCTGCTTTTCATTAGCTGGGAAAAAAAGTTCCATCCTGCCTCTCTTTAAAAAAATGTTTTAATTAAAAAACCTAAGCTGGGCCCCCATGAAAGAAACTATAGGCCTATCTCCCGAAGATTCTAGAAAAAAGTTTGAACCTTGAAATCATGGCCTTTCTCAAATCAATTAACGTCTTGGGGCAAGACGCATCAAAGGGTTTTGCCCATTCTGTGTCTATGGAAAAATGTGTTGATGCATACGACACTTGGACCCTTGACAACATGGGTTCAAACCCCATCATTGTAAAGCGTCGGCTCTTATAGATGCAACAGAAGAAATCTGAGCAATTGTTGATAATGGTAGAAAGGCGACGCTCATCCTGCTCGATCTTTCGGCCGCATCTGATACGGTTTATCACTCTTCTGATCAACCGGCTCGGACACACAGGCATCAGGGATCGAGCATTAGAACCGCTGAGCTCCTTTTTGTCTAATAACAAGCAAGTTGTCATCTTTGAAAGCTTCACTTCGGATCCTTTTACACTCCCATGCGGGGGTCCCACAGGGATACTCACTCAGTTAATCTCTTTTTGATGTGTACATCACCCCACTCATTGAGCTTTTCAGTACTTTCTTATGCTGACGACACACAGATAGTGGTGTCAGTCTCCTTAAACCCCATAAAAGTAGCTAAGCAATTGCATGAGGAATATCATTGATTGGATGCAGAAAAATTCTAGAATACCTCATGGTGGCTCTCCAATTTAGGCTCACCTTCATCGCCAGTCCAAAAAGCAAGGAACTTGGGGGGGTCATCTTTAACTCTAATCTGGTCTTTGTCGACCACGTAAATCAGGTGACTTCCTCCTGATTCTTTACATTAAAAGTCTTGAATAAATGTCTGCCTTTTCTTCGGTTAGAGCTGCAAAAAACAGTAATTGTAGCCTTGCCAATTTTGAGACTAGATTTCTGTAATGCTCTGTATGTAGGCTCCCAGCAGAGTCTACAGAGAAAATTATAAACTCTTCAAAATGCTGCAGCTAGAGTGTTGCTGAAGCTTCCTAAATTTAGCTCCATCTCACTGAACATCTTGGACCTGCATTGGTTACCAATCAGAGAGCGGATGAAGTTCAAGGCCATACACAAGGATGGCCCTCTCTTCTTCCAAAAGATTTTCAAATGGTATATACCTACAGGCAATCTATGATCCACAGCTGCTAATAAGGTAGTTGACCCTAGAATTAGAACAGCCCAATTTTTCCCATACCAAATGTATATGGTGGAATGCATTGCTTGACCATCTCAGGTCGCAGGCCAATCTGTTTTTCAGAAAAAAATTACAAACCTGGCCTTTTCCCTCCGGCCACTAATTAACTCCAGTCGCCCTTTGTCTCAGAATACTGTATAGACACTAGCGCCAAGATGCAATTTTTTGGCATTTGCGCACTTTATTATAAAATTTACATAACATAAAACCATGCAGGCCTTAAGGAGAATAAAGTAATATTAAGAAACCTTGCAATATCTGCATGGTGTGTTGTAAATGTGTAGAATGTTCACAACCCACAGCCCTTCACACTCACTCACACACCACTAGGACAATAAAGCAATATCAGGAAACTTTGCAATGTCTGCATACAACCACGCTGTAAAGGAAACCGTACCTCTCCAGGCTCGGGCATCTCTCGCCCCATTTCAATTACACGTATATGAAAATCAACAATAGCAATAATGTCACCAAGCCTCCAAACACAAATTGTGGCTGCTTTTCTTCTTCAGTATGTTTTCTGTGGTGCTGATTTTACTATGAGATGTATTCCAATTACCCGTTCTGCCAAAAAGTGCAGCCAGGGAAAATCTTATATACTTCTTTATCAGTCTTTCTCCTACTTATTTGGTACAGCTAGCACATCAGTTGTCGACTGTGAGAATTTTTTCAGGTTGTGCTATTTTTCCAGGTAAATAATAAGGCTTGAAAACAGAACGAAGGGCCAGATGTACATGCAATGTATTTGGTAAAAGTGATCGCAATTTGCGCACCAACTTTTACCTAATGCATTATTTTTTTTTTTACCGACCTATATACTAAGAGATTGGTTCAGAGAATACAAAATCATAGTGGATGTTAATTCGACCACCTTTTTAATATGAATGAGGCAGGTAATAAATTGCGACCCACTATGATTCGTTGCATTCACAGGTATGGTGATCTGCTGGGTTAAGCAGACCACCATATCTGTGATTGTGTTTAAATAAAGTGATCATGTCTTTAAAAATAAATGCAGCTCATATTCCTTAAAGAATGGGATGCATCACAAAAATAAGAAAATAAATGTTTTTGGAGGTTTCAGTAAAATATTAATATTTGTGACAGGACTTCAGTTGCAAAACATTAATACATGCCATACAGAATCAATATTTGGAACGGTGTCCTAACTACACGTCTTGCAAATTCTGACATCTAATGGTTTCGTAAACCCAATTAATGATTTAGAAAAGTTTTCTGAACGTTTAAAAAGGCTTGGTACATCTGAAAAGCAGTTTTATGGTTGACAAACACTCCGATTTTCCACTACAACTCTGTTTATCGGATCCTAAATCCCCGTGGTTTTGCACTTTACATCGCCAGCCTTCTCACTGCCTTGTGGGGTGCCTCAGGGCTCGTCCCTGAGCCCCACCCTATTTAATCTATATGTCACCCCACTTGCAGCGTTGATCAAAGAAATCCTAGGGTTTTGTGCTTGTTGTGTATACTGAGGATACGTAGATCGTTGTGTCTGAAAATGGAAGTCACAGTATTACAGTTTTATGATTGCATGCTCCATATTGGCTTGGTTGCGCAATAACTGCCTGAGGCTGAACTCCTCAAAAACTGAGGTTCTGCTGTTCGGAAATAACACCTCTTTTTGGCCCCCTAATTGATGGACTCGAGACCTGGGAACCCTGCCCAGCCCATGCAGCAAAGCAAATAATTTGGGAGTGATCATCGACACCAAGTTATCCTTTGAAGGACAGATAAATCACACCACCTCCTCCTGTTTTCACATCCTGAAAATTCTCAGATAAGTCTTGCCCTGTGTTCCATTGAGCTTGCAAAAAAAAGGTAGTCACGGCCCTCATTTCCTCTAAAGTGGACTACTGTAACGCGCTCTTTATTAAAATTCAAAAACTTTTTCTGCACAAGTTGCAGACGTTACTGCTAGGTATCGCGAAAAACAAATCTGCATGGCAAGCTCTGGTCCAACTACACTGGCTTTCGATTGGAAAACGCATCCAATTTATAACACTCTGTTCTGCCTTCAAAGCGCTACAAGGCCTTGGCCCAGATTATTTGAGACAACTTTTCCAACGTCACATTCCAGCACGTTCACTGCGCTCATCCACTCGTGGTAATCTTGTAATCCCCAGACATGTACGACGAAACTCAAAAAGAAATCAAATTTACTGGAATTCAGGATTTTTTTTTTAAATAAGCATTTCTCTAAATAGCCTCTCATCACTTTCCATAAACATATTCGGTTTCTCAGCGCCTAATATACCTCCAGGTTATTGTTGCGCAATATAAATATTATTTTCATTTAATTTCATTGTATATAAGAAGAGGATGAACAAGCTTTGGTAAAACCGAGACTGCCACCTTCAGGTCGGTTCTTGCTTTAATACCTTTAAACATCTGTAAGACATTCAGAAGTTCCTTCGCTATTTAAAACAGGAGAGTGCAATGTACCTTACCTACACAGCACAGAATGTTCGACTCCAGAGAACCGTAAAAATGACATAACTAATGTTAATGTAGAGCTACATATAATTTTCATTAGAATGAAAAGGTAGAAAAGGGGAGAGGTGAACAAACATGGTATGCAGTGAGCTGGATGTTTACCGAAGTTTCTCAAATGAGCTTGCGTAGTAAAGTCTCCACTTTTTAAATCAAAATTATGGTCTTGCAAAAAAGTCATTTTTCAAGGCCTCGGAGAGGCTTTTGCAGTGCACAAAAGGCAAATAAATAAATCACCACACTACAGTTCGCGTACCATTTTACAAAAGGGCTTGCGGAGAGTTTCACTCACTTTAATTTCAGCCATTGTCACTAGTTTTCTTGTGAATTAGTCTTTGACTAGCGCGCGATCAGTCATTCTATGGCATCGCAGGACCTTTTGGTAGTCTGGGGCCTGATTAAAAACATCTCCATTCCAAAGCAGAGTACTCTTTAATATTGAGGATGTGTGAGTTCAGGAAGAGGAAAGCATGTCACAGTCAAGGATCTGTGTGCATGAATTGTGAAGCATTAGTAAGTGGGACCAGAGTGGTGTACCAAAGTGCTTACGTAGTTCCTGGAGTCACTTTGTTTATTTAGATGTAAAAATAATTATTTTAAGCGCACAATACGGGAATAATGCTAAATAAATATAACAAAGGACATAAAATAATGCAAAACAATTGCTTAGAACAATAACTTTTTTATGCTAGATTTTTTTTATGCGCTATTTGTATAGCATGCACCAAGCAAAACGTAGAAGAGAGCTTTACAGGGTTGAAAGGCAAAGAAATAGTCAACATGTGATTTGAGAGGTAGCTGATTTGAGGACTGTTACTGGATCATGAAGTAGTCTTTTATAAACAAAAACATTTTATCGAGTATAACTTGCGAATAGATCACAAGTATCATTTGGGATCACATTTGTTGTTGGTTATCAACTTTATTCACGTTTACATTGAGAGATACAGTAGGCAAATGTGATCACGTTTATCACGCATTTCTGGTATGTTACTTGAATAGTTTGAAGCAGTACATAAAGAGCAATCACATATCTCAGTGCCTTATTATATTCACTGGAATCCTATGCAGATTTCTATGTGCAGCACAACACAGGTGTGTTGTGTGAATAGTGACTTCTTAACAGTTAACTGTTAGTTTTATACCTTCAATGCTGGATGAAGGTTTAGTTTCAATAGGGTCTTTGACCAGACTTTCTGGTGAAGTACAGTAATCCTGTCTCTCATACCTTGGGGTGACCCGCTTGGAGGTCCCTGCAGCTACGATGTGTAAAAAGGCTATTTCAACTAACGCCCAACCGATCACATCAGATCGCCACCTTGCCAGTCGCGCAGGTAAGGATTTCAAATCAACAATTTTACTCACATATACATCTTTCCCAGTGTGCTGGAATAATCCTTGTAGGAACATAGGAGATCTGCAATTGATTAGTCATATTCATACTGATTTGGGTCAGGAATACCATCTAGAAATAGGTGAATGTTGTGCACTCCCACACAATGTAGTAGTGCTCCGCATCTAAGCAATGTTTCTTTTACCAACAGGAGTGGTCATGGATCCAAGACCATACCTCATAAAGCAAGGGAATCTCCCAAAGGGCCTTTGCGGTAGACTTTCTCCATCCTATCCCATGTCTGCTGTATGTGCCCACAACATCGCTCAAAATCTGGCCATGATGTGGTCCTGTCTAAGTTCTGCAAATGTACCCTTTTGTGGTATCAATAACAAGAATTTGGCTTAGTCTACCACAGCATTTCCACACCCAGAGGCTGTCTTGTAACTGTAGGGCCAATATGAACTCCCATATCAATAAACAGGAAGATCTCATGTCCCCAGAAAAAAACAGAAAGCTGTGCACGTGTGTACAAATGAAAGCTATGTGATAATGTTTTATCAACTTGCTGATGGCAATGTATGCTCATGGGGCTACTCATTCTATCCTACGGTGCCTCATGGTGTAAAGGATGGGAATTCCCCACCTTGCCTTAAACCCTAAATCATGTTCACCATCCCATACAATATTTATCAATGAGAGGAATAGGGGAAGAAACAAATTATTGTTCCAATCATCATACAGTAGAGAGATTTTGTAAGGTTGCTCTGTTAGACCCTCAGCATATAGTGTCTGTAGCCGCTGGAGTTTGTATGAGCATCATTCAGATATCTGCACGAGTATCATCTTCTAATTTCACTGACTCTGCTGACAAGTAGTTCAACAGAAGGAACAGAAGGAAAAAGGACAAATGATGGACGGATTGCGGAACAATGCAAACATTCACCCCAAGTCACAAAGATTTTGCTTTAAAAAAATCTTTGTTAACCACAGTCAGTTTGGACCAAGCCATATACAAATCAGTCTTGACCCTTCTCCTCATAGGAACAGTCCAGCATAAACTGCCAAGCCAGGTCCTACCTGGACCGGAAACAAGCATCCTGGGACTGGAACTGGGATATCACCCTTCATCGGCGAGTCTAACTTGACTCCAGTGGCGCAGTAAACACAGGGCCCACATCTGGGGGATACCCTTTCCACTTAGGATGACAAAAGCAAAAAGAACAAATGATGGACGGAATGCTGAACAATGCAAACATTCACCCACAGTCACAAAGATCTGGGTTTAATCATTAATTTTCTTGCTCACCAAGGCACCCTAGTAAGACTAATTTGCATATGGCTGGGTCCTTACTGGGGTGGCATAGTGAGCAAAAGAACAATGGATTTAACCCAGATGAGGATCGGGAGCGGTTGGACGTTCCCATCACCAAGGAAGAAATTGTAGCAGCGATCAGAGCCTTGAATGCAGCCAAGGCCCTGGGGGGTGATGGTCTGCCGGCTGAGCCTTATCAGAAAAAAGTGGGGGTGTTTGCAGATCATTTAATAGCAGTTTCCAATGAAGCCTGGGATAGTGGTATTTTGCCAGCCGTTGAGGGAGGCAATCATAGTAGTGTTGCCTAACCTGGATAAGGATGTTAAGGAGATATCATCCTATCACACTCTCTCGATGCTGAATGCCGATGTCAAAGATCCTTAGTAAGATCCTGGCATCCAGATTGCTGAAATATCTGCCAACCTTGATTCATGATGATCAATGCGGCTTCATACCCTTACGGAATACCTTGTGCAACTTCGGATGCCCTTCTTTAGTCTTGCACGCCCCACTCCTGTCTGAGAACTTGGGTGCCTTGGCACTGCTTGACATAAAGCAGGCTTTAAACTCCATTGCCTGGGAATTTCTTTGGCAGGTGTTAAGGAAATTGGGAATCTGGAACTCATTTATCCAGTGTGTAAAGCTGCTATCAGTAGGACAGTGTCAAACTACTTCTCACTACACAGGGGGACCATCAGCCTGTCCACGGTCACCACTGCACTTTGCATTGGCAATAGAGCCGCTCCTATGCAGGTTGCGGTCAGTATTGAAGAGCTGGGGCATAGATTAAGGGGCAATCACACATGTGGCATCATTGTACACAGATGACACTCTGGTGTATCTGTATCAGACCGAATATTCTGTCCCTATTATGCTGGCTACCCTGTTGTGGGTTTGAGGAAATATCAGGGCTTTATGTGAACCGGGCTAAGTC
Organism: Lissotriton helveticus; assembly: GCF_964261635.1. Classification (NCBI taxonomy): domain Eukaryota; kingdom Metazoa; phylum Chordata; class Amphibia; order Caudata; family Salamandridae; genus Lissotriton; species Lissotriton helveticus. Next base: position 580,639,730 of record NC_136063.1, read on the forward strand.
CAAATTATTTCCATTGGATGCTCTTGGAGAGGTCCCATTACAGAGACTCCTGAAGGAGGGTCTCCCGTGGGAAACTTCTGTGGTTCCGTGAATTCTGAACCCGTTTTTATAAATAACATGGTTTAGTTACGAATTTGATAGTAGCAAACCGTAACTAGTGAGTTCGGCAAGTACGAGTGATCTTGTCATGCTAGACCTACAGATTCACTATGTATTTGGAGATTTCGTTCCGGACCATGGGTTCCATTTTGTGCATGGCATCCATTCTTTGGTTGCCCTCACATAGGCCGTCGACTGCGGCCGAACGAGTCCTTGGTACACGTACACGTCGGCTCGAGTTCGTGCTGACTTTTGGATGAACCAAGTGAACTGACCTCGTTGCCTGAAGCTGGCCTTGCTGAACCAGTTCCTTGCCCTATAGCTGATCAAGATTAAGGATCAGAGCACAGGACATTGTAAAGTTTGATATTCACACACATCCCTTATCTTGCTCTGTATCTGTTTCTGTTTCTTCCTTTATGGCCTCTTTTATGACATGGGTTGTGGTCCTTTTATTATGGGTACTGTCCGACTTATGTAAGAAGGAATGTTGGGCTTTTCTGCATAATTGATGGTGGGCTGGACAACCGAAAAGTGGGTTTGTCGTTATGCGATACCTTCTGTAATAATGCCTATGATTGGACAAATTGTAAATAATGGGTGTTTGTCCAGAATGTGGTTTTTGGCATAAAAGGGATGACTCGTTTTTGCAAATTTGAGCAGTCTCATATGAATATACGCGGTGTTGTACTTCGTGGACCTCTGTTTCTGGATGCAGCCAATAAATTCGATCTTTGACGCCACCAAGAAGTACCTCGTGTCTCTGTATTCTAAGACAGGTGAACCCGAAAACTTTGGGCGTGCCCCTGGCGCCGCTGGGTACTAAAAAGCCCGGTTCTTCAGTTTGGCGCCCAACGTGGGGCGACTTCAGTGGTACCGGTCCAAGCCCGAAGACTGCGAGGAGCTTTGTGAGGAAATTCCGGAAGAGGGTCCCCACTTCATCGACCCCGGTATGTCGAACGTGGACTGAAGGTTTTTGCTGCAAAGCTTCCCGCTTTTTCCTGACGGCTACGAAGGACTGCTGCCCTGGCTGTCGCCCTGTCTTGGACAACCCCCTTGTGATGATTTGTATGGGGAGACGATAGACGGGTCTTCTGGTGGCGTGACTGATACCTTAGCTAAGTATAAGTGGGTCACTCTCAGTCCTTTGTTTTGGGTTTCTTTGGGTCTTTGATTTGGTTCTTGCAATTACCAAAGCCGAGGGACTCGTACATTTACGAGACTATCGTTTGTGATAAATCCCTTGAAGTTTAAAGCTAGATTAGTGAGCGAAGATGCCTGGTCTTAGCAAAATTAGAAGATATTTTGTTGTGGTCATAACAGGGATTCCCGGTTGGAGGACTCATGTCAGATACCTCCGGTTGGAACTCCGACTTATGAGCTCTATTCTAAACATGGCGTGGGTCCCATTACGTTTAATGAAGTATGGGTCCGCTACACTAGGAAAGATGGTGTCTTACGATGGCCTCAACATGATAGTTTCAATACCGAGATTTTAAATAATTTGGAAGCTGTATTATTTAGGAAGAAAGCCCGTCCGGCAATGTTTGACTCTTTCCGCCTTTGGCGAAAGGAAGCCAAACAACAAGAGATTAAACAAGCTAAAAGAGATAAGAGAGAAAAGGGTGCATCGCTAATGCAAGCTACTAAGCAGTTTAAAGAAAATGGAGAAGATCAAGCGATTGAGGAGTTGCATAGGCAACATAATATGGCCATTGATAAATGTTATCCAGCTTTGCCATCTCTTCTACAAAGTGCAACTAAGGACCCTGAAAAGGATCCTTTGATGTCATATTTGTTGAGATTACCACCCCCTTATGTGCAGAGTGCTACAGCACCTCCGCAACCTCCTGCTGTTGCTCAGCCGCCTGCTCCTCCTCAGCTGGTTTCTCCTCCTTCGGCACAGCCTCCTCTGGGGCCGCCGACTTTGTTATCAGTTCTGCCTCACACTTCTTTGTCTCACTCTCCTGTACCTTCGACTTCTCTTACTACTACTGCTACGTTTCTATCACCTTAAAATACTTTGTCTACTGTCCTTATGACAGCTTCTCCTTCTGCCCGACAAAAAATGATTGATACTGTTACTGGTCTTTTGTCTCCTTTCTTTGGGTCATTGAGTATGACCCCTGTTTCTACACATAAACAATTACGTAGCCAGCTTCCTGGTCCCGAAGAACGGGCAGTGTTAGATCTTTTGGCTCGTAGATGAAATTCGAATATCTTGAGATATGATCTAGAGTCAGTTATGGATGTCTTCCAACAGTGGGAGGCACCAAAGCAAAGGTACGTTTTTGATGTTATGTGTACTTTCCTACGTGAGGAATGGGAAGACAATGAATCGGGTCAGGTCCCGTTGGAGTTACTTAATGTACAGTCCGAGTTTGCGAAAGGGACGATAGTGGGTCCCGGCATTGAGAAAGCAGTTGCGACGATACTCGCGTTTAGGAGCGAGCTTCCTTCTCAGCCACTGTTTGAGTCTGATCCTTCTGTTAGGAGGAAAGTGAGACAGTATCCGATGAGAGAAGTTCCTCCAGTATGGCGCGATGTGGTAGCTGCTGGTGCGAATAATGTTCCCCCAGCTATACCAGCACATTTTCAAAGAGTATGGGTACATGTTCCGTGGAAGAGAGTTGAGGTTTTGGCTCTTAAACAGTCTTTACCTGATCCCCGTAAGAATCCGGCTGGATATTACAAGGAGTTGTCCCAGACAGTTGACGCATGCATCATGAATTTGGCTGACATTGACATGTTGTTGGGTAATGTGGTTCCTCAACCTTTGTGGGCGAAGATTCGTCATGAGGATCATGCGCCAGAATTAGGTGATACATGGGTGAATATCGCTGCTGCGGATGGTAGACAGGTTGGTGGAGCTAAGCCTGAGTCTTTAGTTGCCGATTTACCTGGCAGGATTATCGACCTTATGAAGACAATGATGCCGGCTTTACGAGTGAATTGGGATAAATTAGCTGCAGGTAAGCAAAAGAAAGATGAAAGTGTGTCTGATTTCTTCACTAGGTTTGAGGAGACATTTATAGATCATAGTGGTCGGTGGTCAGAGGTTGTTTGTGGACAAGTTTGTCTTTAATTTGTTACCCGAGCTTTGTAATAAGTTGAAAGATTCTGAGAGTTCATGGGCTGTTTCTTCATCGACCCAGATATTGGCGACTGCACAGTACTACGAGAATAGGGACAAGGATGAGAAAGATAGAGTAGAGAAAAAGACTAAAGATTTAAAGACAAAGGTTCTGTTGCAGCAGGCGTATCCGCCTCGCCCGACTCAACAAGAGTCACAGCAACGTTCGCAGTTTCAGCAACAGCCACAGTTTCAGAGGATATCACAGAAGCCTGGGTATTTTTCTCTAAGGCCGCCATTAGGTCCGAATCAGTGTGCATATTATAGGGAGGACGGGCATTTTAAGAGTGATTGTCCTGTTTTACAACAGCGTGCGAGTGGTATGTCGGGTCCAAGAGGTCGTGGTGGTTTCCAGCAAGTATCGAGGGGTAGAGGGCGTGGCCCGTGTCCTCAGAACGAGCGTTCCTTTCCCCCACAGAATTCTATGAATTATTTTGATCAGCAGAATGTTCCGACTGGCAGGTCTGCTCAATATTATGCTGATGATTATTATGTTGCGTGCGAGAGTACTGGTTATGATGATTGCTAGGGTAGCAGAGGACAAAGGGAGAGAGTAGTGTCAGTTCCAGTAGACCAGAGTGGACCTTATGTTGCAGTAGTCACATCGGGTGTAGTAGAGCCTTTTCTTTTGGATACTGGTGCAGCGAAGAGTTCTATCATGCACTCTAAACTCCCTGGCGCACCTTTGTCTGGCTTAACAAATGTTTTGGTAGGATTCTCTGGCGCCCCAGTTCGTAATCCAGTTTCTAGTCCTTTGTCTCTTTCTATCGGGCCTTGTGAATTGGAAGCACCCCTTATTTTAACGACAGGTTGTGGTGAGAATTTGTTGGGTTTGGATTTGTTGAAAAGGTTGAATGCGACATTGCATTGTTCTCCTTCGGGAGTGCAGCTTACATTGGGTAAGAAAGTGATCTCTCCGATGTATTTGTCTAAAGATCGGCTTCCACCGGAATTACGTTTTCTCCCTGATACTCTTTGGCCTACTGGTCCTAATGACGTTAGTTGTGGTAATGCGTTTTCGGATGAAGTAGCGAGAGAAACGGCGAAAGATGTGACGAGTCGAATGTATGTTGCAGGTCCAGCGAGATGGGTTCCGGATAGAGGAATGTGTGAAGATACAATAGAAAGTGTGAAACTGATTCAGGCTGAAGCTACTGAGAAAGAATTGAGTGTGTGGAGAGAGAGTACGGGAATGTTGGATTCGACTGGTTGTTGGATTGAATTGTCGGAACACCAGCGATGGTTGTTGCCTGATGCGTATGTGCTTGCAGTGGTTACGATGGCACATGGAATGGCTCACATTAGTGCGAAAGGGATTTGTAAGTTGTTGGCTCCAGTGTGGCAGAATGGTGGAATTCCTAAGTGAGCGGAGAATCTGGTCAAGAACTGCATGGTTTGTCTGATGCATAATCCTGGCAAGGGAACCCCAACTCCAGCTGGTCACTTCGCGCCTCCGGCGTATCCGTTCGAGGTGTTGCAATTGGATTTTATCCACATGGAGAGATGTAACAATCTGAAATACGTCCTGGTGGTTGTCTGTGCCTTTTCAAGATGGGTAGAGGCTTATCCCCTAAAGGATAACACTGCTGTATCCACAGCTAAAGTTCTGCTCAAGGAATTCTTCCCTAGGTTTGGTTTGCCAAGAATGGTATGGAGTGATAATGGAAGTGAGTTTGTGGGCCCGATCATGAAGAGAGTGTGTGAGGGTTTGGGCATAAGGCAGAAATTTCATGCTTCGAATCACCCCCAATCAGCTGGTTTAGTCGAGTGCTATAATGGTACTCTGAAGCTTAAGTTAGCCAAGATCCAGGCAAGTTCTGGTCTTCAAAGGCCCGTTCGTTGCCGTTGGCACTTTCGTCAACCAGAACTACAGTGCATTCCCGAATAGGACTTAGTCCATACAAAATTGTGTTTGGTCGCCTGGCAAATGTGTGGGGAGTGCGGAGACCAACGAAGTTCAGCGACATCGAATATCCTGTGTTGGTTGATTACTTGTATGATTTGACGGCTAAATTACGCGTTTTACATCAACAGGTTCATGATAACCTCCCACAAGCATCTGAAGATCCAGGTCACACCATCAATCCTGGAGATTGGATATTAGTGCGCAATTTCCAGCGGACCAAGAACATTCAGCCCCGTTGGACCGGCCCATACCAAGTACTTTTATCGACACGAACAGCAGTAAGAGTCCACGGCAAGAGAAATTGGATCCACGGCGTACATTGTAAGAAGGTACCTTTACCTCTACCGTACGACCAGTGGATCAGTGATGGTATTGGTGATTCAGAAACAGAAAGAGTGCCGAAATGTATGCCGTTTAGCGATGCACATTCGATAGGGACCAGGTCTGAGCGAGAGGGCGATCATATCTTGCAAGCAGCTGTGCCTCCGCCTTTGAGATTGGACACCACTGAGCCTGAGTTGTTGTTCCGAGATCAGACGGTGTCTGGTAAAGGCCGTTATAATTTGCGACAAAGAAACAATGGACTAATAAAAAAATAATCTATTTCTGCACTCTCTCACCCAAGAAGCTGTTTTGTTTTTGTTTTTTCCCCTTTTTCGAACCACCATCCGGGTTCAGCTGTAGGGTCGCGGTATCAAAACTTGGAGTGTCAAACCGTGTAGACGCAAGGTCGACGGTTCTGGTTTGTTCTAGGGCGTTCCCTAGACTTACAGACGCACACCTGAGCGAAGAAAACCAACTGCCGCGAATAGCACGGTTAGAGGATGGAGTTTTTTGAGACTGAGAGAGCGGTTGCAAAAATGAACTTTAAGACAGAACTGTGTAAATTGATTCGTAGCAAATGTTTTTTAATAACGTGTCTTTTAGTGTTTTTTAGCATGATGTTGTCTCTTATGGGTGGGATTGTTTATGCTACCCAATAGACATTTGCACCTACCTCCCAACCTATGTCTTTCCCTACTACTATTTCTTTGCATTCGTTCCACACTTTACATGAACTGATTAGAAGGTCAGAATTTATTAATAATTCCTTTGTACAACTTCTCCATCAACACTAGTTGGTAGTGAACACCACTAATTGTTGGGTGTGTGGTCTTATGCCACATACTACAGATAGAGGTATTCCCTATTTGGTTCTGCCATTCAGTTACAATGGGTCTGTATGGACATATCAGGCGATGTTTATCTATGCCAACGAAGTCTATCCCCTGCGTTCCATGAAAGATAATTTGAGTAATAGTGCCTTGGTGAAGGGAATAACAGATATGATCAGAGATATCGATACATATGAGACTATTCCTAAGGATGAGGCATTGGCTTATATCGGATGGAACATGACTGGATATAGTGTTAGTCTGAATGAAAAGCAGAGATGAAAAAGGTCACCTCCGATTTGGATCGTACCCCATCGTGGTCATTTTTGTCTGCAAGGAAAAGGCAAGAATCCGAGAGCTCAGTTAGGGAAGAGTGTTTGTACTCAGACGTATGTCTTTGCGTCCCAAACTTCCCCACCGCTTCTAGCAGCTAAGGGCACGTATTTTGTTTGCTATGTTAGAGCATACACATGGTTGCCTCCTGATTTTTCGGGAACATGTTATGTTGCATATTTGTTACCTCCTACGTATACTGCTGCTGTAGATTACCACAGAACGAGAGTTGTTAGGGGTGTCTTCAATCAGGAAGATAGCACGGGACAAGAAGTGGGAGACTTTCTCAAGGGTTTCCTACCGTTTTGGGGACCTATGGCAAATAGTAGAAACCTACGGCAATTGACGAGAGTGGTTGAGTCCACCATAAATGAAACTGCCGGTGCCCTTAGTAATTTGACCGCAGAGCTTCAAGCGGATTGCCTTAGGACATTACAGAATCTAATGGTTTTAGACATCATACTTGCAGACCGAGTTGGGGTATGTAAATTGATCCAATCGAGTTGCTGCGTTTTCATACCAGATAATGCTCCCACAGTATACCAGGCCATTTCTAGGTTATAAAAGATCTCCGAGTCTATAAATGTGGATAAAGGAGATTGGTCGTTGACTGGATGGTTCTGGGGGCTGTTATCAACTTGTGGATGGAAGATTCTGATGATCACCGGGATGGTTTTAGCAATTCTTTTCTCATGTTGTCTATGTGTACAGTGTGGTCCTGCCATATGTGGCCTTTGTGCTACTATGTGTGTGAGAGGACCTGTCTCGAGAGAAGTACTGAGTAACAGGATGATGCTCCAGCAGCATCTTAATGATCTGATGAATATTGATATTGATTCAGACGCAGACTGAGTGATTACCTATGTAAGGGCAAAAGGAGGGTCTGTGGTTCCGTGAATTCTGAACCCGTTTTATAAATAACATGGTTTTGTTACGAATTTGATAGTAGCAAACCGTAACTAGTGAGTTTGGCAAGTACGAGTGATCTCGTCATGCTAGACCTACAGATTCACTATGTATTTGGAGATTTCGTTCCGGACCATGGGTTCCATTTTGTGCATGGCAGCCATTCTTTGGTTGCCCTCACATAGGCCGTCGACTGCGGCCGAACGAGTCCTTGGTACACGTACACGTCGGCTCGAGTTCGTGCTGACTTTTGGATGAACCAAGTGAACTGACCTCATTGCCTGAAGCTGACCTTGCTGAACCAGTTCCTTGCCCTACAGCTGATCAAGATTAAGGATCAGAGCACAGGACATTGTAAAGTTTGATATTCACACACATCCCTTATCTTGCTCTGTATCTGTTTCTGTTTCTTCCTTTATGGCCTCTTTTATGACATGGGTTGTGGTCCTTTTATTATGGGTACTGTCCGACTTATGTAAGAAGCAATGTTGGGCTTTTCTGTATAATTGATGGTGGGCTGGACAACCGAAAAGTGGGCTTGTCGTTATGCGATACCTTCTGTAATAATGCCTATGATTGGACAAATTGTAAATAATGGGTGTTTGTCCAGAATGTGGGTTTTTGGCATAAAAGGGATGACTCGTTTTTGCAAATTTGAGCAGTCTCCTACGAATATACACGGTGTTGTACTTCGTGGACCTCTGTTTCTGGTTGCAGCCAATAAATTCAATCTTTGACGCCACCAAGAAGTACCTCGTGTCTCTGTATTCTAAGACAGGTGAACCCGAAGACTTTGGGCGTGCCCCTGGCGCGGCTGGGTACTAAAAAGCCTGGTTCTTGAGAAACTGCCACCGTTCGATACCTTGGGATCAGAATAACCTGCAGTGAGGAGCTATGAAAGGCTGGACCTAAGTGGGGGCCATAAACTACGAGTCCTTTAGTTAAGGCTACAACTAAATAATTGAGTCCACTCCTGATCGTGACCTAATAGGGGAAGGAGAAGTACTCCATAGTCTATTGGCGTAGGGTGCCCGGACCTTACCGGGACATTAGCTCGGGTGTCGGCTCCGATAGACCTGCCCGTCCTGACGCCAAAATATTAGCTCAGGTGTCGGCACCGATAGACCTGCCCCATCTTGATGCCAAATTATTATCTTGGGTGTCGGAGCCGAAACCCGAGCTAATATCCCGGTATGGTGCGATCCTGATGAGACGCCAGGGATCTTTACGACCATAGAGGCATGAAACATGTCGACCTCAGTTACCTGGGCACATTACGCCTCCAGGGGTAACTCTCAACCTACGGGTTTTTTACTCTGCCAAGGGTACCACCACATTAAAAGTATCTTTTTTGGCAACCCTTAGACAGTTTTATCGCTTTCCACACACTTCGTCACCCTCCACATAAGACTCACTCCACCCACCCACATGCACCAAACGGCAGTTCTCAAAAGACCTCCAACAAAGTGACCCTTCGGGGGACCAGTAGGGCATTGCAGCGCCAGCCCGACGAGGAGCAACTGCTCGATGATGAAGCATGACATCCTTTGGGGTGTGTGAGGGCTACAAGAGACCAGACTTGTTCTTCTCCACCGAGTCCCAGACCTAGGATATCTCCTTTTCCTGTCTCCATTTCTTATTCCTCTCTCCCTGTAGTGAGATAGTGACTGTTTGCACTACTTACCTTGGAACAGTGTCCCCCCTTTTGTTGAATACTCAGTTGGCTGACCGCCTGATAAGTTACAGGTACACAAGTTGCAAAAAGCCCCTTTTCCTGAAGAGCCCTGCTGACTAATTCTAACCAGACCTGCCCTTGTTCCACTAATTGCTTTTGATGGAGTTTTTACAGTTATCCTACCTCATGGAGACATTCTGGGCTATAGCTTCCTGCCTTGCATGCTGAGGATTTTTATATTTCTATTTCAGAGATTAAGTCCGAAAGTAAAACTTCCAGACGAGTACAAACCTAGCTTCTGTATCTGACCCATGCTCAGACTTGAATCGCCCCTAGGTCCCAGTCAAGCGTGACTAGATGACTGTGCTTGGCGCTTAATGCTTTTTTTAAAATTTAGAATTTAAAAAAATTCATATGTTCTTCTCCCGTTTGTTCATTACATTATTCTCTATTTTTATAAATTTGAGTGGGAATTTTATTTCATTGTGTTTTTGACTTTCTAGCTGTTTTAAGTACTCTAAATGCTTTACACATTTCCTTGAGGTAAGCCTGTCTGCTCTGTGACATAGCTACCAGGGGTTGAGCTTCGGTTTAAATTGGTGCAACCTTTACTTACCCAACAAGAATAGTGACAATATTACTTGTGGTTGACAACGCTATATTTTACATGCACAGGCATATGCTGTACATTTGTCTTGGAGTGTGGTGGTCATGTAGGAAAGAGCTAACTTTTGAGTAGTCTTCTGAAGATAAGAAAGTTTTCGGTGGCTCTTATGTTTGGGAGTAATGAATTCCATAGTATGGTTGCTTGAACACAGAAAGATGTACCACCCACGTTTTTTTTCTTGTATGCTGGGGCTTTGAGGTGAGGTGCCGAGCTTGAGCAGAGATGTCAGGAACTAGAAATAAAGGGAGCGCCACCCTAAATCTAGAGAGAAGATGGAGAAAAGAAAAATGTCCCTACACCCTAATATAGGATAATAGCAATATTTGTAAATAAACACTGCCATGACAAAGGGGCACACCCTTTCAAAAACTATTGGTCATCACTTCGTAAGACAGCTAGGCAATGCCTTTAATGCTATGGTTTGCAATGAGAAATCTAAAACTTCTGATCCTGTGTGCTGACTGCACTCACCCTCAAATTTCCATTTATACTTCGAGCTTGTACCCTCATAAATTCCTGTCGTTGCAATTCTCTAAACAGTACCATTATGTTAAAATGGTGACATGCTCTACCAATATCAAACCTTCTATTAATGTGTATTTTAGGCCCTTAAGGTTCAAAAGTGCCATCAGCGCTTTGCAAGTTCCCAAATCGCTAAATATTCCATCTGTTCTTTTGCTGCACATTGCCAAGGGATTCAATGTGCCTAGCAAATGCTGAGGTTCTGGTGCCAATGCAAAAGACAGACCGCTCAAAAAAGGTGCTATTCCGGGCAGTCTATTGATCCTCTCTGTCCCAAGGCCTGATCACCAAACTATTCTACTAACCTGATATCATGATCACAGCTTCCAAAACATAAAAATAGGACTATCCACTCTGACATCTTCTGAATCTGGCTGTTCGTCATCTGGGAACATCCTTGATGTTTACCCTCATCATAAGCTCCTAAATAAAGCCCAGGTAAACTACCAGAATGAAACACACACATTTTTAAGTGGAGCATTGGCACACGTGAGTAAGCCCACTAGATTCTAGTACTCGTCTAGGATTCATGGCATTCAGAATGGTTTGCATTTTTCTTGTGCTTGTCAGGTAGGTAGTAGATAGACAGCTGGTCGATTCAGTATTTGCACCCGACAAATTTTTGTTTTGGGACAAGTAAATAAATAGTAAGGTTTACAAATGTGCATCTTTAAAGCACTGGAGCTGGAAAATCACTGCAGAGCGATTATGTAATAGTGATACTGATACTATCAAACATTTTATTGATCTGCCCAGGCAGAACTAGTGAAAGAAAATTGTAGTTACACTAAACTTTCTTTGATGCTAATGCAAGGACAGTTCAGTGCGGTTTACATTTCAGAAAGAGTATTTGGGTTCCTCCAAAGACTAATCTTTCTTTCCATAAATGTTTCTCTGTGGCCTAGTATTTTGAACCTTACTTTCTCCAAAACTACTGAAATTATTTACAACAAATGACACTTTTTGGAACAATGTCTAGCTTTCTGCCAAATCTGCAGTAATTTCGTTCAGCCATTTAGGTTGTAGCGCCGGTCTAATTTTCCTATAGGAAATTAGATGGGGAAAACACATTTTGGGACCACCCCCTTTTTTCTATGCCCCTTTTTGACTAATCACACCAGAACTTTCCAGGAATGAGTCGAGGTAGATGGGACTTTTTGTTTAGAAAGTTTTGTCAAATGGCACCAAATTTATTAGCAAACACAAAAAAATCTATTTCCTATGGAAAGGTGATCTTAACTAACTGCAAAACAACAGTTGATGGACAGAATGCAGAACAATGTCATACATTCACCCCAGTACAGAGATCTGGGCCTAAATCCATCGTTTTTTTGCACTCCACACCACCCCAGTTCAGACATGGCCATATGCAAATCAGCCTTGACCCTGTGCCTCATGGGAACAGTCCAGCCCGAAATGCCAAGCCATGTCTTTCCTGGACCGGAATCAAGCATCCTAGGACCGGCTTCTGGCTATCAGCCGTCTTCAGCCAGGATAGCTTGACTCCAGTGGTGTGGAGAGCATGGGACTCACGTCTGAGCATACCCATCCCACTCGGGGTGACAAATGCAAAACAACAGTTGATGGACAGAATGCAGAACAATGTCATACATTCACCCCAGTACAGAGATCTGGGCCTAAATCCATCGTTTTTTTGCACTCCACACCACCCCAGTTCAGACATGGCCATATGCAAATCAGCCTTGACTCTGTGCCTCATGGGAACAGTCCAGCCTGAACTGCCAAGCCATGTCTTTCTATATAACTATAACTACCCAGGGCAAACTGCCACTGGAATATATAAATAGACACAGAATCTGTATCTGTCTGGAGGGCCGGGGTTTCAGGGACGATGTACAGTCGAGGGCGTAATACATTAATCTACGAAGCCACAACCTAACTTTGGATGGTGCCAGAAAACTATATCAAGCCATAGCGAAATTGAATGAGGTGGGGAAATAATAGCATGCCATCCTTTGGTAGTGCAGCCTTTCCAATGCTCACTCTTTACAAACTTGGACAGTTACATTGATAATTGTACACTATGGGCTTTTTCTGTACATAAAAACATGTTTTATGAACTTCAGCTGCAACAAAATGTTTTAAGGTTATACAAATTCTGCATGTTCAGGAAATAGTAGTCAAGAACCATAAGAGGCATTCAGTTATATGCAGCTTATGAAAGGCAGTAGCAACTGGTCTGGACACAAACCGCACCACCAATTACATAACATCCTATCCATAAAAGCAGCATTGGCTGCCAGCCTTTTGCTTTGGTTTTACAATGTAAACCCTTTTCAAAAGAGGATCACCTAAACGAAGCAATCAGTCAACCATTCCACTGTTCCAACTTAGCAATCCCCTATATTTTGTATATTTTCACTATCTACAGTCTTACGACAAAATAATAAAAATGAGTGAGCTCCTCATCAGGTGGCCTACGATAATTAAACAAGTATTTACAATGCAATAGGTCTCGCAGCATTAACGTTTGAGTTATTGGCATTGTGTATGACAATGCCAATAGTTATAACTTTTTTTTTTCAAAACAAATTTTTATTAGGTTTTGGCAGTTGACAGCACAATAGAAATAATCCACCGCTCCCCTATTATCAGAGAGGCAGTGGGCATAGCAAAAACAGCATATTCAAATACAGCCAGCTAAGATTCCCCCAGTACCCACCCACCATTAACCCACCCCGAACCCTCCCTCCACCCCGCATGGTGTCTGTATTGTCCATCTAGAGGAGCTTAGCAATCGTAAACGCTGCATGTGAGCCACGTCACCCTAAGCCAGTTCAGACGCGATCTGCGTCGGCGACCCGAGGCTCCGGGGGGTCCAGCAGAAGGCCTCTGTAGTCAGCCCATTTCTTCCAGATCTTATAATGTTTTGCAGGACACCCCCTCGCCTCAAATATCGGACGCTCTAGTCCCATGTTAAAGTCCAAACCTCGTTTCCACACCTCCAGCAGTGGGGCTCTAGTAGCCTTCCATGCCCTAGCTATGTCCCTCTTGGCCACAACGAGGCCCAATAGGAGCAAGTGCCGCTTGTACAAATTCCCCCCCACCTGTTCCATGACATGAAGAAGGCCTAACTTCGGCGAGCGGGGGAGCTCCCAGCCCAGCACCTCTTCCATGCACTCCCACACTCCTGACCAAAATCTCCGCAGTCTCACACACTCCCACACCGTATGAAGAAAGGATCCCACAGCACTGCCGCACCTCAGACATTCCGGGGAGGCTATCAATCCCGCTTTCCACAGTCGTTCCCTCGTATAGTATGCCCTATGGAGGTACTTAAATTGGATGAAGCGCAGGCGCACCGCAATCGCTGCTCCCCTAGGGGCCTCCAGGGCCTCCCTCCAATCCTCCTCTTCCAAACTCCCCAACTCTCCTTCCCACACCAACCGCAGTTTGTCTAGGGAGGGGGAACAATGAGTGACGAGTGTCTGGTATATACTAGAGATTTTTTTTTTGTCCAATTCCCCCATGAACAATTTAGCCTCAAGAGGACTGAATTCTGGCAATTAAGTTAAGTTCGCTAAGGAAGGGGTCAGGGCATGTCGGAGCTGCAAGTATCGAAAGAATTGGGATTGGGGCATATCATACTCTTCTCGCAGAGCCTGAAACGACTTTAGGACCGGGCCCTTCATAACATGACCCAGCGCAGAGACGCCGATCGCGTCCCAGCCATCAAAGCCCCGCAGGGAAGCCAAAGCCGGCAGCCTCCCATTGTGCCACAGCGGGGTTTCCCCCGTCAGTCTATTCCACCATCCCATACGGCGGAGCGCGTCGCGCCACACCCGGAACACCGTCTGTGTGACTGCCGGGAGTCTTTTGCGGAGTGCCACCGAGTATAATATCGTATGTAGCGTGTGCGGGTCCATAAGGTATCTCTCCAGGGCGTAAGTCGGGTCGCCGCGATCCCCATACCACCACTCATTGAGGACCAGCAGGTGTGATGCTTGATAATACGACAGAATGTCGGAGGCCGCCAAACCCCCACAGTACGTCGAGAGGAAACATGTGCGGAGCGCCACCCTCACTGCCCCTCCCGTCCATAAGAACCGGCCCAACGCTGAATCCACCTGCCGAAACCACTGCCGCGATATCGGGTATGGATAATTTTGACGCTGATAAAGGAGGCGAGGTAGGGCCACCATCTTAAAGATGGCCGAGCGTCCATATACATTCAGCGGCATCCTGGACCATATTTGCATGTCCGAACGTATTCTATCCCACACGGGTAGAACATTGCGGGACCACGACACTCCTGGCACGTCCGTCAAAAAGACACCTAGATATTTAAAGCCTCCCTCCGCCTCCTGCAGGGCCGAAGCTCAAGGACCCAAGGCACCACTATCTCCCAGGACCCACAATTTGGACTTCTGTACGTTCAGTGTGAGGCCGGACACGTCGCCGAAGATACGCATGATGTCTAAGACTCTGGGACCGGATCTGTTCAGGTCCGTAAGAAAGAAAAGCACATCATCGGCATAAAGCGCGATCCTGTCAGTCGGTCCACCCACCCATTCCACTCCACGCAACTGTGCATCCATCCTCACCCAGGCCGCCAGTGGCTCCATCGCTAATGCAAACAGGTAGGGCGAGAGGGGGCACCCCTGCCGCGTGCCCCGGCCTATCAGAAAGGAACCGGACACCGCACCCGCAACCCGCACTGCCGCCGTCAAGTCAGTATAGAGTAAGTGAACATAGGACAGAAAACGGGGGCCTAGGTTGAGACGTAGCAGCAGCGCCCGAAGATATGGCCAGCTCAGGGAATCAAACGCCCTATCAATATCTGCCAGTAATAGGGCCGCCGGGATATCAGCCGCTCGCGCCGCTTCCACCACCAATTGCGCCCTGCGAATATTATGTCTAGTCGCCCTGTGGGGCATAAAGCCGGCCTGGTCTGGATGGACCAGGTCCGATATGTAGGGACAAAGGCGTTTCGCCAAGGCTTTCGCTAAAATTTTCACTTCGAAGTTCAGCAAGGAAATTGGACGATATGACTCAGGGCGATCCGGCGGCCGCCCAGGTTTGCAAAAAACGACCACCTCTGCATGTCGCCAGTCCGCCGGAAGGCATCCGCATTCCCGAGCCGCCTCTAGTGCCTTCCTATAGCGCATCCCCAGTTGAAGATGAAACAATTTCATAAATTCGCAGGGGAAACCATTAGGCCCAGGGGCCTTTCCAGCGTTCAGTTCACCCAGAGCCTCTCCCAGTTCCTCCGCAGACAAGGGGAGGTCCAGTCGGGCTCGACCCTCATCCGAAAGCGCCCGAGGCGGGAGATCAGCCAGGAATTTGTCAATGTCCTCCGCCGCTAAAGACTCCCTGGGCGCGTATTGCGTCTCATAGTAGCGAGCAAAGGTCTCAGCCAGGACCTCCGGGTCAGTGATAGGGCTTCCCGCGTCGTCCCGGAGTCCAGGCAAGGGCTGGGCTTGAAAGGTACCCTGGCACAACCTGTAGAGCATCGAGCCGGACTTATCCCCCCATTGACAAATTCTACTCTGCATAGCCAGCCAGGTGTGGCGGGCTTCATCGAACAGTAAGGAATGATACATTTGTTGGAGATAAAGCAGTTGCCCCACCGCCGCGCCATTCTCTCCCGACGTGCAGTCGGCCTCCTGGTTACTAACCCGAGTCGCCGCCTCCGCTATGGCCCGCCCGCGGGTCCTACGATTTGCCGCGCACCACGCTATATCTACGCCTCTGAGCACCGGCTTTAGAGCCTCCCACAAGGTCATGGCGTCCGTATCAGGACCGTCGTTTTCGGTCAGGTAGTGCGCTATGGCCTCCCTCATGTGCGATCGGTAATCATCGCGCAGTAAGTGCCACGTAGCAAGGCGCCAACGGAATGGCTGTCTCTTCGTGCTTAAAAGTAGTGTCAATGAAACCGGGGAGTGATCCGACAGACCCCTAGGGAGTATTGCGGTAGAGCCCACTCGTCCTATCCAGGGCTGGGGGACAAAAAGGTAGTCAAGACGAGAAAAGGATTTGTGAACAGCCGACACATACGTGTATTCACGCTCACATGCATGCTGATAACGCCAAGCATCCACCCAACCCAGCCCCCGCACCAATCTGCTCAGTTTTGTCGAAGCCTCAGGCAACTGATCACCCCCGGGCCTACAGCGATCCAGCCTCCCATTCATCACGTCATTCCAGTCACCTCCCACGATTGTTAACACATGCGGGATTTCGGCCCATACATCAAACAGCCGCTCCAAAAGGGCATCCTGCAGCGGGGGCGGCGCATAGACACTGCCAAACACCACAGGCTCCTCCCCCACCTTTCCTTTGACCAAGGCAAACCTGCCATGCGCATCCAGCCACTGCGTTTCATGCGAATAGTTCACACGACGGTGTATCAATATCGCAACTCCTCTAGAGCCCCTCGTAAACCCTGCATGGAACACCTGATCATAACCATATCTACGTAAGCTAAGGGTTTTTGTGCCCATGAGATGGGTTTCCTGGAGGAGCAGAACGTCCGCCTTTTCCTTCTTCCCCATACGCAAAACTGCTCCCCTCTTAATTCTGTCAAGCACCCCTCTTACATTCCAGCTCAAAATGCGCAATGAAGCTCGTGGGGGTTCCGCCCCCTGTCCGTCAGTCGCCATTAGGGGGCCAAAACTTTGGTTCGTCGGGCAACCGAGGCCACATACAGACTCTTATCATCCTCCAGACACTCACATACACCGTGCTCACCCCAGGCCCACCCACTTCCACAACTCCCCCCCAACCCCCTACCCATCCCCCCGCCAACCCCCCCGGACCCCAAACTATACCAACAACCCCCCCTCCAGCCCCCCACCCCATACCTCAGCAACATTGAAGTACCTGTCGCGGTGCAGGCGATCCCAGACCCCCAACGGGAGGTCGGAGATCCACAACACCAATGGATCCCTCCCAACTACCCACTAAGTGTCCAACTACCCTCCACCCAACGTGGGAACGAACTCCGGGAGAAGACCCGCTCTTTCTCGAGCGCCTCCCGACTCATGATCCACCCACGGATCACTATGTATTACGCAGTAGTCCTGATGGCTAGTCCGATGTCCGGATCCGTCTGACCTGCACCTCTATGCACCTTCACGGCCCCATGAGCCGGAAACATCTATTAGGGCCAGTACGTCAGAGGGACTCAAGACTTCAAAGGGGAAGAATCCGTCGCCTCAGTGTCCTCCACAGTCTTCTCCCGGGAAGGCGGGCGCTTCTTGGAGCGCGCTCTCCAGTTACTCCTGCTGCGTGACCTGCGGGGCACCTTCTTGGGTTCCGACGTGGAGGACGAATCCAAGCCCCTCCTCGGAGGGGTGTGCACCTTGACCCGCACCGTCTCGTCCATCCATTCAAATACATCCTCCGGAGAGTTGAAGAATTGAGTGCGAGATTGAAACACCACCCGCAAGCGGGCCGGGTAGAGCAGGGCATACGGGATTTTTAACTCACGAAGGCGTGCTTTCGCTGCCGTGAAGGATTGTCGTTGTTGTTGGACCAGTCTGGTGTAGTCAGGGAAAATCAGGATTTTGTGGTTTTCAAACATGAGGGGGTCCTGAGCGCGGGCCTGACGTAGGATGGTGTCCCTGTCGTGATAGTTGAGCAGTTTGGCTATCACAGCCCGGGGGCGAGCCCCAGTGGGCGGCTTCGGAATCAAGGCCCGGTGGGCCCGCTCGATGATGAAGCAGCGCGAAAGGGATTCCGGCGGAAGCCACCCCTCCAGCCACTGAGTCAAAAAGGCCTCCATATTCCCCTTCTCGCAGTCCTCCGGAAAGCCCACAAAGCGCAAGTTATTTCTTCTGGCCCGTCCTTCCGCGTCCTCCACTCGCATCGCCAGGCCCTTTTGGATTCCCTCCATGGCAGCTACCTTCTTCTTGAGGATCACTACGTCGTCCTCTACCTCCGTAATCCTGGTCTCGGTTTCTGTGATGCGGGCAACAGCGTTGCGCAAATCCTGTCGCAGCAGGGTAACATCCGCCCCGACCGCACCGATCTTCGCGTCCAGCATATCTCTAGATTGCGTGATGGCCGTCATTAGCGCCGCATTATCCGGTCCCGAGCTCTGCTGTCCTCCTGTGGCCCCCGCACCCCCACTCGGCCCCGCAAATTTATCCATCGGGCCCTGCTTGGAAGAGCCACCGCTGTTGTTCCCTCTAGTCATAGTTCTCGTGGGGCTCACGCCCGTTTACCGGGAATGGCGGGGTACAGAGACAGCCCCAACCGAACTCGTAGCGTCCAATGAGTAGCAACCCAAGCAGGCCCAGCGCACTGTTCCACTGGAGGTGTCCCACGCCACCGCACAACCAAGAGTCAAGCCACTTTAGGAGGGCCCCGTGGCGGAGGCAGGATATCTGAGAGTGGCTGTGCCCACCAACACAGGAGATGCCGAAGCCAGCCCCGGCCCCTTTTCTTGGCACTCGGCAAAGACGGCCGTCAGCAATCCACTAGCGCCCAAGAGTGCCGTCGTATTAGGCCAATGTCCCCCACCGCGGTCCGGCCCGACCGCCGAATAATTGGCAGTGCCCCGCTGGTGCCCCTGGCACAGAGGGCTGGAGCAGGATCGATTGGAGGTGATTGGGGGGGGGGGGGGGGGGGGAGGGAGGGTTGTTGGTGCTACAATGGGGAGTAGCGAGAGAGCGGGTGACTGCCGTCTCTTAACGCTCCGAGGGCCACAAACCCCGCGGTCCGACTCGGCCGCCGAACGGGCCAGGCACCTCCGCAAGAGCGTCCCCTCCCCCACCAGGCCGCGCACCACGCGGCTCCCCCTTACCGCACCGTAGGAGTCTGGTCGCTGGTCACACCGCCGGAAGGTCGCCGACACCGCTCTCTCCACGCCAGGTGTGCTTTGCCGCGGCTCCACAGGTCGCGCGGGCGGGGCGGCTCCCCACACCCCAGCCGGTCCGGCGTCGCCTCACTTCCGGGCGGGGCACCCACAAATCCAGGCCCCGGCTCCGGTGCCCGATGTAGGCCGCACCGCGGTCTCTGTTCTGCGCTGCCGGGGGCGACAGAGATCACGCCTCCGGGGCCCCAAAATCGCCGTCTAGCCGTCTCCCCCAGTTCCCTCGGACAGCCGCTCACTGCAGGGTGGACAGAGGTCGGGGCGACGCAGGATATTTGGAAGGATCACAGGCGGCGGGACGGAGCTCGCTCAAGCTACGTCCGCCATGCTCGCCGTCTTGGCCACGCCCCCAATAGTTATAACTTTTGCAAATGTGACACCTATAGCATTTGTAATGCAATATGTGTCGTATTTACGTGAATTAGATGTATTGATATTAGAAATAATGTCTTTTAATTTTTTTTATAATTAATACTTAAATAAAAGTTATTGTAATTGAGTCGGTGGAAGGGTGAAGTGGGTGGGGCAGCAAGTTGAAGTGGAGAGAAAGGAGGGTGAAGTTGGGAGAGAGGAAGGTGAGACAGAGAAAAAATGGTGAGGTGTGAGAGAGTAGAAAAGATAAAGCCCATAGGAACCAGGCCTGGGTACAGGGAGGTGCATCCTACACGAGGGACTTCGAGAGAGTGACTGGCTTTTGACCTGAAACATCTCCACATCTCCCTGGAATCATCTAATCCAGGCACTACTTTGATAGGGAGCTAGTGCTCCTAACTTACCTGAAAGACCACTGGGCCATGGGTTTCTGCACCAGTCCAGGTTGGGGGGGCGTGGGGGTTGGGAAGTGTGGAGGTTCAGCATAGACATACAGTGGTCCAGGGTTGCAGGCCGCTCCTCCTACCACTCAGTGCGCCCCCCATGCCATGCAATCCGACGTGTTCGGTGTTCTCACCTCAAACGACTGCAGTCAGTAACAGAGCAGTCGCTCAAAAATTCAGGCAGGGGTTTTTCTCTTTGTCGGCAGGCGTCACAACATTTAGAACACAGGTGAAACCTCAGAGATCGACACGCCAGCTCCTACCTTGACCGTCTGCTGTGCTTTCCCCTCTTCCAGAGCTCCGCTGCAGTTCTTTAAGCAGCCAGTGTCCTGACCCTCATGAGCGCCGGGGCTGGCCGTCTCCACACAGCCCGAGGTCATCTAGCCTCTCGGGCTGTCTCTGCTTGCGGCGGTGATTTCTCCCCTGGGGCTTCGGCATCTCAGAGCAAAGTCCGCTGCAGGCCAGCAGCCTGGCTGTACCTCCTTCTGCCGCACAGCCACACCATACCTCGATTCCTCAGGCCACCAAGTGGCCGGCGCTCTGATGCATTTGTGTTCTTTTATCAGCTGCCAGTATGTACACAACCCGGGTCCGGTTAGTGACCCGGTTTCACTCTAGGCCCCCATGCCGCATAAGCCCAAGCACATGGCCACGTCCCCTCCTCTGGGGCTCCAACGACCTCCCTCTTCAGGTAGCTGCTCAGCCACACAGCACCTCACTTCTTCCGGGAGAGACTTTTCTAATATGGCCTTGTGCCAGATAGAACTAATAACCTCCTTTAAGATCAGGATGGAGCAGGATGACAGCGTGGTGTGAGGGCGCTGTTCTCTAGCACATCTCCTCCGCCATATTGCATAGTCACGCCCCCTTCAAATAAACCCTATGATGTTTGAGATGGTTGGGCATGGGCAAGGAGGAAATTCTTTTTTACATTAATTGTTCTAAAAGAAAAATTAAATAGAATGGTCAATGTAACTTTTTATGCGGAGGGATTTTGATTTTAAGCTGATGCCACAAAATGCTTCTTTTTACCCTCCTCTTAAGATAATTTATGAAACCAGCCTAACAGAATGAGCAATCCACATAAAGGCACAACTCACATGCCGATCTGCTGTCAGAATTTAAAAGACCGTGGTTGGCGAGTGCTGAGAGAACGCTGCTCCACCGCACATCACCGCAAAATTTGTGGGAAGAGGAGTGGCTTACAGCTGAAGTCATTTTTGAAAACAATTTCTGGTCTGGACCTTGCGACTGGTATGAGCGCAGGCGGTCGCTTGAGGTTGTGAACACAACGTGATCTTATGCAGTGGCTCAAAAAATTGGTGACGCCCTGAAGAAATTGCCCGAAATAGAAGGGGCAATGAAACATGTCGGCAAGTGGAATATGGCTAGATAGGGATTAGCCAGTCCCATCTTTTTACATTCCATGACCAACACGAAAGAAACAGAATAAAGATAAGTCTCGTGTTGCTTGTGGCTTTTACGTATTTGTTTGTGCTCACGTATTGTGGTTGTTTGTTTTGTCCCATCACTGCATTCTTTTACAAACACTGTTTTGTTTGTTATGTGGACACAGATTTTTCTTTAGAGCTTGATGGCGCCAATGATGAGATCAGGGCAATCCTGGTGAGTACCTGCCAGGTTCCCGTTGGTGGTTCGCCCGTGAGGTGCCATCTCGCTCACACACACTTTTTTCTAATTTCTTTATTCTTCCAATGTGGGCACATAAGTGTGTGTTATTTGTTGTCTCACAACTGTTGATTGTTTTTCCTCAAGGGTTTGGGCAACTATTTTACTTGTAGGCATAGTTTGGTGTTACCTCCTACCTCAATCATCAAAAGTGAGGAGTACTGTGCAAAAAGGTTTGCAGCTGATGGTTCACCAAGAATATATTAAATTGTTTATGCCTGGCTGGTCTAGGTCTTGTTTTGAAATTAAAGAATTTAAAAGACGTCAGCGCTTCGCAGTGAAATGGATAAAAAAAAAAGTGAAAGTGAAAGGCATGCCGTGAGCGTGCACATCGGTGTGCCCTGCGGCTCATGCCCAGTGGCGGGGCATGCGGGGTTCTCCGCTGTGCTGGAGAAGTGCTCCGTGGCTCGCGAGGCCGTGGGAGGGGGCCGACAAAGCAACAAAAAAGCAGCCCCTTCACACCATGCTGCACACCAGAGGAGCCTGCCTGCCTGAGAAGAGCTACCGTGAGGCAACCAAGGCAGATGAGTGACGGCACTGCAGTGCCTGCGAGCGCCGCACCTCACCAGCCTGTGATTGCTTTTAAGCCGCAGTGGGAGCTTAACTGTAATGTACAATTGCGTGTGGCTTGCAGTTATTTCCTTTCCTGAAAGTAGAGGCCGGGCCACCACTTCATAGGGCCCTTTTAAATACAATGGCTACTCCGTGTGCCACTGACTCACCCCGCATTAAGGGAGACAGGAGATGAACATCCCGAGCAATGGAGCGCGTGTGCACTAAATTCAGATATTTTGAGGGTCTGTACTGTAGAGATCACCCAAGTCACGTATAAAAACCTATGGATGCAAGTGGAAAACAGGCCACGTTCATTAATCATAAATCCTGGGTCGGAAGCCCGATAGCTGTAAAACTAAACACACTGTACAAAAGCAGAAGATAATCAGGTAATCAAGAACCATAGAACAGAAGAAAGATTCTACCACATTTTTGCTCAACGGTCTTAGTCCCAGACAGTGAACCGAGTCCAGACTTCAGCAATAAGTTCATAGGAGACTCATGTTTTAAAAGAAGCAACAACCAAGCCATCGATATAGGAGGCACTTACTGGAGACAAAGTTTCCTACAGACTTAATTAGAAAATAAAAGATTGAAACAACCAAATGTTTTATAGAAGAAAGTTAAATTAGGTCAAACATCAGTGAAGAGGTAGCTTGACTCCAAAAAAGAAATGCAATGAAATACTGAAATGTACTACGATTGATTGGACAGTAGGCCAGGGGCATAGGAGATAAGGGAGTGTGTTTCTTCAAGTTCATCTCTTCATCAAGTGGGGAGGAGTAGTGTGCCAGGCCCACGTCCACCTAGCTCATGTACGCGATGAGGAGTTGTGAAATAGGAGGCCAGGGCATATGACCGATGCAGCTGTAGGAAGAGGAATACTGTAACGAACCATGTCCTTGAGTTAGATGTAGAAATCCGTATGTATAATGTAATCAATTACACAGAGTTGAAGCGTCTGACAGGATGCACACATCTAGTAACAACCATTTCAAAATATGAACTGCACTAGTAAGGGGAGCGGTATCTAGCTCATGGTAGTGGACACAGCAACTCAAAATTAACATTTTCAATTCATTTGACCAAACTATTGGTCAAAGAACTCTAATGCTCTTTCTGAAAAAGCCACAAGCTTAAGATTTGTAACTTGCAAAACTGGTGCAGCAAAGAACCTCTACAGTTAATATGCAGTAAGTCTCCTGTACAATGTCAATGGCGCAGGGTTTATTGAGGCCACATGCTGTGAAGCCTGTTCCAGACTGGTTTTTCATCCAGCCTGCCATAAAAATGGTTGGTACATTGGATGAGGCCATAACTGGGTGAGAGCAGACATAATTACTGTCTCCAGGTAACAGCCTGTTATTGGAAGTACTTATCCGAGTACACAAGGAGGAAGCCACCAATTGAAACATTGCTTTTTATGACTTGAGACCTGGCTAAATTATTCCTGTGTTCCGGATATCGTTTGGCCATCGGGAAGGGTAACTCACTGGTACATTGTGATAGAACATACAAAAGGGGGTGGGGGCGATAGCTTTCAGGCATCCTGTGCAGTAGTCTACTTTTGAGTTGCCTGACCTTCAGGATGTCGAGAACCTCAGCTTTCATCTTTCGCACAGTCATGTTTTTCTGGTGACATTAACATAGTCCACAGCACACGCAAAGTACAGTCCAAACAATATTATAAAGTCAGTATAGACAATCGTGTTTTCTTTTATTGTTCTTCTGTTCAGCTGTTTTAATTTCTTAGCTAAAACGTGTTTTGTCACAATTTGGGCACAATATCCACGACTTCTTCAGGGCTATATCTTCTTTGTAAAATACTTCTCTTACAGTGATAATTCCATCCCGCAGGATATAATAATTAGCTCCACCTCAAGTATCCTGTATATACCTTCCTCAAAGCTGTGTAGCCAATCTTCAATCATAAGGAAAAGGAACCGTGTGTGCGGGGAATGCACCACATATTAGTATGTTGTTGGACAGTGTACTCGCAGAGAGGGGCATATAACGGAATCCACATATCGGAACGGATACGCACTTTTATATTTCCCCAGATCTGAAGAATATATGGATTAAAGTTCATATTTAAGGACACCTAAACTTTACTTAACGGCGTTCTCACCACAAACTAAGACTTCCATTCTGGAACAGACTAATATGTGGTGCATTCCCCACACATGGGGTTCCTTTTCCTTATGATTGACTAAGAAACTAAAACAGCTGGACTGTACTTTGCGTGTGCTGGAGACCTTGTTAATGTTGCTTTGTTGGCTTTGACCACACAGTGAGGAGAAGGGTGGTTCTCTCTACCTTGCAGCACCGCTTTCTGAATAAGTTGTGGAATTTATCAGATTATGAACATCCTAGAGGTGCGCCAAAACCCATTTCTCTCAAGTATCTTTTTCTGGTGCACTGATTTATCGCCCCTTGGGTTACGCTGGTAATTTTATTCAATCTTGGGAGGCGTCTTTGGCCCCGACCCTACTGCTCTGGGCTAATTTCACTTTGTTGGGATATCACACTGATGACCTCTCGGATCACCTGGTGGCTACTTTAATTGAGACCATGACATCTCTCAATCTGCCTCAGCTTGTAACTCTACCAACTCATGCTGAAGGACATATTATTGCACTTGTGTTCTCCAACTGCTCTTTGATTATCAGCCCCTCTAAGCATATTCTCCGGTCCAACCATTTTTTATTTCATTTAAGTGGGAGACTGTGAATTCAATTTAGCATGCCCGTCCTGATGGTCGTACTTTTTTCTGTACCTGAAAGAAGGTAAATGTTGCTGACTGGGTGAAACTTCTTGCCAATTCTACCCCCTCCAATTAATGATGTGTCAACCTGGTATGGAGACTGTTAATACTTGGCTTGTGGGTCAAGCTGATGCTTTGGCCCTCGAACAAGTGGTAACAAAGGAGTGCCAGTTGCCCGTGAGACCTGATGATTTGGTCAGTAAGTTGGACCAGTCAGGCCAATTTCCCTATGGCAATCGCCTGAGGCCCTTTTAAAGTGTAAATCAGGATCCCCTTTGGATGCCTGTCCTCCTGCATTGCTGACAGCTGGGACAAATGCCATTAACGCATCCAAAACACCACCGCCCGGCTGATCCTCAACATCCCTCGTCGCAGCCACATCACCCCCCACCTGAGAGACCTACACTGGCTCCCCGTCGACAAAAGGATCACCTTCAGACCACTCAGACCACTCACCCACGCACACAAAGCACTACACAACACCGCCAACTCCGCTATGCCTCAGGCGGCAGATCCTTCTCCTTCCTCACCGCTAAGACCTGGAACACCCTGCCTACCCTCCTGCGGCAGACCCAAGACCTACTCACCTTCCGAAGACTCCTCAAGACCTGGCTCTTCGAGAAGTAGCAGCACCTCCAGCGCCCACGCCGCACCGTTCCCCCCCCCCCCCCGCTCAGCACCTTGAGAGTTAGCGCGTTTTACAAGTAGATTGATTGAACCCAGTGAGTAATAGAATTTTTAAATTTCTCCTTACCGTCCGGTGTTCTGCTAGACACCTGGAAACTTGCCTAAGTGATCTCCCTCCTCAAGAAGCCCTCTCTTGATTATCAGCAATTCTCTGCTGCCTGCCTTTGCCATAATGCTAGAAAAAATGGTTAAAGGTCAGCTCTCCGATTATTTGAATAAAGGCAAGCTGCTGCACCAAAGTCAATCCAGATTTAGTCCCCAGTCATAGCATGGAGACTGCGCTTCAAGAGATTTTTGAAAATCTGCTGATATCTAGAAGTCGATCATGGCAGTGCCATATCTCTTTGGACTATTATCAACAGGACTCACAAGGCTTCAATACCAACCGTAACAGACAGGGCACACATAGATTTGCCACTTTTTCCAATTCCTCATTTGGGAGTGGGTCTGAAAGTGATTCGGACAGACCAAGCACTAGTACAAACCAACAGTCATATCAACAAAGACCAATACTTCAACAGGGCCCCTCATACCAACAGGGTCCGGCATATCAGGACACGTACGGCCCAACTGCTCCACATCCTCATTTTTTAGGAGACCCCACGTGGACAAATAGAGATCCAGGCTTGTCCAGACCACAGAGATGGAACCGAGGAAAGATCAACCAGCGGGGCAACACGAGGGTCTGATTTCAACAACAGAACCATGGAGAAATCCGAACATGGCGCTAAACCTATCGCTGGTAGATATCCCAGGACAGAGGTTGGAAGAACCAGAGAGGGTTTCTAATATGGCATCAGACCCACTGAGGATAACCATTGGATGCTTGAATATACAAAATGATAAAAACCCTATCATCAACATCTCAAAGCATACCCTAAGTATAGCAGAACATGACATTCTAGCCAAAGGGTTGTCATTCATCCCCACGTCTCCACCCAACATTCAATGTAAAACTTGTGTTACAGCAGTTCTTCCAGAAAATTCGCCTCAAGTATTTCTATGTGAAACCTGACGAATATCACAAAAACCAGCAGCCACCAATTTCCGCCCTCCATTCACCTTCACTCCGGCCACATACATGATGAGTGAAAAAATTGTGGCTTTTGAAAAGCTAGCGACGACAGAAGTAATGGATCTACCTGGAAACAATACTAAATACATCAAACACAATATTACTAAAGCTGAAAGACAGGCACTACATTCTCGAAGTAACAACCAGAATATTGTAATAAAAACAGCTGACAAAGGGGGTGCAGTGGTTGTTCAGAAAACGGAAGAATACGTAAAGGAAATCCTTTAACAATTGAGCTGTGAGGTCAGCTACAAGAAAATTAATGGAGATCCTACCAAGGAGATTGCTAGAACAATACATGAACTCACTTCTAACGGACTTGCAGACAGATTCCTTTCAGAACCTGAATATACGTTTTTGAACAAGGCAAATGCCAGGATACCCACAATATATACCATCCCCAAGATACATAAGAATTCCCAGAATCCCCCCGGCAGGCCGATCATTTCAGGATGCGGTTCTATTCTAGAACCCCTGAACCAATTCATAGATAGCTTTGTACAACCTATGGTATTAGAAACACGCTCCTACCTCCGCGACACGATGCATACGTTCCAATTGATGGAAGACCAACCCTTTGATAAGACGTCACAGTACTTCGTGACACTCGATGTGTGTTCACTATACACAAGCATCCCACAAAATTATCCAGGGAGGTCAAAGAAGGGTACTTGAAAAACGCCCTTCACCAAGTTGGATACCAACCGACTTCACACTAAACCTACTCGAAATTGCCATGACAAAAAATGATTTAATCTTCAAAGGAAAATTTTTCTATCAATGCAAAGGAGTTGCAATGGGGGCTGAATTTGCTCCTAGTCTGGCAAATCTATACATGGACCACTACGAAGATCAGTACATCTACAGTGACTTAAATCCATACTTGCACAATCTAATGCTATGGAAGCGCTATATGACAACAACATGATGGTATGGACAGGAACCGAGGAAGCTTTGTTTGAATTCAACACTTGGCTCAGTGCGCGTTCCCCCGATATCCAGTTCACGATGTCACACAATAAAGACTCAATACCATTTTTGGACCTCAAACTAGAAATTGAAGATGGAAGGATCATGATGAATCTGTATAAAAAAACCATCAGATCGTAATACTCTTCTTAAATACGACTCACATCACCCACGGAATCTAAGAGATAACCTGCCGTACGGGCAATTCTTGAGACTGCGCCACAATTGTTCAAGGTGACAGGATTACTTTAAGGAATCTGACATCCTGATTTCCAAACTGAAGGACAGAGGATATCCCAAAGGCCTCCGGAACCGAGCAAGAAAGAGGGTGTGGTACAGACCTTGTGAAACCTAAGAAGAGCAGATGAACAAACTCATTTGCGTGACCACCTTCAACACCAGAAGCCACTAGATCAAAAAGGTTATTGAAAAATACTGGAACTTTGTAGGAAGTGAAATCAACATGACAGAGGAACCGATGTTTTCATTAGAAAGGGCTAAAATCATTAAAGACTTTGTGGTATCTTCCTATTTCGAAACACCCGAGGCACCAGATATCAGGCAACAACTATGCTTACCCCCAGTGACTGGACACCAGAAATGCGGACATTGTAAGGCTTGCAAATTCACCCCAGTTGGGACCACATTCACACATTTCGGCAAAACATACTGCCTAACGCAATTCACCAACTGTAACAGTCAGACCCTGATATATATTTTTTTTTTTTGCAGAGTTTTATATAGCGCGAACTAGACCCGAACCGAATCAGTTATCAGAGCGCTTTACATAGCACCAGTTACGTTACATGAGGACACACTTTCCTTTTAGGCACAGGGAGATTAAGTGATTTGCCCAGAATCACAGGGGGTTTTTGGCGTCGTTCCCGAGACTCAAACCCAGATCCCCAGGTCCGAGGTCGAGCGCCTTAGCCGTTAGGCCAACCCCTCTCCCCATATGCCATCAGATGCCCCTGCCAAAAGATTTATGTAGGCCAAACCACACAAAAAGTGAAGAATAGGATCCTACAACACATAAGCATAATCAAATGTAAGGTTCAGGGAGCGCCTTTAGTTGAACACTATCCCAGTGCTGGTGACACAACTGACAACACTGAATGGTGGGTACTGGAGAAGGCCACCCTACATCCTAGGGGAGGCAGCATGGCAAGCACCCTGAATTACCAAGAGTAAAGTTGGATCCACACTTTGAACTCTGTAAATCAGGGCCTAAATGAACATACAAGCAAATGGTTAACCTGTAGGCAATGTCCCCCCACGGGCGCCAGGAGCATCCAGCACAGCATACATGTTTAGCCACACACGACTTGGACAGTTACCATGCATGCGTCCTTGCCGTATATAGACAACCCGCTGTTCATGGCTACTTCAGTTACCACAATGTCCCTGTTAGCTCCCCCAATCACAGAGGATATAGGTCCTTTCAGACCTTGAAATGTTAAAATTGTCATACTGTGTAATAATGCTTGTCCATGCATTTTATGTTTCTTAAATGACCCATATCTGGTTTATCTGTTTCACTGTTTAAAAGTATTTGTTTTTGTACATACACTACCACAAGATGATGCGATTCGTTTATTCAATGCGTTACAGTACAATTTTTCTGATAACAATGAGCTGGGCAGACTATGTCGAACTCTATGTGGGTGAATCGTTGCAGACGTCTCTTAAATGACCCATGTTTGATTTATCCTTTTCATTGTTTAAATTATTTCTTTATGTACACACTACCACAATACGATGTGGTTCTTTTATTCCTCTTTAAATACAACGTGTAGATACTTAATGCGTGACTATTCCAACTTGTCTGATAACAGTGAACTCTGACGTACTGTCTTGAATAACTGTGTATAGGCCTTGAATCAATCTCCAATACCTAAGGTTTTGTGACAATTACAATCCCACTTCAGATTTCACATCTGAGCGCCGGGCTTTACCTTTCCCCAAACACAGGGTTTCATTTAGCAGCAGCGGACAGTACGCTGCACCCGTCACCTCCACACCGGGGTTCTGGCGGTTATTTAGACGCGATCACTGGCGGCGGCCGCATTCCCAAATCAACTCAGATGTACGAGGACCTCTCCCGCAGTAGATCAAGTAAGTCACCTTTAAAGGCATTGGCTCCTGCTAGCGTAATTTTGTTCTCCCAGTTCACATCCAGTCTTAGGGGAAGCGTTAAATAAATATCTTTTGGTTGCACATGTCTGGGCACGGTGCATTTCACCTTTTGAAGCCACCTGATAAATTTCACTATTGCTCATGTAAATGAGCGGCCCGGATTAAAATGTGTTCTTCGAGCAACCCGGTGCTATGTCAGTTCCTTTAAAAACATCAAAACCTTTGTTATGCCAGGAACATTACCGATAAAAACCCACGCTGGCTCCATTCTTTCACACGGCTTAATTTTCTTACTGCTCGAGCACAATAGCGGCCCGTTAAACTATCGGCCTATTAATCACCAGCCAAACGTTCTTACAGCTTTTAACTCTATTGGCCCAACCATCAATTACCACGGCTAGTGCCTCACAGACATGAAGGTTTGACTGCAGGCTATTTTTAACCACGCGGGAGACAGACACCCTAAATTGGTCTCCTCTGAGCTTCTTAATCACTTAATCATTGCATGACTTGCTTGGCGTATGGGCGATTTAGCCCCCCTTCCCCCTTTTTTGATCTACACAGATCTAGGATCGCCTTAGCAGCCACCCCCCAGAACTTCAACCGGATGATGAAGCTTGAAAACATTTAGGTATGTGTTTCTTCCATGTAAAATTATATGAAGCACCACGCTCCTAACATGGGCATATTTTAATACCATTCAAACCATTGCTCATTCCAGACGTCGACCTATCGGTGTGCGTTTTAGGTGTCGGCTGACACCTTCCTGCATTATTGCCTCAAGAGTATACCAATCTAGAAGCATCCCCTCCTACTGGTAAGCTCATAACACCAGTTGGCCATCTGTAACACATTCAATTTTATACACACCAACAAGACCTAGTTTTGACTTTCACCCTACAGGCTGTCCCCACCCCACCCCCTGTCCTGATGTAGACCTGCTCCGGATGCAAATAATATCCTGCCCCATCCCCCAGGGTCGAAACGTCGACGTTATTGTCTCCACCAGTCCATACAATCAACTAAACCAAACTGTAAAGGAAATCCCATGCTATCGTGATATGCTTGTAAAATTGGACCTGTCCATCAAAAAAGTCCCTTGCAATTGTTTATATTCACATGTCTTTGTTATCACTGCTTGTACAGCACTACAGTCACTAATTACCTAAAGTCACCCAAGACACACTTGAGCATTGTACAGTCTTTGTTTATGTATCTGGTCACTTGACAACCAATCTAAAGTCCTGTATAGTAAAGATACTACGCACTGCTAAAGAAAGAGCTGTGTTTATTATAATTTTTGTAATTTTGGTGTGTTTCTTACAAATATTTCCAGAGTACATATTACGTTGTACAAATTAGTTGGTAAACCCTACAGAACCATTTCTCCTTGCTATATATCTCTTTGGAAGTATATTATCATAATCAATTTGCATGCAATCTAGCTGGACTGTGGACCCAACATTTTAAGACTTTACCCTAGAGAAGTGGGTGGTGCCAGTAGGAAGCTAAACTAAACAACACCTGTATGGAGATACTGGATAGCACTTGGCAGTAGGGAAGTCCTAATGTTTGATTATACTCTACATGGGCAATGTTTCTACAGTCCGGAATTGAGCTTAACGCTCAAAGAACATGTCCAAGATAGTCAAAGACTTCTGGAATTACTCTCTGGAAAGTAATGCAGGCTGCACTTCAAAGTATTGATTCCACAGATATGCATTGATGTTATTTCAAAGTCTTCAGTTACTCAAAACTGGCTCCTGGGATTTCTAGGTTTTACAAGTGCCTGGGGTCCCCTATAAGAGAACTGTTCTGCCTCTCGGTTAAACAGTTTTACAAATTTATCAGCTGGAGACTAGTTTCTGATGTGTGAATTACAGAAGTATTTAAAATAGTTAGGGGTCCTCTAGGTCATATGTGCGTCCACACTTTGCGATATTTTAAAGATGGTCACCATCACCAGTTGTTTCTAGCTCAAGTAACTCTCCACTGCCCTGTTCAAGCCTGCCCTCCTCACCAATGTTGGAATTCTCCTGCATGTCTTTCTAGAAGTCCTATTTGGTCCAGCTGGGGGTTAACATGTCCTGATAATCCAGAACAGGATTCATCTTGTATATTAATTTATTTAGGACTACTCAGGCCTTAGAGGACTTTTGGTCAGAAGCTGTGCAGTTAACTGCCAAGACAGGGGCATCCAGGACCAAAAGTACAAATGATCTGGAGCAGTCTTGCTCAGCTGATGCTCCAGAAGGAACTTGTATTGCACCTCTATTACATAAAAGAAGTCTAACCTGGAGATCATAATTGGACTCTACGTTCTTTATATCTTTCAGGCATCACCACTGATCAGTTTCCTCTCCTACTCTAAACTCTAAGTTATTTGGCCTGTTGGGACAAATGGCTATACCGCGTTAACTGTTTTAATAAGGTAAGCACTATGCAGAGGGCACCAAGGCTTCTACAGTATTTTCGCTCAGTAATTTTGAAGTGTACAGTTATATTCTTATGGGGTTTTACTTTGAGATTGGTACTCAAACAGTCATGCATGGGCTTTAAATCAATATATCCAGTGTGTCCTCTGTCTTACCAAAAGTTATATTATACCTGTATAGACTAGGAAAATCTGTTTAAATACAAAAGGAGAAATTCAAAATATTTTTTAGGCATCTAAAAATCAAAGTAATCGAAGTAACAGGGTAATGGCCCACCGTGATTTAACATGTTTAAAGATTTAAAAATCAATATAATAAAGCAATTTACGTGATCGAAATGCTTACCTTGGCCGACAGCCTTTCCCAAATAGGAAGGGACATCCCTTGAGTAACTGGATCCACTTCACCAGTTGTTCGTATATGTTTCTATGGATAAAAATATTCAATAATCAAATACCTCACAAATATTTTTGGCAATCAGTTGTAGCTAAAAGTGGTTCTTTGCATTAAGAGTAAAGTAAATTCAGTAGGAGAGAAATAAACTTCAGATTGTACAATTCAGTAATCACTTGATAGGCGGAGCGAAATTAGCAATGGTGACCGATCAGGGTGTCCATCTTCACTACAAAACTTTCTCTAATGAAGTAAAAAGCTAACAAAAACAGAAAATTGAGATGGATGTTTCAAACTGTTTGATAAGCAATGTTGTGTTTTAAGTGATGCAAAATAATATCGAAGACATGTTACTGGTTGGCCTAACAACCAGATTATAATTACATTTATATAGCGCTTACTACCGCTGACGGCACTGAAGGGCGAGGTGCCTAGGTGGTTGGGGAGAGGGAAGGTTGACTTTTCCCCCCAGAGTTAATCTGTTCACAGAGGGTGAAGAACACAAACTTTAACAACAGTGTATCATGTGGTGAAACTGATACTGTTAAAGGATCGGTCCTGGATTTCCTGTGTGATGTGGCACTGGAACTGGCTGAGAGTTTTGGTTCAGTGGATAATTTAGATGCAACCCCTGGACTGATAGGCACGTTTTCTTGTGGTGCAGAACCAAGACCATGCTTTGAGGCATTCTATAATGCAGAGGACCATTTGATTTCTGGCGCAGACAATGCACCAATAAGGTTTGCTTCCTGGATTCTCCTGCAGCTTCGTCATAGCTCCTAAAGCATGAAAAAAGGGATACAAGCGACAACTTTTCACCAGGTCCTGTTGCTGCTCAAGAACATTTGTGAGATTTAGAGGAGCTGTAAGACTCAGGTTTGGTAAAGCTTACTCAAGGTCAATATCTCTGATCACCTGCTGAGGAACCAGTATTCTATCTCCAAGGCTATCAAACGTTAAGTCTCTCGAATGGGGAAGTGGTTGGAATACCTGAGAGGCACATGGCTCAAACTGAGCGGTTGGTCCAAGCTTTGATTCATTGTGGGATCTGAATCATCTATTTAGATATTGCTGTGCACACAATGCTTTATCTTGCGGTTGTTTTAACTTTTTTATGTATAGTTGAATGGTCTTTTCTTCCATATTTACTTGTCTTCACTTTAAAGATTGCTACCTTTTAATAGCATATTTATTCATATCTTTTCATACCCTCCATCTGTATAAGTTACTAGCAAAAAAGCTGATTCTGAGAAGAACATTTCCATTTAATTATCTCAGTCCCATTTTAACAAGCAGGTTGATACACAACACAGCCCAGATTAGCTTCCTTGACAATTCCATTGTTATGGCACTAGTCAAGTGGTTAGAAGAGGGAACAGGACCCCGTCTTGAATAAATACAATGTGCTCTGTGGCCACTGATTGTAGAACATTATCTTATAAAATAGACAATTCCCCGTCAGTACTGTACCCAAACAAGAAGAAATGAAATTGTCAGCTGCATCCACCTCATTTAAAGACATTAAAAAGAGCAAGTAGGAATTCCAGAAATTGGTTCCCAAATACCGAAAAACAGTAACATGGCCCTAACCTTCTGTTGGGACATTAATGTCATGTCTTAGCTTTAATTTATTCGATTTCTAGATGCAAGAGAACAGGTATGGTTGAACCCTCTGCAAATAGTTGGATCTGTGGGTTTTTTGTTTGAGTGATCATCATATTAGACACGGATTTACAAAGAAAAACAGTTTGCTAAGATCTCATGTGTCTTGGCTTCATCTGATAAGCAGCACATCGCTGTTTTATTAGATTCATTAAATGTCCTCAAAAAATAAGTTTTGATCAATATTGAGCTGTTGTGTTTGTACTAGTTGATTCAATGCCCATTAGATTCCCCATGTTAGACTAATGTTCTGATTTGTTACCTTTGCCTCAAATTGTAAAGCGCTCTGATATCCTTTGGGATCAAGTTCGCGCTATATAAAACTTTATAAATAAATAAATGTTTGCCTTTTCCCCAAGCAAAGTCTAAAAGACACTAAAACTCTAGGGAAAATGCATGGTTCCCAGATGACCTAACCTAAAGAGTAAGGGAACCAACCTTATCAAGGGTGACCTACTCAAATGGGAAACACAATCCTCACCTGTCATCTCAGGCAAGTTTATCAGGCTGCCATTGCAGACTAGTGGCTTGTGTTGTGGGGGTTCAAGCGGGAAACCAAAAACATCTGCTGCCCCAACGTGCCCTGTATACCTCTTCAACCCGAGCCAAATCTTGCTGGTCCCCCATACCCTCCTCCCTTCTATACAGCTGCTTCAAAACTACTGTATCCTAGCACTGTCACTCTTGCAGCACATATTCAGGTAGAGGAGTGGGTCAAACTCTTGCAGACAGCCTGCAAGAATGCAGAGCTGTCAATCTGAGGTGCTTTTGTAGGTTATAGTAAACTGCTTGGTTTTGCTGGTACATGCCACTAGAACAATCTAATCAAACCCCAGCCTACTGTCAAAAATGCTATGAAAGGAAAAATGTACTTCATGGAACTACTTCACGGTAGTTCAAGTATTCTTACTTTACTGTTTCCACACTTCACAACTAGATGGAAAATATCTGCATGGCTGTCAGGATCTTAAAAAACAGTCACTTAACAATGATGTTGCTTTAAATGTTTGGTTAAGGAACCCAGAATGAGTGTTCTCTCCCGATATACTGGTCCCCTCCCAAAACCTCCTCAAGCGCCACAACACAATCCTATATGTTTTGTTCCTAATATGAATGGCTGGTGCATGGTATAAGCTTAATGAAGGCATTTTAGGAAAGAAAAAGTGCACGAACTAAGAGTAGCAGAATACTCGTTCAGTTTTTTATATTTCATTACTCAGTTATTCGATTAGTTCTTCTTTCTCAAAGTATTTGGAATGAATTCCATAATTGTAATGCTAAGAGGTATGAAGTTGCAGCCAAGAAATAATACTTCTAAATGATGACAGGAAGCAAACGTAGCTGTCCCATACCTTTCTGCAATAATATAGCTTATTTGGAAATCCAGTTTTTAGGTATTAGTGCTGGTGGAACGAGCAATATTGAAGCCTGAAAGTAGTTTAACTCATGTGCTTTTGAGAGGCATGAGGCCTACCACCTGGAACAGTGGCATGGATCCCATGCTGGGTAAAATCACCCCTGCAAAAATGATACAACTTTTGAAATGTGCTCATTCTTTTCACTTAGGATGTTATGGCCCTGGAAACATCCAAACGGTGTAGAAAATCCTCAGTTGAGAACCACAAGGCTTTTGTTTAAAAAAAAAAAAAAATGTATTTCCTTCTAAAAATGAGATTCCATCAATTTCATTGGAGCAAAATAGGGGACTGTACTCAGAACCAATTTATATTCATGTGAATCTAAATTTGGATCTTTCAGTGACAGAGCTTCCAGATCCCCAAACTTCTATACCGAGTTATCACAACTAAGAAACCTATTTTGCATGTAAAAAGGTCTATGTCACGGAATGCCAAAGGCGCAAGAAGTTTCTGCATTAAAGAAGCAAAGAGGGCATCCCATTGAGGAGGAGGTTCTGCCACTGGAAGATTTAAAACCTAGAATGCCATCAATATGCTTTAGAACAACCTAATTTTTTAAGACGAAATTGTCTTTAGGTCTTTTAAAACAGGTCACAATTGCTAGGACTGGAGGTAATCTATGTCATTATCAGCCAGTATCCTGACTCAGGAAAAAATACTTAGAGCAATACAAGAGCAGAGTCACAAAAATAAAGACAAGTGTTTATTGATTAATAGTAGAGTTGTTCCTTGGTACCCACAAGACTACTGCTAATTGCTGACAAGCCTAGGTGAGCTATGCAATTTATTTAGGTACAAAGCTTTAAAGTTAATTTGTCAGGAAAATGCAGCTAGAAATCAGCATCAGGACTGAAAAACAAATCTATCTCAGACAAAATGTGGCAAGAGTATCATATCTCTAAGTTGTTGGAAATATCTACTTTTTTGAGAGTCCTGAGAATCAAGGCAGTTAAATGAAAGTTGCAGAAAGCATCCCCTGAGAAATTCTCTTGTTATCCCCGACAAAAGATGAACTGAGTATAGAGATCATTGACAGATAGTTCTCGGTCGCAAAAAGATCGCTCTTGGGTAAAGACTGAATTGCGACATGATTATTTTATCAGCCGAAATTTAAAAAAAATGTAAGTAGTGATTCCCCACTCTGCACTGGTCAGTGTTCCAAAATTCTTGTGTACCTTGTGCCTACTCTCAGGGTTTCGACTGCCCACAAAACTCAAATTAAATCTGAAAAATCTTTAAATGTGTTTCATCCCTTATGGGGCTTCGTCAGGACGATAAATATCTCATTTTTGTATTTTCATCTATCTGGTGCTCATCAATTTCAACTAATTAAAAACACTTTAAGCAATTTAATTGATCGTGCAATGCTGCTTTGATCCTCGTGCTTACCAGGAGGCGGCTGGGATATTTGACTGGCTGAGAGGTAGGCCAGTGACATCCTGAGGGTGAGCCATGGGGAAGAGGATGCTGAGCAGCCTCCAGGAGCTAAAGTGAGAGGAGGAAACCCTTTCTTATTTTATCTGCCATTCCAGATGAGCACCATACCTTTTACAGAAGGTGCCTACATGCATATTGCTTATCATATCCAGTTGAAAATCTATAGGGAATATGAAGTATTCTAGCATCTCCGACTAAGTGACTATGATGACACCACATCGTCCTTTTCTTCCATCAGGCTCTGCCAAGTTGATGGAAGAGACTTAAAACTCCCTATATCTATGCTTAAGGTGGAGGGATAAACACTACCATTTGTAGCCTTTTTGTTGTTGTTGTCTCCCGAGCCATGTGTATGGCTAACTTTTTTCCTCCGACATGAAGGAAGCAATGGGAACACATGTATGCTGGTAAAGTACAACAATATTTTTGGTTAGTTGTATAGTCATCGGCTGGCAGTGCAAGCTAAATCCATATAAGAGAGCTGTTTTTTACCCCTCCTCAAAACAGAAGTGGGGGAAGTTTATGGTGGGCTTTTTGAGGCAATATTTTTGTTTGGGTAGTATATGTTGCACTGCTGGAAGCCCTAGAAATATTTGGAAGCAGGTAGGTAAGGTCTAGATCATAGGAACCATGTCATATGGGCTGTTTCTACTAGAGGCAGCCCAAAGCGTAACATTCAAATAGACATAACAATCTGGTAAAACAGAACAACTGAACAATGAAGAAGAGTAATTTTCTAAGTGTGCAACTGTTGTAGGTCCTGCAGGACCTCCTCAAAATATTATTTTGAAGCACTCTGACTACACAATCATTTGAATATCAGCAAACTTTAGATTTCAAATAATTAAAAGAAAACAACGAAGCAAAAGAAGTGAGCACATGATGCAACAAACATAGCCAAGCCATAACAGATGATAGCGTGCATGAAGACAAAAATACCATGAGCATAACAAATATGTCATGAGTACATCGACTTATAGTAAGGAAGCTCATTACAACACAAGCAGACAAATGATTTCAAAGACACAATGCAGTGCCCTTACATGAATGATTGCTTAACAACTCGTTAGAAAACAAGGACAACAACAAGTGCTGCAAGCATCCTACCTTTCGAATTGTACACGTATTAGCCTAAAAGTCCGGAAAATATGAATGACCCCATCAGGACCATTTAGTTTTAATGAGTAAAACAGAGCACAGACACAGAACATTGAACAGGGTTTTGCAAACGTGTTTTACGTATCAAGAGTTCACTTTCTGCCCACAGTGAGTAGCAAGAAACACATTTGACAGCAAGTCACGTTTTTATACACCCATTTATGCTGGCACACGTAATAAAATCAGATATACATGTTAACACACGTCTTCCCTATAAAATAACTCACTGCAGGGTAAGCATTTTCTTTTGAAACAAAGATGTCTAAAACTAATTCAAAATGTTTCAATGAACAGTGACAGTGTAGAAGAGTGCATACGGGCAATTAGGTTTTGAAGCACATGTTGGCCAGTCTAAATAACACAACGTAAATCGGGATCCGCATCCAAAATGGCTAGAAAGTTGCTTCTGTTAACGCTTCTTTCCTAGCTTCATGTTTCACATTTTTTTTTTATTTAGGTAGTGATTATTACCATTTACCACAAGGTTCTCTTTGAATCTCTTCCACTTCACAACCCTTTTTGCTATATTATTTCTACGGCTTGGTCTTGCCGTGGAACAACGCACCGCCAGGCAAAGAGCGCCATAACTGCCCAGAACAAACCCAGTAATATAATTCGTCGGAAGACATTAGGGCAGAGGCGGCCGCCAGGGACTGAAAATGTCAGATGAAAGCTACTGCTTTTAACAAACAAAATCACTGAAATTCACTTCAATATAACTCATGCCCCCACCATGCACAGGTTTCTTACCAATGATCTCACTGCAAATGTTGTAGTGATGTTTTCAATGATGTCATAGAATATGTCATAACTAATATAATATGTGGGGTAATGAGTAATGCATGGCGAGGGCGCGGTTCATAGTTACCTTAAGGCACAAGTTAAAGTTTCTTGAGTTAATCATCATTGGTAAATTTCAGTGATTTTGTTCATTTAAAAACTGAGCTTTTCACCTAACTATAATTCCCTTAACCCAACTATATTTCCCTTAACCCTTTGGTTTTTTTCAGTGAATTTTAAGGGTTTTTAAAAATGTAAATAATGTCAAGTAATTTATTACCATACCCAAATTTCACATCAATTTAACCTTTGTTTGTCTAGTTTTTATTTTACGTATAGGGATAAGTTATTTCCAAACGCAAGGCTAACACCGCGAATAAGGCCATACATAGCGTGGGGTTGACCACAAGGCCTGGTAGCACCCCACGCAGGCAGTCAACCCATGCCTGTGCCAACATGGAGTTGGCCGCAGGAAAGCCAACCCCACGCCACCGCATTTAACACCAAAACATAAAAAGTTGGCGTACTGGCTTTATCAAAAGGGAGAGCATATTAAGATATTTAAAGCAAACCTATCATCTTTTTCCAAAAATCACCATTTTTTAAAACAAATCAATAATTCAATAATTCACCCAATGCAATGTTTGCCAATAATTCTTATTATGAACATATTTAATAAATTTTTTTTAAAAAAGAAATCAACCTGTCTGCGAGTATTTCTTTCTTTTAACATTGCATTTATGATGATTGCATTTGGTAGGCTGAAATATGTGAAAAGAAAAACTCAAATATATTTTTTGAATTTAAATAAATCCAACATGTCCGAGTCTTTACTTAAAACGTTTTTAGCCCACAACATGCAATGCTAAATAGAGTTCCAGGTCAAAGTGCTTAGAAAAATATGGTAAGTTCTCCTGGGATTATGAGGGATTTAATGACCCAGGAGACTTACATTTTTCATTAACAATTGTTTGGGGTCTGCTGCAAACAACATTTTGAAAAGAAATGCTTCATAGTGCCCCAGCCTCTTCTAGGGGCACCACAAGCATGAAACTAAGGAATTTTCAAATGCCAGAGGGCATTATGGGACATTCCTTCACAGAAGCAGTAGATATTAAATGAGTGCCTCCTGCTGCTCATTTATTATTCATTTCTTTGCTTTTAAAATTAATACGGGTGTCCCGATGCCCACCAGGAACACCCAGTTTATTTTTGTTTTGCTAGGGGCTGCGGGGAGAGCCCCAGGATCCCCGCAGCCCCGCCGACTCCCATGGTAGTACCAATCACAGGTGCCCGTGGGAGCTGGCAAGTTGTTTTTTTTCCCCAGATAATATTGGGGAGGGAGATGTGCGACCCCCACCCGAGCCTTTATGGCTCCTGG
Organism: Lissotriton helveticus; assembly: GCF_964261635.1. Taxonomy (NCBI): domain Eukaryota; kingdom Metazoa; phylum Chordata; class Amphibia; order Caudata; family Salamandridae; genus Lissotriton; species Lissotriton helveticus. The sequence goes on from NC_136063.1 coordinate 580,680,318, forward strand.
CATCTCATCTCTGGGGCTCTTTTCTTTATTTAAGGGGAGGGGGCATGTAGCCCTTCTCCCCATGCCTCTACGCACCCCGGGGATCACATCTCCCAAGCCGTGGTCTAAAAAAAATTTTTTTTTTATTTATATTTTATTGAACAGTTGTGATAGTACGGTGAAAGGCTGCGAGGCCAAACAATGAAATACAGTGGTATAAGGACAAATGACCATCTCGTACAATTTAAACACAGTCTCTTTACATCGTTAAGTAGAATTAAGATCAATGTCAACTTCGATGTTACGCAGTTCATCTGTTGGGGATACACATATTTCTCCATGTGATACTTTCCATTTAGCCCATTTGTGATCCTATTTCTTGGGACAGCCCCTGTGTTTGAAAACATCTCATCGCATTGTCCATGTCTTTAGCCCATCTCGGATATGTAGGTAGATCCCCAGTTCCCCATACTTGAGATATATTCCTCTTAGCCAGGACGAATCCCAGTGATGTCCATGTGCGCTTAGTCTGTGTCAGGTCGGTGGCCTCCCATATGTTCAATAAACAAAGGCACGGGGAGAGGGTAATGCCCTTCCCGCTCACCCTCCTAAGTGCGGAGAGGATTCTCTCCCAGTACGGCTGAGTGTTTGGGCAGTCCAACAGTGTGTGGAAAAATGTACCCTCTGCCACGTCCTGAGGCACCCAGAATCTGGCCTATGCCCCATTTTCACCCGCGTTTGTGCGCAGAGAGATAAGTTCTGTGTAGGATTTTGAGCTGGACTAACCATAGTCTCCTTGGGATAGCGACTTCTTTGGGGGAAGAGAGGGCTTCCTGCCAGTCGTCTTCCTCTAGGTATCCTAGATCTGATTCACACAGCTGCCGGAGACGTAGCAAGGAGTCCGGTCTATTGTTTATTAATTTACGATATGCGAGTGATATTGCTTTACATTACATGAGATCTGTTAACAGTCTATCCTCCAGTGAGGAGGCCAAGCCGTGTTTTTTTAATTTTATGGGGAGGGAGCGTGTGGCCACGGTGCCCGGGCCAAATGTGGCCCCGGACACCCATTTGCCCAGGGCCCTTCTGTTTTTTATTAGAGGGTGGGGGGGGGCATGCCCAAGTCCCAGAGTGGCTCCGAGAACCTATCCCCAGAAGCCTTACATAGGTGCCCCGGTGCTTCTTCTTTTTCAATTTTGCAGCAGATTCTATGTCAGGACCCAGAGGAGAAGATTATGCTATTCTTTCTGGGTTTATTTAAATACCAACCATATTAAACTTATCAATAGAAGACTTCATTTCTCACAGAATCCAGGGACAATGAAGTTTGAAACAGTCCAGTATCCAATCAGCTGCCAAGCATGCCGTCATCTGCTCCTGTCCCTCTTCTCTTGTCCTCTTTCGTCACTACTCGCAGCCCATGCTAGAAGAGAATCGGGACTCCGGTCTCTCTTTGCTGTTTTAATGTGCGCATGATATTGCTTTTCCTTGTGTTTTCAACAGCGCTCCTGCCTTATGATCTCTAGCGGCTGCGGGAACACTTCGCCACTTTTGGTCAGGTTTTTCCTGTATACTGCAGGCTAGCCTCTTGCGTGTCTCTCTCCTAGATGCTCCTTTCTCTTGCAGATCGGACTGTGCGTCGGACTCACCCTCCCCCCCTTCACCCCATCTCATACCCCCCGACCCCGGACGCATTTTCTAGGCTGAAGGTGTTCTTAGTCAACAACCCCCCTCCTATACCCAATCCGGACGCCCCTGCGGCCACCACGGATCCAGGCACTACTTCGTCCCCCTCTACCCCACCTGCCTGATCGCTCTTGGAGACCTGTATCTAACCCCTGAAGGGTCAGGCCCTACCATAGAAGAGCACCGCGGTTCACAATCCAACATGCTGGACCCTGAGGCGTTGATGTACTCCAGCTCCTCCGAGTGTTCTCCAGGGATAAGGTAGCCATGTACGTGGCAAGCAGACTTCGCAAACCTCTTGACCAGGAGGTAAGGAACTGCCTTCAGGTGGAGTGCCACCGCTAAGTCTTTGGATGGGAAGGTGCCCATCATGCCTGAAATTGGCTCACGCATGACAAATTTTTCTAATCAAGTATATTAAGGAACTGAAGAAGCGTATCACCCCCTCCTGGCGGTCATTTCATGACAAGATCCTGGAAATAACGGCTCATATAGCTTTGTATACTTCATAGGTCTAGAGCCTTCATGCACCGACTGGGTCACTGAGACACAGACTAATGTGTAAGGGGCTGTCGGGAAGTGGATTCTGTTTTCCACATTCTATGAGCCTGCCCTAAAATCCAACAGTACTGGGTAGTGATAAAAGTTTTGTCTAAAGTAGTGGGCCAAACAATCCCACTGGAGGCCAGATGACACATTTGTGCGCGACTGGGGAAGAAAAATGGCCAATATACCTCAGGAAACATAGCCAGGACCCTGGGGGGTGGAGCGACCCCCAAGAGTGTTAGATTGGGAGTTGGACCTTGATTACTGTTGTGCAACCTAAAACATCATATTCCAAACTCGCCAGGGTTGCCCTAGAAAATGGGGGAAGGTTTGGGGTAGGTGGGTAGAGTACAGGGGACTGTAAGGGTTCTCATACAAATATGTCTGTGTAGGTGGGTCCGGAACTTCGGGATTAGTGATATAGGATAAGGTATTTGAGCCAAAATTCAGATGCGGTTTATAGTCTTATACACAGTTATGTGCGCAAATGTCAGAATGGTCTTATCTGTATTCAGTCATCCACGAATGCTGCATAACAGTTTCCGTGTTTCTGAACAATTGTTTAATGAAAAGATTGGGGGGAAAAATAAAACGCTGTAGAGAGGACAGTGTTTTCCATTCAGAAAAATGTGCATAAATACAACCCAAAGTCAGGAAGACACTGTCAAAACCACATATCTCCCTCAGACAGATTGAAGGATTCTTGCAACCAGACAGTATATATACACAATAATCTACTCTCTTCCTTTCAAGTGCCTCCCAAGTGCTATATGTAAAATCGAGAAACAGGCTTTTTGTAGGCCCTTCAGCAACCAGACAGTGAATACACAAGAATTGTCTCGGCATCATGTTCTCTCCTTTTTACGTGTCACATGTGGCTCAGCAGACCTACAAAGCAAGATCGGACACTATGCTCTTAGAGAGAGGCCCACAGTTCCCACCCTGCATATTCTGTGAGACTCATAGGAGTATTCTGGCTCATTCGGGTCAGCCCATTTTTTACTCCTGTGAGGAATTTCACACCACCTTCACATCTATTCAAATGCTAATCATTGGGTGTGAGTGGCAAATGAGTCTCCAGCACCTTTTGGCAGGGGAAAAAGTACCTTTCCAAAAGTTACTAATCTCTAATATTTATTACAAATCGGACTTCACTATTTTATTGGATTTAATAAATATTGAAAATAGTTGTTTAATTATTGTTCTAGCTAGTCACATTCAAAGGAATATAGTATAAGGATTTTAATACATACTCTAATTTTCTACATACCCTTGCAACAGTCAAAAAGTACCTTTTGGCTGCTAGGGTTTGATAGGTTGAATTGTGGTGTTTAAAGTGCCACAGAAAGACAACAATGGTAGGCCTGAAGATATGTTTTACACTGTCACACTGGTAGATGACACAGTAAGGTGCTGCAGTCCACTCGTGGCAGTTAACTTTCAAGTCATACGTACACTTTGTACCATACACTAAGAACTTAGGCAAGTTAAATATGCCAGTTAGGAGTATGGCATTCACACATTTTAAAGGGGAGAACTGCCACTCTGCTACAGTGCACACAGTTCTAAAACCAGTAAAAGGTGAAAATCCGGGGTGACCACTCAGAAAAGGCGTGTTTCCTACAGTTGATCTAGATGAGAGACTTGGACTAAATTTAAATAAGATTTAGGAGAGATATATTTAGTAGGAGCTTCCATTTTCTCACCTACTACAAAATATGTGACAAAACCTGAAAAAATGGAGCGCTTTCTCCGTTCCATTTTGGAAATCTAAACTTCAAAGCCACAAAACGACGACATAGAGTTTCTCCGTTCACCACTCTGGAAAAATACATTAATTCGCCACCAGCGTGAAGCTTCCCATCAAGTTTGAACATAAATATGGTATGTATATGCCCCAGACACCTCAACCAATATGAACGGAAAACGCACTGTTTAAAAGGGGGCACCTCAGATCCAATGTAAACATTGGATGAATTGATAATCAGCCACAGCGCTGGGGGAAAAGTTGTGGGAGCGCTTATCATTTCGTCCACTGTTGTTTTTGGCCTGCTGTTCCCTCTATTTCAGGCTGCATTTTCTAGGCATTTGCAGTTAAGGGTGGTCTGGCATGCGCGCCCTTTTTTATGTGCGGTCTTCATTTCAGGCAGCACCTCATTTCAGCAGAGAAGGGGCTTATCCAACTTTCAGCACCACAAATGACGGACGCCCATATATATTTTTTTATGACAACACCGATTGAGCTGAGGGCTCGTCCAAACGCCTTCCAGTGTGGAAACGGCGAAGATGTTTTAAAGGCCCAACCGAAGTCTGACCCTGAAATACTTACGTCTTCCTAAAGATTAAATGCTGTGGAGCTAAGCCAGCTCTCTCCGACAAAACATAGGCAGGTAAGGCCCCCGAGATGTCCCGATAAATGGCATGAACGGAGTTGATTGGCATGTTAAGGCAAGGACACTAAGTTAACATTGTATTATTAGAAGACCAATAGTGCCACCAAGTGGTTTAAACTGGTAACACCAGGTCATGGAATTCACATTTTGAGATTAAATCGTGCGAAATTGACAAAGTTACCAAAAGCCGTAAATGTTAAAAGATTCCAATCATCAGCTACGAATTATCCAAAGCTAAATGAGTCTAACGATAGAAATCAGAAAGCTGATCAGTAGCGCAGGTGCTACCTTGCGGGCCACCAGCTTGCTATTACGCGTGCGCTCTTGTGCGCGTTCTAGCAAGCTGGTCGCCGGGAAAGTAGCACTTTTAAAAGCAGCTACTGAATGTCTCGGCCAGACCAGCGCATGCGCTGGATCAGGCCGAGACCTAAAAAATAGCAGTACCTGTATTGGAAGATGAGGAGGAAGCGTCGGTGTTCAAAACAAGACAAATGTCAAGTGAAACAGAGTAACAGCTACTATTTATTACAATGGCACCATTAAGGTTTTAATCACATAATCATGAAAACAGAGCAAACTCAAACCAATTTAGCGGCCAAGATCGTAGGTTAACCATTATTTCATGGAACATTGCTGGACTAAGTAACATTTTTAGAGATATGGCCTCACTAGACTATCTCGCAAAGGGGGACATATTGTGTTTTCAGGAGACCTGGGCGAGAACAACCACCCCAATTGGCGGCTTCAATGAATACTTCATATCAGCAACCAAAAGGACCGTCTTTGGACGCCCGTCGGGGGGTCTATCCATTTTTGTAAGTCATGCCTGCAAACTTAAAATCAGAGAACTAAAAGTGGCGTCATCTGACCTTCAAGCAATTACAATAGAGGGGTTGAAAACGGGACAAGAGTCCCACTCACTATTATTAATCAATTGTTACATTAACCCAACCAAACATCAAAAGTATCAGGCCATGGAATCTCTCACCAGTACTTTGGAAAATCTACTCATAAGCTTTGAGCATCACAATGTGTTAATTATTATTATTATTATTATTCTGAGTTTTGTATAGCGCCTGGTTACCAATAGGCATCCCAGCGCTTACCAGAACATAACACTACTAAGAAGATGCAGGGATTAAACGGAAAACAAAGAAGTTTTTAAAAGCTTACGGAAACGAAGAAGACTAGCTTCCGAGCGCAGATGTAAGGGCAATGAGTTCCACAAGGAAGCCACATTTATTGAGAACCTTCTGCCACCAGTTCTTGCCTTTTTCACCCTGCCAACCTGAAGGAGATGTTGGTGGTCAGAGCGAAGTGAACGAGAGGCCTTGTAGGGCTGGACCATCTCATCCAGAATGGGTGGACCGACTCCGTGCAGAACTTTGTGGGCAATGCAGAGTGACTTGAATTTCACCCTGTCCCTCACAGGGAGCCAGTGCAATGCCCTCAACGCAGGACGGGCAGATTGACGCCTAGGGAGACCCGTCAGGAGCCTGGCAGCCGCGTTCTGCACCTGCTGCAGTCTGTTCAGGGTAGATTCGGGTGCGCCCAGGAATAGCGCATTGCTGAAATCCAGCCGCGAGATGATAAGTCCCTGGATGAGGAGCCTTCGGGTGGCCACTGGGAGCAAGGGCAAGATCTTCTGGGCTGAGCGGAGCAGGCCAAAGCACACGCCAGGGGTCTTTTTGGCGTGGGTTTTAAACGATAGGTCCTGCTCCAGCCATACCCCCAAGCTCTTGATCTCCTGCTTGGGGGGAGGCATCGGACCCAGACAGTCTGGCCAGCTGCTGGGGGACAAAGATGGAGAAGAGTTCCCCAGCAGCATCAGTTCCGTCTTGGAGCCATTTAACTTTAGGGCTGAGCTGCACATCCACGTGTAGATCTTTTCAAGACATGAGTGCAGCCGGTCGGGATGGTGCGCCGACTGGGAAAGGCCAACCACCAGCTGAGTATCATCAGCATAACTGATGATTTTAATACCCAGCGGCCGTACCACACTCTCCAGGGGGGCCATATAAACGTTGAATAAGGTAGGGCTCAATGAAGAGCCCTGTGGCACACCGCACTGGAGAGGGGTTGACGATGATTTTTCCTGGCCTTCCCACACCTCAAATGTACGACCTTCCAAGAAGGAAGCGAACCATTTGAGGGCCAGACCCGTGACCCCCACCCCCGACAGCCGTTGGAGAAGCACCAGATGGTCCACGGTATCAAAAGCAGCGCTGAGGTCCAGGAGGATCACTGCCACTGATCCCCCCGAATCCAGCATGCTCCTCGCACTCTCCACGACCGCCAGTAGGGCGGTGTCAGTCCCCTGACCGGGGCGAAAACCCGTTTGGGAATCGGCCAGGAGGGAATTGGCTTCCAAGAAGTTCGAAAGGCGACTGTTCACCAGCTTCTCCGCCACCTTACTGATACCCGGCAGCAAGGAGATTGGCCGAAAGTTGGCGAGATCGGCGGGGTCGAGGTTAGGCTTTTTCAAAAGAGCCTTAACCACCGCCCCTTTCCAACTAGGGGGAACTACCCCATGGGCGAGAGACAGGTTTGTCAAGTCCGTCACAGGGCCGACGATGGTAGATGACACCTGTTTAAGATACTTAATAGGTGCTGGGTCTTTCGGGGAGCCACTCTTCATAGACCTCAGAACTGCCAAAACTTGGCGGGAGACTTCAATATAAGAGGCCTGGGTCAGACCCCTGTTGCACCTTAAAGTAAGAAGTTGGGCCCTCGGATTTCACTTTTTACAAATTTTAATCTACAATCCACACGTGACAAAAAAAAACAGCCATCCCACATGGATCGCTAAACCGACCTTCAGGAATGTTTCCACCATTGATTATATTTTCACCAATGAATGGCTGGCCCATAAATTATGTGATTTCACTGTGGACGATAGAGATTAAAGTGACCACAGACCTCTATGCGCTGCTTTCAATTTGGCGCGGGAACAGGTGGAAGCCCAGGAAATAATCGGAGCAACCACAGGCGACGAACGTCATCTTATTCGCAAAAGAATAAAATGGACGACCAACCTCAGTCATAGCCTGTTGGAGTATGTAGCTAAAAGGGAGGCAGAACTAAAAACACAAGACATAAAGAACATCACACATTTTTGGGATGCACTGACCATGGATTTACTGAAGAACTTGGGTAATACCAACCAAGCATAAAGCTGTCTGAAACACTCCTGGTTAAGACGTCAACAATCGCGGAGCTCGACTCAAAGCAAACAAGCCCTTAACAAGGCAATCAAGGCAAAAAAGAAAGGCATCTACGGGTCACAGATGTCCTCCATCCCTGCTTTGCGAACCACTTACAAGAAGAAAGTCTGGGAGTTGAAAAGACAGATGACAGAAAAGAACTGTCTCAAAGTGTTCTCCCTAATTAAAGAAAAAGACAACAGTAAGCTATGGCGATACATTAATAGCCTGAGCCCCAGAAGCGAGCACAGGGAAAACAGTGTGGCAGGCATTGTGTCGGAACAGTATGTGAAGGGGCTGTACACCTGCGGGGTAAACAAGAAGGACCCCCGCAGCTCAGAGTGGTCGCAGGTGGCAGCTGTAACTACTAAATCTCAGAGCGCGCTGAAAGTCATCACAGGGCCCAGTCAGCCCGTCAGATACACAGAGGAGGACACCGTAAAGTAAATTAGAGCCATAAGATCAGATGGGGCCCCTGACCCAAATGGCATTCCAGCCCAGGTCTTCAAAACTGCCCCTGCCTTTTTTGCATCTATACTCACCCCGCTATTTAATCATTCATTCTCTACAACAATTTTACCAACATCTTGGAAAGGCTCGGTCCTATTTCCAATTCATAAGAAGGGTGACCACTCGAACCCGGCTAACTACAGGCTCATAGCCCTTCTCGACATAGAAGCCAAGGTATATGCCCGCCTATTACTCAGGGACTTAGAGGCCTGGGTGGACAAGAACAGCATTCTCCCGCCTTCTCAGACTGGCTTTAGGGCCAATAGTTCCACCTTGGACAATATCATAACGCCGTCCTACCTCTCGAAGCAAGCCGTTTTGCAGAATAAATTGCCCCTGTTTTGTTGTTTTATTGACTATTCCACGGCCTTTGACCGAGTAAACAGAAGTCGGCTATGGGCAAAACTTGAATCCTGAGGGATCCCTCAAGCCCTGCTCAAAGCCATAAAAGCCCTCTATGAGGGGACATGGGTTCGGGTGAAATTAAGCCCAACAATCACAACATCAAGAATTGAAACTAATTCTGGACTAAAGCAGGGATGTGACTTGGCCCCCCTACTCTTCAACTTGTATACAGCGGACATGGGGCAAGCCCTGAAAGATGCCAATTTGGTACCTCCGAGACTGGGGAAGCTGGCCTTGGGAACACTCCAGTACGCAGACGAAACGGTGGTCATGGACCACACCAGGGTGGGGCTCCAAAGAGCATTAAATAGTCTTGCAATATACAACGAGGAAAACAGCCTACGAATCAACGAGAGCAAGACAAAGATAGTAATCTTTGGCAAATACCATCACAAAAAACAAGCAACATGGTCTTTGGGTGAGCACCGAATCAGTACAGCCACATGCTATAACTATCTGGGCGTATGGGTGTCAGAGAGGGCTACTGCAGCCAAACATTTAAAGGAGTTAAAACCGAGAATTGACAAAATAATCCTGTCCCTTAGACGCCTTAGTCATCGCCTAGTTAGTCCATCAATAGAACCGATGTTGACCGTACTTAGGGCAAAACTGATTCCCGCTATTACGTATGGCCACCTAGCCTATCCAGGAGCATTTGAGAAAGTTATCAATGCGGCCCAGATGAAAGCCTACAAGTCTGTGTTACAGGCTCCCAGACAGGCAAGGAACACTAGGCTAAGGCTGGCAATAGGCTTGAAACGCCCGTAGTTGGTAATACAGGGGGACTTGTTAAAATACTATATCAGAGTTCTGAAAGCCCCAGAAAATAATCTTAAACATTTCTTAAAAATTATATTTGGAGAAGCGGGCTCCCCATGGCACTCTAAGTTGGAACAAGGAATTGACCTACTGAAAATTGAGGGAAAGAGCTTGCCCCTTCATGAAATTCCTTATTCTGCCTGGGCCCTAGCTGTAAAGCGCCAAGTCCAGACCATTTCGTCTGAACTGGATCGGTCATCACTCCGGGACAACCCTCTCACACTGGCCCTGGATAAGTCATACATTCCCGGTAAACCCCAACCATATTTACAAGACTCACTTTCCACTCAAGCAAGAGAGAAAAATCTGTATCTGCGCCTCCTGGCCCTTAGGATCGTGGATTTTAACCCAAAATGGGCACGAACTGACGTTACTATTGCCTGCCGATTATGCAACTACCATAGAGAATCTTGGTTTCACTTATTATGCTGCTGTACAAAACTGGCCAGCGACCGTCACCGTTTGCTGTGCACGGACCTACGGAATTTGGGTCATAGAACTTGCAGAGAGGCTTCAGATTGGTGCTTTTCAGAAATTACGACTTGTCTACTTGCTAGGGTTGGTAAGTTTACCCATCAAGTTAGAAATGCACTTGATTTCCATCAAAAGGCCACAGAACTCAAGGACCCTGTTATTTAGCAACGAGAACCATCTGGTGTTCTAATCATGCTAGCTGTCATCTAATTTAGGAATTTCTTGCAAAGCTACTGGAATCACCGGAATCAGAAATTTAACCAGGACCTTACAGGGGGCTTTTTAACCCCATGCACGCTGATGACGGAACCACTCCGTCATCAGCTGCGGGTGTGCTGTGCTGATGACGGAGCGGTTCCGTCATGGCCCGCTCGCCGCTCATGCGCGGCGCGAATTCCGCGCCTGCGCTGAGCGTTCTATTGAGCGGGGCGGGCCATGACGGAACCGCTCCGTCACAAGCACAGCCCAACCGCGGCTGGTGACGGAGCGGTTCCGTCACCAGCATGCGGCCGCCGCGCGGCCGCCCCGCCCCCTTAGCACTGCGGCGGAATAGCCGCCGCAGTAAAGGGGTTAAGAACTTTTCTATTGACAATAGGCATTATGGAGAGAACAACTCTGTTGAACTTTCACACAACTTGAGACTCTCAGAGGTTTTTACGCTATCTTAACCCCTTCGACGCGGATGACAAAGCCAGCTCGTCATGGGCGTTACCTGAGCTACGCGGATGACGAGCTGGCTTTGTCACAAACCGCGCGATTTTTTAATTTCAGCACACAGCGGGAAAACCCGCTAGCGCAGTAGCGGTTAAAGCTGAATATAGGGTTTTAAATGGGGTAGGGTGTTTTGGGAGGAGGATGATGTTTATGTGTTCTATACTGTAGAGATTTTAAGTAATCGCACAGTCAATAAAGCTTTTTTTTTACATTAAGGTTTTTGTCACTAGATGGCGCAATGCCACTGGAGATGAGTTACAGAGTGGATCTCAAACTGGAAACTCCACCACGAACAGGCATGGATCACAGTGAAAGAACGTCGCACAGCAAACACACCAACCTTCAGTCACCCAATAGACTTTCAGTATCCGGAAGCGAAAGGCATTTAAGGGACGCTTTGAGGAATAATGCCACCAAGGATGCAATTCCGCCACGGTGTTGAAACGCAGACGTTTCTATTTGTGCTCCACTGAGAAGAGAAATTAACTGAGGCTCGTGGAACACGCAGGTGACTCGTTGGCGGGTTCCGGCGAGGCATCAATCCGCCCCTCGGAGGCAACGCTCACGAGCTCCTTGGGGGCAGCGGGCACGAGGCCCTCGGATCCTTGAACTGGCACCAACATGGATAATAACATAAAAAGCACTCCTGGAAGGCTTCGCTTGGACGATGTCCAGTGAGGGAATGCACGCGCTGTTGCGGGTGGTCTGTGGGATGAAGCGTGCTCTCCTGCTGGCCGTGGGAAGGGAGACCGTGGCTGGGTCCGAGTACAGCAGCAGGTGGTGTCCGGTTGACTTCTCGTCCCCAGAAAGGGTGCAGTGGTCCACAGAAGACGCCAAGGCACAGTAAGTGCCAACACCAGCTTTAATACATTAGCTTCACGAAATGATCACCTCTTCTGCCAGCTCCGCAGCTCCTGCTCCGTTTGAATCCCAACATTCCGACCCACACCACAGACTTCTAGAAGACTGAAGCCACAGTCTTCTAATGCCTCCTGGACACAAGACCATAACAGTTGTGTTTTGCAATGTATTTAGCGCTTGTAAGGAGAATTATGGCTTTTTCTTTGAATGTCTTCTTCCAAGTCCAATTTCCCTTAAATACTGGATGCAAACGGAAGATGTCATTTTTCAATGGACCAGCCCAAAAGAATGTCTCTCTCCTGGTTTAATTACAAAAAGCATAGAGCTTGTGCAGTCTGCAGAACTTGCAAAACTTTCTCAGGTAAAAGAGAAAGGAGGTTTATGAGCCTTTCTAAAAAGGACTGATCTCCAAGTAACCGATGAGAAGGTTAGCCTCAAGATTCTTGACTGGGGCTTTAGCTCCTTTATCTCTGGAATCGATAAAGCTAGGGAGACCAGCCACCACCAGACTATGCGGATGCCCATGGCTGAAGTAAGATTTCTCAGAGCATGAAGGAGACATCTAGAGGGACGATCCAAAGCATCTACAGGTGCAGGTATGGTATGGTTGGAGGTCGATTCAAGTTTACAGTTCACGCTAATGAAGGAGATGCGGTAGTTCCTCAACCCAAATGGTGTTCATGATTCCAGCATTGCTGGCTGGGGAGCCCTGCAGTTCCTGGGCATTCACAGTGAATCAATATGTCCTCCAGGCCAGTCCTTCCAGACAGCTGGATCTTGACTGTTGAAGGATCAGCTCACATCATCCAGGAAGGTGCAAACCAGCTACTCGTCCAGCCAGGTAATGTTTTCATTCTTTCCACAGGTTCAGCAGCAAGGTGGCTCTGCAGACATAAGCCTTGTATTCAGAAGGGAAACCGTGCAATGGTCCACTCCTGCCCCTTAATGTCTTCTCTCATAGTATTGGTGCACTGGATCTCCTAGTTGAGCAGACAAACACTGGACAAAGCACTTAGGCTGAAGAGGCCAATATTTATCCTCTGATAGTCATGCTGGGTCAGTCTGCCAGAGACAGGATAGGCTGGTCCAATTAGATGCAGAATGAATACAGATATGCAAGCCATCTTACAAGAGGACTATGACAAACAGGAAAGGAGGAATAGGTTTCACTTCGGCAGATGATCTTATGTGCAAATTCTCTCTCTCTCTCTGAGTCAATCACATCCACTATGGCTCCACCTCACTGTCCCAGTCACTCCTGCCCCCTTAATACTCCTACACATTTTCTTAAGTTTTTCACATAGTGTGGAAAAAGAATACATCGGTCTTTCACAGAAAAACATTTCGAACATTTTTACTCTGTAGTATAATGCATTAAAAAAAATATTTTCATGCAAATGTGAAAAAAATCCGTTTCAAACATGAAAACAAACATGTTTAGAGACATATGCCTTTCACAAAATACCAAGATAGGAATATTTAAGGTCAAAATAAGAAAACCTTGGGGCTACATAGAGTTTGGCTGGTTAACTAGCAGGTTTGGCTATGTATTGGGGGCATTATAAGAATGCTCCCTTATGTTAGTCACCTCATAAGTTCCGTACATTAATTCCTCAGCAGTTTTTTTACGAGACTGCATATCATCATCATTCACGCCACGACTGTAACCTAGGGGTGGCAATTTTAACTTGGGGCTCAACTCTGTTTGTGACTGTACAAACCCACAGTCATCCTAAGAGCATTGTGGATGCTTCGTCAGCTTCTGTACTCTGACTGATGGAGGTTTAGAGATAATCATTCCATCAATCAGGGGGTTTAAAGCACACTACTCACCGTTGAGGGTCCGGGTCGCCTCAAGGCGCTGGGAGAGGGGGGAGGGGGGGGAGGAGACACAGCAGTTCCATTCAGTCAAAGAGCTAGGTCTTGAGAGTCTTCCTGAAGGTGTTGAGGGAGGGTGCGAGTCTGATGTCGATAGGTAGCTCGTTCAAGGCCTTTGCTACGATGTAGGAGAAGGCTCTTCCCCCCTGTTCTGGTTCTGCGATGTGCAGGGTCTCGGCGAGGTTGGTGGAGAAGAATTTTCTTTTCAGTGCATGGAAGGGGATTCTTTCGTTGAGGTATTGGGGTCCTGTGTTGTGGAGGCATTTCAAGGCGGGGTGAGTATCTTGAAGGTGACGCTTTTCGACTGGGAGCCAGTGGAGTTTCCGTAGGTGTTGGCTGATGTGCTCACGTCGGGGGATGCCGAGGACAAGTTTGGCTGCGGTGTTCTGCATCGCCTGGAGCTTGCGGAGTAGAGACTTGTTGATGCCGGCGTAGAGGCAGTTTCCATAGTCCGGTCTGCTGGTTATGAGTGCGTGGGTGACTGCCTTCCTTGACTTGGGAAGGATCAATTTGAAGGTCTTTCAGAGAATGCAGAGGGTGTTGAACAAGCAGGTAAACGCCGTCGCATCCAGCTGCTTCATGGAGAGGGAGGCATTGAGAAGAATGCCAAGGTTTCTTGCGTGGTCCGTGCGGGCCGGAGGGCTGTCGAGTGCGGTTGGCGAACAGGTGTTGTTCTATGCTGATTGGGTGGTTCCGAGTACGAGGACTTCCGTTTTCTCAGAGTTGAGCTTCATGCAGCTGTTGCTCATCCAGGATGCAACGTCCTGCATTCCTTCCTGGAAGAGACGTCCTGCTTTAGCAGAGTCTGGTGGCAGTGGGGTTCTTGGTGAGTGAGAGGATGAGCTGGGTGTCATCGGTGAAGGATACTATGCTGAAGCCGTGCGGTCTGATGATGGTGGCGAGGGGGGCCATGCAGATTATGAAAACAGTTGGACTCAGAGATGGACTCAAGAACGCAGCAGAGCATAGCACAACATACATTCCCAGACAGATTTCTAGTTACGAAGACTCTTCCATGTTTGCATCACTTGAATACTTATCCTGAATGTTATCAGACCATTTCCCAGTACTATGGACAGCAAACTTGCCTGACCCCTTGCAATATCACATATCCTGGTGTTTCCCATCCGCAGTCCTGATCGACTCAGTATTCAGAGCTGACATTGCAAGTTACTGATGAAATTTTCAACATGAACATTGGCTCGCTCTCCTCTATTCTGCCTGTATGGTATACCCTTAAGGTTTATATCAGGAGCATATTAATTTTGAAGCATGACGAAGACCTCAAGTTCATTCGAACCTACTTACACGTGTTACAGAAAAAACCTAGCTGGGACAACGTCAATATTAAGGTGACTCATGAATTAGCTATCCCGGCAGCGCTGGATGGCCTGCTAGCTGAATTTAGGGAAATAGCGGACTGTGACATCACTTATTTGGGCGAGCATGCACAGACGTGTAGGGAAGGAGAGTGATCCAGAAAGACTCTTTCTGGGAAGCGGAGAAGAGCCAAGGCAAGGACAGTAGAGCTCAGTCATTAAGAACACAGTTAGGGAGAAGATACTCAGCAAGGAAGGGTCTTTCGGAATTTTTGCATTACTAAGCAGAGTTGTACTCTTCAAAAATGTGCCCCACTTCGGAACACATGGTGTCCTATCTAGACAATGTTGCACAAGCTTGGGTCAAGGGAGCATGGGGGAAGATGCACAAGTGTATGCTGACAATAAGCCTAACTGAGATAAAACTAGCAATAGACACCTTCATTTTTTTTTAAAACCTTTATTTCCCAGTTTTTGCAAAAAAGACAGGACATTAAAGATACAATGCAGTTAAATGATTCAACAGTTGCGAAAAGAAAAAACAATAAAACATATCTGATAAAACAATGAAATACAAAGCATAACACCAAATGATAATGTGTCTGGACAAAAAACACTTTACACATCTAAGGAGTGTGTGCACATGGAATTTCTCCAGGGTGCGCTTGACCAGGGTTTCCCCAGTAATCGAAAGAAGGGAAGAATTAGGTAAGGGTAAAGCGGGGGAATATAATAAATTCAGCCCCAGGAGTCTGCGTAATTTGCACCAGGCCCAGCAAGTGGTGGAGACTGTCTGAACATCCCGGGGATCCCGAGGGAAGCCTGTGGGGAGGAGTGTGAGAAGCTGTCGCGGGAGTACTAGATCTGCATCTGGTTTTAAATATGGGATGCGTGCATCCGGGTGGAACCAAGCATAGGCATAACAGCACTGTGCCACCAAATAATATAAATTCAAATCTGGGACTCCAAGACCGGCTCCGTCCATCGGCAGGGTCAGAATCTTCCAAGTGACCCGGGGCGTCTTGTCTCCCCAAAACAGGCGTAGCAATATGGAGCGAAGTTGCGATAAGAAGGCTTTGGTGAGGGGGAATAGGAATATTATTAAAATAATACATAAATCGGGGCAGAACTGCCATTTTAATAATAGCAACTCTACCTGCCATGGACAGAGGCAGCCACAGCCACTTCATGACCTGTGATTCTAACGCACTAATTGCTCTGCCATAATTCAGGCGAATCATCGAGGCAGTGTCAAGGTGAATATGGACCCCCAGATATTTAACCGAATCGTCACACCATTCCAATGGAAACTCGAACTGCCAGGGCTTTGTGCCAGCCGTAAGGAGAAAAATAACCGATTTATGCCAATTAATGTGAAGCCCAGAAAACTCACCAAACCGGACGATTTCCCTTATTGAGGGGACCAAATTGACCTGGGGCATTCGAACATAAAGAACAGTGTTGTCTGCATACATTGATAACAACAAAGGACCAGTACGAAACTGCAACCCGCGGTGTAAGTGATGGTCCTGGAATTGTCTAGCTAAAGGGTCCATGGCCAAAATGAAGAGAAATGGGGATAAGGGGCAGCCCTGTCTCGTGCCGCGTGACAGAGGGAAAGGCTAAGACAAAGTGCCGTTGAGGCGCAGGCGAGCCAAGGGTTTAGTGTATAATAGAGCCACCGTCGCAACAAAACACTCCGGCATGCCCATATGACGCATGATTGAAAGAAAAAAGGGACATTCGAGAGAATCAAACGCTTTTTCAGCATCGAGCAAAATAGCAGCAGCGGGGGTAGAAGGCTCAATTCTGTGCAGGACTGTAAACAACGTCCGAAGATTTAGAGAGGTGGACCGACGAGGAACAAAGCCAGATTGTACCGGGGAAATAATGAATTCCATCAATAATGACAATCTGATGACTATTGTGGAAAAGTAAATTTTGCCATGTTGTATGTGCCTACGTGTTCCCCATATTATGCTATATGTGCATGATCGATATGCATGTATTCCCCTCTGATCGATTAAAGACACAATTACAGTTGTGTCCATCTCTAGTATGCCAGTTTCCAGACCTCGTGAAAACAACAAATATTAGGCCTATATAAACCTACGTTGCCACATTTCACAGTGTGCACGTTAATTCATTGGATTGTCCCCGTTTCTAGGCCTCGAAAGGGCCCGGACACCAGATTCAGCTCCTGTCTCCTGAACCCTCTCCGAGGAGCGATACAGCCCCCACCTGCATCCCTGACCCTTAGCTTACTTCATGCCTCGCAGTGCCCGGCCCGGCCTGGCTCTGCCTCCCAGTCTGCCAAGAGTATGTTATGTTTCTAGTTATCAGTCCAGCCCTCCTTCTCTGCATTCCTAAGCTACTGCATCGCATCAATAGTTTCCGTCATGGTCTAGCCTTTATGTCTCCATGTAAGAGAAATACTGTATTAATATTCATAGAGTATTCCTCGTACACGCAATACATGTAGAATTATGCATGCATCAGTCCTAATGTCTAGTAGCCTTTGCCCTGATAACTTTTGGATTCTATCAATATGTACTCCAAACACCAGATACCAGATATGCCTTAGGTACATGTCGCTCTGACACTCCAGACTTTAGTCTCCTCTTCTAGCGCAGAAGTCATAGCCCCCAGTTCTCCCTGGTAACACGTCATTGCCCGTTTGCGCGCACCACTAGGTTAGAGGTCCCAGCTGCTCAGGTAGCCCCCTCCATGTTTCCGCCCCGTTTATGACACTTCTGTTACGTTTACATCACATGTCTATGTATACGCCCTGTACACGCCTTCTTGTTACATCATTTTGCCCTTATCTTTCGCGACTGCTACGAGTCACGCCTACTGCTACGCCTACTGTATTGAATGTAATGTATTTGTTTAAGTATATATATTGTGCACCCATATTAAAAGTCCCCAATTCGCCAATTAGCCACCCAGTTTCCCTTGTCCCTTCCCTGGCAGCTGCCATCCCGTACTATTGCAGGCTGTCCTGTTCCTGTCCTTTATGCCTGAATAAAGCCTGTAGACTCAAGATACCTCGAATCCTGACTCTTATTTATTGAGCTATCTGTTTCATTCATTGTATTAAAAAATAGAACCGGTAATTAATTATTTATTTACCACATAATGGCGCCCGAACAGGAACTTGCCCTTTCCCCACGCGCCGGAGAAGCCACGCAGGCCCCCTGATCCTCTGCAGCCGTGACGGAACCATACCGTGCACGTGCAGATATTTCTGCTTCAAGTATCCCTCAGGCCCACGGAGGAGACGGAGGTTGCGGTCCAGCATCCAGACGAGGCGGTGAGGAACGCGGCGAGTCCCGACCAGAGCCCAAGCCGAGAGTCCAAGGTCCGAGGTATCCGGAGGCCCACCTGTAACTGAAGTCCGAAGTTCGTAGTCCGTCGTCGTAACAGTCCAGTCCAGTCCGAGGCCTTCCGTTCTTGCTGCCCGGTGAGTACCGTTGCTGTGGTAGTATCTAGACAGGGTCAACTAATTTGTCTCTGGTCCGTGGGTTTGGGTACACAGATCCAACACGAAGTGTTCACCTAGGTGGACGCGGGTCCTGACGTGTCTCTTTATGGGACCGGTAAGTTTCGTGCTGTTTTAGCAGTGCATCTAGTCATTCTAGTAAGGTCTGTTCTCGAGAAATTCATGTGTTCTGTCCGAACTGTTATTTTAAATGTTATTTCATGTGTTTTCAATGTCGTGGTATGAGTGATTTGTTTTTCCAGTTATTATTGTGTTTATCGTGTATTGTATTGTGTCCAGATTCCAGCCTAGACAATGCCTCTATTCTCGAAACTACGTCAGTTAAAAACCAGAAAAGGGTTATTAGAGGAAGCAGTTCCTGTCCCGCCTAGGGACAGTCCAGGTCATTTTATGTATCATAAGCATGGCTTAAGTGCCATATTATATCTAGACTTATGGGTGGATTACACCAAGGAATTAGAAGAGAAATATAGATGGCCCGTATCGGGTACGTGGGATGCCAAGTGCATCATGCGAGTAGAAGAAGCATTATGGAAAAAGAAATCCAGACAGTCCCAGAAAGATGCCATTGAGTTATGGCGCAAAGAATCTCATAAAAGAACTGAAAAAGAGATCAGAAAAACAGAATTAAGTAGGGAATCCTCAGAAAGAGCCCAAGAAAGGGAATTAATTGAAGTAGGTGAACGAGTTAAAACAGAACAGTCAGACCGACAGAGAAATGCCCTTATTAAGGGTATGTATCCTCTTCTTGCCGAGGGCTTGCCGAAAGCAACCCCGGAAGCACCATGTAATTTTCCGCCGCCATTAGTTCCGATTAAGCTACGTCACAAACCGACTGCAGCTGATATTTTTCTCTCGTCCTATTTGGACGACACAGTCCCAGCCTATGCTAATCCTGTTCCGCCTGCTCCTGTAAATAATGTAATTCCTGTTCCTCCAGCCACCGGGGCACCCGTTGCAGCACCTGTTACGGCACCCCCGGTCCAGCCTACAGTACATGTACCCGCCACATCAGTCACTCTACCAGCATGTACAGTACCCGTTGACGATTCTAGTCTAGGGGCCACGGGGGGTAGTCCTCCTGGAACCCCGCCTCAACCCAGACGTATCACGTTACTCGAGCTACATGCACGAGCGTTACAGCGTTCGCCCAAACTTCAGTCAGTTGCAGATATCAAGCGAGCACTTACCGAATGCCGTTATGATCCAGTCCCAGGCGATGATGATATGGTCCTGTATTCATTACGTGTAAGACGGGTGACCGAATATTTGGACACCCTACCGAATATGAAAGGTTATCTAGACAGAATATATCGTTTCATCCGTACAGGAGTAGATCCAGGAAGTATTGGCGATGCCATGGTTCAAAGGAAAGTCGAGATTCAGCTCATGCTTTTAAAGTTTCTAATTAATTGTTTAATAAGAGAACCAGATTATCCGGATAAAGATCCGGAAGAAATGAAAGTCCTGACCAGGTGGAGTGACCATATAGCCGAGGGAAGACACAAGACACAGAACTGTATAGAGAGTATGTACAAGAAAATCCGTAGGGAAATAATAAAGTTACACGAGAAACGAGAAGCAGCACAAGTAACCGAGAAAGAAGACAACTCGTCTACTGAAGAGGTAGACGACGAGAATCCCTCCAGAATAGCGTATGTAGGTAGAACTAGACTTCCTGACCGACATTCACGCCTAGATCACAAGAAAGTTTTCCCTCCTCCAGCACCAGAACAAGGTTCTCTTGAGCAAGTATTCCAAGCTACCGATCACATTCTGAAATCACGAATCGGTTATCGTGAACTTAGTACCATGCATGAACAAGAACTTGCCCGATCAGCAGTCCGGTGGACTACTGATTCTACCACTTTTCCAGACGAAATAGTGGCACAAATGTTTCTGAAACTGCCCCCAGCCGAGCAGCGACTGGTGGGTATGTATATGATCCAGCACCTCATTACACTGTACGAGGGACAGCATTCTGATCCAGGTCCGCTACATGATGTATTGAACGAGTTACTCCAGTATAGATGGAGAGGTCTAGGTACTGATTTAATTAATATCATTCTAGAACAGCGCCACAAATATCAAACGTTTCTGAATCCGCATTTTGTTCATGTCCCACCTCCAGAAAGTAAATCATTTTACATAGATAGACAGCATCCGTTACGAGAAGTACACCCAGTTAGGACAGCGGGTGGTGAGCTAGAACGAGTATTTGTTTACACCCCTATCACAAAGATGGAACTCTTAGAGATGAAAAAGTTAATTCCTTGTCACGACAAAGATCCAGCAGGGTTCCATCGAGAATTAAAAGACATGCTCCGTATGGGAGAATACACGTATCCTGATATCATTAAAATGTTAAAGGTCCTGTTGCCCGCAGGGGTATATGAAAAACTCAAGGAAAAAGAATGGGAGGTGGGAGAGAAAAAGATAGATTGGACAGCTTTAGAAGCTGAAGATAATTCACGAGTACCAGGTACCGGTCTTGGGGGTAAAGTTAAAGAATTGCCCGAGTTATTGATACAGGTTTTGCCAAGATTACTAGCCACGAAAAAGGAAGATTGGGATGCAATCTCAGCTTGTAAACAGAAACAAGATGAAGACACTAGTGATTTTTATTCTAGATTTGAAAAATGTTTTATTATTAACAGTGGTCTGAAAACGAGTAGTGAATCGTACCCTCATCTTTTTGTTACCAAACTAGTCGAGAATTCAAGTCCACAAGTTAAAAATCGAGTATTGAAAGTCGAAAGTAGTTGGCAAGCTAATACTCCGTCACAAATGTTACAAATGCTCCAGTATCACCAGAATAGAATCAGGGAAGAGCAAGAACACGAAAGGAGACGTATGAAAGACACAAAAATGAAAGTATTAGTTGCACAATCTGTTCCACAAGACAGTCAGAAGAGGGGTCCGAATCAAGCCAGTCATCCTGCAGCTCCCGTTAAAGGGACTTGCAATTACTGTAAACAGCCAGGTCATTTTATAAACGAGTGTGCAGTTCTGAAACACAACATAGCTACTGGTAAGACTAAAGAGAGACCACGTCCGCCTAGACAAGAACAAGTTTCACAGACTTCTCAGCCACCACAGAATGCACAACAGACAGTTCCAGCACCGCAGCCTATCGCTGCAACACAACACGTTACACAGCAGATGTACCAGTACGCACAGTCAGAGTATCCAGATTATCAGCCATATTCATGAAACAGCCTAGAGAGGGAGGTAGGCTTGCCTCTCATCGAGATACCTGTAGATCAAGAGGGTCCCTATGTACACAGTCAAGTATTAGGGAAAGACAGAAAGTTTTTGATTGATACAGGGGCAAGTAGGACTACCATCAGTCATGACGAGGTTCCAGGGGCTCCGCTCTCAGGCTCTAAAAATGTTTCCCTTGGATTTTCAGGAAAGCCAATTGTTAATGAAATTTCGAAACCAGTTACTCTAGGAGTTGGTCCATTGTCCCGAACTACTGATTTGTTACTCACGAAATCTTGTCCAGAAAATTTGTTAGGCATTAAGACATTGAAAGAATTAGGAGCAGTTATTTGCTGCTCCCCAGAAGGGGTCCGATTGTTTCTGAGAGACTTTAAAGGTCATTATGTATTACGTGATTTTGATCCAAGATTATTGAATGTACCACAGCATTTATGGGCGCAAGGTCCAACTGATGTAGGTTGTATGCATATCACACCCCATCGTGTGACTCTCAAACAAGGTGTAGTTTTGCCACGAATCAGACAGTACAAATTGCCACCTGAGGCTGTAGCAGCCTTATCCAAAATTATTGACGAACTTATTGCTCAAGGAGTGGTTGTAGAAACTGACTCCAATGTATGTAATTCTCCTATCATTCCAGTTCTGAAACGTACGGATCCAAATACACCTCCAGTATATCGATTAGTGATTGATCTTCGGGAGCTTAATAAATGTATCATACCCCAGTATCCAGTAGTCCCAGATATTTCATCCCTTTTGACAGCCATTGATTCTGAAGCCACGTTCTTCACAGTTATCGATCTCAAGAATGCATTTTTCAGTGTCCCCATTCATCCAGACAGCCAGTACCTTTTCGGTTTTTGTTTAAATGGAAGAAGCTATAAATTCACACGAGCTCCTCAAGGTTTTACAGAAAGTCCTAGCATTTACAGTCAAGCACTTAAGAGACAACTAGACAATATCCGCATGCCAACTGACACTGCCCTGCTCCAGTATGTCGATGATCTACTGATCACAGCCCGTTCTGAACGTGACTGCGAGCGTGCGTCACTCACGGTTCTATATTTTCTGGCCGAGCAGGGGCACAAGGTGTCCCCTTCCAAATTACAATTCTGTGTCCAGCAAGTGGTATACTTGGGACACTTACTGTCCAAGTGGGGTAGGCAGTTGACACCAGACCGTATCCAGTTAATAGCGAGTCTTCCACAGCCCAAGACACAGAAGGAGGTACGAGCTTTTATCGGCCTCACTTCTTACTGCAGACAATGGATTCCTCAGTATGCATTTCTAGCCAAGCCACTGATACAGTTAACGACACAGGAGGCAGCCGTATCGACTGTCCTCCCTTGGACCCAGGAACATACACTTGTATTCAATGAATTAAAGAAAGCCTTAAGTCAAGCACCTGTTCTAGCGACACCAAACTACAGTAAGCCTTTTACACTTTTTGTCACAGAACGTGATGGTACTGCATTATCTGTTCTCACACAAGACCAAGCAGGACAGTACAAGCCCTGTGCTTATTTTTCGAGCACATTAGATCCAGTAGCCCAGGCTCTGCCTGCGTGCCTCAAGTCAGTTGCAGCCACAGCTCTAGCTATCAGACAAAGTGATTCCATAGTGTTAGGACACTCCCTGACAGTACAAGTTCCACACTCTGTGGAAGTTCTTTTAAACCGAACACAGACTCAGCACTTGACCATTGCACGTTTAACAGGTTATGAACTGACACTGTTCCAGCCACACATAGAAATCAGACGCTGCAACATTCTAAATCCAGCTACACTGTTACCGTCAGTTACTCCAAATCCGGCCACACATGACTGTGTGGAAGTTGTTAACACTATGACAAAGCCAAGACAAGACCTGACAGATATTGCATTACCTGACCCCAACCTGACACTTTATGTGGATGGTTCATGTATGAGAACGAGTACAGGAGAACTAGTAGCCGCGTATGCAGTGACTACTGACACTGAAGTTATAGAGACACATCGTATTGACACCCTGTCTGCTCAAGCAGCAGAGCTAGTAGCTCTGACCCAAGCCTGCATACGTGCCAAGAACCTGAAAGTAAACATATATACAGATTCACGTTACGCATTCGGAGTCGTACACGACTTTGGAGTGCTCTGGCAGGAGAAAGGTTTCATGACTTCTCATGGAACCAAGATTCAGCATGGTCTCCTCATTCAAGCTCTGTTAGATGCAATACATTTACCGACAGCTATTGCTATCATGAAGTGCAAGGCACATACGAAAGTTACTGACATCATTTCTCAAGGTAACGATCTAGCAGATCGAACAGCCAAGCTTACAGCTCAGACCCCAGACATTCCAGTTAACACGACACAGACACTCACTCCAGATCAGACTACTTGTATGACAGTTAAGGACCCTACACAAGATGTCATAGACATACAGTTACATGCTACTCCTGAAGAAATAAAGAAATGGTCCGAACAAGGAGGGGTCCAGACAGATCAAGGATGGTTGACGAAGGGAAAGGCCACATGGTTTCTCCCCGACTATATGGTTCAAGTCATTATTAATACCGCACATAGTCCAGCACATCTAGGAGAAAAAGCTATGTTAGACAGTATTCAGAACCTTTGGTTCAACAAGCATTTACGAGCTGCAGCCAAGCAGAAAGTCCGTACCTGTATGATATGTTGTCAGTTCAATCCAGGTAAAAGTGTCCCGGTGGAACAAGGTGGATTCCAACCTCCTGACCACCCTTTTGAAGTCCTCCAGATGGATTATATTCAGATGGAGCGATGTCGAGGTTTCAAGTATGTCCTCGTAGTTGTATGCGCTTTGTCCAGGTGGACAGAAGCATATCCAGTCCCAGACTACACAGCTGCGACCACTGCCAGGCAGTTGGTTCGTGAGTTCTTTCCCCGCTATGGACTCCCTAGGGTCGTGTATTCTGATAACGGCCAGCCATTCTCATCTGAGCTTATGAAACATGTTTCCCTTCTGTTAGGGTACCAGTGGAAGTTCCATTGTGTGCGCCATCCTGAAGCAGCCGGTCTCGTAGAGAGACATAATCAGACTTTGAAAATCCGCATTGCAAAAGTATGTAGAGAAAAAGGTGTAGACTGGCTAGTAGCTCTGCCAGTTGCTCTGTTCTATACGAGGATGGTTGCCCATTCCCGATCAGGTCTGTCCCCGTATGAGGTCGTATTCGGCCGCCCCCCAAATATGTGGGGTACACCTAGACCCCGCAGTATTACAGATGTTTCCAGTAATATGCTGACAGATTACCTAGCTTCCTTGATGTCTGCCCTACACTCTTGTCGTTCACAGGTTGCCGCCGCATTTCCAGACAACACCGAGGTGAAACCGCATGAAGTCGTTCCCGGTGATTTTGTATTCGTCCGAAATTTTGATCGTTCAAGTCCGCTGGAGCCCCGTTGGAAGAAGCCTCGCATGATCTTACTAACAACAAGGACCGCCGTAAAGCTCGAGGGCAGGAAGGGGTGGGTCCACCTGAGCCACATAAAGAAATTCCATGGATTACGAGAAAAGACTTTTGTTAAGGACTGCCTTATTCCTAAAGACTGCCTAAAAACAGACTCTGAACTCAAGACTCCCCTGTTAGAGAAAACTCCGCAGCAGGAGTATAAAGAAAAATTAAGGTCTAGTAAAATAAGTCAGCCAGTTTAATTGTCTAAGTCCCTCTCGGGTGAAACGGTTAGACAGGTTCCTGACATGTATGAGATAGACCCCCACAGTGAGAGAGTTAGTCAAAACTCTAAAAGATGTATTATTGTTCTAAGTTTCTTGTTATTTTTGAGTCTTATGGTTACCTGCACAAGTTATGCTTTACATTTATGTTTTCCAATTTCACATGTACATATGTTTTCTAATGATACAATAGAGCACACATTTAGTGATCTGCCTCCTCACGAGCTATCCTATCGTCTTGCTATGCGCAATAACACATTCATTCGATTGTTACACTATTCACACCAGACCAGCAATGCCACTAATTGTTGGGTGTGTGGTCGACTCCCCCCTTTCCAGACACCGAAGGGAGTTCTGCCACTCTTTCCTTATCCGTTTTCACATAATGGTTCGTGTGGAGCATGGTCCACGTTAACGTCATCCTCCAATGATATGTCCCTTCTGAATAGAACATGTTTTCCAGACAAGCAAGGTCTTTCCCATAGAACAGGGTTAGATCTAGAAAATGAAGTATATGATTTAGGTAATTATTCTTCGCATTTCATGGTTTTGAATGTTCAGTCCGATACTACTCCAGATTTGCCTGCTATTTCAGTACTACCAGTCAAAGGCGAATTATGTGTCAGAAAGAATGGTTCCGCACATGTAGGACATAGTGATTGTACTACTACTGTCGAGTATAGTGACAGTGGGAAATATATTTTCAAAGCCTCACGTCATTCTTATTTTGTTTGTGGTCAGACATCATATGTTCGTCTGCCCCTCGATTGGGATGGAACATGTTATATTGCCTTCCTACTGCCACCAGTTTTTCTAGCCCCATCTGATTATCACAGAAACACACATCTAGTACACGTCAGACCTAGAAGGGAGATCGAGTCCCCAATTGTCGATCAAACTGAAACTACTCTAGAACAGTATACAGACTTCAATAAAGGTTTCTTTTTCTTTATAGGACCTATCCAGAATAGTAAGTTAATACGTAGGTTAACCAGAACCCTTGAAGCAGTAGTGAATGAGACTACTTCTGCTCTAGGTAACTTAACTGAAGAGCAATCTGCTATGAGATTTGTCGTGCTCCAAAATCGTCTCGTTCTTGACGTCATACTGGCCGATAGAGGAGGAGCATGTAGAGTCATCGGATCTAGTTGCTGCATTTTCATTCCTAATAACGCGCCGTCTGTTTATTCAGCTATAACCAGACTTCATAAAATTGCCCATCAGTTACACCAGAATCCAGGCACCTGGACATGGTCCGGTTGGCTCTGGAGTATCATATCTGCCTGGGGATGGAAAGTATTGTCATTCCTAGGTATTGCAGTAATGATCATATTCAGTTGCTGCCTCTGTATACAATGTGGCCCTGCGATTTGCGGCATGTGTGCTACCTCTTGTATTCCTAGTCCTAAATCCCGTTCCAAGACAAATCGAGACGAGCAAATGATGCTATATGAAATGATAGATGGTATCATGAATATTGATGTTTCCTGATGGAAACGTAGGGCACAAGGAGGGAATGTGGAAAAGTACATTTTGCCATGTTGTATGTGCCTACGTGTTCCCCATATTATGCTATATGTGCATGATCGATATGCATGTATTCCCCTCTGATCGATTAAAGACGCAATTACAGTTGTGTCCATCTCTAGTATGCCAGTTTCCAGACCTTGTGAAAACAACGAATATTAGGCCTATGTAAACCTACGTTGCCACATTTCACAGTGTGCACGTTAATTCATTGGATTGTCCCCGTTTCTAGGCCTCGAAAGGGCCCGGACACCAGATTCAGCTCCTGTCTCCTGAACCCTCTCCGAGGAGCGATACAGCCCCCACCTGCATCCCTGACCCTTAGCTTACTTCATGCCTCGCAGTGCCCGGCCCGGCCTGGCTCTGCCTCCCAGTCTGCCAAGAGTATGTTATGTTTCTAGTTATCAGTCCAGCCCTCCTTCTCTGCATTCCTAAGCTACTGCATCGCATCAATAGTTTCCGTCATGGTCTAGCCTTTATGTCTCCATGTAAGAGAAATACTGTATTAATATTCATAGAATATTCCTCGTACACGCAATACATGTAGAATTATGCATGCATCAGTCCTAATGTCTAGTAGCCTTTGCCCTGATAACTTTTGGATTCTATCAATATGTACTCCAAACACCAGATACCAGATATGCCTTAGGTACATGTCGCTCTGACACTCCAGACTTTAGTCTCCTCTTCTAGCGCAGAAGTCATAGCCCCCAGTTCTCCCTGGTAACACGTCATTGCCCGTTTGCGCGCACCACTAGGTTAGAGGTCCCAGCTGCTCAGGTAGCCCCCTCCATGTTTCCGCCCCGTTTATGACACTTCTGTTACGTTTACATCACATGTCTATGTATACGCCCTGTACACGCCTTCTTGTTACATCATTTTGCCCTTATCTTTCGTAACTGCTACGAGTCACGCCTACTGCTACGCCTACTGTATTGAATGTAATGTATTTGTTTAAGTATATATATTGTGCACCCATATTAAAAGTCCCCAATTCGCCAATTAGCCACCCAGTTTCCCTTGTCCCTTCCCTGGCAGCTGCCATCCCGTACTATTGCAGGCTGTCCTGTTCCTGTCCTTTATGCCTGATTAAAGCCTGTAGACTCAAGATAGCTCAATAAATAAGAGTCAGGATTCGAGGTATCTGTTTCATTCATTGTATTAAAAAATAGAACCGGTAATTAATTATTTATTTACCACACTATGACCGTGGCCAGGATTTTATAATCCAAATTCATCAGGGATAGCGGCCTAGAAGAGCCACAGAGCATGGGATCTTTCCCGGGTTTTGACAATAGGATGATCACCGCCTCACAGAATATTGGGGGAAGAATACCGGCTGCAAGAGCCTCGGCGTAAACCTCCACTAGACGCGGCACCAGTATGTCCTTATAGGCCTTATAAAAGTCCGCGGAAAAGCCATCGAGACCGGGAGCCAAAGAAGCGCGCAGGGAGTCAATAGCCTCAACCACACTATCAGGGGTGATGGGAGTCAGAAGAAATTCTTTCATATAACGCTCCCGGTAAACCAAGGCTACCTCAGATAAATAAGATTCTTGATTGCCGGTATCCCCGGACAAGCGGGAGGTATAAAGGGATTTATAATAGTTTAAAGTTTGAGTTTGAGTTTAAAAAGTTTTATATAGCGCTCTTTCACCAGCGGTTTCATGGCGCTGTAACTGGCAGATCTCCACAAGGGACAAAGGGAGGAGGACAGGTGACCGGAGACTAAATAAAGATTTTACTGAAAAGATAGGTTTTAAGTTTCTTTCGGAACTGGGAATATGGAGTTAGGGATCTGAGCTCTAAAGGTAATGAATTCCAGAGAGCTGGGGCAAGGGTCGCAAATTTTGAACCCCCCCACTTTTTCCGGCGAAACCGGGGGACTGTCAACAGAAATTGGGAAGAAGATCGGAGCTCCCTGGCTGGAAAGTAAGGGATAATCTCCGAGGAAATGAAGACAGGGGCCGTGCCCAGTCGAGCCTGGTAGGTGATAGTCGCAAGCTTGAATTGGACACGTTCCCGGACCGGGAGCCAATGTAAAGTTTTCAGGAGGGGAGTGACATGTGAGGATTTGGGAAGGTTAAAGACCAACCGAGAGAAATAACTCGCAAACATCCGGAGTGGAGTGCAAAGGGGAGCCGTCAGGCCCAGCCATTGAAACGATATACGCGGGGCCTCGGGTAGGGAGCAAAGTGTTGGCCAGGAGCCTACCCGGGCGCTTCCCCTCACCATACCGACGCGCCACGCTGTGTTTGTTAAGGAAAGACAACTCCCTATCTACGGTGTCCCTAAACTCCATGCATAGCTCCAGACGACGTGTTCTAAGGAAGTCGGTGGGAGCAGCAAGCAATTCGCAATCCACAGCCGTGATAGCTCTCTCAAGGCGACCCAAAGTAGAAGGCAGATCGCGAAAGACACCAGCATGTTTCAAGATGCAAACCCCACGGATATATGCCTTGAAGCCCTCCCATAAGACCACCCATGTATCGACAGAACCGGTGTTCAATTCAAAATATTCTTCAATAACCTGACGAACTTCTTCATTAAAAACGGGATCCATCAAGGAGCGGCCAGGAAACCGCCACTGCTTCTCAAAGCCACCCGCTAGGGGAATGTGTAATTGCAGGACCACAGGGGAATGATCAGATAGGGTGCGGGGAAGAGTCGTGACTGTTACAATCCAACCCGCCACCCCAGGGGAAACCAGCCAATAGTCAATCCTCATCCAGGTATTGTGGAACCCAGAATAGTGAGTGAAAGCAGGGTGATGCGAGTGTAAATGGGATTCTACATCAACTAAAGGATACTGGGCACAGATCTCCTGAAGGGCAGATCGGGCACGGGGTTTGGTGTCGGGGCAGGTGGCTGTGCTGTTCCTAGTGTGATCCATTAGGAGGTTAAAGTCACCACCCAGGATCAGAAGGTGCGTGTCAATCGAGAGGAGGCGAGTCTGTAAGGAATGAAAAAAGGAAGGGGAGTCAAGTGTTCGGGCCGTAAACTCCTACCGGAGTGATCTTGTGTCCCAGCTGCAGTCCAGTGATGATTAAAAAGCGGCCATCAGGGTCCTGATAAGTGTTATAGCGTGCAAACTGAATTCTTTTATGTATGAATATAGAGACCCTGCGCGCATATCTACTATAATTGGAGAAAAACCTATGGGGGCCCCAACCCGATGCCATCGAGGCACCATCTGTGCCAGACAGGTGAGTTTCCTGCATAAAAAGGACATCGACTTTGTGTCGGGGTACATAATTCAGCACTTGCCTATGCTTCCTGGTGTTATTCAGGCCACACACATTCCATGTCAATAGTGAAAGCCCGGAAGGACCGGGCACGTTCCCTAGCTGTAACATCTGAACTGCATCAAAATTATCAAAATAATACATGCATGTATCACAATCCACCAAATAATCATTATCTTCTGCAAGCTGGAAAAGCATCATTAAACAAAGAACAAACCACCCACCACCCCCCACCCAACCTCAAGAAGAGGCAGTACCTAACATAACTACCAGTGCACTTAAGAACGAAAGACGAAGCAAAATGAGCGGATCTGGGAAAACACAGTGCAACATCAAAACAACAAAGAAATCCACAGTGGTGTACACCATGGGGCATGGTAACGCCACGCCGGCCGGGCAATACAGCAATCAAATACTAAATGTTGCGGAGTGGCACATGTGAAAAGAACAACCATTAGTAGGACACTACAAAGGAGCATTGTAACACAGAAGGAAGTCAGCCTGTCCCGGATTGGGAAAAGAGGTCCACACTAGACTGTGATGCTCGCGTCGCATAGGAAGAAGGTCTCGGAACCTCAGAGCCAGTCGTATGGCCTTTTTTGTAATCATGGAGGAACTCCTGCGCCTCTGTTGGAGTGTCAAACACCCGCGCCCTGCCATTTATGTCCACCCGAAGTCGGGCAGGATAAAGCATACCATAACGCAGGGCCAAGTTCTTTGCCGTAGTCTTGACTCCCTGGAATTTGCGCCTGGCCTCCTGCACCATAATCGTAAAGTCCGGGAAAAACGAGAGTCTGCTACCCTGCCATTGGTTCTCTCCCAGGTCACGAGCCACACGCAGAGCAGTGTCACGATCACGGAAGCTCATAATCCTGGCGATGATGGGCATGGGAGGTTGACCGGGCTTAGGACGGGGGCCCAACGATCTGTGAGCTCGTTCGACCACAAAGCCCTGAGTGAAGGAGTCCCTGCCAAAAAGATCTAAGAGTAGTTGTTCCACGAACGTGTCCATGCGTCCAGTGGATGTCGATTCTGGCACGTCAAGGATTCGGATGTTGTTGAGGCGACTCCTGGCCTTCAAATCTTCATTCTTGATAGCGACGTCTTTAAGGATCTTTTCAATCCGTTCCAGCCGCTTTAAGGAGGAGGAAGCCCCGTCCTCTAGGTCGGAGACCCTGGACTCATCCACATCTAATCTTCGGTCATGCGCCTGGATCTTCGTATTCATTCCCGCAACTTGGTGTCCAGATCGTCGAAACGGCCATCCAGAGTTTTAAATCCCGCTCTCATAGCCGCCAGCATGGCCGCAACCAGGGGTGACGAGCCATCCACGTCCAAGGGGGCCGGGACTTCCAACGTCGGGTCAGTCGGGGCCTCCGCTGCAGCGCCCAGTGCCTTGTCGAACTGGAGCTTGGGTTGCTTGAGGTCCTTCTTCACCATGGTCGCCAAAGTAATGGGAGGGAGATCCCGTGCTCAGCAGGAGAACACCACAACGTTGACCCAGCGGTGAACACGGGGACCAGGGGTGTCTGGCCGCAAGTCCACTTAGACTGACAGAGATGTAGTCGCCCTCAAACAGTGATCGATCGTAGGCACCGGGCAGCCAGGAGGGGCAATCTGGACGCAACCAACAGAGAGCAGCAATCAGATTCAATAGGCGACAAGGAGGGCAGCAGAAATGTCTGGTGGGTGCAGGACGATATCCGCCAGTCAATTGTGGGCACCGGGGCAGAGACACAAACAGAGCGTCAGGCAGTGATGGGCTCAACATACACCACCAGGTACAGGATATCAGCCAAGCCTGCAGCAGATTGAAATGGGCATCGGGCAGACAGGGACCTGGGAGCCAGGAAAGCAGGCAGGCTGGACACCAGCGGCGCAGGAGGAGCAGGCAGCAGGATCACGGCGGTCCGGGGGCCCAAATATGGCCTCGCCGTACTGGACGCCCTCAGGGACACCTAGCCCCAAAGCAGGGACTGGGACCTAAACGCCAGGGGAGACCCCCCCCCCAGCGTGGACCCCACACCACTGCAGGTGGCTGGTGACCCCCAGGTCCCGAGGGGGGGAAGCCCACATAGCCCCGACCGCCCCGGTATATAGCCCCAAACACCAACCATCGCCGTGGCTCAGTCCCTGCGTAGCCCAACCCCCCCGGCCAGCCAACCCGAAACTTGAGGTCCCGGCGTCAGGGACCGCACCAGGCCGCAAAGGCCCAAGGCACGTCCCAGGTCCTGGATCCGCGCCGGGGAGAGCAGCGGCCATAGAGCAAGCAGCGGGCGAGAGGGAGAAGGGAGAGGAAGGCAGTGGAGGCAAGATCAGGGCAGCGGCAGACGCGGGCGCCCACTAACCCCAGCAGCGACCCAGACTTACTGCGCAGGCCTCAGCGATGTCACGGGCACCACGGAACCTGGAACTCCCTCCTGGAAGGTCGGATCAGGACACAGATCCGGGCAGCGCGTTCAGCATGTCCCTGGCCACAGCTGGGTGGTGTCCAGCCTCGTCAGCTCACCCCGACATCGAGCAAAGGCGAAGAGAAGCAAGCACGACCGGCAGAGCTTCAGCCAGAAGCGTCCATCTTGGTCACCTCCAAGACCACGCCCCCTGAAATAGACACCTTAATAGCAGTAAAGCCCCAGGCTGCAAAGATTTGACAATCAATTTGTTTAGGAACTCAAGTATCTTCCTACTTGAAGGGTTCGGGAACTCTACAAGGATACAAGGAGGCTCTGGAAGCAGGAGCGCATCAGCCCAACTCCAGGGAAGCCCTGATATCTGTAGATGCTAGGGCGGGTAAAGACCCAAAATACACCTGCTTGTAAATACCACTGTCACTGCTTGACACAGATACTACAATCTTTGCACTTGTATTGGCCAATAGGCCTTTAAATACCAAGTTGGTGCTACCCGACCAATCCGGTTTCATACAGGCACAGCTTCTAATAATTTGCGGAGACTGATAGCAATGATCCATTGCATTGAACCGGAGGTGCACGCCTCTGTGTTCCTTCCCACTGAGAAAACCTTTGTGGCCTTTCCGGTTTGCTGTGCCTAGCAGGGTGGGCCTAAGCCAATATTTTATATGGCTGATCCAATTATGATACACTGAGCTGACAGCAAGGGTCCAAGTTAATGGCTCTCTCTTGGATTCCTATGGGTATGCAGAGCCCAAGGCAGGTTTGACCTCTATCAACCTTATTGTTCGCTTTAGCTGTTGAGCCTCTTCCCTCCCTGTTGCATAAGCGATACAGCCAGAGGGGTATCACATTCTCGACCAATGGTTTTTACTGTAGTTGTATGTCGGCGACATTCTACCTTTTGTTAAAAACCCTAGTAAAAACCTTAACTGACTCATTTGGGACATAGTCCATTTTGACAATTTCTCTGGCCTTCAAATTAACTGGGGCATATCAGAAGTATTCTATTGCACAGAGAGCACTAGGAGAATTACCAGCTCTGCAAGTCGGTTTTCTAGTTCATTAGCAGCAGAAAAAAGCCTGTAAGAAGACACTACAGCCAGGGGTCTCAAACCTTTTCTGAACTGAGAGCTACTTATGGTCCATGAAACGCAATGAGAGCTACTAACATTATTAGTGTTGTATAATTTCATTTTTTTATATGGATAATAACTGTACCAAGCAAACGCTTTCTAATTTAATAAACTGGGCTGTACAAAGGTGAGTCGCTCAGAGGTAGCTGGAGAGCTACAGTAGCTCATGAGCTACACTAGCTCATGAGCCACTGGTTGGCTCATGAGCTAACCACAGTCAAGGTGAGATATAAGGAGGTGCTAAGAAAACATTATGTGGACACTATGGCTGCTCAAGCCTTATGTTTTGAAGGCAAAATCACCAGTGCCACAAATAATCAGTGTGAAATGTTAAAATAGCGAAGATGTTTTTACACCCTAAAGCTCGTACTCAGTCCATCAATACTACAGAGGGTTTCACTGAGAAAATCCCTAAAAGTGAGGCTAATCTTCAGACAGACACAGAAACCCAAACAATGGAGTTTATACCCAGAACCTCGGGTCAGGCTACTGGAGGAAAGCTTTTTCAATTTAAATAGATCTGTCTAGAAGTATCGGAAGTGGGCATTTTGGGTTGTAAATCTCGCTCCCCGGTGATCCATGTCCTCCCACTCCAATAACCCCTGTGAGCAAAGTGATCAATCAGTTATTCACCCAGCTTTTAACACCTATCTGCGCTTCCAAAAAGAGGAAAGGAATCAAAAGTGATTTGGTCCTGACCATGCAAGATGACTGATTAGCAGCTCTGGAGAAGAGCTCCCAACCCCAACAATTTTATCCTTTATTATCCTGCCGCTATCCAAGTTTCTCTCTGAACCTTAGCAGAGATATATTCTGCTGCGGCCCAGGGACTCCACCCATGTGCAAAATTTAAGGGCCTGCGACCCCACTGTGGAGCTTCTGGGACGAGCTGTGACTCTGTACGGCGGCCCAGGTAGTTAAACACCAGGAGTGCTCGACAGGCTCAGTGTGGAGAAAGACAGCTGCGGGCGTCCCGGCAGACTGCTGGGCCCAGTGAAGGGAAAAATGACGCCACCTGCTGCCGTGGACCCCTAATCCGGAGTTCGGGGACCGGTGACTCAGCAGCAAGAGTGGTTAGCAGGGCTTTAAGTGGGACGGGTCTCAAGGAGTCTGAGCACCGGCAGTTTTTTTAAGGGGGCCTCGAAACGGGTCTCTATCGGGCTCTGTTTTGAGCCCTGGCACAGGCGGTCCATTTTTTTCCGAACTGCAGGGACAGCAGTTTGCTGTCACTGCAGTCCGGTATAAAGTGCCGGCAAAACTGACGGATAGAGACCCCTTTTCGAGATAGCAAGCACATCGAAGTGCGCTTCTCATACTGCTCACTTCTCACTAGTGGAGAAGTTACTGACGTCATGCCAGGTGAGCATTGTGGGAGAAGGGAAATCTTTTAAAGAGTCATTTTCTTTCTGCATTTCCCTTCTCTTTCTGAAACGCAAGAGCAGCAGCATTGTGGTAGGGTCACCAGGGCTTTAATTGGAAGCTTTTTCAATATTATATGTAACAAGCCATAGTTACAGCTTGTTTATCTTATGCAACTAATATACATTGACAAAGCCAATAGTCCTTATTTTTTGTAGGTATGATGTTACTTGTTGTATCACATATCTGGATGCAATGACAAACAGCAAAATACAAGTCAAGTGGCACACTATGCTACACAGATTTTTAGCGCAAGTGTTTTAAAGCCACGCCCCTAATTACACTGGCCCCGCCCCTCTGAGAGACCCCCCCCAGTTTTTTCATCCCACTTAATGCCCTGGTGGTTAGTATTGGTTGGGGGCCCAGAGAGGTTCGAGACTGTGGGGAAGTGCCAGCCCCTGCGGATGGGGGTAAGCTGCCGTCTGCCGGCACGCTGTGTGACTGCGATCCAGTGCCTACAGGTGGCGTCCACTGCATATGGCCGCGCAGACAGAAGGACTCGGCCCCTGGTGCACATAACTTCCAGCCCAGTGCAGAGGGCTCTCGAGGCCGCACCAGCAGCTTTTGTACTAAGACGGCCGTAAGCACACACAGTGACATGTATTGGAGTTAGATGAATATGTTCAAAAGTAAAGTGCACCATACTGCGATTGCTACAATAGTTAATTGTGGATGCGTTAACAATTGATGTGTGCACTGATGGCTGGTGGTGTGTGTGCCTGTAGAAATTGTGCACTGATGAGTGGTGGTGTGTGTGCCTGGTGGAAGCGTGCACTGCCAGCTGGAGGTGTGTGCCCAAGACATGTGTTCAGCTGTTCTTTGTTTTAGCTCGTGTGTCAGTGCACCGTGTAAGCGCACAAGCATCGAAAAATAGCATGCATGCGAACAAGAACCAACCACTCCCCCAGCCATGACCCTCCACCCCTGCCCTCTTGAGATTTAAGGAAGGCACCACTTTACACCAACACAATTCGTAGTCAACCCAAAGATCCTGCAGTAAAACCAATACTATATCACTCTAGACAGCTGATAATCCGAAAGCCAATGCCCCCACCCTTACTGAAGATGCACACCAATGTCGCCTGGCTTCTTTCGTAAAACTGTATTTCTGCCATTCTTGCAGCATTAGACTGTACATCACAGCACCCTATTCACATGCAGCCCCAGAACATTAACACTGAGATGAAGGCATTAAAGAAATACGATGGACTGTTCCAAATTCCAAACGCATAGGACGCATTGCTCCAGCCTGCCGCACAATATAGGACACAATCAGCAGCAACATACAAATAACCCAGGGCAGTGGATGTGCACATAAATATTAATATATACAGAAATACACACAATGGCTGCATATAGCAAGAGTACTGAAAAACAGAATATGATAGTTTTATAAAATTAAAATTAAAAGGATGAATTCAGGTGCAGCACAGCAACTAACACGCAGATTGCTGACAAGGGTGATGGCTGATCTGCTCCCGGGGAACTCACATTATAACCACTGTCCTCAAGATGGCTTCGTGTCACAATGACAGCATGTCAGAAATTAAGCCCCATTGTTGACGGCACAGGGCACCCAGCCTTTATGCCAAAATCACACTTTGATTGCACAAAGTAGCGTGCAACCGGAAAGCAGCGATCATAAGTGCAGCATGTGCAGGGGCACCGGCTCTCAAGCAGGCCAGTGGCCCATGTTCCACATTTATTACCATCTCTTACAGCACCACCATCTTTTTGAGGCGTGTCGGTCGAGCCACTGACTCTGCTCCGGCTCTACCTCCTTTCAAGAGGCAGGCCGGCAGATGGCCAGCTGGTCCCCAAATCAACCTACTTTTTAAGACCAAAGCAGTACAAGGAGTGACACTCTCAATGCACTCCTTACCTTTCAGAAAAGTTCATGCGATTTGGGATCGACTTGGACCGCCCAGGCTTCCAGAGGTAAACCGAACATACGACAGACCCTGCCACAGTCGCACTGAACATTAAAATGTAGGACTAGCGTGTGACTGACTCAAGGACTGTCACGGGTGCTCCTTACAGACGCACTTCACAAGTGTCCGGCTGTCTTCACCACTACCCTGTCTTTCTCAGGCCTCAACATCACATGTGACTCTACCCCATACCCACCAGCCTTTCAGTGGCAAGTTGGCGAGGCAGCCAATTAAACCTCTACCTTACCAGTCTTTTTGAGGCTACTTGACAGGTTCCACCCCTTCTGCTTTTCAAGATAACCCACCATTTTCACTAGGTTTAAGGCAATGTCGCTAGAAACTGCTTAACGTTTGTAAAGCCTGGGCATCATTCGGACTGTATTATTTACGGTTCGAATGTGTGTTTTGTTGCAATTCTGCTACATGGAACGGGAAATTCACGTGTTTTTAGGCTTGGTCTCGTACAGTAATGGACATGAATCACTTCTTGGTGATGGGCAGAACACATCTGCATTCATCTGGACCCCGAGAGGGTCTCCAGTATGGCGCCCTGGAGAGGCTTCATCTGCCAGGCACGGCGCTTGGCGAGACTTAAGAGGGAGATGGAA
Organism: Lissotriton helveticus; assembly: GCF_964261635.1. Taxonomy (NCBI): domain Eukaryota; kingdom Metazoa; phylum Chordata; class Amphibia; order Caudata; family Salamandridae; genus Lissotriton; species Lissotriton helveticus. Next base: position 580,717,799 of record NC_136063.1, read on the forward strand.
AAACAAAAGCAGATTAAATTGAGCTTTTCGCTTCAGGGTAACCTTGCTTACTGCGGTCCGCCCAAGACCCTGCTGTGCCCCAGAGGGGACAGATTCCGCCGTAAAAAGAAACAAAGTAGAAGAAAATACAGGAGGAAGACATGAACTTTCCCCTAGATCGGCGGCTCCTCCGAGACACTCTCTTCATTAAGAAACAAGGGCTGCGGGTACCGCGGAAAGAAGAGGGAGGGGTGGGGGGCAGACTCTGAGCTCCGAGAGAAACACGGGCCATGAGAGTGTGCTGGGATCCAGCCCTGGGCACAACTGTGGCGAAATGAGGGAGAACACCGCCTTAAACATAATGGAGCCGGCCAGCACCGCTCCCAGGGATCCCAAGCCACCGGCAGTCCCCCGCTGCATGATGCTGTCAAACAGAAGCAGGAGTAAGAACCGTCGGGCAGCCCACCACTGCCAACGCAACGCTGCTCCCCCCAGCTGCATGATGCTGTCACACAGAAGCAGGAGTAAGAACCGTCGGGCAGCCCGCCGCTGCCAATGCAACGCTGCTCCGGTCGCTCTAATTGTACGCGGCGCCTCTCGCTGTTTGTTGGTTTGTAAACAAGCTTCGAGGCTGGGACCCGAGTGCCGACCTGAGAGCGCGAGGCAGAAGTATACATGCTAATGCGTCCATGAGTGGCCATGTGCGCCGTTTAGTCCTGGAGTTCACCACCGGCAGCTTCTCGACTTCCTCCGGCGGCGGTTGTCCAGAAATGGCGTCACAAAAGCGGCGCAATTTTTGCAATTCGGGGGCGTGGTTTTAGCAGTTGAGTGATGGATGACGTCACAGAGTTAAAAACTGCAAAAACACACCCCCGAATCGCAAAAAGACGGGGCTTGAACTGAGTGACGCCCCTCTCCTCCAATGGCTGGCCAGCATTTACGAGGCCAGCCAATGGAGAAGAGGGGCGGGTTCAAGCCCCCATACTGCCAAAACATAAAATCGCGGACTTCGCCCACTGCTGCGCAGTGCGACGCTAGCCCGAGACCTAAAAACGAGGCAAAGTGAGGCCGGCGTGTGAAGGCTGCCTTTACCGGGGCAAGGGGAGAAGAAGCCTGGTGCTGAGACCTGTCCCGGTACAAATTGACATTGACTCTTGCCTGTGTGCTATACATCCTTTTAGTCTCCCCATTCACCCCCTTCCCCCGGTGGTGTCTAGAAGATTCGCACAGGAGGCACGTAGAGAGCGATGTTTTGGCAATCATCCTGGTCCCCATCAGATTCCAGGGTGAGCGCTTAGGCCCTGCAGACGTTTCTTCTGACATTACCAGCTCCTTGGGGGATAAGATATTGACGACAGAAGGCCTTCTACCCCCCTCGCCCCGGTGTTTCATGGTCAGGACACAAGAACTGTGTTGACTATCTCTCTCTGAATATTGGGGCCCTGAATCTCACAACAGAGATTGCTGGACTGGTTGTGGGCCTGTGACCCTCCCAAACTGGACTCTCTACTGTGTTCATGGAGAGATGGGTGTGGTGCCCCGATCCTGTGGTTCCTTGGGCCTGTGTCCTGGCTCTTGCTTGCTCCCCCACTGTGGTCAGAGTTGGAAACACCTGTGTGGTTCTGAAGCACAGTTGGATAATTTGCTGGCCCCTGCCTGCCGTGCCAGTAACAGACTAAGCAGAGCTACTCTCTGGCTGAGGTACCAGGGGGACCTCCGAACCATCTGAAGGTAGTCAAGGATAAATCGCAAAAAGGGGCCCAGCAGACGAAGAACGAGCAAAACACGGCAGCAGGGGCGTTGAGTGACTGAGCTTCAGCTTCTGGAGGAGGACTGAAAGAACTGTAGGGCCCCACGGGTGCAGAGATCCTGGCGGTGATCGAGGTGTCCAGCGCCAATGTGCAGGCCAAAATAAGCTCAGTGTCTACAGATGTCAATCTACTGCACACAGAGCAGCGTTAAGTGGCTGAAAGATCTTTGAGCTAGAACAACATGCTGTGATCTAGCCAGGCCAACAAATTGCCCGCCTTGTCACCTACGTCATAAATCCTACTAAGGGTGGCCCGAGGTTGCGCCTTAGATGCATCCGTGGCTAGGTCCAGGAGATCCTTGGTTTTAACACGGAGCCGTTGGCGCACCTCTTCAGAGTCCTGCGAGCTAACTACGCGTTACAGTTCAAGGATCTCACTTTCTAGGCGCGTAATGGCAGCAGCCTTTTCCTTACATTGCCCTGCGATTTGTCCCAAGATCACCCCACGAATGACGGTCTTATAGGCTTCCTAGAGTGAGTTAGATGAACTAACTGACCCATGATTTTCTTGAAAATACAGCTCAGACTCAGATAGAACCTTTTCCCTAATTGGGGGGGGGGGGGGGGGGGGGGGGGGAGGGATATCACGAGTTGATCGGCGCCACCCGGCCCACAGAAGGTTCCCCCACCTCCAATCTACACAGTACTGGGGAGTGGTCCGAGATGCCCCAGGCCAAGTGACGTATGTCTTTGGCGGTCTGGAGCTGATGTGTGAGCATATAGTCAATGCGTGACATGGTGCCGTGGGGACCCAAGATATGCGTGTATTAAAGTTCCGCTGGGTGCAAGCACCTCCAGACATCTACCAGTCCCATTGGACCCAAGAAGCTGTGGATCCATTTGCGGGATAATGGCAGGTTTTTCTGGGGCCAGCGGTCTAGGGAATCAGAGACCATGGAATTAAAGTCCCCACCAATCAGTACTCGCCCATTCGGCAAACCCAGAAGGAGATCTCCGAGATCCATAAAGGCCTGCGTGTGGAGGCCCGGAGGAATGTATACCGAGACCAGGTTAAGGGTGGCTCCCTTCCATGTCCCAGACAGAGCTACAAGTCTACCTATTGGTCCGTGCGGACCGTATTGATCGTTAAGGAGAAGGATTTGCGAACGAGAATACCCACCCCTCGGGAGCCCGAGCCGAAAGCAGAGTGAGCAGCTAGCTTAAAACCCCATCCTGAAAGGGCTCTACAACCGTTGCCCACCATGTGTGTCTACTGCAAAAACACAACATCAGGTGAGTGGCGTTTCAGGAATTGGAGTACCACCCCCCTCTTTATCCTGTCCCCGTTCACATTCCAAGAAAGCAAAGTAAGTTTATGTTTACTCATAGTACCAATCACTCGGATTCAAAAGTACAATGGGCCCCGGGAGGAGCACATCAGGGGAAAGACGAGGTAACAGGTCTTTAGAGCTTCCAGCACCATGATCCATGAGGGAGTGGCCCACTCCGAGTCTGTTGCAATTTGCATCTGCGACCAAGAAGATAAAACATGCCTGCACAACAACAATACTGCAACCAACACACACAGAAACCCCCATCTCACCCTCCCCTGCTCTTACTATCAAGCCCTTGGCGGTCAAGATTCACTCCTGTCTGGACATTCGTGATTTCCGCATTCCTGGGGCTGATGGTGAAATAGAAAAATCTCACTATATGCAGATGACATATTGCTGCCTGTCACAGACCAACCTACCCCAGTCCTGGCTATTCTAAGTGAGTTTGACTCCTACAGCACTCTTTCCGGGTACAGTATTAACTGAAGCAAAATCGGTGCTCCGTCATCCCTCTGGAGCCCTAGACCCGACCACTCTCCCCAAGACACTCCAGGTGGAAACGGGTGGGATTTAAATATCTGGGCATATTTGTGACCCCTAGTAAGGAGACGTGCCTTTTCAGGAACCTGGGCTGAGTGGTCTCCATGTTTCAGGAAGAGGCAGAAAGGTGGTGTGCGCTTCCCCTCACTCTGATGGAGAGGGTGACTTTCTTCAAAATAACGCTCCCCAATCTGCTCTACGCCATGCAAAACAAGTACTCCCAGGCCGGTTCATGAAGCCACGTTCACTAGGATCGAAGTAGACCTAAGGACCTTACATTGGGACGGTGGTCACCCTACAATAGCGCTCAAGACCCTCTAACTCAACCCATATCATGGTGTGATTGCTCTCAAAGATGTATGCGCCTACTACTGGGCATCCAATCAGGTGGCAGTCAATGATTGGTCTTTCGCACCCCAAGACCATCTGACTTATAGGCTGAAGCGAGCTCAGTATACCGTACAGCCCTACTCCCATTATCTTTACAGGGTAAAGATGCCAGAGGTTGCTACCTGCGACACAGGTGGTGGTGGAAGCCTGAAAGAAGGCTCCTGGGTATATTGGTTGTACTAGGAAGGTTATGTGAACAACTTTACCGAGGGAAGGGGCATGGCTGAGTGAACTGAGGAAACCTAAGGGGTTCAAGTCCTGGGACCTACTGGGTATTTCCGAGATGGGTGACCTCCTGGAGGACGGTGGTCTGATGCCCTTCTCCTCCCTTGAAAGAGATTATCATCTGAGACTGGATCCGTATTTAAAATATGCCCAACTGTGCCATACTTGGCAGGCGGAGGAAGTTGGTGTATTAGACCTCCCGAAAAAGCCCCACACGAGGGTAGACTGCTCACGGAGGAGCTACACTTAAAGGTAATCTCTTTTACTTATAAAACCTTCAACAACAACAAACTCAATATGCTGGTCAGGATGAGGGCCCACTGGGGGAAAGACTTAGGGGAAGAAATTGAGGGTACTGATTGGGAGGCAGCCCTGATGCACCCCAGGGAGGTCGCCAAAAAGTCCCAAATGTGCTGGATTCAGCTTAGGATTCTGCATCTAGTCTATTACAATAGGGACCGACTACACCGTATAGGTAGGGCTCCATCCCCAGACTGTTTAATATGTGGGGCGACTCGGGGTACATTTATGCGTACGCTGTGGTGCTACCCTACCATTCAGGAATACTGGTTGAGAGTGGTGGGAGGCTTGCTTATTAAAGTCCTGGGGAAACATATCCCTCTTGAGGCCAAATATGTTTTCCTGGGGGTCCCGGGTAATGTAGATCGCCAAGGGTAAAGCTCCTCTTTTGTAACCTGGGGGTGGTGGTAGCCAAACGTGATATAGAGAAATACTGAGGGGCGCCGGCGGTCCTAATTATGAGGGAGTGGAGGTCGGGATGAACCTCTACATGGCGGCAGAAAAGGTCAGATATAAAAGCAGAGGTTGGCCACACAAGTTCTTTTAAAGTCTGGGGTATTTGTAGAGTCACTAGGAATACAGCTTCCTACAACTGTTACTGAGGATGTTACCTGTTGTACGGTGTGTGTTTATGCCCCTTATGTTGTTTGTTTACTGCAACTTGAAAAACTTAAAATAAAAATGTTGGGAAAAAAAAAGTTGTTCCACTGCTTCAAATCTGAGTATCTAGAAAGATTTAGGCTCTTACACCAATCCAAATCGGGTTTTCACCTGTGGCATAACACTAAATGAGCTCTCATTGAAGTAGTGGATTCCTTCAAGCTAGCAATACATCAAGAAAGAAGTCAATCAATCAGGGGATTGTAAGCGCGCTACTCACCCGTGAGGGTCTCATGGGCAGGGGTGTGGGGGTTCTGCACATCTGTGTAGCTGAAGCGCCAGGTCTTGAGGGTCTTCCTGAAGGTGTTCAGGGAAGGGGCTTGTCTGATGTCTGCCGGGAGCTCGTTACAGGTTTTGGCCGCAATGTGAGAGAAGGATCTTCTGCCAGCTCTGGCTCTGTGGCTGTGCGGGGTTCCAGCTAGTGCGAGGTTGAAGGATCGGAGGTGTCTTTTCGGTATGTGGAAGAAAAAAGTGCAGCTTTGATCTCATTAGATCTATCTTCAGCATTTGACACAGTCTCCCACCCCATTCTTCTACAGAGGTTGAGATATTGGAGTGGGAGGCCCGATGCTCATCTGGAGTTGCTCTTTTATTGAAAATAAAGCAGTCAGTCAGGCTGTCTGGATGCCACCATGTTCATCTGATACGAAGTCTCTCTTCCTTGGGGTGTTGGCTCATCTTTGAGCCTCACCTTGTTTAGCATGTTTTATGTTGGTGGAGACATTTGGGGTGAAAATTATTATTTTTTTGGTTGCACAAGCTTGAAATCGCCTCCCGGTCAAGCTGCACAGCATCAAAGATGAATCTGCTTACTGCAAATCCCTCAAGACTTGGCTCTTTCGGATGTGACGTGGGGTCCTCAGTCTGCAAATGTTTTGATCCTTGCGCATGGACACTCAGAGTTGTGTGCAGTATAAACCCTATAATTTATTCACCTTTGAACTTTCACTGATGTGGAGAAAGGACAGTCTGCTGTCTTGGTATCTGAGTAATCAGAGACCGCAACTTGATCCTAAAAGATAATTATGAACACATGCTAGATAAATTATTGAAGTCGAGAACTGTTTCTTTGTATATGGTGGGCAGAACAGCCCATACCAAGATGTTCGTGCTCCCCAAACTCCTGTACCTTTTTGTTAACATCCCGATCTACCCAGGCAAGCGATTTTTCACTTAACTGCAAGATCTGCTCACCAGACTGATATGGGGTGGTAAAGCTCCACGACTGAGCTGGGCCAGGCTCATGGAGACCGATGAGCAGGGTAGTTTAGTGGTACCTGGTCCTGAGAACTACCTCATAACAGCGCAGTCACATTACACCATCTAGTGGGTTAAACAGCGCTGCAGAGCACCACACCTACCGATTTACAAGATCAACTTGAGATAGGCTTTTTGGACACTGCCCTGGCCATCGCGAAACATCACCCAGGTAAATATATTGAAACAGTTTGATGTAGCTCTTGTAGCGAGCTAAGCATGTAAGATTTTGCTGTGAAAAGAAGGAGGCATGTGTCCAATTAACTACAGACATGGACTCGTACATTTCCAATTCTGGAAAAGAATACATTACACACCTAAATTCTTACATGAGCTAGACTCTACGTGAACCTTAAGCTAGAAGCTCTACAGAGCCGATTTCATTCATTTAGCATGCAATGTCGCCCAAGACATGAAATTTGGCTTGCAATCACACAAGTGATCAATTACATACCCACCAGTCAGTTGATCTGTACACCGTTACCTCTTCTGCTAGGCTATGTCACTGATAACCAGTTCCTCGAGGAAATTAGTTGCACTGTTGCCTGTGCTAGCTAGACAAAAACTGGCGACAGCATGGCTAAAGGACCCCACTCCCAAGCCCTATGACTGGCATAAATAGGTCTAGTACTGTAACGATAAAGCGGAGGTTTATGCATCCCTTAAACCGTTGCATATCAGACCTAGAGACATCTGGCACCAGTTCAGAGAATAAATGTTACAAACGTTGGCTGCGACAAGAGGCAGATGAAACCTGAATGAGCTCACGCTATAGACTAATTTGCTTTAAGTACAGAGTAAATAAATATAGATTACTTATGAATACATCCCTCCACTAAGATAAATTCTCTATGCTGCTATGTGTACCATATGTGCAATGTTGCTGTGTACTATGTTTGGCAACGCTTTTTCAAAAAAAGAAAACGGATAGTGACTAAGATTTCTGCTAATCTGTTATCTTTCTTACTGGTACAATAGCGCATTTCAGAAACCTGCAGCGCGGGAGACTTTTGCTAATCTGTGACTGGGAACTACATGTCCCAGTGTTCTGTGGGGCTAAGGAGGCCCTGCCTATCATCACCGCACTTGCTGGGGATCACCGCGAGTGCTATGACGTGTGCTCCATATACCACAAGGTGTTAAGAGTACCTCTTTATCACCTTTGAACACATCTTACATATCGTTTCATACGGGTGCAATTTCCACGGAAATCGAACTAGTGGAATTCGCATAGGTGCGGTCCAAAAGCGGATTAAGGACTCTTTAATTAATTTGGGAACCTCTGACCCAAGTCCTGATAAAGTACTGTCAACAGAGTGCACCAATATTCAACCGTCAGAATTTTCAAAAGGCCAGCAATTAACTTTTCCTGCCAAAGCCACCAATCCTTGCATTTTGCATGATTTTCAAGATGTCATTATTGTTGATGTAAGTTGTTCCACCATAAAGGCATTAAATCCTCCTCCTCAAAAACATAAGCGGAATGATGGCAAGATTCAGCCAAAAATATAGTTACTTCTGGAGCCGTGTCTGAGGTCGCTGATTTAACCACTGCTTTATTGCAAATCACTAAACCCTCCTTTTAAAATATGGAGGTTCTAATAAAAGACTGTCAGATAATTGTAGTGACGCACTTAAAACTCTTGACACCATTCAAACCCTGGTTGATAATCTGAGTAACGTTGTCCGATCACATCCTGAATCTGCCCTCTTGCAGCCAATACAAAAAAGAACCTGCCCTACATCGGGAACCCTTGCTACTAAGCCAGTCACTATGCACAGGGTGTCAACTAGGTGTATGCCTAGCTCCACCAAGGGTCTTAGTACTCAACAAGACACAGTTACTGCTGGCCGACTGCTAGTTTCCCCGGACCAACATCAGCCACCTGCAAACATAAGGCAGAACTCAGAAAATAATGGGCAACTAGCTCATCTTCAACTACGAGCGGAATATTCACACTTCAATATAATTATAACAGGTGTCTCCCCTTTGGTAAAGCTTAAAATATAAAGCTGCTCATGTGGCTCAAGTATAAATCAGGCTGGTCTACTGATAGTGGATGATATCATAATGTTCCGAAGCGTACGTTGGCTTGGCCACGTTCAGAAACCGTAGAGGGAGATTGTGTGGTGGTGAACTTTAGAAACCCCTGGTTGGTAAGATCACTTCTACTTCATCTGGGCTATCAAGCCATTAATCAGGCCAAGGTTCTTGCACTTCCCTTGGGCTTTTTATTTTTTTATCATCCACCACCTCAAGCAACTACTATTGGCAAGCTAAAGAGGCATGATTTTGTATTTGCTGACCAGTCTATTGAACCTTTTGCTCATGGGTCTTGCGGTCCCAAACCTAGAAATTTATTACCTGGCGGCACAACTACAATGGGTAGTGGCTTGGCTCTCGGGAAGAAACCAGGAGGACACAGCCACGGCTGTGGATACGCTATCCCCCCTACAGATACACTCATTATTCCACCCACTGACGAAAGCAAGGAAACAAACCCAACTGCATGTAGCAGTGGCTACAAAATGCTATTCTCGGAGTCTACGGCTTACCAAAGCTATTAAACCGTATGCCCCAGTGCTCCCACTTGCCAACGACACGGGACTACCGGCGGGACAGTTCTTACAACACGCTTCCATAATAAAAGCATTCACACAAAGGTGGGGAAACATCACTGAAGAAACTCCCACACACCAGCTGCTACAATGCCTTCATGTCATGGGAAATGGCACGCATGTGGTGCACTGGTTGACCCAAGCGCTATTAACACACACACAACATACCTTGCAACCACTGCGAGATAAGTGGGCAGTTGACAGAGGGAAAGCCTGGACGGATAAGGAGTGGGCGGTGGTACTGGCGAGCCCCAAAAACATCCCCACAACGCACGCTTCAAACAGATCCAGTTCTACATATTACACAGGGCATACCTCTCCCCGGATAAAATCAACCAATACTTCCCGGAAGCCGCGGCAGGTTGCCCGAGATGCACACTGGAGGGAGCGGACCTCCTACACGTGCTGTGGCAGTGTCCACAGATCCAAACATACTGGCGGTCAGTGTTGCCGTTACTCGAGCGGAGCACGGCCATGCCACTACCGCACACATGGGAGGCATGCCTAATAGGCCTCTACCACAGGACCAAACACAATAGAGTCCCCTCCCGTTTTTGGGACCTTGGCCTCATTACGGCCAAGAGACTAATCACCAAACACTGGAAACACGCAGAGCCGCCCCTGATAGAACACTGGCGCACCTCCCTGGACAACTGGGCAAAGGCGGAAAGCATTTCCCTTCACAATGAGGAGACGGCAGGACTGCGACAGTTCCCCATCGCGACACTCTGGGACGAGATACTACACTCCTTCCATAGAGAATGTCAGACACCGGGAGCTCCCACGAGCGATGCCTCCCCGAGAAGAGACCACGAGGATGGACACGAAGCATCAGACAGGGCTAATGCTAGACCCGTCGATGACACTCCCACCCGACCAGCGAGGCGGGATCCACCCCCCCGCCCCACCCGCGACGTACGCCCACCGCTGATGATGCACCACCCTCCCCGAACTAGTAGAGCAACCACAGGCAGGCTACGGTATCACCTCCGGGCCACCAATTGAATCGACACGCATCCACCGCACCACACAACACAACGCACACCTCCGAGTTTAGTAACCCCACCCCCACCTTCTTATTTTTTACTTTTCCTTTTCATAATGCTAATGTGGCTGATATGATTGTGATATAATCCTACCATTGTACCAACTGTGATGTAACAGTGTACTATGTGATTAGCTCCAAGACCATCGCACACATCCTCGTGATGCGAGATGATGTATAATGTGCAATTCATATTTTCTTTCATCCTGTGAAACTAATAAAGGATATATTTAAACAAAAACAAAAAAAATTGAACCTTTTGCTCATTATAACAGTTTTTCTCCTTTAGTCGGCCTCACGGACATGAATTGACTGGCTCCTTTTCAGGTTTCGATTCCAGCACTGCCATTCGCTGTACCTCTTGATAAGCCTGTTATCTTGGAGGTAGAAGTGCCAATAACTAGTGACATGTTACACAATGGACATGCATGGCAGCCTACGTTTCCTTTTCTGAAATATAACTGGAATCCGTTTGAAACCGAACAATGCGGACTGACTAGAAACCATTAATTCCTATGATGTTCTCTGTTGTCCGGAGACGTGGACACATGAAAATATGCATATAAATGGTTTCCAATCCTTTTGCCTTAATGCTAGACCTTCTTATCCTGGCAGGCCAGAGGGAGGCCTAGCAGGGTTTATCTCTCTTGGAATTAGTAAATTTAGAATTAAAGTGATGCTGTCAATTCCCTGTTGTCACATTTTACTTTTGATTCTTCCTTGTTTTCCGGTAATTTCACTGATTAATTTCCATTTTTATTTCTCTGGCAACCAACCACATGAACCTATTCTGGGCTTGGTTTTTAATGAAGCCCTCAATAAAAAAATCTGCAAAGACAGGGTGATTATTATTTGTTTGGACAATTTCAACATTACCAAATGCTGTTTACATGGAGATTGTGTATGGGGTCTAACAAATTGGGAGAGGAACACTTAACACTTTTTGCATAATGAATATGAAGATACACTAAATGTAAAGTTAGCAAATACAATTTAATGTTTAACTCAGATTTTTTTTAATGGCGGTGTGGTGTTTCCCCCAACCTTTACAGGAAAAGGTAGAGGGTCTACCAGAGTTGGACTGTCTGCTCGGGCAGTCTGGCACTGTGAGATGGGACATCTTGAAAAGATCAGTGTGAGGGCCAGTTGTTTTGGTGTCCCTTAACAGCTCATAATCATAAAATCAAAACAAGCATTTGCAATGCAATAGGTCTCCCATTAGGAAAGTTTGAGCAATTGGTATTGTAAATGACAATTTTTTTATTTATGTGTTGGTTTTGTGAAAATCGCGAAATTAATAGCTCTGTCATTACCAATGACAATAGTTATAATTTTCGCAAATGTCACTCCTATAGCATTTGTAATGCAATATGTGTTGTATTTACGTAACTTAGATGTATTGCTATTACACATAACAATGGCTTTTAATTTTTTTTATCATTAATACTTAAATAAAAGTTATTGTAATTTGTATTGGCAATAGCTTAAACTTTTGTAAATAACTTTTGTGAAGATTAAGTTCAGTGTATTTTATTGGGACGAAAATCCAAGAACAGAAGTGAAATATTAACATCTTTTGTGACATTTTTAATAAAGCTTGAAACATTGAGAGAACATATTTGAACCAGTTGTTGTTGAATGGTTGCACAGATTGATGCTGTGGTGGCGCTGAGTGATGTTGTGATGCTGTGGCGTTCAGTGATGCGTGGTAGCACATAGTGATGTTGTGGTGCCCCCGAGTGATGTTGTGGTGCCCCCGAGTGATGCTGTGGTGATGCGATAGTTAGATAGAGTGAGGGCGATAGTTAGATAGAGTGAGGGCGATAGTTAGATAGAGTGAGGGCGATAGTTAGATAGAGTGAGGGCGATAGTTAGATAGAGTGAGGGCGATAGTTAGATAGAGTGAGGGCGATAGTTAGATAGAGTGAGGGCGATAGAGAGATAGAGAGATAGAGTGAGGGCGATAGAGAGATAGAGATAGAGAGATAGAGAGATAGAGTGAGGGCGATAGAGAGATAGAGTGAGGGCGATAGAGAGATAGAGTGAGGGCGATAGAGAGATAGAGTGAGGGCGATAGAGAGATAGAGTGAGGGCGATAGAGAGATAGAGTGAGGGCGATAGAGAGATAGAGTGAGGGCGATAGAGAGATAGAGAGATAGAGTGAGGGCGATAGACAGATAGAGAGATAGAGTGAGGGCGATAGAGAGATAGAGAGATAGAGTGAGGGCGATAGAGAGATAGAGTGAGGGCGATAGAGAGATAGAGAGATAGAGTGAGGGCGATAGAGAGATAGAGAGATAGAGAGATAGAGAGGGCGATAGATAGAGAGGGCGATAGATAGAGAGGGCGATAGATAGAGAGGGCGATAGATAGAGAGGGCGATAGATAGAGAGGGCGATAGATAGAGAGGGCGATAGATAGAGAGGGCGATAGATAGAGAGGGCGATAAATAGACAGAGTGAGGGCGATAGAGGGCGATAGATAGATAGAGGGCGATAGACAGATAGATAGAGGGCGATAGATAGATAGAGGGCGACAGGTAGATAGATAGATAGATAGATAGATAGATAGATAGATAGATAGATAGATAGATAGGATAGATAGAGAGGGCGATAGATAGATAGAGAGGGTGATAGATAGAGAGGGCGATAGATAGATAGAGAGGGTGATAGAGAGGGTGATAGATAGATAGAGAGGGCGATAGATAGGGCGATAGATAGATAGAGAGGGCGATAGATAGATATATAGATAGAGAGGGCGATAGATAGATAGATAGATAGAGAGGGCGATAGATAGATAGATAGATAGAGAGGGCGATAGATAGATAGATAGATAGAGAGGGCGATAGATAGATAGAGAGGGCGATAGATAGATAGATAGATAGATAGATAGATAGATAGATAGATAGATAGATAGATAGATAGATGATAGATAGTGAGTGCGATAGATAGACAGAGAGTGAGGGCGATAGATAGAGTGAGGGGGATAGAGTGAGGGCGATAGATAGATAGGGCGATAGATAGATAGAGAGGGCGATAGATAGATAGAGAGGGCGATAGATAGATAGAGAGGGCGATAGATAGAGAGGGCGATAGATAGAGAGGGCGATAGATAGAGAGGGCGATAGATAGAGAGGGCGATAGATAGAGAGGGCGATAGATAGAGAGGGCGATAGATAGATAGATAGATAGATAGATAGATAGATAGATAGATAGATAGATAGATAGATAGATAGATAGATAGATAGATAGATAGATAGATAGATAGGGCGATAGATAGATAGGGCGATAGATAGAGAGGGCGATAGATAGATAGATAGATGGTGATAGATAGTGAGTGCGATAAATAGACAGATAGAGTGAGGGTGATAGAGGTCGATAGATAGAGGGCGATAGATAGATAGAGGGCGATAGATAGATAGAGGGCGATAGATAGATAGAGGGCCATAGATAGATAGAGGGCCATAGATAGATAGAGGGCCATAGATAGATAGAGGGCCATAGATAGATAGATAGAGAGGGCGATAGACAGATAGAGAGGGCGATAGACAGATAGAGAGGGCGATAGACAGATAGAGAGGGCGATAGACAGATAGAGAGGGCGATAGATAGATAGAGAGGGCGATAGATAGATAGAGAGGGCAATAGATAGATAGATAGATAGATAGATAGATAGATAGATAGGGCGATAGATAGATGGTGATAGATAGTGAGTGCGATAGAAAGACAGATAGAGTGAGGGCGATAGATAGAGGGCGATAGATAGATAGATAGAGGGTGACAGATAGATAGATAGATAGATAGATAGATAGAGAGGGCGATAGATAGAGGGCGATAGATAGATAGAGGGCGATAGATAGATAGATAGATAGATAGATAGAGGGTGACAGATAGATAGATAGAGAGGGCGATAGATAGAGAGGCCGATAGATAGATGGTGATAGATAGATAGACAGATAGATAGAGGGCGATAGATAGGGGGCGATAGATAGAGGGCGATAGATGGAGGGTGATAGATAGATAGATAGAGGGCGATGGATAGAGGGCGAGATGGCGACAGATAGATAGAGATAGATAGATAGATAGATAGAGTGAGTGCGATAGGTGGTTGTGTGTGTGTGGTTGTGGTGGTGTGGTTGTGTGTGTGGTGTGTGTATGTGGTTGTGTGTAGTTGTGTGTGTGTGTGGTTGTGTGTGTGGTTGTGTGTGCGGGGTTGTGTGTGTGTGTGTGTGCGGGGTTGTGTGTGTGTGTGCGGGGTTGTGTGTGTGCGGGGTTGTGTGTGTGCGGGGTTGTGTGTGTGCGGGGTTGTGTGTGTGTGCGCGGTTGTGTGTGCGGGGTTGTGTGTGGGGTTGTGTGTGGGGTTGTGTGGTTGAGTTTGGTTGACTGTGGTTGTGTGTGGTTGTGTGTGTGTGTGTGTGTGTGTGTGGTTGTGTGTGTGTGTGTGGTTGTGTGTGTGTGTGTGGTTGTGTGTGTGTGTGTGGTTGTGTGTGTGTGTGTGGTTGTGTGTGTGTGTGTGGTTGTGTGTGTGTGTGGTTGTGTGTGTGTGTGGTTGTGTGTGTGTGTGGTTGTGTGTGTGTGTGGTTGTGTGTGTGTGGTTGTGTGTGTGTGGGGGGTTGTGTGTGGGGGGGTTGTGTGTGTGGGGGGGTTGTGTGTGGGGGTTTGTATGTGTGTGGGGGGTTGTGTGTGTGGGTTATGTGTGTGTGGTTGTGTGTGTGGGGTTGTGTGTGTGGGGTTGTGTGTAAATGTAAATGTAAATGTACATGTATTTATATAGCGCAAATCACCGACACGGTATCTAAGCGCTTGCTTAGGGAACCCGTCCTGGTATTCCCCTGTGAGATACCCCGGCAGGATATCCACAAGGTGAAAGCCAGGCATCCCGCCGCGAGGGGCCGTAGTGGAGATTAAGCAAGCTATTGCCCAGAGTCGCAGAGTGTGACCCCGTGAGTCGAGTAGGCACCGGAGCGAGAATTGTCGAGTCCATGGAATTTTGAGCCCGAGACCCGCCGAGGCGGGGAATCGAACCCTGGTTCATGGCCGATCTCAGCTTCCGGGTCTGCCGCCTCTAACCACTGAGCCACGCTTCTCCACTGAGAGGGAGTGTGTGTGGGGTTGTGTGTGTGTGTGGGGTTGTGTGTGTGTGTGGGGTTGTGTGTGTGTGTGGGGTTGTGTGTGTGTGTGGGGTTGTGTGTGTGTGTGGGGTTGTGTGTGTGTGTGTGGGGTTGTGTGTGTGTGTGTGGGGTTGTGTGTGTGTGTGGGGGGTTGTGTGTGTGTGGGGGGTTGTGTGTGTGGGGGGTTGTGTGTGTGTGGGGTTGGTTGTGTGTGGGGTTGGTTGTGTGTGTGTGGGGTTGGTTGTGTGTGTGGGGTTGGTTGTGTGTGTGTGTGGGGTTGGTTGTGTGTGTGGGGTTGGTTGTGTGTGTGTGTGTGTGGGGGGGGGGGTTGTGTGTGGGGTTGTGTCTGTGTGGGGTTGTGTGTGTGGGTGGGGTGGGTGTGTGTGGTTGTGTGTGTGTGTGTGTGTGGTCGTGTGTGTGTGTGTGGTTGTGTGTGTGTGTGTGTGTTTGGGGGGTTGTGTGTGTGGGGGGGTTGTGTGTGTTTGGGGGGTTGTGTGTGTGGGGGGGTTGTGTGTGGGGGGGGGTTGTGTGTGGGGGTTTGTATCTGTGTGGGGTTGTGTGTGGGGGGTTGTGTGTGTGGGTTATGTGTGTGTGGGTTATGTGTGTGTGTGGTTGTGTGTGTGGGGTTGTGTGTGTGGGGTTGTGTGTGTGGGGTTGTGTGTGTGGGGTTGTGTGTGTGTGTGGGGTTGTGTGTGTGTGTGGGGTTGTGTGTGTGGGGGGGGTTGTGTGTGTGTGTGGGGTTGTGTGTGTGGGGGGTTGTGTGTGTGTGGGGTTGGTTGTGTGTGTGTGGGGTTGGTTGTGTGTGTGGGGTTGGTTGTGTGTGTGTGGGGTTGGTTGTGTGTGTGTGGGGTTGGTTGTGTGTGTGTGGGGTTGTGTGTGGGGTTGTGTGTGTGGGGTTGTGTGTGTGTGGGGTTGTGTGTGTGTGGGGTTGTGTGTGTGTGGGGTTGTGTGTGTGGGTGGGGTGTGTGTGTGTGGTGTGTGTGTGTGTGTGTGTGAGGTGTGTGTGTGAGGTGTGTGTGTGAGGTGTGTGTGTGAGGTGTGTGTGTGAGGTGTGTGTGTGGGGTGTGTGTGTGTTGGGATGTGTGGGGGTGGGGTGTGTTTGTGTGGGGGTTTGTGTGTGTGGAGTTGTGTGAGTGGGGTTGTGTGTGAGTGGGGTTGTGTGTGTGTGGGGTTGTGTGTGTGTGGGGTTGTGTGTGTGGGGTTGTGTGTGGGGGGGGGGGTTGAATTATCATTTAACTTGCAACCGAGCAGCTTCTGTTCACAAGCTTGAAAGCAGCAGTTACCTAAATCGGGAGCTGCAGCATGCCCATGGCTCACCAGCACATGTTGCAAATGAAACGAAGCATAATGTGTTAGGATCGCATTACAAAGAAAGGCAATAAAAACACAGGGTGCTAAATTAGGCATGCGGGCAGCCTCGAAGCCAAATGGTGTGCGATGTGAAGGCGGGATATGGGGACAGCAAGGAAATACTTGTGAGGGAGGGGGAGAGTGGTGGATGCAGATGGGGATTAAAGAGGTAGTGTTTGAGCAGAGATTTGGATATAAAACAAGAATTGTGACCATCCTGGCTTCGTCAGAAGCGGTCACTCCCTTCTGCCTCTGCTAGATCCTGCATCATACTGCCTGGTATCGTTAGCGCTATGCTGCTGCCCTGTATCAGCGCTTGTCCGTGCCTGCAGAATTATTTATTATCTCCTCGTGCCCATCTGATTAATCGACTGTACCTGCATTAATTAGCATTATTCAGAGTGCCTGTGTTGTGCTGTTTAGTTGACATTGCCACATCATTTGTTTAAATACAGCTGTGCTGCCCACCGCGTAGATAATCTATTTCACTTTCCCCCAACCTGGTCTGCTCTCCCGTTCTCGCCGCCATTTGCACTGTTGTTGTTTTGCCCGGAGCCCGCCCCCTCCACCACGCACCCGCCTCCCAGCTGATCCTCCCTCGCCCCTCCCCTTCCACTTTCCATATATGTCAGGAGCATCGTCGCGCAGCGTTCACGCGCAGCGGTCGCGCCCCAGTTGCGCCGAAGGTGCGCCAAAGGTAAGCCCGTCTACGCCCGTCCGCGCCTGGACCGCGCCCAGCGCCACACCCCCTGGCCCCCGTCCCACCCACCCCACCCGCATTACATATGACGCCTCCACCCTCTTAGCCCTAAATCCCGGCCGACTCCCTAACTGCGCCCAAGCCGCTCCTGGACACACCCATGGACCCTTCACATGAAACTCCTGCAAGCACGACGGCACCAAGACCAACTCCACGTCCACGAACACGAACACCAAACAGAGATCTGACACCAACCACCTAAAATGTATCCTGCTCAACACCCGCTCGGTACACAGACACGCCATCGACCTTTGGAATTTACTAGACACCATCTCTCCGGACGTCGCCTTCCTAACAGAAACATGGATGAACGCCTACTCAGCCCCAGACATCACCATTGCCATCCCAGAAGGCTACAAGATCATCCGTAAGGACCGCACCAAGCAAACAGGAGGAGGCATCGCCATTGTCCATAAGAATTCCATCCGCATCTCAACCAGCTCAGACGTCAACCTCGCTAGCGCCGAACACCTTCACTTCCAGATCCACACCGACCCCAAGACCACACTCAGAGGCACCCTCCTCTACAGGCCACCTGGACCCCGTGCACAATTCAGCGATGACATCACTGACTTTATCACCCCACACGCCCTCCCCTCCGAGGACTACATTCTACTGGGAGACCTCAATTTTCACCTGGAAAAGAGCAACGACAGCAACGCCACCACCCTTCTGGACAATCTCGCCAACCTTGGACTCAAACAACTTGTTAACACCCCCACTCACTACGCAGGTCACACACTCGACCCCATCTTCACCTCAAGCAAACATATCTCCTTCAGTCACACCACAGCTCTCCATTGGACGGACCACAGCTGCGTTCACTTTGTCTACAAAAAGACCACATCCCACAACCATCCTCAACCTACGCTGCGAAGAAACTGGAACAAAATCACCATCGACCAGATCTCCTCATCGCTTCTTCATAACCCCCCTGCCCACTCCTCGAACCCCAACCAAGCAGCCATTAACCTCACTCAATGGCTAACCAACAGCGCCGACAACCTAGCACCTTTGAAAAAACGTCAAATCAAACCAGACTGCAAAAACGCCTCTTGGTTCAATGATGATCTTAAGAAATCCAAGAAACTCTGTCGCTCCCTTGAGAAGGCCTGGAAAAAAGACCCAAACACCAGCACCAAGGACGCCTTCAAAAACGCCACCCGCACACACCACCAACTGATCCGGACTGCCAAGAAAACTGCACTTAAAGAACGACTAGACAACAACGCCCACAACAGCAAGGAATTATTCAACATCGTTAAAGAATTTACCAACCCCTCAGCCAACTCCAACGACATCACTCCCTCTCAAACCCTTTGCGACTCCCTAGCTTCGTTCTTCCACAACAAAATCGCAGACATCCACAACAGCTTCGACAACCAACCCGGAGACCAACCCTCCCAACCTTCTGCCATACCCTCACCCCCATTGAACATCCTTAATGACTGGAACCCAATCTCCACTGAGGACACCATCCGCCTGATGAACTCCATCCACTCAGGATCCCCCACAGACCCATGCCCTCACCACATCTTCAACAAAGCAGATTCCATTATAGCACCACACCTCCGAGACGTCATCAACTGCTCCCTCAACTCCGCCACCTTCCCGGAAAGCTGGAAACACGCCGAACTCAGCGCCCTTCTGAAAAAACCCACAGCTGACCCCACCGAACTCAAAATTTACCGCCCCATCTCGCTCCTACCATTCCCGGCCAAAGTCATCGAGAAAGCAGTCAACAACCAGCTCGCCGCCTTCCTCGAAACAAACAAATCCCTCGACTCCTCACAGTCCGGCTTCCGAGCCAAACACAGCACTGAGACCGCACTCATCGCAGCAACAGACGACATTCGAACTCTACTAGACAATGGAGACACAGTCGCCCTCATCCTCCTTGACCTCTCCGCAGCCTTCGACACAGTCTGTCATAGCACCCTCCAATAAACGCCTCAGAAACATAGGAATACAAGGAAAAGCACTGGAATGGATCACCTCGTTCCTTACCGGAAGAACTCAGAGTCCGCCTTCCACCATTCAAGTCAGAGGCCACTGAAATCATTTGTGGCGTACCACAAGGATCTTCACTCAGCCCCACCCTCTTCAACGTATACATGAGCCCCCTTGCAGCCATCGCACGCCAACACAACCTCAACATCATCTCCTACGCTGATGACACTCAACTGATCCTCTCACTCACCAAAGACCCGAACACCGCCAAAACCAACCTACATGAAGGAATGAAAGAAGTAGCCGAGTGGATGAAGCACAGCCGTCTGAAACTGAACTCAGACAAAACAGAAGTCCTTGTGGAGAAGTGTGGCTCACTGGTTAGAAGCGGCAGACCCTGAAGCAGAGGTCGGCCTGGGACCAGGGTTCAATTCCCGACGCGGCAGGGTCTTGGGTCAATGTCCGCGGACTCGACAATTCTCGCTTAGGTGCCTACGCTAATCATGGGTCCCACTCTGCAACTCTGGGCAATAGCTTGCTTAATCTCCACAACGGCCCCAGCAACGCCGGGGATGCCTGGCTTCACCTTGGGGTGCCCTCTCACAGGGAAAGCCAGGACGGGTTCCCCAGCGGTATACAGCGCCAGGACACCACGTAACGAGGTAACAGTGCGCTTAACAAGTATACATACATACATACATACATTATCTTAGGCACCTCCCCCTCCGCCTGGGATGACTCTTGGTGGCCAGAGGCCCATGGAAAAGCACCCATCCCGACGGACCACGCACGGAACCTAGGCGTCATCCTGGACTCCACACTCTCGATGAACAGACAAGTCAACGCCGTGTCATCATCTTGCTTCAACATTCTTCGCATGCTCAAAAAAACATTTCGCTGGATCCCCACCGAAACTAGAAAAACAGTCACCCACGCACTGGTCACGAGCCGCCTGGACTACGGCAACACCCTATACGCCGGTACCACCGCAAAACTTCAGAAAAAACTCCAACGCATCCAGAACGCATCAGCCAGACTCATACTAGACATCCCGCGTAAAGAACACATTTCTAGTCACCTGAAAAACCTCCACTGGCTCCCCGTCAATAAGAGGATAACATTCCGCCTCCTAACCCACGCACACAAAGCTCTCTACGAACTTGGACCCGAATGCCTCAACACACGACTTTCCTTCTACACCCCTTCCCGCCAGCTTCGCTCCTCCAACCAAGCCCTTGCTGCTGTACCTCGCATCAACAAAACCACCATGGGAGGAAGATCCTTCTCCTACCTGGCAGCTAAAACCTGGAACTCACTTCCCACTCACCTTCGCCTCACTCAGAACCACCTAGCATTCAGAAAGCAACTTAAAACTTGGATATTCGACAAGTAATTCCCCACCCTTCCTCAAGCGCCTTGAGACCCTCTGGGTATGTAGCGCGCTATATAAAGTATTTGACTTGACTTGACTGTCTGGATGAGCGAAAGATAGACTGAAGAGAGAGGGGGCTTGGAGAGAATCCTATTAGCCTAGCTTAATTAGCAGTATTTGACAAATCTGCCATTATTGTCAATATGTATGCCAAATAAAGCTGAGAAGGATCCCAGCTGCTGTCTGTCTTTTTGAATTTTTTTTTTCTCTCGCCCCAAGCTGCACCAGGTATTGCAGTACCTCTAGAAATGGTGCACTTCCTCGTCTGTGGAAAACAATGTTGTTTTAAGAAAGAGGAAAAAACTAAAGTAGCGCTTTACTTGCAACCTCTGGCGCTAATGTGTGTGGTTGTGATTCACCAAAATAGGAGAGGAATAACTGGAAGAAAGGGAGAGGGGGAGGGGGCAGCTTCTAGCGGAAGTGAACATTGTTGTTTAAACAAACACGATAAAACAAAAGTAGCGCTCCACAGGAAAAACCTGTCAAGCGGCACGAACAAATGTGGTTGTGAATACAATTAATATGGCAGCCTTTGGTATTTTCACCCTTTTTTAGGTTTCGCCCTGCGAATCGATCGCAAAGCGATCGTCGCAGCGAAACCTATTGTGATCGTTTCTGCTTTCAAGGAGTCAGGGGAGAGAGGAGACAAGTGATGTGCACGCGCAACCTTCCGAACTGGGATCAGGTCGCGCGCGCATCCTGTCTCCCATGGCTCCTTGGAAGCAGGCACAAACACGCACTCACACACACACACATACAGACCCCCCCACCGCTGCGCATACACACAGTCACACACACACACATAGAGAGATCCCCCCCAACCCCCCGCCCCGCCGCCGCGCCGCCGCACACACACACACGCACACACACATAGAGAAACCCCCCCGCCGCCGCCGCGCATACACACACGCACACACACACACACACACAGACAGAGAACCCCCCCCCGCACCCCCCGGCAGCCCGCATGCACACACACAAACATAAAGAACCCCCCGGCCCTCCGGCGCTCACACACACACACATCCCCTACCTCAGCTCGGCGTGTCTTCTCATTATGCGCAGGGACAGCCAACGTGCACGAGCACGGCGACGGCGTCTCCTGCGCTACACCCGTCGTTTCAGTTTCGCGTGAAATGAAATGAAAGACTTGAAGCGTGATGCGTGAAGACGCCTCGCGCTGACTTTAAAAAATGCCTACATAACGGTAAGGGCGCGAGCAAGTATGACTAAAATGCTCACGTTACGACTTGAAAGACTGGTGCTGAATACCTGCGCCTGATACACCGCTGCTGAAATAAATGTTAAACCCTCCTCTTCACGAAACAGAGCAGGTCACAGTCGAGGAGGAGGCAGAAAGCACACACTTGTTAAGGTCTGTGTGTGAACAACTGAATCATGAGGCCTTTCGTTACTTTCTCTTTGTCTTCTCAGGGTGGGTGTGGGCGGCAGTCCAATCTCTGCACAAGTTCACTTCTCAAGCACTTGACTGATTTGGCACTCCCTTCATCCTTATTAGTGGTAGAGGCCTCACACTGTTTCACCAGCCAGATGTCACCTGCCAGGTCCCAGCTATCAGCGGTGTCGAAGGATCCCATTTTGCGGTCACGAGAACACCCAATACAGGCACCATCATTCCACAGCTCCCCTGCACCCTCCTAAAAGAGTGTCCACATCACAACACTTACTCCGCAGTGTATTGGAGGAGGTCGATGTGATCTACACTGGCTCAAAGGGCCAGGCTCGCCCCGTATTGCATCGTGCCACTAGGAGCCTCCAGATGCAGGATTGGCATGTAGCTAACCCCGCTCTCAACCCCTACGTGATCGATCAGGGTCGGAATGATCATATTCGGTCTCCAGCTTTGAGGGTCTAACTGCTGCAAAACGGGTCTACCCTCCAGCTTTCGCTCACTGCCATTGTGAGTCGTTTGCTCTGCGGCTCACCTTCCACTCGGACGCAGTCTGCTTAGTCAGCCGTGTTGAAAGATGATCTATCTGTACTGTCCCTCAAGCTCTCCACATCAACTCCTGCGCACTACACCGCAAGCGAGATGGGGTCGGATGGAGCAGTGGGGAGTCAGCGAGGCCCTGGCCTGTACGGGAACTTTGAATTTAGGAGTCCGACATCTTGGGCTACACCTTGCCCTTGAGGATGTTTTAAGACTATTGTGTCCCAGAGCTGCTCTCTTTCAGACAAACTCCTTGGAATGCATGGATGGATGACATTCATACCACCTGTCTTGGCCGTGATTTACATATTATTTATCTCCACTGTTAGACGGGGACCTGGAGGGTCGGCCGAGCACAGTGATCGCACAGACAGGTAACTTCCCCCCCACAGTTGGACACCACACAAAGTTCAGGGTAACACCTTTTATAGGCACTTCTGGGAGTAGAGTGGTACGATACAAGGCAATCAGGACACGATGATCCTCTCAATTCTAGTCTCTAGTAGGGGAAGGGGGTAGCGGGACAGTCTGGGTACCCACGGGTACGGGGGTGTAACGGTGATGGCTCACAATCCTCGAGCTCGGTGTTCGGAGGGGTCAGACCGCGGCAGCGCCGGCAGGTCCCGAAGAGGTCGTAGGTGGCAACGGGCCGCGGCAGCGCCAGCAGGTCCCAACGAGGATGAAGGTTACAACGGGCCGCGGCAGCGCCAGCAGGTCCCACGAGAATGCAGGTTGCAACGGGCCGCGGCAGCGCCAGCAGGTCCCACGAGGATGAAGGTTACAACGGGCCGCGGCAGCGCCAGCAGGTCCCACGAGGATGAAGGTTACAACGGGCCGCGGCAGCGCCAGCAGGTCCCAACGAGGATGAAGGTTGCAGAGGGCCGCGGCAGCGCCAGCAGGCAGGACAATAGTTCACAAGGCAGGGCTGTGGCAGCGCCAGCAGTCCGTCAAGGATGAGTTCGTCGCGGTGTCTCTCGACTCCAGGATACAACTGCCCTCCTGTCCTGGGGCTGCCTCAGTTATAGGTCTGGCGCCCTTTGATGTCCGGACCCTCGCTCTTGGAGGTCGGGAGGTCTGGGATGAGGGAGTCCAGACACCCAGCAGGGGGGTGGAGCCAGCGCCCGAGGAGGCTGGGGGTGCTCGGCACCTGGCGGGGAAGAGCCATCGACACTTCGTACTCCCATTGACCTGCCAAGTGGGCCGTTCACCTCCTGGGTGGAGGGTGGTGCCGGGATGTCGGGGCCTGGCCAGGCCCAGGGTTGGGGTCGGGCTGAGGCCGCACGGCCGCGTGGTGCCGTGTCCAAGATGGCGGCTGGGCCGGGCAATGGTGCTGACGGTGGCCCGGGCCCTGTCCTGCGGGGAGGGAGCGAGCCCCTCATGTGGCCTGTCCAACATGCGTCCCCCCCAGCTGAAGGCGGGGAGAGTCACCCATCTTCTTGGGGACTTTCCTCGTCGAGGCGGAAAAAGCGGGACAGGCCATCCGCGTTGGCGTGGTCTTGGCCGGGTCGATGTTCCACAGTGAAGTCCATCCCCTGCAGGGAGATGGACCAACGTAGTAGTTTCGGGTTTTCCCCCCGCATCTGCATGAGCCATTGCAGGGGTCGATGATCGGTCTGGACCCGGAAGTGGGTGCCGAAGAGATAAGGCCGGAGCTTTTTGAGGGCCCACACCACGGCGAAGGCCTCCCTCTCGATGGTGCTCCAGCGT
Source organism: Lissotriton helveticus (assembly GCF_964261635.1). Classification (NCBI taxonomy): domain Eukaryota; kingdom Metazoa; phylum Chordata; class Amphibia; order Caudata; family Salamandridae; genus Lissotriton; species Lissotriton helveticus. Next base: position 580,742,158 of record NC_136063.1, read on the forward strand.
CGTTCTCGGGCCAGGAGCCGTCTGCTGATGAAAGCCACTGGCTGGTCAAGTCCTTCGGGGTTCAGCTGGGAAAGGACTGCCCCAACGCCATGGTCGGAGGCATCTGTTTGGACGATAAATTCCCGGCTGTAGTCGGGGGCCTGGAGCACCGGGGCGGAGCACATGGCGGCCTTCAGCTTCTCGAAGGCCGCTTGACAGTCTGGGGTCCAGTTGACCTTCTTTGGTTGGTTTTTGGAGGTGAGTTCCGTGAGGGGCCCTACGATGCTGCCATAGTCCCTCACGAACCGTCGGTAGTAGCCTGTGAGTCCCAAGAAGGCGCGGACCTCGGTCTGGGTGATGGGGGACTGCCACGACTGGATGGCAGCGATCTTGAGTTGCAGAGGGGCCACCAGACCGCTTCCCACCTGGTGCCCGAGATAGGTCACGGACCCCTGGCCAATTTGGCATTTGCTGGCCTTGATCGTGAGGCCAGCTCGTTGGAGGGCCTGTAGCACCTCTCGGAGGTGGTGGAGGTGGTCGGACTAGTGGTGGCTGTACACAGCGATATCGTCCAGGTAGGCGGCGCTGAATCCTTCGAGTCCTGCCAGGACCTGGTTTACTAGCCGCTGAAATGTTGCTGGCGCATTCTTCATGCCGAATGGCATGACCTTGAAGTGATAGTGGCCATCAGGGGTAGAGAATGCCGATCGTTCTTGGGCCCGGGGTGTGAGACCGATCTGCCAGTAGCCCGCTGTCAGGTCGAAGATGCTGAGGTAGCGGGCAGCTCCCATGCGGTCGATTAGTTCATCTGCTCGGGGGATGGGGTGTGCGTCTGTTCTGGTAACCGCATTCAAGCCCCGGTAGTCGACGCAGAACCGGAGCTCCGGCGTGGCGCCGGGGGCGGCCGCTTTGGGGACCAGTACCACTGGGCTGGCCCAGGGGCTGTCTGAGGGCTCGATGATCCCGAGTGTGAGCATCTTGGCCACCTCCTCTTGGATGCAGGCCCGTACCCAATCTGGTACGCGGTAGGCCCGATGGCGGATAGGGGGACTGTCTCCAGTGTCCACGTCGTGTAAGCACCAGGGGGTGACCCCTGGGGTGAGGGAGAACAGGGTGGAGAACTGGAGCAGGAGGACTCGGCAGTCTTGGCGCTGTTCCAGGGTGAGGGCCTCCGAGAGTCGGACCCCGTCCACGGAGCCGTCCTTCTCCCGTGACCGTAGGAGGTCAGGAAGGGGTTCGGAGTCCTCCTCGGTTCCATTGTCGGTTGCCATCAGGAGACTGAGTTCGGAGCGTACAAAGTGGGGTTTCAGTCTATTAGCGTGGAGGACCCGGAGAGGGTTTCGGGAAGATTCCATATCGATGAGATAGGTGACAGGGCTCTTGCGCTCGATTACTTTGAAGGGCCCCGTCCATTTGTCTTGCAGGGCGCATGGTTCGGTGGGAGACATTACCCGCACTTGTTGGCCGGGTTCAAATTCGATGGAGGATGCATTTTGATCGTACCACCTTTTCATGTCCTCCTGACTGGCCTCCAGGTTTGCTTTTGCCATCTCTCTGAACCTTCTGGTCTGGTTGCGGAGGGTTAGGAGGTACTTGAAAACATCTGGAGGGTTCTTTAGAGGGGGCATTTCCCAGCCTTCTTTGACTAGGCTGAGCGGGCCTCGCACCGGGTGTCCATACAAGAGTTCGAAAGGGCTGAAGCCGAGGGACTTCTGGGGGACTTCTCGGTAGGCAAAGAGAAGGCACGGTAGTAGCACATCCCACTGGCGACGGAGGGGCTCTTCCAACCCCCCAATCATCCCTTTGAGCGTGCGGTTGAACCGCTCAACCAGTCCGTTCCCTTGAGGGTGATAGGGGGTCGTGAATCGGTAGGTGACCCCACACTGTTGCCAGAGGGACTTCATGTATTTTGAGATAAAGTTCGTACCCCTGTCGCTGACGACTTCCTGGGGGAAGCCCACTCGAGAGAAGATCCCCATCAAGGCTCGACCCACTACTGGGGCTGTTATCGCACGAAGGGGGACCGCCTCAGGATAGCGGGTAGCGTGATCCACCAGGACCAGGATGAAGCGATGTCCCTGTGCTGTTCGGGGGTCCAGGGGCCCCACAATGTCTATTCCCACCCTTTCGAACGGGGTGGTCACCACGGGGAATGGTTGTAGGGGTGCCTTGAGTTTGCGGCCGCTCTTCCCACTGGCCTGGCAGGTCGGGCAGGACCGGCAATGGTTGGATACGTCATTTCTCATTTTGGGCCAAAAAAAGTGAGTCACCAGGCGGTGGTAGGTCTTGTCTTGGCCCAGGTGCCCGGCCAGGGGGACATCATGGGCTAGGTTCAACAGGAAGTCTCTGAAGTGGAGGGGCACCACCAGCACTCGCCCGGCCCCCAGTTCTGCGATTTTCTGTTCGCTGTACAAGAGATCATTGTCCCAATAAACCCAGTGGGCCCCGGTGGTGTCTCCTTGGCTCTGGGCGAGCGCTTGCTGTCGCAATCCCTCGAGGGAGGGGCAGGTCTTTTGCTCCTGCCGGAATTGTTCCTGGGTGGGCCCCCCTTCTTGACGCCACTGAGCCAGGTCGGGAAGTTCGGGGGGCTGTGTGGACCCCTCTGGGGTGGGGTCCGGGTGGTCGGTCTGGAGGAAGTCTTCTTCTGGAGTGATCGAGGGCGGAGGTGCTGCCCATTCTGGTTCTTCTGGTCTAGGGATGGTGCGGGTGGCCATGGATCGGGTGGTTACGCACGCCCAGTCCGGGAGACCCAACATCCCCAGATGCTCTCTTCTTTCCACAGCGGCCCACGGGGAGCTCTCGAGATCGTTCCCCAGGAGGCAGTCTACGGGGGCATTGTCACGGACAGTTACTTTCAGCATGCCGGACACTCCTCCCCATTCGAAGGGGACGCAGGCCATCCGACACAGGCTCTCCGAGTTATCTGCCGATCGGACGGGGCAAAGTACGTTTGGTAGGATTTGTTCTGGGGTCACCAGGTGACAGCGGACGGCCGTCACACTGGCCCCGGTGTCACGCAGGGCCTCGGCCTTGCGCCCATTGATGCTCACCCATTGGCTGTACTTCAGAGTGTTGGCGGGCAGGGGAGTCCGCGGGACCATGTCTCTTCCTCCTAGGCATGCCAGGGTCATGGCGGCGGGTTCCCACTCGAACTGCTCCGACTCATAGGTCTCCGTGTCTTCGGAGACTTGTTCTTCCCCCAGGGCGGCGGCCGCCATCTGGCGGGGCCCGGGGGCCTGGTTCTTCGGGCAGGTCGGGTCACTGGCATAGTGGCCGACTCGCTGGCATCGATGACACGTCACGTTAGCTCGGAACCCCGGGCGCATCGGGGGGTTTCCCCGGCCTGCTGGGGCCGGGGTGGCGTTAGTGGGTGCGGCCGGGGCGGCGTCTCTGCCCCGGCCCGGGCCTCCTCCTCCTCCTCGGGGACGATGGTGACCTTGGTTGGTTCTGTTCTGCTCATTCGGCCCACTCCGGGCCACTCGGGTGCTCTCCCACCGGTCAGCCTCGGTGGCGAGCTGCCGGGGTTCAGTCAATTTACTGTCGAGGAGGTGCTGCCTGAGCTCGACAAAGCAGTTGTTGGAGAGGTGCTCCCACACAATGAGATTGAAGAGTTGTTCGTAAGTGGTTACGTTGTTACCCTTGATCCACCCCTCGAAGGCTCGGCTGAAATAGTTCACGTATTCCAACCACGTCGTACCTGGGATCCTGGTGCAGTTGCGGAACCTCTGGCGGTACATTTCGGGTGTAAGTCCATATCGACTGAGGAGGGCGGCCTTCATGTGGTCATAGGACGTCATTTGATGGTCCGGAAGCTGCAGCAGGGCATCACGACCCTCGTTGACGAATCTCCCCCATAGACCGGCTCCCCAGTCACTTCGAGCGACCCGGTGGGCGGTCATGGCAATCTCATAGGCCTTGAACCACTGCTGTATGTCGTCGTTCCGGTGATATTCTCGGACCACATCCTTGGGGATGTGGACCTTCTGCTCGGTAGGACCCGGGGAGTGCGGTTGCTCGGGCACCCCTAGGTTTTTGTTCAGTTTGCGCATTTCTATCTCCGCTAGTTTGCACTCGTGCTCGTATGCCAGTCTTTTTTCTTCGAGGTCTCTCTGTCTCTGTTTTTCCTCTCGCTCTTCTCTGAGCCGTAAGTGTTCTAAGTTTATTTTTTGTTCCGCCAGTTTCAATTCTCCGTCTAATCTGAGTCGTGCCAAGTCTAACTCGTGTAATCTATTTTTTTCCCGCTCTTGGATCTCTTCATGGGAGGGGCCTGTTCTCCGTTCCTCCGTCCGGGTGGTGTTGACTTCCGGGGCTGCGGGGTCCCGGGGGGTTGCGGTATTTGTCTCTGTCCAGGCCTCTAGGGCGTTTTTGAAGTCTTCTTTTGTGCTTAGCCCGGTGGTAGCAATGCCTAAGTCCATGCAAAATTGTTTGAGCTCTCGGTGGTTGTATTCTTCCAGCTTTTCCATCTGGAACTTCTCCGCCGATCCGCTCTCTTTGGTCGTCATTGTGGTTTTAGTCGTAGGGTGAGTTACTGTCTGTACGGTACGCGTTGGTTCGGATCGCGCCGCTAGCCACCAATGTTAGACGGGGACCTGGAGGGTCGGCCGAGCACAGTGATCGCACAGACAGGTAACTTCCCCCCCACAGTTGGACACCACACAAAGTTCAGGGTAACACCTTTTATAGGCACTTCTGGGAGTAGAGTGGTACGATACAAGGCAATCAGGACACGATGATCCTCTCAATTCTAGTCTCTAGTAGGGGAAGGGGGTAGCGGGACAGTCTGGGTACCCACGGGTACGGGGGTGTAACGGTGATGGCTCACAATCCTCGAGCTCGGTGTTCGGAGGGGTCAGACCGCGGCAGCGCCGGCAGGTCCCGAAGAGGTCGTAGGTGGCAACGGGCCGCGGCAGCGCCAGCAGGTCCCAACGAGGATGAAGGTTACAACGGGCCGCGGCAGCGCCAGCAGGTCCCACGAGAATGCAGGTTGCAACGGGCCGCGGCAGCGCCAGCAGGTCCCACGAGGATGAAGGTTACAACGGGCCGCGGCAGCGCCAGCAGGTCCCACGAGGATGAAGGTTACAACGGGCCGCGGCAGCGCCAGCAGGTCCCAACGAGGATGAAGGTTGCAGAGGGCCGCGGCAGCGCCAGCAGGCAGGACAATAGTTCACAAGGCAGGGCTGTGGCAGCGCCAGCAGTCCGTCAAGGATGAGTTCGTCGCGGTGTCTCTCGACTCCAGGATACAACTGCCCTCCTGTCCTGGGGCTGCCTCAGTTATAGGTCTGGCGCCCTTTGATGTCCGGACCCTCGCTCTTGGAGGTCGGGAGGTCTGGGATGAGGGAGTCCAGACACCCAGCAGGGGGGTGGAGCCAGCGCCCGAGGAGGCTGGGGGGGCTCGGCACCTGGCGGGGAAGAGCCATCGACACTTCGTACTCCCATTGACCTGCCAAGTGGGCCGTTCACCTCCTGGGTGGAGGGTGGTGCCGGGATGTCGGGGCCTGGCCAGGCCCAGGGTTGGGGTCGGGCTGAGGCCGCACGGCCGCGTGGTGCCGTGTCCAAGATGGCGGCTGGGCCGGGCAATGGTGCTGACGGTGGCCCGGGCCCTGTCCTGCGGGGAGGGAGCGAGCCCCTCATGTGGCCTGTCCAACATCCACATAAATAGCATTCAAGAACTTGTATATCGTAGATTTCTCTAGGTCCTTTATTTTTATCTATAGCTGCATAATTTGGTGGTTTGGCTCCGTATACAAGGTTGACTTTTGATCAAGCTTTCCCACAAAATTAAGTATCAGAAATGTATGTTGGAGACTTTATCAAGGAGAATGTGGGTTCTGCTCCTCTCAGGATAGTGTGGGATTAACTTGCGAGGGTGGTAGAATGGAGTACTCTTAGCTATTCTATCAATCACAAGAAACAGGCTAAGAATGAATTACAACAGCTTAGAAGTGCTCTCCTAGCCACTGCGATATAACCTACATTGTAATTATATGAGTGATCAGAAAAACTAATATAAAAGAAAACAGAATGAATTTAGGATGAATATTAGCCTTGCCATTATTGTTAGCTTTGTATTTTGATGTTTTGACAAACTCAATTAATATATGCCCTCTGGATTTGATGGGGCCAAGCCCAAACTTTCATGGCAATATTGCGCCAGTATCTCAGTCGGCACAGATACAGACACTTATTTTTATAATCAACAGATGGATGAGATGGAGAACAGCTATGTTTATGTAGTAACATATCTGGAGTTGCAATTGCTATTCATGGTGAGATGTTTACACTTAATTATGGCTTGTGTCTCTCTTCTAGTACTTCTCAATCTCAAAAATGGAACTGTCTCCTACTATGTCTCACAGCAAGAGGCAATTTAATAAAAATGCTAATCCTTCCCCGGTTTAAATTTCATACTCTTCCATTGTTAGCATCCTCAGGGTTTTTCCAAAGTCGAGTCATCATGGAATTGATCTATTTGGCAGTATAAAACAAGCATTGAAAATGTATTAGGTCTCGCATTTTATTACATTAAAGCCATTTGCTTTGCTATACAATACCATTAGCAAAGCAAATGGCTTTAACTTAATCAGAGGCGAGACCTATTGCATTTTCAATGCTTGTTTTGTCTGTTCCGAGGCTGCACCACTTATAATATAGTACCTCCGGGAATGATGCAGTTTATTACCTGATCTTGAACAAAGCAGGAGAAGCTAAAGTGTTTGTTTTCAGTAAGTGAGAAGGGGACTTAAAGAGAGGGAATAAGAGGAAGGATCAGAAAGGGGTGAGGTGCAGCTGTGGCCGTCGCGCAATTGATAAAGGTAAAGATCAAGTGCGTGCCAGGGAGATGCACAATAGGAGTAGAAGCGACGGTGGACTGCGCTGTTTGCTAAATAAGTTGAGTTTGATGACAAATAGCGAAATCGTGCTTTGAACGCAACTTGTTACCTCTCTCATAATGACCCGAGACGCATGGGCAGCGGACACAGACAGGACACTGCTGGCCTCCCAATTAAGGGCATTCCACTCGCGATCAGTGGCAGTGTGAACAAAGCAAAGTGGGGCCACCATATTTAAAGAACACAGCTCAGGGTGTCCGGTTCACCAAACAAAAACAAAATCTTGAGCGAAATGGAAAAAGAAACAGAGACTTCGAATTCTTTGCAGCATCACCCATTTTGGCTGCAGTCAATAAATAAAGCAGTCATGTGAGGTGTCTGTAAAACAGAAAGAGTTTACCATTTTTTCCCAAATATTCTTGGCAGTTCCACAAGAGTTTGTTAAGAAATTCCTTGCATGGGAAAATTGGTAATTTCTTTCCGCTGCTCTCTACGCAGCCTCTGCCTGTTGTATACAAATTGAGCACTATTTTGCCCCGAGGGCCTGTGGGGGATGGAGTGTGAGTAAACTCTCCAAGCCTGTACATTGCTCAGTAAGTGGTGTGCCAGTAAGGTCTGAAATCCGGTGCTTTCTCAAACCGGAAATCGCAAGGAGGTGTGGTGGCATCTCCTGCCTCGTAGGCAAGATTAGTGTCTGTCACCCGGCTAATTTATGAAAGAAGTGTCTGGCAAAAACGTCTCTTATCGAGATTAGGTTAAAAATGGGCATTAACCATGCGAAAACTATAATTTTTTAAAACAGAAAGTTGGAGATGAAGGCATGGGGAAAACACGCTGACTCTTCCAGTGTTCGAGCATTCCGAGAGCGCTGCACATTCTGGTAATGAGAGGCCAGTCTTCTACCTGGAGTGTGTGGCGCATGGCGCCTCGGGGCCTTTGAAGCCTGCACTGGGGGAGGTGCGCCATCTTAGGACGCCTTATTAGGTAAGAGAGACAGGCAAGAGCTGTTTGGCTTTGTCAGTGCTTTGTCTGGTACCGAAGAGCATTGTTAAAAAGAAAAAAAAGAATTTTTTTTAATGCTAGCCAGCATCGACTGAAAACAAGTAGATAAAAGAGCCTGGTGGGGGCTGGGGCGGGGGGGGGGCGGAGCGAACGAGCATATGGGGATGGGGTGCGAGTCTAGCCAGCATCGACTGAAAACAAGTAGATAAAAGAGCCTGGTGGGGGGCAGGGGAGCGAGCGAGGGGAGGGAACGAGCATATGGGGATGGGGTGTGAGTGAGGCCAAGCGCGCGCCTGGCGCAGCGTCACGCTTCAATAGACAACATGCATTGGAAGGAATCTGCTTGTTCAAGAGTGTTGTTTCCCCTTCAATAGTTCAGAGCTATAAATACCTCGACCGAAAAACCTGTCCACACCCTGGCCATTTGAAGGTGGCACATCTGGCAGGGACAGAGTGCCTGACGGGCCAGTCCAACACTGGGGTCTCCCACTGATTTTCATCTTATCTTCATATTCAGCTCTGTTACCATCTGAATCAAACATTGTAACATCCTGTATTAGTGACCACAACCCAGTCTTTCATTGCTTAAATTGTCCTGCTACAAAGATTTAAAAACCCCCATGAACCTTCAATTGCATGCCTGCCCTAATGAAGTTATGTATTAAATGAGAGAATGTTTATTTATTTATAAAGTTTTATATAGCGCGAGCTTGATCCCGAAGGATATCCGAGCGCTTTACACTTTGAGGCAAAGGTAACAAATCAGAACATTAGTCTAACATGGGGAATCTAATGGGCACTGAATCAACTAGTCCAAACATATCAGCTCAATATTGATCAAAACATATTTTTGAGGACATTATTTAATTAATCTAATAAAACAGCGATGTGCTGTTTATCAGAGGAGGCCAAGACACATGAGATCTTAACAAACTTTGTTTTTCTTTGTGAATCCGTGTCTAACATGATGATCACTCAAACAAAAAACCCACAGATCCAACTATTTGCAGATGGTTCAACCATACCAGTTCTCTTGCATCTAGAAATTTAAAATTAGCTACCAACTCCCTAACATGTAATATTAAGGTGATTCAGCAAGCCAGGTAAATGTATAAGAAGGTGTTAGAGGAGTGAAAAAAATAAATTGAAGCTAGGACATGGAAGGACCTACAAGCTGCAGCCGAGCGCAAGGCGTCGATGGCGTTCTGGAAGGTCATAAACCAGCCTTTTTTTCTCTGAAGAAAATTACCCTAAAATAGCATGTCATATGGACCAGAAGACTCAGTTTGCCACTTTTCAAAAGTCTATAATGAAAGGGGCTGGTCATACTTCCTGCAGATGGCCGGCAGTTTAGCTTAGATGGCCCACTTTCTCTTGCCTGCTCTATTGCCGTAAGTCACGTAGGTACTGCCTTCTCAAAGTGCCCCCCTGGCAAGGCTCCCAGCCCAAATGGGATGCTTATAGATGTTTTTAGGCAACATCCAACATTCTGTGCCCAACCCCACTCCCCCTGCCAGCTTACTAATGTGCTAATTGCCGAAATCAAAACTGAAAATCCTGGCTCTTGGGAAAATCCACCATTGTTCCCCAATTTTATAAAGGCCGATAGAAGGCAATCATCAAGTTAACACCCCATCTCCCTTCTGGATTCCTCCGGCCACATCTTAGGAAGGGTGATTCTACAAAAACTGGAAGAATGGGCGGAGGAGAGAAGTTTCTTCTCAGATGCACAATATAGCTTTAGCCCAGGTGTCGGCAAGGTTGAGCAGTCCCTAAACCTTCCCCTGCTCATTGGCAAGTATGTCAAGGATTCTCTTAATTTAGCTTTCATGGACCTCTTCTGTTCTTTTGATCTAGTGGACAGGGGCAAGTACTGGGACACGATATTGAAGACAGGGTTAGAGGCCTCACAGATTGAGCTTTCAAGACACCTTAATTGGGACACTTTTGCTAAAGTACGGTACGGCCAAGAAGGAGAATGTACACCACCTTTTAAAACTAAAAGGGGTGGGGGGTAGACAGGGCTGCATTCTTGCCCCATCTTGGTTTCTATTCTATATCAATTATCTTTACCACGTCCTGAGGACACGAGGGAAGAATTCCTCCAGGGTGGGGGAACAATATGTGCCTGTCCTCCTTTATGTGGACAAAGCAGTGCTTATCTCCCGCACGGCCAAGGGCATGCAACAATTGCTGAATTTCATTACAAGACCGGAGGCTACCATTATGCTTATAACTTGTAATGCAGGACCAAGCAGCCGCATATGTCATAAAGTAAAAGTTCTATACTAGAACATAACAGATGAAACAATAGTAGTAGTAACCAGGCAATCAGCCTCTTTTAAATGCGGCTCCAAGCAAATAAGTCATGTTTTTCTTATCCTCCTAATCATTACTAGTTTTATACTGCTTTCTGATTATTTACTTCTCAAATGAGTTAGGCTACTTGTAATGACTTGTTCCTTACCCTATCCCTGACTCGAGCACCCGTCCTCCAATTTATGGAGTTCGGCTTCCCTTCATTTCCTCCCCTTTCCGCCGTTTTCGCCGTTCGCTCATGCCATTTGTTTTACATTTGCCGATTTCGGCTCTTAAGGCGCCTCTATGCACCTCCTCCTGAAGCGTTCCTCGCTTCTTTCTGCTTTTTAGCGGATCGGAGACTTCTCCCCTCACCGCCGCCCATTGCTTCACCGGGACCCGAGGAAGGACCGTTGGCAACACACGCGCTGCGTGTTATGCTTGCCTAGGTACCTTCCTCGGTCCCATTACTCGCAATGGGTGCTCCTAGGCAACGGACTAATCGCGCTCGAGGAGACAGGCAGTTTCCCGACGACGCGATCAGCTGTTTCCGACCATAGCTGCCGTTTTTTCCTAACGCTTGTACAAAAATTGCAATTTCACCTATATCCCCTTAAAACGATCGATTAATCCTACCCTACCCTCACATGTTAACAGTTCTAATACTGTTTTGTTTCTTATAATATTGTTTACTGATTAAGAGTCTCTTCGTCCTTTTGGACCCTCCCCACCCAAACCTATTACATTAATATATTTAAAAAAAAAAAAAAAAAAAAAAGAGAGATTAGTGAATTATAAATTATTTAAGTACAAAAAAAAAAAAAAAATAACAAAAAAATGTATTATAATTATTATCCATTAAGTTATCAAGGCATCATAGATTTATTATTATTATGTCTGATTCCGATTCAGATCAAGCTAACGCAGCTGAATCTGACTTTAACGATGAATCTATCAGGAATCTTATACATAAAGAAATGAGATATTGCATGTTCTCTACTCTTTCCCAGGTCATGTCCTCCAAGAGATCATTCCCTCCCGGAAGGGATGACTTTAATAACGACGACCTTGAGGATGAGAACGCAGAAATAAGGGGTAAGAGGCACAAAAAAACTAATAATATTGATTTCACCCCAGAGAGCACAGGAGGTCTTAGCACCTCGAATTCCACGGGAGGTAAATTCACCTCACTTGCCTCAGGTGTCCTTAGCGGCACAAAAGTTCTGGGTGTCCCCCGCGACACATATTACCAAAGTGCTCAAAATGATACCAATGATGATCTCAATGATGATGCCTCAGATATTCAAGATGAATATATCCTTGATCTGGATGATAATGACCAAGATTTTGACTCACTTCTCTTTGGTGGCGATGCTCCGTCGTCCTCTAAAGATAGTATTTTAGACCCCTTAGGGGTAGAAATGTTTTCCCCTCTTAATATTAAACATCATAGAAGTTCCGAATGGACCCCCCCATGACCACATTTGTAAGTTTATCACTAAGTGGATCAGAAACCCTTTGGAGAGGGAAACTCGAAATCTTCTGAGAGCCGAATGCTCCAGACCCTCTATAGAGGGTAAAGTTTGCCAAACCCCAAATCTCGATCCTGAGCTAATTACTTATCTATTTAAGCTCGGCAGGGACCCTCGTAAAGGACTGGAAAGATCCTTAAAAATATGCCAAGATAAGGTTTTAGACATCTTGGGTCCCTTAACTAAAATTATTGAGGCAGCAGAGGAAAGCTACCTCAACGACTCCCCTCTTGATACCCTTTCAATTCGTGGTTGGAGTCAAAGAGCTCTAGTCTTGTTGGGCAATGCTAATGCAGGGCACAACTCTGAGAGGAGAAGAGTGGTTTTAACCAGTATTAGCCCTAAACTAAACAATTTGGCGGACAAAGAACCTTCTCTTAATCCCAAAGGTCTTCTCTTTGGTGAAGACTTAATAAAAAGTCTTGGTAAATATGTTAGTACCTTTACCGCCTTGGATAAGGCTCATCAAAACATGAAAAAGGTTTTCAATTCTAACAACCTTTTTGGAAGGGCCGGAAGAAGGGGCCAATCTTTTGGCCGCTTCAACCGACGGCCCTTTTCTAGATCTAGGGGTTATGGCGGAAGAGGATATCAACCCCCCAGCCAACCTCCATTCTATCCCCCGAGAGGAAGAGGATTTCGTTCCAGAGGTTTCAGAGCGAGAGGAGCTCCTACCGACGCCAACCCTCAAAGTGAGTATTCCTTCCACTCCCCTTTCTTCGAGTCCAAGAGTGGGAGGCAGACTGAAATTCTTTTTCCACAATTGGAAATTTATCACACAAGATCCCTGGGTTCTAGATACTGTAGTTGGTTTCCATGTGGATTTCTTTCAAAACCCAGTTCAGAACTCAATTCCGAAGGCAATTCCACTTACTTTGGATCAAGAGAAAATAATAGAGGAAGAAATTTCCTCAATGCTCCAAAAAGGTGCCATCATAGAAGTCCCCATGGAATTTCTGAAGTTTGTAAGCACTCTTTTTCTCGTAGAAAAGAAGGACAAAGGTTGGAGACCCGTTATAAATCTCAGGGAACTCAACAAATACCTTGTTTACAGACATTTCAAGATGGAGGGAATCCATCTTCTCAGGGACCTCTTATTAGAAGGGGACTGGTTAGTCAAACTGGATTTGAAAGATGCCTACTTTACCATCCCCATGGCCAAAGTTCATCAACCTTTACTTAAATTCATCTGGAAGAACCGCCTTTACCAATTCCAGGCCCTTCCTTTCGGCCTCTCCTCAGCCGCTTGGTGTTTCACCAAGGTGATGAGGGCAGTCACCTCATCTCTGAGAGAAAAAGGTATTCGTCTTATCATTTATCTAGACGACATCCTTATACTGTCTCAAGATTACGATCAGATCATTCAAGATCTCAAAACTGTTGTGGACCTTCTAGAAAGTTTGGGTTTTATCATAAACAAGGAAAAATCCATTCTTTCCCCTTCCAAAACGATGGAAGTCCTCGGTTTCACGGTAGACACCAAAAATTGTCTTCTTCTTCCTCAAAAGAAAATTTCAAAAATAAGGAAAGAGATAAAACACGTCCTGAAACAATGAAATCTCCCTTTGAGAGAACTAGCCCGACTCTTAGGCCTTCTCTCTTCTTCCATTCAGGCTATCTTTCCGGGCCCCTTAAATTATCGAGCCCTTCAAAGAATAAAGGCAAAAGCTCTCAGATCTGGTCTCTGGTACGGAGACCACGTTTCTCTAAACCAGGAAGCTGTCTCAGAACTGAACTGGTGGTTAGACAACTTGGACGCATGGAATGGCAGGGCGATCTTTGGTTCAGCTCCAGATTTTATTTTAGAATCAGACGCGAGCCTTCATGGCTGGGGTGCTGGTCTCCAAGATCAAAACACTGGTGGAATCTGGTCTCAAGAAGAATCCTTTCTACACATCAATTACCTGGAATTGACCGCAGGGATCTATGCTCTAATGAATTTCAGGCACTCTCTTCAAGGCAGATCAGTAATTCTGAAAATGGACAACATGTCCGCTGTTGCCTATATAAACCGCTTGGGTGGCACCAAATCGGAGGACCTATCAAACCTGGCCAAGAAACTTTGGATTTTCTGCCTGGAACACAAGATCTCTCTCAGAGCAGAATATCTTCCGGGAAAATCCAACCTCTGTGCAGATTGGAATTCGAGGTTCCTCATAGATTACAGCGATTGGAAACTCAACTCTTCTGTCTTCAATTCCCTCAATCACTTCTGGGGTCCTTTCCAAATAGACCTTTTTGTCAGCAGACTGACCTTCCAACTGAAAAATTATTACAGCTGGATGCCCGATCCGGGTGCTCTAGCGGTGAACGCCTTTCTCCAATCTTGGGAAGGGATCATCGGTTATGCCTTCCCTCCGTTTGCAATGATCCAGAGAGTACTTCAAAAGGTGAGACAAGAGCGCTCTTCAATAATTCTGATAACTCTATTTTGGCCGTCCCAGGCATGGTTTCCCACTACTCTGGAACTAACTTACAATCTCCCATTCCTGATTCCTTCACCTTTAGACCTCCTTACAGACGTAGACGGTCGAATTCACCCTCTCGTTCAGATGGGGAATTTGAGCCTTCTTGCCTGGAAGGTGTCAGGAGATCTAAGCTTCTGCTCTCCTCGGAGAATCTTGGGCCCCCAGTACACATTACCGGTACAACAACATCTGGAAGATATTGTTACATTGGTGCTTGGAGAGGCACCTGGATCCCGTGGAAGCACCTATCGTTTATATAGTTAATTTTCTGGGAGAACAATTTGATAGAGGTCTGAGTTACAGATCTATCAACTGTTATAGGTCTGCCATTTCTGCTGGTCATTCCCTTGTCAACAATAAGACGGTAGATAAAAATCCTATTATATGTAGAATTCTTAAAAGTATAAGGATCAGGAGACCTCCTAAGCCAAGATATCAATCTCTTTGGGATGTTAAATTAGTTCTTGACCTTTTCTGTTCCTGGCCTGAGAACTCTCTTTTGAGTATAAAGAACCTCTCTTTAAAATTGGCAACTCTTCTTTGTTTAATATCATGTCGAAGAGTTTCTGATGTTAAGGCTCTTGACATTTCATTTAGGAGCTATGATATGTTTGGGGTCAAATTTGATTTACATAGGAGAACCAAAACTATGTCTGATAGTATTTTTTACCCACGTTTTGACATGTGTAATAAACTTTGTGTTGTTCACTGCATGAAAGAATATGATTTAAGAATGAATTCTCTTCGTCCTCAGGGCGTTGATCAATTACTTATCTCCTTTGTTAAACCTCATAAAGGTATTTCTTCCAGTTCTATAGCAAGATGGGTTAAAATTATTATGGGCCTTGCCGGCATCAATCTGGATCTTTTTAAACCACATTCCATTAGAGGTGCTATGGCAAGTAAGTCTTTCTGGTGTGGTGGTAAGTTAGAAGACATTCTTAAATCTGCTGATTGGTCAAATTCTAGGACATTTGCTCATCATTATTGCAAACGTATTACTCATATGTCTGATGTTGTTTTACATGACTACCAACAAGCATAATGGTAGCCTCCGGTCTTGTAATGAAATTGCGATTCTCCTATTAACATGACCAGAGAATCTGGATTTCATTAAAGACACGGAGGCTAACATTATCCCTCCCACCCATTCCTTGGGTGGTTGTATTTAATTTCATATCTATTGCACTTGTATTTTATTCTCATGTTATACTTGTTCTATCCTTTTTACAGGATTTATATTTGATTACTCTATGATTTACTGCAAAAAAAAAAAATTGTTGTCTTATTCTTCATATTTCTGAATTCATTTATACCTTTTTTCTTTTCAGACAACCTCTCGTGAATTTACCTTATGGCTCCTGTTCTACATCCTTTGGATTTGCTTCCTGCTGTTCGAATTTTGAAGTTCTTAGTTTCTCTTTCTTCATTCAAGTTGTACTTCGTGGATGCTCATTGGACTTGTCCTTTCTTTGATCCACATTTAAAAGAGCCTGATTGCCTGGTTACTACTACTATTGTTTCATCTGTTTTGTTCTAGTATAGAACTTTTACTTTATGACATATGCGGCTGCTTGGTCCTGCATTAAAAGTTATAAGCATAATGTTAGCCTACGTGTCTTTAATGAAATCCAGATTCTCTGGTCATGTTAATAGGAGAATCGCAATTGTTTAAACAAGATTGTGGGGGAACTGAAACTAAAATGTAATCATCAAAATCGTATATCAATAAACGCCGGCCCCAGGAATACACAGTCGCGTAGGTATCATTGGTGAGACTCATTACTAAGGTCCCAAATTTTAACTACCTTGGTATTATAATTGGCTCTAATTTTAACTGGGAAAGGCTTTTATCACAGAATGTTTCCAAAATTGCAGGGGCTTTGGAAGCTATTTTTAAATTTTCTTACGAAACTTGGCCATAAACACATCAAATAATGGATCTCTTTGTACAACACCAAATGTCTCTCTTTGAGAACGTATGGGGCAAGTGTTTGAGGTTATGTTGGACCCAGGGTGTCTGCAGGTTAACGCAAATACATTTCTTGACAGACTGCTCGCAGTTCCTAAGAGTAATGGCAGTTTTATAACTCATTCGGAAGCTGGACTTCTGTATATAGGTAATAAAATTAAAGTTGCCCCTCTCTTATTGTGGTTGACGAAAAGGCACTCAACTCAGATATATTCTAGCCAGGTTTTAGCAAAGTGTATTAAATTGGACCATTGGGACTCCATCTCTTGGCTTACATATATCAAGAAACCTTTACCGAACTTGGTGTCCCAAATTTATTTTACTCCCCAAACACTATTGACAATAAATCCAGAGCGACAGTAAAATCTTTTTTTGTAACCATAGAATAACTATAAGAAACAAAAATTCAGGCGATGGACCCGGTTAGGCGAAATGTAGAGATTATGACCGTTGAAGGGAATCTAAACTTATTTGCTATGGGTGACCAAAACTGAACACAGATTTGATCTTATTCATTTTAGACTGTGCACTGTACACTTTTTGGCAGTTTTACTGCCACAGAGAACAAGGTTTTCCTCATTAACTTGCTGTCCCTGCGACAATATTAGTCAGCAATCCCTTATTCATTTTATGGTATTTTTGTGTTTTTAGAACATACTTAGTGTCCAGTTTTTATGGCCAATTTTTGTTCGAATAACCTAAGAACTTGCAGGCTTATGTCATGCAGTTCTTGGTTATATCTGGCAAGCATTGAGAATTGGGAGATAATTCATAGTTCTATTAAAAAACTCTTCTATCATTTTTCCTTTACTTTTATGAGATTAGTTAAGCTGGAATGTTTCTGTTTTGGGGTAAGGGAAGTTACGTACAAAAAGTTTTTATAGTGTAATACTCTTGGAAAACCAGTTTCTGTATCAATGTGTTAATCTTTCTGTGACAACAAAATCAGCACTTTCATGTACCAATAGCACAATTGTGCATTGTTTGTCTGTCTTTTTAATGCTTTATTAGCCAAATAGAAGCATTCGACTGACAGACTACTGGTACAATATCAATAAAAAGAATTACAAATAAATATATCCACATTGTGAAACAAAAACAGCACACATTCAGTAGTCTGTTTGTCTAGTATCACAGAGTTTCATACAATCCATTCACAAAATAGCGAGTATGGTAAAAATTATCCTTTTTACTGTTCACATAATAGTGGGATAACACTTTAAAAAAGAAATAATGTTTGCAATGGAATTGTGTGATCATTTTAACAGGCGGTCCTTTTGAAGGGTAATGCACATGGATGACTTCCTGTTTTATCAAGCATAACTGTCAAAAAATAGATGCATGTTACAAAATTAGAATAAAAGAGTCTAGTAGAGCATGTATTCTCAAGAGAAGATGTCTGCTGCCATAAGTAAATGTGCATAAGTGAGGAAAATTGTGAAACTGCCCCAGAGCAGAAGGGAAAGTGGAAGAACTAGTTCTGAAAAGAAAGACCATACATGCATCCAGAGAGCGAGATAAAACTTACAGGCTTGCTAAGAGCATTCTTGCAGGACATATTAAACGTTTCTTGCACATTTTCAAAAAGGATCAGTGCCAAGGTAACTTCTTCAACGAAAAGAAATGTATTTTGAAAGGAGGAAGGTCACATTAGTTACCTAATGGGGCAGGGCAAGGAGGTAATTTTGGACTTGTAGGTGTCCAAGAGGATCTAAAAACAGGGGTGATGAGTTGTGCTTGTGGCATGGTCGCCACTTGTGTTTTTTTGGCATCTGTGGTAGCTTTCTGCTACATCTCCATCAATCTGCTGCCATAATCCTATGAGTAAAGGCAAAGGGACTGATATTGGAATATAGAAATTATTATTTGGGTGGCTGCGAAGAGAAGGTTTGGCAGGTTATTTAATCCATTAAACTGGAAAAGTGTTTTCAAATAGTGCATTTCAGTCAGTTTAGAACCAATAATGCCTGCCCCGGTTTGCAGGTCCTCTTGGACACATACAAGTCCAATATTCCATCGTGCATGTTTATAGAATAACATATTTTATGAACAATCTAGAATCTCCCATTTCAGGTTCCTAAAATACACTCTTATTTTACAGAAGGACCACCAAATAAGCTGAACATAATTCAGATTTGAAATTAACATACCTGATTAAGATACTTTCTGTAATCTTGACGAAGTTCTTCCTTCAGTTTATGCTTTTTTCTTTCATATTCTTCACCAAGAGGCAGGCTCACACAGAAATCCTCCTCTGTAAAAGTGTAAACTGTCATTAATTGCACTGAATAAAAATAAATGTTTATGGTTCAGGTCACTGTAATTAACTTAAAGTATAAAACCATATGACCAACAGGTATACAGAGAAAAACAATAGAGATCTGGCTGTTAAAGGGCTTCTCCTAAGATCCTCTTCTTCTCAGCCTCTAGAGAACATGGTAAAGAGCATGTTAAGCACTCCTTGATCTTCCCTCATAGGCTTCTAACTATAAGATTTTCATCACAGTTCATAAAGTCACCTTTGTGAAAATACTACTATCAAAAGTGAGTTGATAACAAAGTTTATTTAGACAATAGTCTATAAACCATACATAGAGCAATGGATTACACAGTGATAAAAAAAATATATATATATATATTTAAAACCACAATTCATTTTACACATTTACAACACTTGTAAAACCATAGCATAAAATTGAGAAACAATGTACTTTTTAATCTCTCCCGCCCTCCTTTGCTACCTCCATTATATATTCTCTTGTTGCTTTCAGAAATTTCCCCAATGCAAGTGTAATATCCAAAAAGACATTTCTGTAAGGAGGTCAATGGCATCTGCACGGGAGGTCACCTCATATTTTAAAAAAATTGGACGTAAAAAGGCTTTCCGAATTGCTAAAATCCATGTACAATCGAACAATATATGTAAAATATCATTTCTTACTCCTAGGCCACATTTACAGGTTCCGTCCGGGTGGATCAGGGCCATTCTTATTTTTCTTTCAATCTTCCATGGATTTAGGCCCACCCGAGCCTTCAAGATTTCGTGTCTTAGCCATCTATTGGGCAGTAAATCCAAATATGGGAACCGGACCTCCTTTTCCCATTCATTCTTTACCCAATTCACTGATTTTTTTAACCTCAGATAGTCCATGTCTTGTGATCTGGAAAATTCAAGCCCTTTGCCTCTAAGCATTTTTTAGTGCAGACTATGTTCCACAATGGTGGAGAGAGGCTCAATTTCAAGCGCGCGGCTACCGTCTGGAGAGTTTTCTTCACATCTCGCGCCCAGCGTAAGCTGCTCGCTTGAATTTCCTCTCTACACCAAATCGATACCTTCTCTTCACCACCAGACTCCTGTCGGTTCCAAAATCTTATTAAGGACGTTTGAGTCTTTAAATCCCATGATGTCAAACCCACCTCCATTCTGATAGCTTGAATCATGGAGCTATTTGGTAAGGCCAACAACATTTTCAAAATTTTACCTTCTTCCCGGTCCCACCCTCTTTTACCACTCAGGTAAAGCACCTCTGCCCCATAAAGCACTTGTGGGGGGATCATCACTTCAAATGCCTTTAAAAGCGGTCTGTGTGACATGTCACCGTAATCTTTGTTGAATTTTTTCAGACCACAGACCGAGGAATAAGCCTTAGCCGTTTGTGCCTCCACTTGGGTATTCCACTTTAGTGTGCTATTAAACCAGAGGCCTAAAGATTTGTATTCACCTACTACGTCTAGTTTATCCTGTCCTAAAAACCAATTAAAATTATTTACCCTCTTTCCAAAGCATAGTATCTTAGTTTTTTCCATATTTACAGTTAAAAACTTTTTATCACAATATTCTTTAAAAACATTTAATTTCCTTTGGAGGCCCATTTCGGTTTCATCCAAGATCACAAGGTCATCGGCATATAAAAGGCATGACACTTTATTACAATTCATACGTTGACTCGCACTTCTTTCAACTTCTAAGGCTGCGGGGAGATCTGCCAAGAAAATTGAAAAAAGCAAGGGTGCCAGAACGCACCCTTGTCTCAAACCGTTCCTTACTGGGATGTTATGTGTTAGTGAGCCCTTTGTGTCTTTAATGACCTGGGCCCAATTGCCACTATGTAAATCTTTTAAGATGTTTAAAATACCCTGTGGCATACCATAATTTTCTAATACTTCCCAGAGGCTATTTCGGTCCACTGTGTCGAACGCCGCCCGGAAATCGACGAAACAGCAAAATAATTTGCCATTTTGTTCCATCGATTTCCTAGCCAATGCCCACAGTGCAAAACTATGATCTATCGTCGAGTGGCCTTCTTTGAAGCCACCTTGTTCGACGGGGACGATAGACCTATGTTCCACCCAAACTTTTAGCTTTCCAAGGATTATTTTAGAAAAAAAAAGGTCACCTATATCCAATAGGTTTATTAGTCTATAATTCTTCGCAGCATATACATCCCCTTTCTTATGTAGTGGTCTTATTATGGCTCCCTTCCAGTTTGGAGGCATAATCCCTTGATCTAAAATTAAGGCAAACATTTTCGCAAAGAATTCCGTCCACCAGGTCTGGTTTGAGTTTAGTATCAGGGCTGGTAAATTATCTGGGCCTGGTTAGATTTAGAGTCCTTACTATCTTATGGACATTTATTATTGAGCATTCCTGTTTTAGGTCCTCTACTAGGCCTTTCCAGTCCCCTGGTACCTAGTTTCCAGTCCCGCTCCCAGGGGCGTATAATTGCTCTATGTATTCTGCCCACACCTCTTCTTTCACTACGCAAGACATAGGAGCAACCAAGTGTCCCGTTGCTGACTGGATTAGCTTCCAGAACTGCCGTGTGTTCTTGGTTTCGATTGCTGCTAATAGCTTGCTCCAACACATTTCTTTATAGGATCTTTTAGCCTTGCGAATTAGGGCGATATAATCTCTTTTTATTTTTACTAGGTTATCCGCCCTCGATTTCTCAAATTTTTTTCCGTAGGCTACGTTCTTCTCTCCTAACTTCTCTTTTCTTTAATAAGCAGTCCAGGTTAAACCAGGATCCTTGCTTTGCTTGTGCCCTTCCATTGTTCTTATTGGTGCTTTCACCATGCCTTAATTCTACACTTATGCTTTTCACTACTGGAGTTATTTTCTCAGCGTACCAACATAAATTCTGTACGTGTAAGAATGTAGTCGATTCTCGAGGAGGTGCCATGGGCCACCGAGAGGTGCGTATACTGTCTGAGGTGTGGTTTATGTGTCCTCCATAGATCAAGTAAGCCCAGAGCCTGCGTAAAGTCCCTGAGGTGGTGTATCCCCTCCCCACCCAGTGAGGGTGATGACCTATCTAAGTCTCTGGCTATCACATCATTCATGTCCCCACCCAACACCAATGTCCCCGGAGGCAGTGCCAGTAATACTTTCCCCACATCCGGTAGGGTGGACACGTGTAGCTTCGGAGGTATGTAGAGTGAGCAGAAGTTCAGAGGGCGACCCTCCCACTGCGCAGACAGCGCCGCATAACGACCCAGGGAATCAGACCAGCTGCGTCCCAGAACCAATGGCAATGAATTTTTAATAAGGATGCCTACACCCCTGGAGACTGTCGTAAAGCCCGAGTGCGCGCGCCGTGTGTAGCCGAACCTATCCAGGGCCTTTCAGTGATTCCCAAGCAGATGCGTCTCCTGTAGGAGGACGACGTCCGGAGCATGCCTGCGAAGGTATTGTAGGACGACCGTCCGCTTAATTTTATTTTGCAGGCCGTTCACATTCCAGGATAAGATGTCTATGTGTTGCGTTCTAGGTGCGTGAGTGCCTGCCATATCTTCTGCCATAGCTTCCTGAGGAAAAACCATCCCTTCCCTCCTTCCCCCCCCACCCCGTGATTGTGTCGATGGAAATAGAACCTTGACAGAATACCACAAAGAAAAAATAGGCAACATAACCAAACCCCCCGTTTCCCCCTCAACTGCCCCCCACCCTGCTACCCTGCCACTCCGGTCAACCGCGCCGGGCATCCCCAATAAGCAGAGCGCCTGTAGCCCTAGTAACGATAACCTTAGGGGTGAGTGGTGCAACCAAGTCCATCCTCCGGGGTTCTCCCCCCCAAACCCCCTCAACATACAATAAACAATGCAGCGAACGTCATCGCCAGAGTCAATGGTCCATATTTGGTGAGCAACCCCACCGTAGAATGGGCAACGCCCCCCCTGCCATGGCGAGCGCGAGCAGCCGGCCCAGGATTACCAATCCAGCCGATATCGAGCAGCGTAGTGTAGTGTAGTTCCTATAGTCCCAATAGGCTCTGCGCATTGGAATAATATATTCAGCAGTGTAGACGTAGGACTGACGTTAACTAGGTCTCTACTGACTATATTAGACTTAAGTTTTTGCCAGCTAGCTCAGAGGTCACTAGAAACTTTCTCGAATAAGCGAGGAGGAGTTTAACCTCCCTGGATAGCCAAGAAGGGATTTAGTTTCTGACAACCATAAAACATGACAACTTTGCTCTCCCTGATTAAGAGTATATCTCTAGAGTCGTGTGAAAACAAAATACAGCTATTTCACTCAGTCAAAGGTGCGTACTTAGTTTCACCAGATTGCAGAGAAAAGAGAGACGGGCGTTTTCAATAAAGGTATTATTTATTGAGCAGTCTCCTTCCTCATGCAAGAGAAATGAATTGCTACAATTGCAATACTTATAGTAAAATAAAGTGCGTACAGTAAAAGCAGGATTATAAAATAATACTGTAAAAGCATTGATATGGTTTCTTAGCCATATGATACTTTAAAATAGATAAAATATATACATACATATATACATTGGCTAATCGTACTCAACTGGTGCTTCTAAATACGCCTACCCCGGTGTACTTGACCTAAGCCTAATACGTGGGAGGGAGTAAGTAAGTAGCAGTTTAAGTTAAGTTTGTTTTGCCAAGAATCTGACTCAAGAATTCTCTGTAAGGGTTTAGTCAGTTCCGTACCTGGGTAATAGAAAGCAGGAGGTCTGGTATCTCTCTCTCTCAGGACTCGATATCCCAGCAACCCGCAAGGGTAGGCTGGAAACGCCGGAGCTGGATTTCTCGGCAAGAGAAAAGACAGCGTCTTTCTCAGCGCGTCAAAAGGGAGGGGCAGCGTCCGTGGGCTCTCGCATCAGCTGGGCTCTCGGAAGTAGATAGCTGCTCTGCTCCAGATTCACCACCGTGTGTTTGCTTAAGGCAGCGTTGGTATATTTATACCGGAAAGGTGCCGGGTTTTGACGTAAGGTTGGACATAAGACGTCAATAAAGATGTCACTAAGAACTGGCCGTTCTTACAGTGCTTTACAGGAGTTCTAGGACGAAATCAAAACAATAGCAAGGGGGATTTCCCAGGTTGCTGGAGGCTTGGTTTTGTTTAGAGAACTCGGTGTGCTTACTAGGGGGCCGGAGAAGTAGCCTTGCTTAATGTGACAGCATGTGCTACGACTGAATTATGGATATGATTATTATGCCGTTGTATGGATATTCTTGATTATAGCCGGACAAGGGCATGAAATAGGAATATCGATTCAGGTTTCCTAGATAACACACTACACCCACTCCACGAATTAATGTCCATCATTACTAAAACTAAGCAATAGTAAACATAAAAGGTGCACGTGTATCTCAACCCACCCCAAAATACATTTTTGCATTTGAAATGGTGTATGCGAAATACATGAAATTGATTATAGGTACTGTACGCGTTTCAAGCAGTGTAATCATTCATTAAAAAAGGATGCATATATATATCAGCATGAATGATTTGCGAAATGTACACATGAAATGGCTCTTAATACAGAAAAAAGGTGCGAGACCATTCCATCACATATAAATACAGTTGCTGTAAATGTGCTAGAGGCTGACGTGATATATTGTCTTTAGAGTTCCTAAAATAGAAGCTCTGTTCTCTAAGAATAGTTCTACTTTAAGCAGAGTACAAGTGCCATAAAAAGGTAAATATTTTGGAATCGGGAAAAAAAATAATTTCGTTTTCAGGGGAGAGAGAAAAAAATATAGTTCCAAATATTTTCAGTAGCTTTTGTTTTTCAAAGCTGAAGGCCGAATTCAGAGTTCAGGGAACGCTGTGTGCTTGTTTGCTTTAAAGTTATTCTTTCTGTTCAGGGGAGAACATCATTTCAGACAGACTTTCAAAAAAGCAGTTTACCGCTTCAGGTGAAAGTTCGACCAAGTTGGAAAATGCCGCAACTGTGCAGTCGTGAGAATGATTGCTATCATCGATGTATTGATCAGCATTGCTCACAGAAGGTCGTACCTGGTTGATGCTGCTCTCAGCTTGCACTTCACAACCCTTTAATCGCAGTGGTGAAGTTTCCACGAATGCCGTCATCAGGATAGGTAACCGCTGGGGACAACACGATGCATGAGCCGTTACAGGACTTAGCAAAGTATCTGTAACCAATGGTACTTCTGATTGTAGTGTAAGACAGACGTCCAACACGCATTCTTCTCCGCACAGCATACATCGAAGCACAGGTAAGATACAATTCTGCCAGATGGGTCTGAATGAAAGAAACCAGGTCATATTCAGATCTCTTAGCCGGGCTAATCCAAGGACGTTAGTTATGCGGTCCCGATAGCATATAGCTAGGATCGTTTCTTCCATTGTTGCAGGAGTCTTGTCTGCGTTTTGGCTTGCCATAACAAAGCAGGAGAATCAAAAATAAAATGCCTGCTACGAGTCCCAACAGGAGTGGTAGGCCACCAAAGACAGAATGGACAAAATTAGGAAAAATGCCCAGAACTGTTGTGAAGGGTGTTAACAGTCCCGAAAAAATTGTCTTAAATACATGTTGGACATCTCCAGTATCGGACATATTTAGGATTTGGCTTAACATTTCTGCGAAATGTAGGGGGCAATTTGCTGATAAAAGGCTATGTATCTCTGCCGTTGTCCTTGCAACTTGCAGATCATACGTTTCTTTTGATGACGTCAAGGGCACAGTCGTCTGTAGAAGAACAGACTTCATTCTGCTTAAAGTATCAATTCGAATAGAAGAAATATTCAAAATGGGCCAAATTTTTCCCTCCCTGAGTGTTGTTCGGATACAATACTTGCATACAACAAGTGACCATGGAAGAAACGCTTACTACATAAGCTTTTCCTGGCACCAAGACACAACATCTGTGGTCCACTATTAGAATGTAGCTCCCGTTAGAAAGCCGTCTAAAAAATGGCTCTATTCGAGTTGCATGTGTGCCATGCTGGTGGCATGAAAGGTTATTTGAAGTCCCCTCACAGGCCCCATGTAGGTTTATACCCTGACACAGAAGTATACCACTTAGTGACCTTTTACAATTATCACCACTAAGAAATACACTCTGTCCTTTTTCACTATAACATGTGTGTGTGTAAGGTAATGTCCATGATGACTTAATGTATTCTTTACCCAACCTTTCATACTGGCCTGCTCGTATATACTCTTGGCAGTATTTAAATTGGAAAGTAGTTATCGCAATAGTTATGATTCCGTGTATTATCCATTCAATGACAGGTCGTTCTGACATTGTCAATGGTAATCTCTCAAGTTTTTCAATGCTCAGAATTGTATATTCCGCTCCTTTTTGTGCCAAGCTGATTTGTGTATCAGTAAGGTTAAAGATAGAGAAGAATGACGTTGTGTTGATTAAACGCCAAGGAACGTAGCCTGAACGCAGATTTTGTAACGTCCAGCCAAGCTGTACAATAGAACCTAGTTGGGACTGACCGTGTTGTAACATTAGTAAGTCCTGTTCTATTATATCAATTGCAGATGATACAATACTGTCCAGTGAATATATTCTGGAAGACAGAGTCATTAACCCATTGTCCACAACAGAAAGTGATTTTTCCAAATTAATACGGTCAATTTCTCGTATTTTTTCTGCTGTTTCAATTTGTGTTTCTTTCCAAGCTTCGTTGTATGCTGCATATATACTGGCCGCTATGAAACGTTTTTGACGCTGTTTGCGTGGTCCCATTATGAAATCACGCAAGTCAGCACCTTCTTTAAGTAAAGTCAAGTGTTGCTTAATTTCTGCCAGTGTGGATGTCTGTAGCCATTCGAGGCAGAGTTTTCCTACACTGTATGTTGTAACTATCCCTGGATGTCTCTGGGAGTATCTAGGGTCTGGCCTGGTCAATTTGAACCCCTGTATTTTGTTCAGGAATCTATCTTGACAGTTATTTGTGTCTGTGGGCCAGATCAACCATTTCTTCCAATCAGGATGTGTTCTGTCTTGGTTAAAAATATGGGATACGTCTATCTCAACATCTATAGTGCTATTACTGTCAGGTGTTGGTTTTGGAATAGACGGTTTATTTAGTTTTTTAATTTTGGCTAGGCCAAGACAGGTTGTCTGTTGAATGGTATCATTCAAGAATATAATTTGTTATGGGACCATGCAGGCTCTAAATAATGATTCTATACCTTGGACCTGCCAATCTTTGGTACCCCAGATGGTTTTTGTTTCAATATTGTTTTTGCAAAAATCAAAACCAAATGTAGTCATTTTTTCAAAAAATGTTTCTGAATAGATTAATTTAGTGTTTGTCAGCATGGTTTTCATTCCTGTCTTATTTAACAGTTTGAAATAAAACGTTTCTGCATCACTTGTGTTAAACCCTGAGAAGTATGGGAATTTATCCCCAAAAAATTTTGAACTGCCTTTTGGTGGAGTTGCACAATGTTCCCATTGATTATAATTAAAAACATTTCTAGGTTGAGCAGATTTATGCAAATAATGGTTAGCATAGTGATTGTAGCAGTACATCTGTTCATAATTTGATGAACCCTGTAAATAATCATGTTCTGTACATTTTGCTGACATAACTAAATCTGACATCATATCCTTAATACTTTCAAAGTCCCAATCATCAGAGAATGTGCTCGGTTTTACAAAGTCACTTAATGAAACCTTGAATTGATGTGGATACTTCAAGAGCTCGACTGGGCCATAAATTTCATAATCTGTTTTGTCCCAAGCTACCCCACCGGGTATTGGATTGGCTGTGAAATTTACTGATGATAGTTCTCTTTTCTCAATGTGGGATGACTTGTGTGGCTTTAGGACCAAGTTGATGTTCTGACTTGCTGTGTCCATTGTACTATATTTTCCCTCAATGAAATGTCCCAAGCACAGTACCATGATGAGCCAAAGCAGGAGGAAAAGTACACCTAGCACAAACCAAAATTCAATCCATGGAGAAATCAGATAGGTTTCTTTGAGTTGATGAAAGAGTTATTTTGCTTTGTCTTTAAAAGTCTTTGTTTCTGTTGGCTGTTCCTCAGGTTCGCTTGGATCCTCAGAAAAGTCATCGAAATTGATGAAGTAGCCTGATGCAGTTCTGTCAATTGTTTGAATTGCTCCAGGATTTTCATTTGCTTTTAGAATTTTCTTTGTTTCATTAGCATAGTCTGAGGCTACATCGTTGTAGACAGGTGTTTCTTGACGAGCTGTTGCAATTTGGGTTTTAAGAGGCATAAGTTCCATGGCTTTGTTGCATAGTCCTTGTTCATTCACTGTAGCTTTATCAAATGTGATTAGTCTCTCAGTTTGAACCTCTTGTTTTGTAGCAAACTTTGGCGTTCTGCTATTTCTTGGGAGTCCATTTGGCCTACTACTTATTATTGGCCACATGATTGTGGTTTAACCAGGTCGATGGATACAACTCGGTTCTCCTTTTTACCAGCAAGGGGCGGTAGTACAACTGATCTTGTTCCGATGACAGCTAAGACAGGTACTGCTTTTCTGTAAGAAGGCCCAAATTCCTTCTTCACCGCGATCTTCTCTCTGACCAGATACCCAATCTTTGGAATCCAGACAGGCCTTACTGGGACAGGTGGTTTCTCTTCAGTGGCTGTTGGCTGGTGTTTTAGCTTTACGTTGCTCAGGTCTTTTATTGTTTCATTTAAGTCCTGTAAAATAGCCAAAAGATCTTTGATATCAAAGCATTTTCCTTCTACCACTGAAGTCTGACTATCAAGGTCCTGGATATGCATTCTAGTCCCGAACAATAGTTCATACGGACTGAAACCTTTTAGAGAATTTCTTGGCAGATTGTTAAGACTACGTTGGACACTTGTTAAATGTTTGACCCACCCATCACCCATACCTAATACCTTTGCCGTTATAGACTGCTTTATGTCTCGGTTATTTCTTTCCACAATCCCGTTTCCCTCAGGATGGAAGGGACAAGAATACCGCAATGCAATGCCCATGCTGGTCATGGCCCCCTTATAAGCTCGAGAGCTAAAAGCAGGACCCTGGTCAGAATGTAGCATGCCAATTGCGTATGTGTCGATATAGACTCGCAAATCTTTTATAACATTTCTGGCGTCAGCCGAGCGCTGGTGTCTACATTTTAAGTGAATCTAGTCTTAAATAATATACATTGGGACGCATGTTTCCTGTTTAATCATGCGTATAGATCGCCTTATGCTTTCTATTAGGTGTTCTGGCACTATGTCGGCCGGTTTGCCACTGCGATCTCTGTTGCAGTTTTCACAATTTTTTACAAATTTGTGATTATCCACGCTCATACCCGGCCACCAGTATTCTGATTGTAATTCTGTCAGAAATTCTTTGATCATCTGATGCCTTAGACCTAATCCCATGTGTGTTTCTTGTATTAAGAAGATTCTCCTGTTTGTGTTTGGAATCACTCTATCCCCCACTCCAGGGATTCGAGCAAAAGGAACGGAGTTTGCATCGATTATGTATGTATAATTGAGTGGATAATTCACGGGTAGTGCTGCACAGTCGCCTTTTGAAGACGTTTTTACCGCCAGCATGGTTTCCCCGTCTATGTATTTTTCTGAACGCTTTTTGTGGCTACGGAAGCCGGCTTAGTTGCTTCCGCTGTGGCTGTTTCAGCCAATGAATTCCCTGCAGCGTGAACGCCATCACGCTGATGACTCAGTGTATGGATCACGTGAGTCTTTTGTAGTTCTTTTTTCAAAAGAACTACTTGTTCCCAAAGCGATTTTTGCTTAATTGTGGCACCTGTGTCATCTTTGTAACCGTTTTGAACCCATTTCTGCAAGTCTTCATTGTATGATTTGACGCAGGAATGCGAATCGCACACTATTAGTGTCGGGAATTCGCGTTCGGCAATGTCGAGCGCCATATTTAAAGCTATTAATTCGGTTTGTTGACCTGAATTGTCTTTTACAGATTGTGACATTGTTACCAGTGGCATCAATTTACGTCCGCGCCACCGGCATTTGACAACCTCGCACGTAGCGTTATAAGCTTGTTTTCCCCAAACTGAGGGTTCTGCATAACTGTTTGTGTATATTACGCAGGCGTAAAGTTGTATGGGCAGAATGTCATCAGGCAGAGGATATTCTTTTTCATATGTTAGATATTTCATTTTTTTCATTTCCGGGTCAAAATAGTATTTCACTTTTTCTGTAGCAAGAGAATTTTCCCATTGTATCCATTTTGGATCTAATGCCACGGTAGTTAAATTACATGGGCTTGTCAATGCCTCGAAGGCTGATTCTGCTGTTAAAACAGTAATCCGTCTGCCTTGGGCTTGGGCACTTTCTTTTGCAACAGCTGTTTGAACCGCATTTACAACAAATTGATTGTGGGCTAGGTGCACAGCAATATTTAGTTCAAAAAATTGTAACAGTCAGGTGGACTAGTTTTGAAAGTTTGGGTGCTCCAACAGGTGGAGTTACCGTCCAAATACGCTGGATTAATGAAGCAAGTTGCGCACAAACAACTGTGAGTGCGTCCCTGTGAATTGGGCACACCGTGTGGGTTAGTCTGCGAAGACTGACTCCAAGAACATGTTTAAATAAAGTTCAATAGTTTCATTGATGATTTGTTTTTTATTATTTCATACATTTCTCAATTCATCTCATGTATTCACAATAACCCAAATTAGATTCTCCAAAAACAAATGTAATTGCTCCAATGCATTTCGGGCTGTGCCCTTTGTCAAGGAGCTCTGCAAATGAAAATGAAACACTTTAATATGCGCTAGTGAATGCAAAACGCTTCCAAATGTTAACAATCACATTGCATGAATAACTGTTTTCAAAACCCATTTCGGTAGATAACGGATTTAACCTGTGTATAGGCATGTACAGTCTATTACATCAATTCAGTCCTAGTAGTGAGCAAATTTCACGTCATGTCTGATGGTGTAACATGGCCATGTAGTACAAACAAATGCGGGAAAAAGGGAAAAAAGTAAGCACATACCGAAGTTTCTCTCTGCCGGAATGTTAGAATCTGTCGGAAAAAAACGAGTGATTAAAAAAGGTGTCTCGGTGGTGCTAGAACGTTACCGCCCTGTTGTGAAAATAAACTTACTTCATGGCGAAGTTGAAGTTTCCTGGCAATTCGTGGACTCTGGGAACACGGTCAACCGGGTTTGTCCTGGTGAGCGTTTGGGTTACGTGAGTGTGGAAGTTTGACCTAAGTCGTAAACAGGTGGGCGGGGGTTGCAAAAAGTAAGTGAAAACGGACTAAGCGTGTGGGACCGATTTGGCGGCCATGTTTGTGCAGGAAAAACTAAGACTGTCATGAATGTAGAAAAAGGACTGATGTTGTGATTAGTATCAAAACAATAACGTGGAATGATTTAGAGGTATTACATTATCAATCAAAACCACAGTTTTAGCAATGTGTCAATTCAGGCGGCGGGTCATCATAGGTAACAGCTGTATTCGATACGATCGTTAAGGCCAAAAGACTTTAGTGATTGAAGGCGATAGATCCAAGATGTTTCTCGTTTCAATAAAGTTTTGTTGTTGTCTTTTTCTTCACTTTTTTCTACCACTTCAAGGACCATGAATTTGAGCTGTGCTATACTGTGTCTTTGTTCTTTGAAATGCATGGCTATGCTTGAGTGTTCGTTATTAGTTCGGATGTTTGACTTGTGTTCATTAAGTCTTATTTTGACTTTCCTTTCTGTTTTTCCGATATAAATTTTTCCGCAAGGGCATTTCAACAAGTAAATTAAGTTCATGGAATCGCATGTTGCATTAACGTTGACTTTAACATTGTTTCCCTTCATAGGATGACTGATGGTGTTTCCCTTAATTACATTATTGCAATTGTTGCAATTATGACAAGGACGTGTTCCGTGGTACATGATTTGTTCTTTGGAATCCTTAGATAGTATCTCTTTTAGGTTGGGTGCCCTGGTGTAGGCAAAAATTGGAGGATTGACAAATAGATCCTTGAAATCAGGTTCAGTGGAGAGTAGACGCCAATGTTTCAAAATTATTTTTTTTAATTGGTTGCTTTGAGTCGAGTGTTGTGACACTATTACCATCCGGTTATCATCTTTCTTGTTGGCTCTGGTCAGAGCTTCCTTGCGGTTGATGGAGTTAACTCTTTCTTTGGCTTCTGTAATGATTTCTTGAGGGTACCCTCTGTTTAGGAACCTGGTTTCTAATTCGTTGATTCTGATGTTGTAGGTGTTGAAATCTGACGTGATTCGTTTAATGCGCAGCATTTGGCTGTATGGGAGATACCTTTTTAAGGAATTCTGGTGAAAGCTGGTGTAATGCAACATGTTGTTGCGGTCGGTGTCTTTCCTGTATCGATCAGTTGAGATATTTCCTTCTGTTAATTCGACAGACACATCCAAGAAACTTATGATATGATCACTAATTGTCCAGGTCAGTTGTATCCTGTCATCTTTGGTGTTCAATCCCTAAGGGCTGTTTCTAATGTTTCTCTCGTGTTTTTCCAAATAAAGAACAGGTCGTCAATATAACGAACAAAAAGTTTGAGATTGTCCTTCCAGATGTTTTGATCATAGATAAGACACTTTTCGAACTCTGCCATGTACATGTTGGCGTAGGTCGGTGCGGCACAATTGCCCATAGACATGCCCGATAGTTGTGCGTACCAGTGTTGGTCGTAGGAAAAGTAACTGTGATATAATGTGTATATCATCAATTCCATTAGAAATGTTTGTAGGTTCGTTGGAATGTCGCTGTGCAAGATTGATTTTTCCACGGCTTCGATCCCTCCGCCGTGTGGAATCGATGTGTACAGACTCCTTACATCCGCTGTGCATGAGATCAATTTTTCTCCTTCAGTTATTTTGATTTCAGATAGCTTAGCTAGAAACTCCGTTGTGTCTTTTATGTAGCTTCTTTGATTTTTTACCAATGGTTGTAAGTGCCGATCTAGGAATTTGCCTACTGGTTCATGGATGGAACCCCTGGTCGAGACCGCATTTACAACATTTTCCGCAAGACTGAATGTTTTTTCATCTTGTGAGTACAAGTGTGATTTGTACGCTATTGGTACCTTTTTCTCCCTCATTAGAGGTCAGGTACGTGAATCCGCATCTTCCTGGGATGGCTCGGATTACAAGGTTGCGTGTGTGATCGCCAGTTTGCAATTTTGTTTTAGCTAACATGTCTGTTTGCAATGATCTCAAAATTTCTGTGTTATTTTTGAGTCCAATTGATTGGTTTAAAATCTGGTCTTATTAGTTCGTAGAGAGGTTTAACCCTCTCTGCATAATTTAGAATGTAAGTTCTTCCGAAATTCAGGAAACCTAGAATTGATTGTAAGTTTTTCAGCGTTTTTGGTGCTTGGATTACAGCGCATTTTTCTAAGAAATTGTCTGCCAGGCTTTTGCCTTAACTTGATAATTCATATCCTAAAAACAGGACAGTTAGATGGGCAATTCGTGACTTTTTAAAGTTGAATTTGTAACCCTCTGCTGCGAACCCAAGTATTATGGTGTTCACTCTTTTCAAGTGAGTATCCAAGTCATCATCTGTTAGATAGATGTCATCGACATAAGATAATGCCTCATCATCATACAGTTGTAGTAACTCTGTTACTCTTGCTGAGAATAATCCTGGACTGTTCTTGAACCCCTCTGGGATTCGACAGAATTTTTTCTGCGAGCCCATTATTGAGAAAGCGGTCAAATACCTGCTTTCAGGTGCAATGTTTTGACAAAAGAATCCATTAGAGATGTCTAATGTTGTTTTGTATTTTTTGCGCACGATGTTATTCATTAGTGCTGCACTATGTGAGTTTTGTACCGCAAAAGTTTTGCAACATGAGTTTAGGTGACTGTAGTCCAAAACTAGACGATATGAATCGTCTGGCTTGGAGACAGGAAACAAAGGATTGTTCATTTGTGAGGTGCATGTTTCATTCACCCGTGGTATTCAAGTTGATCTAAAATCTCCCTGACCTGTTTTTTAGCTTCTTGCTTAATTGGATACTGCCTTTGTGCAGTTGGTTGACATTTTAACTGGATTTTGTGAGGAGGAGAGTCCTCATCCCATCCTACATGATTTTTATATAATGCAGGAGCTTGGGCTACTGCCCACTTTCTTGCAAGTGTATATTTTTTATGAATTGGAATGTGATTTGAGAAAGCAGGCATAATCATTTCTTCGCCATGAGGGCACTCCCTGACAAACTCTGGTGGCCAGTCTTTTTCAGCTAAAAGGATGTCATAGCCTTTGGAAAGGTTATCCCAAAATAGACCCCTTACTTTCCTAGTCTTATCTCCCTCAATACGTAATGTTATCTCGTATATTTTATGAGGTTTGCTAACTCTGGTATCTGCAGTTTCCACCTGAATGTATTCATTCGTGTCCACTGTCTCCAGATGATTCATCAGGATCTTGCGAGCTAAGGTCACTTCTGCTGCGCTGTCTAGCACTGTCTGGGCCCACTCTCCGTTTTTCAGCTGTGTCCTCAGTATCCTCGGCATGTTTGACTATTTTAATGCTGGCTACCTTCTTTCTTGGAAATTGTAATTTTTTACTTTGATGAGCAGGTTCTTTGTCTTTGGACTTGACGTGCTCTTCCCTTTGTTCTGACCGTCCTCTTCTTTCCGATTTCTGCGCGGAAGTCTGAAAAGATCGAGAGGGACGTGTATCAATATCTTGATATCTATCAGGTTTCTTTAGATTATCCCTATTTCTAAGGTTGTATCTTTTCTCAGACTTGTGTCCTTGGTCCGGAGATCTTTCTCTCCGCCGAGGAGACCTTCCTCTAGACTGGAATCTTTTTTCTTTGGGAGTGGATTGTTTATTTCCATCCCAGCTCTTTTTTGGAGTGTTTAAATTATTTTTAATAAATATTTTTTCAGGATTTTCAGTTAGTTGGGGTTTTACTGGTTTCCCACTGTAATGGGGTAGG
This sequence comes from Lissotriton helveticus, assembly GCF_964261635.1. NCBI lineage: Eukaryota > Metazoa > Chordata > Amphibia > Caudata > Salamandridae > Lissotriton > Lissotriton helveticus. Next base: position 580,776,380 of record NC_136063.1, read on the forward strand.
GGCATGCACGGGAGAATGGTGGAACCCAAACCTTGTTGAATGTGCGTCTCCCCCTTCTCCTCAGACTAATGAATGGGAGGACGTGTACAGCGGACGGAACGACGAGGGAGAAGAGAGCGGCGCCTTTAATTGGGCGTTTACAAAGGAGAACGAAAAGACAGCCCAGGATGACGTCAGCCGCGCTGGATTAGGTAAAGGCCAGGAAGTGATGTATACGGGGTGTGTTAGCACCCCGGAGAGGAAGGCGGAAGGCGAAGGAGCGAACGAACAGAAGAAGAGGAGACCGACTACCAGAAAGAAGAACGCGGAAGGGACGGAGGGTCCGAAACCAGAGGAGAGCCAGGAGGCCACCGACCCCACGAACCGCCGTGCCACACTCCCGAGGGAGGAGTGTGGCTAACACAGGTACGGCGGCGTTGGGCGACCTGGGTCGGGAAACGAAGCGCTAGGGAGTAGCGTTGTGCCTATCCTTGTGCGTTACTACCCCTTGTCATTTCCCTACCATTCTGTGTTCCCTGCCCTCTGTACCCTTCCCTTACTTTGTTGTTGCACCGAGCACTGTACATAGTTAGAGACTTACAGCACTGGGTTCACCCTCACTCCCCCCCCGGTCCCTCTGGGGCACACCATAAAGAGGTCTGTGAACTAACGGCTTCCCTCTCTTCTTGGTCTTTTCCATGGCCCGGAGTCTGCTGTATCCGCTGTAAAGAACCATCCCCGACATCAGTGGAGATAGAAGAAGACCCTCGCCACGGACTCCCACACCTTTGCCCGAGAGACACTAACCTTTAGGAACAGAAAGACGCTTATGTCATACCCAAAAAGAACTATAAAAATAAAACCTTCATTAACTCCCAATACTGGTGTCACGGTCATCCCTGTTCCCACGCCCACACTGGTGTCAGAAGTGGGATCCACCCCAACCGAAACGACCGTGGCAATGGAACAAGTGATTCAGACCCTGATAGAGGGCCAACAAAAGCTGGAATGGGCGATAAGCCAACAGATCAGCACAGCAGACGCTGACCGGGACTTGTTCCGTACGTCAATGTCACAACAATTGGACACAATACACAAGGTGGCGCAAGCTCCCAGCTCTGCATCCCCGCTGGACAGAAGACCGGTCGGACCACACCCATCGGGAGTGTCGTTACAGAAGTATGTCGTAGGAGAAGACCCAGACGCGTTCCTGGTGAACTTCGAACGTGCGGCCAGGGCGTGCGGTTGGCCTGAAGAGAAATGGCCCTTCTTCCTAGCCCCCCTGCTCACCGGAGAGGCACAGACCGCCTACCAGGTGGCAAACCACTCCGGTACATCCTCCTATGCCGACATAAAAGCGGTGATACTGGATCACCTAGGAATGGACGCAGAAGCGTACAGGCTCCGTTTCCGAAGGGAGAAAGGCATAGCGGGGGAGAACCCGAAAACCATGTATCTAAGGGTGAAGATGGCCTCCGAGAAATGGCTACGGCCCGACAGTAGAAGTAAGGAGGAGGTTATGTCCAGCATCATCCTCGAACAGTTCATGGAGGTCCTGCCCTACGGGACACAGAGATGGCTGAGACAACACCCGGGGCTGACAGCAGCCCAAGCCATAGAAATGGCAGCCAACTATACCAGGGCAGCACCCCGTACGTTTCCTTGAGAAACAGAAAAAGGAGGCAAAGCCACACCGTCTCCGCCAAAACCAGAGAAAAAGAAAGTCAATCCCGAACCAATGAAGCCACGTCCATACAAGCCTGAAGCCCCTTTGATGAAAGGACCCCAGTGCTTCGAGTGCGGAGAATGGGGCCACATAGCCACAATGTGCCCGCAACGAAGAACAACGGACGAACCCATGGAGGTCGGCTACATTCCAAAAGCAGTGATGTATACGGCGGAAATGGGTCCATCATTCTATGTGAGGGTACGTGTAAACAAGACTCAAGTGAAAGCTTTACTGGATTCCGGATGCAGGCAGTCAGTCGTCCAGGAACGACTCTTACGTCCCAGCCAGATAGGCCTCGAGGGTACCGTACACATTCGGTGTGTCCACGGAGATGTGAAGCCTTATCCCATGGCCCGTATAACCCTGCACCCGATAGGTAGGGATCCATGTTCAGTCAAGGTAGGAGTGGTCAAGTCCTTACCCGAAGAATTGATCATAGGCGTTGATAACCCGGATTTCTTGGCGATGTTTAAGAGGGAACTGAAAGAACACCCTGTAGGGACTTATCTGTCCATAGAACCCTGGGTGTTAGACAAGGGGTTCAAGTTCGCACAGGCCAACGATCCCTCCCTCCTAAACGCATGGGAGGCGGGCCATGTATCTCAGACCACCCCGACCCAAGGATACCCCAGATTCAGCATATCCAATGACCTCCTATACCGGGAAAGCAAAACAGGAGAACCCACCCAGCTTGTGGTGCCCAAGGACTTTAGGGAGCAGATCCTCTTCTACGCCCATACCCACCTCACTGCGGGGCATAGCGGGGCCGAGAAAACGACCCAAAACATATTGAGACTCTTTTATTGGCCAGGCATATACAAAGAGGCAGAGACCTATTGTAAGCAATGTGAAATATGCCAGAAGAGAAACCTAACCCGGCCCCCAGCAGTCCCACTACAACCCCTACCCATTATTGGTAACCCATGGGAGAGGGTAGGGATGGACCTGATTGGTCCCTTACCACGCACATCCAGAGGACATACATACGCCTTAGTGGTGGTGGATTACAATACACGATTCCCGGAGGCCTTCGCCCTGAGTGCCCCAACCACAAAGAACGTAGCAGACAAACTGGTAGAGCTGTTCTCCAGGGTGGGGTTTCCCCGCGAGATCCTAACGGATCAAGGGACTCCATTTGTGTCTCGGATGATGGGAGAGGTTTGTAAGATGCTAGACCTCCACCACATACGGACGTCCGCCTATCATCCGCAAACGGATGGCCTCGTAGAGAGATACAACCGGACGTTAAAGACGACCCTAAAGAAATTGTTAACCAACTAAACCAAGGACTGGGATAGGGTATTGCCTCTTGCCCTCTACGTGGTGAGAGCACAAGTACAGAGCAGTTTGGGGTTCTCACCGTTCGAGCTCCTGTACGGCCGACAACCTTGGTCTCTGCTAGAGATAACCAGGGAAGCCTGGGAGAGGGAGGAGGCCGCCGAACAGAGAACCCTGCTGGACTACACTCAACAGTTGAGATCCAGACTAGGGAAACTGAGGGATTTGGCATACTCAAACCTTGAGAAATCCCAAAACGCCCAAAAACGGTATTATGACAGAGGAAAGAAAAGGAGAACCCTGTTGATCGGGGATTGGGCCCTGGTGTTACTACCAACATCCTCCCACAAAATCAGGAGCGAATGGAAGGGGCCTTACAAAGTGATAGAGACCATCGGGCACACAACATACAGGCTACAAATGACACCCACGAGGAGACAAACCTTCCATATTAATCTCCTCAAGAAATGGATAGGACAGCCCCCTCGACAGGTCAATCTTGTCCTGCCTTCCGGTAGCGCTGGGTCGACCTTGGAGCATCTACCGGTGAATCATGAGTTGACCAAGACAGAAAGAAAGGAGTTACACGACACCCTAGACCCTTTCTCCACGATATTCTCAGACACCCCAGGCCGTACTCATTTGGCGGAACACCGCATTCACACAAAAGAAGGACAGGTGGTGAAGCAGAGGGCCTATCGCATCCCAGCAGCGAAAAGGGCTGACGTGAGAAAAGAGGTGCAGGAAATGCTAAGGTTGGGAGTCATAAGGCCGTCGAACAGCAACTGGGCATCCCCTATAGTCCTGGTCCCAAAACCAGACGGGTCTACCCGTTTTTGCATGGACTTCAGAGCCCTAAACGCGGTGTCGTCGTTTGACGCCTTTCCTATACCCAGGGTGGACAAACTCATTGAAAGGATAGGGGAGGCACGATACATCACCACCCTAGACCTGACTAAGGGGTATTGGCAGGTGCCCCTGAGGGAGGGGGACAGACACAAGACGGCCTTTGCTACAGAAGATGGCCTTTATGAGTTTAACGTTCTCCCTTTCGGACTACACGGAGCCCCGGCCACGTTCCAACGTTTAATGAACAAGGTCCTGGCTCCCCATGCCCAATACAGCTCCGTGTATCCTGACGATATAGTTATATTTAGCTCGTCCTGGAGCGAACACCTATGGCACCTAGGCAAAGTACTAAGAGCCCTACAGAAAGCTGGGCTCCATGTAAACGCGAAAAAATCAAGAGCTGCGTTCCCAAAAGTGAAATACCTGGGGTTCATGCTAGGTGATGGAGTGATAGCCCCTCAGGAGGAGAAAGTCAGGGCTATAACCCATACTCCCTTTCCATCCACAAAAAAAGAACTGAGGGCGTTTCTGGGCCTCATAGGGTACTATAGACGTTTTATTAGGAACTATGCGGATCTCTCCAGTCCCCTCACCGATCTCCTGAAGAAAAGCATCAGGAACACCCTCCCTAATCCCCCGTCCGAGGAGGCCCATAACGCTTTCCAAACACTGAAAAACACTCTTACCACGAGCCCAGTCCTCATTTCCCCTAACTTTGATAAGCCTTTTCTTCTTGCGACCGATGCTTCCGACTTTGGCATAGGGGCGGTTCTGTCACAGGAAGGAGACGACTGGGCCGAACACCCCTTGCTTTATGTAAGCAGGAAACTCCATCCTAGGGAACAGACTTATCCTACGGTGGAGAAAGAATGCCTAGCCATTCGATGGGCTATAGAAAAACTGAGGTACTACCTGGAGGGCAAAGCCTTTACCCTTTATTCTGATCACGCACCCCTGCAGTGGATGCAACGAAACCGAACCCAAAACGCCAGAATACTGCGTTGGTTTCTTTTCTTACAACCTTTTGCCTTCACGGTCGTTCACCGAAAAGGAGTGGACAACGGGAATGCTGATTTCCTCTCAAGGATGCCTGTTCCCCCCGATCGGGAGAATCCTGGGGGGGGAGGAGTGTAATGGGGTAGGGGCATGCACGGGAGAATGGTGGAACCCAAACCTTGTTGAATGTGCGTCTCCCCCTTCTCCTCAGACTAATGAATGGGAGGACGTGTACAGCGGACGGAACGACGAGGGAGAAGAGAGCGGCGCCTTTAATTGGGCGTTTACAAAGGAGAACGAAAAGACAGCCCAGGATGACGTCAGCCGCGCTGGATTAGGTAAAGGCCAGGAAGTGATGTATACGGGGTGTGTTAGCACCCCGGAGAGGAAGGCGGAAGGCGAAGGAGCGGAGAGGAGCGAACGAACAGAAGAAGAGGAGACCGACTACCGGAAAGAAGAACGCGGAAGGGACGGAGGATCCGAAACCAGAGGAGAGCCAGGAGGCCACCGACCCCACGAACCGCCGTGCCACACTCCCGAGGGAGGAGTGTGGCTAACACAGGTACGGCGGCGTTGGGCGGCCTGGGTCGGGAAACGAAGCGCTAGAGAGTAGCGTTGTGCCTATCCTTGTGCGTTACTACCCCTTGTCATTTCCCTACCATTCTGTGTTCCCTGCCCTCTGTACCCTTCCCTTACTTTGTTGTTGCACCGAGCACTGTACATAGTTAGAGACTTACAGCACTGGGTTCACCCTCACTCCCCCCCAGTCCCCCTGGGGCACACCATAAAGAGGTCTGTGAACTAACGGCTTCCCTCTCTTCTTGGTCTTTTCCATGGCCCGGAGTCTGCTGTATCCGCTGTAAAGAACCATCCCCGACATCAGTGGAGATAGAAGAAGACCCTCGCCACGGACTCCCACACCTTTGCCCGAGAGAGACTAACCTTTAGGAACAGAAAGACGCTTATGTCATACCCAAAAAGAACTATAAAAATAAAACCTTCATTAACTCCCAATACTGGTGTCACGGTCATCCCTGTTCCCACGCCCACACCCATCCAAACTATCTCTTCCTAGTTCTTCATAGAATTTTTCTATGATTCTGGCAAGTTCAAATAGTTGTTCTGCTATATCTGTTTCTTTCAATTTCTGGAGGAAAGTTATATCCTCCGTTGCCAATTGAACCAACTCTCTATATGCCTGTGTTAATTCTTTTATTTTAACTAAGAGTTCTTCACTTGACATTTTTTTCAATGTCTGGATGTGGTGTGTAGCTGGCTAGAACCGGCCACGTTGCTCCTGGTCTACCTAGTGGACCGAGCCTGGTGATGTGATTATTATGTTTTAGGGCGCCTTTAAACCAAAGCAAGTGCTCTGGGCATTTTAATGGGATTTCCACCTCCTCGAAAGGGGTGTACTCATCCGGTGGTTCCTCTATTTTGTAATAGTGGAATTCGTGTGTGACAGCGTTTGCTGCTGGAAAGTTTATCCATGAATAGAATACCTCTGTCTGCCGATATTCATGTGCCTCAATTACGAATATGACTGTACCACCTCTCGATGTCAGTCCATTTTCTATAAGTTTAAGAGTTATAGTTTTTCTTATGTTGACCGGAATGAGTATAGCATTCGGGTCGGTCTGCAGGAGACTAGTGTCATCCTCTAGGAGTCGAGCTGCTATTCTAGCCGTCTCCCTTTCTTCTTCATTATCTGACATTTTACTTACAGAAAGGTTTTTGCTGCAGATCAGGTTTTCAAGGAAACAAAGATTAGGTGCACAATATTTTGGAACACTGTATCCTTCAACGTTGAATAAACCAAAAACTATACATTGAAATCTCTTCCTACTAAGTTCCGGCGGATTTTAACCTTTGACCCACTCCAGACGTCTTTGGAGTATTTACGGGAGAAAGGGTCTGTGTGGAAAAGCACGACTGAGTTACTCTAACGTCTTGCTTTAGATTTATCGCCTTACCAAACGTTGGGCGCCATGTAGTGTAGTTCCTATAGTCCCAATAGGCTCTGCGCATTGGAATAATATATTCAGCAGTGTAGACGTAGGACTGAGGTTAACTAGGTCTCTACTGACTATATTAGACTTAAGTTTTTGCCAGCTAGCTCAGAGGTCACTAGAAACTTTCTCGAATAAGCGAGGAGGAGTTTAACCTCCCTGGATAGACAAGAAGGGATTTAGTTTCTGACAACCATAAAACATGACAACTTTGCTCTCGTTGATTAAGAGTATATCTCTAGAGTCGTGTGAAAACAAAAGACAGCTATTTCACTCAGTCAATAAGTGCGTACTTAGTTTCACCAGATTGCAGAGAAAGGAGAGACGGGCGTTTTCAATAAAGGTATTATTTATTGAGCAGTCTCCTTCCTCATGCAAGAGAAATGAATTGCTACAATTGCAATACTTATAGTAAAATAAAGTGCGTACAGTAAAAGCAGGATTATAAAATAATACTGTAAAAGCATTGATATGGTTTCTTAGCCATATGATACTTTAAAATAGATAAAATATATACATACATACATGCATTGGCTAATCGTACTCAACTGGTGCTTCTAAATACGCCTACCCCGGTGTACCTGACCTAAGCCTAATACGTGGGAGGGAGTAAGTAAGTAGCAGTTTAAGTTAAGTTTGTTTTGCCAAGAATCTGACTCAAGAATTCTCTGTAAGGGTTTAGTCAGTTCCGTACCTGGGTAATAGAAAGCAGGAGGTCTGGTATCTCTCTCTCAGGACTCAATATCCCAGCAACCCGCAAGGGTAGGCTGGAAACGCCGGAGCTGGATTTCTCGGCAAGAGAAAAGACAGCGTCTTTCTCAGCGCGTCAAAAGGGAGGGGCAGCGTCCGTGGGCTCTCGCATCAACTGGGCTCTCGGAAGTAGATAGCTGCTCTGCTCCAGATTCACCACCGTGTGTTTGCTTAAGGCAGCGTTGGTATATTTATACCTGAAAGGTGCCGGGTTTTGACGTAAGGTTGGACATAAGACGTCAATAAAGATGTCACTGAGAACTGGCCGTTCTTACAGTGCTTTACAGGAGTTCTAGGATGAAATCAAAACAATAGCAAGGGGGATTTCCCAGGTTGCTGGAGGCTTGGTTTTGTTTAGAGAACTCGGTGTGCTTACTAGGGGGCCGGAGAAGTAGCCTTGCTTAATGTGACAGCATGTGCTACGACTGAATTATGGATATGATTATTATGCTGTTGTATGGATATTATTGATTATAGCCGGACAAGGGCATGAAATAGGAATATCGATTCAGGTTTCCTAGATAACACACTACAGTAGGACCCCCAACTAAGATCCAAGCCCCCCCCCCCCAAACCAGTAAGAGGAGCACCCATTGTCTCGACAAACATTACAGTGGTTTCATACATTACATGTCCATAAGATCCTGCCAGGCCGATGTGGCATAGTCCGTCCCCTCACTCCAGGTCCGGTGAGGCAGAGAGGCTGCGGGACCGTCTCTGAGTCCGCGGGGGCGGATTCTCCTGCTGCCGACGCGCCCCCGACAATTCCACCGAGGAGGCCGGAGACCGAGGGGCCGAGCTCCTCCAACTACCCTCACCATCCGGGCCCCTCCGCCGCCGTCCGCGCCCCTCCAACCATGTATGCGCCTCCTCCGGGGTGGTGAAGAAGAAGGATTTTCCTTCCGCCAAAACCTTGAGTCGTGCCGGGAAGAACATCATGTAGCGGAGGTCGCACTCCCGCAGTTTCTTCTTGATTGCATCAAACGATCTGCGCTCCTGCTGGACCTTGAGCGTAAAGTCAGGGAAGAAACGTATTGTGGCATCCTCCACTCGCAAGTCTCCATGTCGTCGTGCTGCCTGCAGGATTGCATCCCGGTCGCAGTAATTGAGTATTCGTGCAATAATGGTGTGCGGCGGGAGCCCCGGGCGCAGCGGGGGGACTGGCGACCTGTGTGCTCGTTCTATAACGAAAAACTTGGATAGTCTCTTGGGTTTCAGAGTGTTCAGAATAAGGTCCTCCAGGAATAGTTCCACACTGGCCCCTTCCATTTTCTCTGGCACGCCTACGACCCGGAGGTTGTTCCTTCGGGCCCTCCCTTCATGGTCCTCCAGCCGCGCCGCCATCTGCCTCTGCTGCTGGATGAGCTGCTGGACCTGCTGCCGCAGTGACTTGGTGTCCCCTTGTAGGTCCGTAATAGGCAGCGTTCTGTGTGGCCTTTCCAACGTTTTATTCAAGTCTGCCCGCTGGAGCGTCAACTCGATGGACATTTTGTCTATTTTGGACTCCAATGTCACGCCCAGGGCTTGAATGGCCTGCATGATGGAGGACAGGGATGGCTCTCTGGGTTCTTCAGACGGACCAGGGTGGGGCAGATCAGCACCGGCGGGGCCCGCCGTATAATTATCCATCGTGTTGGATTGAGTCGCCGTGGCCCTCTTATTCCGTTTTATTCAAGTCCGCCCGCTGGAGCGTCAACTCGATGGACATTTTGTCTATTTTGGACTCCAATGTCACGCCCAGGGCTTGAATGGCCTGCATGATGGAGGACAGGGATGGCTCTCTGGGTTCTTCAGACGGACCAGGGTGGGGCAGATCAGCACCGGCGGGGCCCGCCGTGTAATTATCCATCGTGTTGGATTGAGTCGCCGTGGCCCTCTTATTCCGCATCCCAACAGAAGATGCAGGCGGCCACTCCTAGGCCCTCCGCAAGGTCGACACCCAAAGGGAGCCAAAGCAGTTCTTGTGCTCCAATCGCCAATCACCAGTCCTTAGGGCTGAAGGGGCCCTCCTACTCGCGGAGCAGGCCCCGCCGCCGGCCCGTCAGGACAGAAGAACGTGGGGACTGTTGGAGGTTGTGGGCATCTGGTAAGGGGTCCAGCCATGTAGCGGGCGGTCTGTCAGAATTGTAGGCCCCCCCAGTGGTCAACCTCCGCGTGGCCAGCCTCGCGGTCAGGGACTCCGCCTCCAGATGTCCAGCACCGTCTAGGCAAGCCTCGTCTGCCAGGCCAAACGGTGCAGATGAAGGTCAGTGTCCTTCTAGGCGTTTATCCCACCTTCCACGGGGGTCCAGCAGCCAGGCCCACCGCGTGCGTCGTTGCTCTCAACCTCCAGTACCTGTGCAGAGATGTAATGGTCCCAGGGCGGGCCGATCAGAGGGCCTCGTTGTTAATGCTGCCACGGGAGGTCCCAGGTCCCCACGTTCCACCGGCGGGGGGGGCCTTCAGGCAACGCTCCCAAATCCTGTGCCGCTTTCACCGCTCCCCCTGTGATGGCTGTAGATGCAAAACTCAGGCCCCCCCAGGGGCTCCGCAGACCGTGGGGGGGTCCGCAGAGCCCTTCACCCGGCCGCCGCAGGCACTCGCGACGGCGCAGGCAGTCCGAGCCGGCCCTCCGGGACCCAGGCAGGGCAATCCCCGGTGCACCACCCCCCGCCGCCCAGCGACCGCCCCAGTGCAGGGTCGGGAGGCGGCACCCTGAGCCAAGTCCTCGATTTTCGCGGCACCAGGCGCCGCCTCCAGCCACCGCCCGAGGACCCCGCTTCGCGTGTCTCCTCACGCGAGGCCGATGTGTCAGCGCCTGAGCCCCCGCAGTGAAGGCCGCGGCCGGCCTCCAGACGCCGATCCCCGCAGCTCCGCCGTCCGAGATCAGATCCGCGCCCGGGAGGCAGCAGGAGGCACCGGAGGAAGGGGGCTGCACTATTCCGGCAGCAGACATCGGCCAGCAAGCGGATTAGTGGCGGATTTTGGGGGTTAGGAGGATCGCCACCGGAGCTCCGCAAGACTATGCGGCCATCTTGGTCGCCACCAAGCCACGCCCCCACAAAGTCAAAAGTTAATGAAGATTTGCAAACTTTACAGAATGCTTTTTTTCAAAGTTAGTCGAGGAAAAGGTTAGATTACATGTGCTTACTGAGTGTGAAAATTCTCCAAATGCAATCATTTTTTAAGTGGGTCTAGGGTAGGTTGATTTGTTACGGGTTAAAATTGCTACACGCGTGTGAGAGTCCATTAGGTCATTGCCCGCAATATGCTATAACCAAGATTCTTTAAGAGGCCTTTCTGTGTATCCTCTAAGTGAGTTGCAGACCTTGGGACACCATCTGTCTTTTTAAAAAATCATTTAAATCACAGGTATTTACCGTAGCTATCCGTAATCCTCCCATTGTTGTGGTCTCATTAACCCTAAACATGAATTGAATCTCCACTGTATAAGCAAACACACCAAAACAATGCAACAAAAAATGAACTTCACAAGAACAGTTGCTTTTCTCTGCCCAGTCACACCCCACTTTGTGTGATCCACCCTCCCTGCCCGCCCCCACACTAGCAGGCAATCAGGCATAGCCTGAGTGATAAGCGTTTGACCCACTACCCCACTGTACCCCTCTTCCCATTGCTGGTACACAGTCTGCATCAGATTGCCCAATCCCATTAATCATTGTTGCACCCAGAGGTACATAACATAGCAGCCATCCGTTAATTTTTGAGGGTCTCTCCCTTCTTCCTTTCTCTTGATTTCCTCTAGATGCTCCTGTGCTTGGACCTCTGAGGGGAAGCTACGTATGGTTCCTTTAAACTTGTTTATAAGTAAGGCGCATTGTTTTCCGTTTTTACAGATTTTTACAGATAAATACAGACAGAAAACGTGTTTTCTGGCTGCATTTATTTTTAAAAGTGGATAAATATAGAAAACGGTGCTTCTTTTAAATGACTCTTCATGCTGTCTTTCATCAATTATAGCCCAACAGCTGAGCAGATGGACAGCATGGGAAATTAAAAAACAGGATGACATTTCTCTAAATAACTGCATGTGTTAACATACATTTATGGTATAAAGCTAATATTTACCAAGGGAGGTACTGTTATGTAATATTTGGCAGGTTAGATAGCTAAAACACGACAGACTTAAAAGTATGAGTGCGAGTACAGTTTTACAACTTCATTTATACGCAAAACACAAAGTAAATATGGATAAATACAGATAAAATGGCCACAAAATAATTAGGGATAAATACAGACCGAAATGTTAAAAAAATATATATAAAACTGGGAGCCCTAATTATGTCTGGCTGGATTCTGGAGCAAGACCTCAGTCTCTATTTTTTTAAAGGGAGGGATAAGTTGCCTTAGGCGCCAGCGTCTTTCTACTGTTGCGTGCGCAAAGTCAGGCTTGACAAAGAATGATTACACCATCACAAGAATTAAGAGCATTAGGGCAGGCTTGATCATAAATTAGTTGCCTCAGTAAAAAATTGCTGAAAAATACCAGCAAAGCTCTGGGTCTTTCCTTCATATTTTGCAGGTGTTTTTTCAAGGTTAACAGAAATCAATCAGCTCATTGTATTTCAGAGTCCCAGTCCCAGTTCACTTGGTCGGGCAATGCACCTTTCAGTAGGTTCACCATATAGCCTCTAGGATTGCTACCTTCCAGTCCTTCGGTAATCCCTAAAAAGCGCGAGTGGTTTCTTCGCTGGCAATTTTCTTGATCTTCAAGCTTGAACACAACTTCGGACATAGCTGCACCTTGAGCAGTACACTGCGACTTTAGGAATTCAACCTCAGCTTGCAATACCTCCGTCCTTGTTTCAACAGATGTTAATTGCTCAGCAATTTCTCTGCATGTTTTATTCAGCTCACGGATGCCCGCTAGTACTTTTTTAGCAGCGACTCTTACTCTACATTATTCACTCCTGGTTTCTTCTTGCATTTGTTCAATAGACATAAATATAGCCGTCAATGAGGGTTCTTTAGACTATATAGCCATATTTGAGCCTTCTTCAACACCATCTTCCTGAGGCATTATCTGCGTGTCTGTGTAGTCGCATTTTAACTGTTTACTGGCACTCCCCTTATGGCTTCCTTTCCTCTTTTTCTTTTTGGAGGACTTCTTCATTTGGGTCAGTTGAATATCCTCAATTGATGTGCTACTGCTTGAATAGGAAAGAGCATCACTGCTTGAGGGAGTGTTTTCCTGCCCAGCAGAGTCTGAGTAGTCTGTTAAAGAGAAAAACGTCTCTCCTAGCAGATCAGGTGTGAGGGCCCCCCTGCGCGGACATATAAAGCTGGAGGACCATGCACTCAAAAGTGTATCAGGCTTCAAGTCCCCAAGGCCTCCTTTCATCATGCCAGCTTCCTTGCCATCTGCTCCTTGTGCCACAACTCCTCCGTGGTCAGCTGACGACACCCCCCATCCTCCCTTACTGAGCCCTCCAATACAAATTTGGGTATAGCGACTGGGAGCAACGTACCATTAGTTTCACCATCTATCAACCCATGGAGTCTCATTCAGAATGTATCCTTTTTGTCTGTGCCACATTCCGCAGACTCTTCTGTCTGCTTTTCATCCCCCCTCCTCCGACAGTATGTTACTTTTTTGGGGAGTCCACTGATAGTCATGCAAATATTGAAGAAACAGTGGGTTGTGCAGACCCCCCCCCCCTTCTACCTGTGACATGGATTTAATTGTTGTCTTTCTTACTATAGTCTTGTGCTTCATTTTACCTAGCCCAATGTGCTGCCTTGGTAGGCTGCTTCCCGCGGGCACTGCACAGCCACTGGGAATTCGGGCAGTCCGCACCGTCCCCATTTTTCCGCCTCTGGACGACATGAGCCAGTTCAGCAGCTCTCCTTGGAGCCACCGTAGCCATCGATCCCAGCCGGCTGAGAGTGGGTGCCACGAGGAAGTGCTAGTCATAGTCTGCAGCAGCACCTCTAGAAACAAAGCACACAGTAAGCAGTTCACAGAGCCCAGGCTGAGCAATCAATTATCGCACCGCTGCTCCATAGAGAGATGGTGAGAGGTGCAGCAGTTAGCAGAGTGCCAACTTTGCCCCCGCACTGCCACCAACTCCCACTGAGCAGGACACCAAAACTGCTGCTGCCTGTGGGGAACTCAATGTCCGAGGATCCCTAGTGTCAAAAAGGTGCTTGGGGGCAAGTTTATTCCATACTACAAAACACTGTCCAACTACCGCTGCACGGAACACAGACACTGCTGCTGCCTATGAGGGACTCCATGTCTTAGGATCCCTAGCACCAGGAAAGCACTGTAAGCTGTTTAGGGGCAAGTTTCTTCCACGCTACAAAGCGCTGCCCCAACTCCCACTGCGCGGGCTAAGCACGGGCCCATCCTGCACCAGTCAGCAACAGGAAGAGGCAGGACAGGACCACCCCGCTTGGCTTTTATACTAAAGGTCATAGCATTACAGACCAGTTGGCGTAAGAACCACAATCCTCTTTCACATTTATCTTTCAGCCGTTTCTCATTTTTTTGCATTAGACATAGTGGTGAACTAAAGGATTCCAGTTTGACTGTTTTTCTTTGCCTTTTGTGACTTTTTCCTTATGTCTCACCATGTTCCCTTGTTAATTAGGTTGTTTAAAGTGGGGAAGTGCAAGGCTACAGCAACCCCTTCTGGGGGGTCTGGGACTACTTGGATGAAGTTTTGCAACGTGCAGTGGTAGTGATTTCAAAAGAAATTGAGTTGACCGAGCACTGCCTTTCACTCTCTTCACCACCAGAAGCTTCCTTGACCTCAGCCTCGGTCATTATCCCTGTCCAAAATAGTGTTGGGATTAATAAATCTACTGCTTCAGCAGAGCTACCAAGCCCAGACTTGTAGATGTTCTTTCTGTTGCAGAAAGAACAGTGGTGCAACCAGGAATCAAGCAGGCAAAAGAAAAAGCATGAGAGCAGGCTCTAAACTGAAACAACCTTGCATTACAACTTCACCCCCTGTGCCTGGAAAGTTATGGCAGATTTGGATGTAAATTTGAGGACACTGAAGGCCCTTGTTAGTGATCTCAAATTATCTTTGTTAGATAAGATTTCAAGTAGATTTGTAGCCTTCTCCTCACATTTGAAGCCATTGAACTTAAGCTAAATGAACTGATCCCTTCTAGTCCTCATTCACAATTTATAGGGACGTCTCAACCCTCCTCATGTTCAGAGGTGAGATCTGCGGCGCCCTTACCTCCAACCGTTAAGAGTCAAGCCATAAGCTTCTACTCTTCTCTTTGACTTCAATCTCTCCGTCTGATTGGTCAGGTGTTTTAAGAGACCAATCAGAAAGAAAAAGGGTCTCTTTTAAAACCTGGTTGAGTTGACTCGATTAGAAATGGTCTATATAGTAAAGCCCCAAAACTGACAGGAAATAGTTATAATTTTCCACAACTTTCCCCAATGTACCACTTATGTTTTAGTGTTAAAAAATGCCCCTAATCTTTTGCCACAATTACATGACTACTTGGGACTAAAGAATACAATTATCCATTTGTTTAAAGACAAGGGGGGGTTGATGGTGGATCTATCCTTCGAAATATTGATGGCCCGAAGAACCCCCTGGTTAGGCCCAGGAAGAAAGGAGTCACCGGAGGACTGTGTGATCATTAAGAAAACAAGTTACTTACCTGTAACTGTAGTTCTCCAGTATTGGAAGCTTTCATAGATTCACATGCCTGAATCATTCCCAGTCGTCGAGACAGGAGTCTCCGGTACATAAAAAAGCAATGCTTAGCAGTATAGCAAACCGAAAAGAGGCCTAGGCCCATTTCCCTTTTGCAACCCATAGCCTTTGTTATTTAAAAAGGCCCAAACTTTTCCCTGAACCAATCAGAGCTCCTCACCCTCTAGAACACTCCTGAGAGAACCTTTTGCCTCTCAGATTTTCGCACACTTGTGCATAAAGAACACTTTTCGTGCTAAATCCAAGGTGAGCCTCTCAGGGGAGGAGGGTGGGTGCATGTGAATCTATGAAAGTTTCCAATACTGGAGAACTACAGTTACAGTTAAGTAACTTGTTTTCTTACTCCAGTATTGGAACTTTCATAGATTCACATACCTGAATCAGAATAGCGAGCAGTGATATCACAAAGCACATTTGTCTCTTACATTTCCTCATAATGTAATGCATTAGGAATATAATCAAGCATAGCAATATACAATAAATGTGTCTTTGCAAACAAGAGAAAAAGATGGAGGGATGGAAAGAAAAAAGGCTCACCGTCACTGGTTGATATTTCTCAGCACCGCTTCTCCCACCGCCACCTCTGACTCTGCGGCTGCTTCCAAGCAGTAGTGCCTGGTGAAGGTGTGCGTAGATGCCCTAGTCGCTGCTCTGCAGTTATCCTGGATTGGCACTCCTCCAAATAACGCAATGGATGTGGACAGTGCTCTCGTCGAATGGGCACGAACTCATGCGTTTAGAGGTTTACCAGCAGCCTGATGACAGTAGACAATCGCAATGGAAATCCACCTGGTAATCCCTCGTTTTGATAAAGGGAAACCTTTCCTGGGTGTGCTGAAAGCGACGAAGAACTGTGAAGATTTGCAAAAACTCTTAGTCTCTTTTAAATAGAATTTGAGGCATCTTTGAACGTCTAGCGAATGTAAAACTCTTTCCGGCGCCGTTGTTGGTAAAGGAAAGGAACGTTTTAACACCAATGGTTCATTCAAATGAAAGTCAGTTGGCACTTTAGGAATAAACTTAGGATTAGTCCTAAGAATCAGTCTGTCTTCTTTAAACTGTAGAAAAGGATCTTGAATCGTCAGAGCCTGCAGCTCTCCTACTCTTCTCGCTGAAGTTAGAGCAATGAGAAGCGCCACCTTCCATGATAGGAATTTAAGGTCCGCCCTGTGTTGACAGCACTATGTTGAGATTCCAGAGCGGTGGTGGAGGCTTTATTGGAGGAAAAACTCTGAATAATCACTTCATAAATTGTTTGATGATTCTCGATGACCACAAGGAGGGACCTGAGGCAGACCTCCTGTAGCGGGATGTAGCAGCTAAATGCACCTTTAGAGATGCATGAGCCAATCCAGACTTGGCTAACAGTAAGATGTATGGGATAATTTCATGAGGCGCCGCAGTCAGAGGATGGATCTTATTCCGCTGACACCAGAGACAAAATCTCTTCCACTTCATCTTGTAGGTTTTGTTTGTGCTATCCGCCCTAGCTTTGGAGAGTATGTTTCTACATTCTGTTGAGATATTCAGGTGTCGAAATTCACAGTGCTCAGGAGAAAGGCTGCTAAGCGCAAGGATTTCGGGTCTGTATGGAGCACTTGTCCCTGGGACATTGTCAGAAGTGATGGCATCGATTGGAGGCGGATTGTTTGAATCTCTGACAGTAGCAGAAGATCCGTTAACCAGTATTGCCTGGGCCACCATGGGGCTATCAGGATGAGCCTGCACTGTTCTTTCTTGATCTTCGCAATCACTCGCGGCACGAGGGGAATCAGAGGAAAAGCGTAGGCAAAGATGCCGGACCATGCCATCGAAAACGCATTCCCCCACTGGGGAAGAGAGCTTGCGAAGAACAAGCATTTCTTGTTCTCCCTTGTGGCGAAAAGGTCTACTGTTGGTTTTCCCCATGTTCTGAAAATGTTCTCCAGGACTCCTTGGTCCAACTTCCACTCGTGGCAGGATGATTTGAGCCTGCTGAGAGTATCCGCTTTGGTGTTCTGCTCCCCTGGGAGATGTTCTGCTGACATGGATATCCCTTGCTGTAGAGCCCATTCCCATGTTTTTTGGGCTCCCTGAGAGAGGGAGAGCGATCTTGCTCCTCCCTGTTTGTTTAGGTAGTGCATCGCAGTCGTGTTGTCCATTCTTATCAACACCGACGAACCTCTTATCCTTGGTAGGAAAGCTAGCAATGCGAAGAGTACTGCTCTGAGTTCTAGCAAGTTTATGTGTAATTACTGTTTGTGCAACTTCCAACGACCGCTGACCTGATGGTCCTGAAGAAACGCTCCCCACACTTTTAGGGACGCATCTGTAGTCACTACCAATGGGGCTGGCGTTGCAAGGAACGAGAGCCCTTGAGAGACATTTAGTTGTTGTGTCCACCAAGCTGCTGTTTGCCTCATGACCGGTGTTACTTGGATCACATCTTCAAAGGATCCCTCCGCTTGACGCCATTGTAGGTCGAGTTGCTCTTGCAACGGGCGCATTCTTTGTCTGCAGTGAGGTATGAGGGGGATGCAAGATGACATTATCCCCAGTAATGATTTATGCCTGCGTACTGAAAGATACTTTCTTTTTTGAAACTCCTGGAAGTGAGACACAATCTTTAGCTGTCTTTCTTTGGAGAGGAACACCTTGTTTCTCTCTGTGTCCAAAATTGCTCCCAGAAAAGGGATCCATTTGCTTGATTGAAAGGATGATTTTTTTCTCGTGTAGAGTCAATCCCAGCTTGGTGAACAAGTCTATGCACGCCCTTGTTGACTTTCCGGCTAGTGCTTCTGATGGTGCCTTGACTAACCAGTAGTCTAGGTAAGGAAAAACTTGTTGTTTTTGTTTCGTTAAGACAGCCGCCACTGGAGCCAGGCATTTTGTGAACACTCTTGGGGCTGATTTCAGGCCGAATGGCAGTACCTTGAATTGGTAATCTTCTCCGGCTACCATGAACCGAAGGTACTGCTTGTAGGAAGGATGGATGGGGACGTGAAAGTACGCATCCTGTAGGTCTAAGGTAGTCATATGATCCCCTGGGTTCAATAGTAGAAGGATGTCCTGAAGAAAAACCATCCTGAAAGATTGCTTCTTGAGATAGGTGTTCAGGGATCTGAGATCCAGAATAGGACGCCATTTGAAGATGTTTTTTCTGACTAGAAAGAATCGGGAGTAAAACGCCTTTCCTCTTTGGGAGTTAGGCACCGGTTCTATTGCTCCCTTTCGGAGCATTGTCCAAATCTGCTTCTGGATTTGATGCAAATGGTTGACCTTGTGATGCATCGGTGGCGTACAAGGGGGTGTTTGTAAAAATTCTAGAGTGTGGCCAAACTCAATAATGTTAAGGACCCATTGGTCCGTAGTTATTGCCTGCTAATTTTGGAGAAAATGAGCAATCTTTCCCCCCAGAAGAACATATAATCCCAGTAGAGTCGGTGTAGCCGGAACTTGAAGGTTGTCATTGTCGTCTGGTGTTGTCTTTCCCCGGACGGCCTCCTCTACCTCTTGGAGTAGATTTAGTATAACCTCCAAATTGTTGCTGTGTGTACTGCTGACGGTAGGGTTGAGAAGAGGTGGTATAAGAGGAATATCTCCCTTGTTGATATCCTCCTCTGTAAGATGGTTGACCTATACCTTTTAGAGCCTCGAAAAGGAACCTTCCTGTATTGTAGAGTTCCCAACGCTTTAGCAGTATCAGTATCGGTATCTTTTTTGATGATTTGCAGCGTGTCATCCACATGCTTGCCAAATAAGTCTTCACCGTTGAAAGGAAGATCCAAGATTTTATTCTGGACCTCTGGCCTAAAAGCTGTCGCTCTCAACCACCCTGGTCTGCGCAGCACCGCTGCTCCTCCTAGAGACCTGAAAGCCGTTGTTGCTATATCCATAGCGCAATCTATGACTTCCGCCGAAGTCCTCTCCCCTCTTGAAGAATCTTTCTGGCTTCCTGCCTCTCCGCTTCTGGCACACGGTCAATATATGGTGACAGGTCACACCACATTTGCCGGTCGTATCTTCCTAGGATGGCCAGGGCATTTGCAGCCTTCACTAGCAGAGCTGACATCGAGGAAAATCTTTTACCCACATTGTCCAGCCTTCTTCCTTCTCTGTCTGGGGGCGTCGTAATCGGGGCCGACGGATTCCTCGACTTCTGCTGCGCCACTTGTGTAATAACCAAGTCCAGTTTGGGGTGACAGGCCGGAACATCTGCAGGCGCTTTATATTTTTTATCCAGTCTTGCGAGTACTGGAGTCACTGTAGCCAGTGATTCCATCACCTTTAGGCCTTCTTCCCAAATATGACTTACAATCGTCAAGGACCGAACAGATCTACGATGGGTTTCTTTAAAGTCATATAGGAAACACTCAGCTTTCTCCTCCACCATGGAAAGTGCAAATCTTTTAGTGGCCCTTTCCATCAGGTTATGAAAACCACCAATGTTCTCTGGTGGGGAATCCACCGGTTTTGGTGATGGAGACGAAGGTGAAGGAATGAGGAAATCATCCCACTCCTTACTAGGATCCGTAATCTCCCCCTCTTCATGATCGTCATCAGTAGTGTCAGGATCCTGCTGAGGTCTTCGTGGCGGAGATTTAGGGAGAGGCTCTGGCAAGATCTCCCACCTACGCACTGACGTACCTGGTACAGAGCGTGGTCGAGTTGTAAACTCGGGAATTTCCTTAGAGACCTGAAGTGCAGGATATCTTTTCTTATAATCTTCTAGCATGAATTGAAGATCCTTTAATAAAGAAGATTGCACACTTGTCATCTCCTCACGTTGTTCCTGGTGGTGTTGTTGTTGGGGATGATCCTAAAATTCTTCATACTCATCCTGGTATTTCACCCTTAGTTGGGATGGGCTACAAGCATATCCAAAAGGACCACCATCATCTTCGTCCTCTGAATCTTCTTCCTCCAGAAGGTGAGAAGGACCTAAAGGCGACACCTTACTTGGAGACATCCTTTCTGGCGTAATTGTTCTTTTGCAGGCCAAAAAACGCTTCTCCGTAGTTTTTTTCCTCATCGACGAGCCCTGTCGACGAGATAGTCGTCACCGCCATCGACGCTATCATAATCGTCGCCGCTACTGTCGACGTTGTAGTCGCCGTTGTCGTCGCCGTTGTCGTCGACGGTCCCATGGTCGTTGCTGACGTCGACGATCCCGTCGACGATGCGAGTGTAGTCGTGGTTGTCGTTAATGCCATCGTCGTCGAAGGACTCGTCGTCATCGACACCGTCGTCGACGGTGGAAGTGCTGCCGGCGATACAGCTTTAGACACAGGTTTTACCTCAGGCTTCGTCGATGACGACGCCATCTTCGTCGACGATGATGTGATTTTCCTTGTCGACGACGCAGATCTTTTCTCCTTCTCCTCAGAAGGTGTAGAAGATGACTTCTTGGTGGTAATTTTGACTCTGGGAGGAGATTTTGAGGGCTCTGAGGCAGTTTTCTTTTTCTGTTTTACCTCTGAAGCATGACCCTTTTTCCCCTTAGCTCTACCTGAAGGAGATTTTGAGGGACTGAGCCCCGAAGACCCTGGTGTGGTCTTTTTAGGGGCCTTCTCAGATCTCTCACCTGAGGTATTGGCCTGAAGCGATCTATTCCTTTTCTGAGATTTCCTGGATGAGGCAGACTCCTCCTTACTATCACTTGAGAGGATCTCCTTCCTGGCCTTCACCTTCTGGTGCCAAAGTAGAAGCCTTACTTCCCGATCCCTCAAGGTTTTATTGGAGAAGGTGCGTCATACCTTACAATCCTTCGCTTGATGGTCTGGATAAAGGCAGTATATATGCAGTCTTTATGGGGATCATCTGTATAAAGCCTTTTCTTAGAGCAGGTGGCACAAGCTCTAAATAGACCTTTCTTCTCCTGGTTAGCCATCTCAGAAGAAAAAAGGCGCTTTAAATAATTAAATCTGGAAAACTTGCCTTCCCATTATCGAGGGCCTGGAATCGAGATGTATCCTTTTGTGCTCATTTAACTTTGTTCAGGCATTTCTACAAAGAGCCAAGACGTCGCTTTTTGGTGCTGCTGTTGCATAAGGCTAATGTGAAACATCATAAGGAAGGGTTAATTTTCCTGCAGTCCCTAGGACCTTTTTATAATTCCTTTTGTGGTTCTTATTTTCATCAAATCAGCTTATCATATTAGGAGATATGAAGCTTAACGGATTTAACTGTGCGCAATTAGAATTTTGGAAATAATGTATTCTCTTATGTAAACAAATTCATTAAATCTAGTTATTTTGTTATGAATTCGATCTCTTGTCATGGGCTATAAATTAGAATCTAGTCATATGTATAATAGCAATTTTTTATGATTTTTAGATAAGATGTGTTTTTGAATCTGTATTATATTTATCTGATATTTTAAACCATGTTTTTACTATACACTGTGCTTTTATCACTTTGGCCGAATGAAGTCCATTTTGACTGACTGACTGGTAAAAGGGTATCCCTGTTTGCCGCCTCAGCTTTAAATATCGGGGTATGCACATATCGACTATGCTGGACCTCACACGTGCCCTCAACCTTTCACCCGTCATGCAGGGAACTAGAACCAGCCTGGCGGTGAGGCAACATCTCCTCCTTAACCTTTTGTGCAGAGTCGCACTAATCAAGCTTCTATTCTACCCCAGTTTCTATATATCCTGCAATGTTACCCACTCCACCTTCCTAATACGTGGTTTAATGAGGAGGCAGCATTGTTTCAGTCATTTCTTTGGAGAGGCCTTCCTCCACGCATTGCCCAGGCTAAATGTCGCCGGTCAGTCTATGATGGAGGTGTTGGGATGGTGGACAGCAGTATCTACTACTGGGCAGCCTACCTTTTTAGTAATAAATGATTGGCTGACAGGCAGCTGGGATGATTCGGCATATCAACTGGAACTGTGCAGACAATCTTGACCGGGTGATGGATTACTGATGTGGTTGACCGCTCACCCTTAGCCTCTAGGAGGTTACTAGGGCGATCCTTTTGAAGGAGGCAGGATGATGCACTTTACGGGCTGGGATAAACGTCTGACTGTGCAGACTCCTCTTTGGAAGGGACATTGGCTGTAGCAGGAGGCACGATTGGAGGGATCTGGATTACTGTGCATGGAGACATATGGCATGGCTCTGCCATGTACTCATTCACTGACCTCCAGACTCCGTTTACTCTCTCCTGCGCCTAGTTTCACAAATATTTACAGGTTTGTTATGCCCTGGGGTGTTATGATGTTCGCCTACAAGAGCTCCCAGACTTAGGCCTTTGAGGCGCGATTACAGATGGGAGATTGGGACGCGGAGGGGTCTCCCGGATATACTGCGCCCATATACGTAATGCCCAGGAGACCATGGATCCGCTATGACAGAGGTGGGAGGGATGTCTCGGGGAATTGGAAGAAGTTGAATGGTGGGAGGCATGTAATGCCCCTAGGAAACTAGCGATATCTGCATGTTTACGCCTGGTCCAGCTCTACTACCTCCACCAGACCTACATGACTCCCCAGCGACCAGGATTTGTAGGCATCCTTTCAGACCCCAGGTGAGCTCGCTGCCAGTCTCGGAAGGCAGACTTTTTTCATATGGTATGGCAATGTCTGAAGATTACAGGTTACTGGATAAATTAGTATCGCCCTCTCAGCGATCCAAGATAAATCAATTGTATTGAATCCAAATGTGGTCCTGCTGAGGATAATGGATGACTTTGGGGGCGGACACGGCGAGATAGGACACTGGTTAGGTTGGGGGCTCTGGTCGCCAAAAGAGATGTAGCACAATTCTGGAAAAGGCAAGACCCGCTGAAGTTGTTGCTGTGGCGTGCTGGCATGGACTAGAATGTCAAGCAGGAGGAACGTATTTATACTGGCCCGAGAAGTCCACATAAATTCTTTAAGATTTACGGTAAATGGTGGGACTACTATGCGTTGTCCTCTAGGATGGGAGCTATGCTTTGTAATGTGGTTTGAAACGTGGTGGGCAGCAGAGAATGAGGAGCACTGTTTACATACATATTATTTTGGTTTAATTTGTGAATTTTTGCCAAAACCAATAATATTTATAAAAAAATGTATATAAAATTAATTTGAACTCGTGAAAATAATTTTAATGTCATATATTCCAATTAATGTTCAAATTTAAAATTAATAGCGCTGTAGTTTTCTTTTTTTTTTTACTTTGCTCTACATTTAAACTAAAAGTACAAAATAAATTTACTTTTATATTTAACATAAAAATATTGGTAAGATTTTTTTTGTTATATACTTTAATTAAACTTTTCCCTATACTTTACCATAGAGAGATCTCCAAGTTTGTGAATAGTAAAAAGTAGCAAACTTACTCAAAAGTGTAAACTCACTCAAAAGGGTAAAATTACCTTTCTGAATTAGGCGCCCAGTGCTCAAAAAATCACGACAGTTACTAAAGGCTACGGATAACAATAGTGCATTGTGCAAGATGGCCGACAGGTGAGGAGCTTCGCCGGGAGCTCCCGGCTTGGGATAGCCTTTTTGGCTCAAATCCCCGGATATTCTACCCCCCCTTTGGAACCTCTTACTTACCTGGGATCACGTTTCACTACGGTCCACGTCTCTCCAAGTCCCCCGCATCTGGCTCAAGATCTTCGAACGAAACTTGATCGAGGTGCTGTACACGGAGCCCCGAGCAACATGGCTGATGTCCGGTGGAGCTGCCCAGAGAGCTATAGAGGAGAATTTGCTTCGGTCCCCGCCGCAGCCGTCACCTACCCAGCCGTACATCGGGCACTGTTCTTGCTCGTCTCTCCGATGTGTATTCTTTTCTCCCCCCTCCTCCCTGGATGGCCAGTGGAGGCGTAGAATCTGTGAGACTCCCAGTCATCCGGTGGACCCCGTGAGTCTGCTGGTGGCGGTGCAGCAGTGATGACCCTCCCCAACATTGGGTGGACCTTGTGAGTCAGCTGATTGCTGATCCCTTTCATCGTGGTCGAAGCCAGGCTGGGCTGCATTGGTGTTTGCATGTTGTGGTGACTGGGGATCACCCTTCCTGGCTGTTGCCTGCCTTCTGGACCTGGGCTGAGGTGGCCTGGTGACCTGCTGTGCCTTTTCCAGGGCTGCGGCAGGGACCATGCATGGCTCATGTCTTCCCCTGACTGAGCAACCTTTTTGAGGGCCTGGTCGGCTGCCTGTACTGCTGATTTTGTTTTCCCTTCCTGGTGTCGACGCACCCTCCTGACCCCGAAGCTCCCTTCGTCTTCCGGGGCCGCTGCCTGGGCTCACCTTGCTGACTTTCCCCTGACCTTATTGACGTGAGAGGGATCGACGACCACCAGACTTACTCCATCCTTTGCTGGATCCCCCATCCTCCCAGACTGATGTACCCCACTGGTCAGCGCCTTTATTCCACCGGACTTACCCATGCCCCAACCCGACCCCCTCTTGAATCACCTTTCACCGCTCTCCTCTTGTGGATCATGGTGAGGCACCTTTTCGCCCCCTCCCTCAGACCCGCTCCTGCTCAAATTACAATCCGACGCAGCGAGGGACTCGGGCTCTGGTTGTGGTCGGTCATGAATAACCCCACCGGCTTGCTGACTCTGACTTCCTGGTATCCCCTGTTGTGCTTCAACCCTTGCCTGGTCTGCTGCATTCTATCCCCTTCATTATGCTCTGTACACCATTGAACTTGTTTACTATGTTATTAAATACCCAAGTAATGTAATTTCCTTTTTCTATGCCTAGCTCTTGTAACTGATTTAACTTTGTAAGACTGTTTAATCCTCATGTAAAGCGCTCTGATACCTCGGGGTCTAGCCAGCTCATCACATAAATAAATAGTGCCCAAACCACTTGACAGGAACCCGATTAATGGTTACCCTCAACAAATAAATTGCTGCACATGATTTTTCTTAATTGAATCTTTCAGCTAACAACAAAATCATTCCATGTTTTCCTTGTGCTTTATTTTTTGTGAATTGCTTTAGACACTGGGTTACACTTTCCTTGCATTTTAAGTATTGCAGTGCCAGCAGACCAATTAACAGACACAGTACTGAATTAACAAAGCTGCAGGTAAAAGCAGAAGTGATAGTTGTACACACCTGAACCATAGGTTGTTTGCTTGACTTCGCCGCCGTACTGAATATTTGGCGAAATATTCTCTTTGGCCATGGACAACATTCTTATGTTGGCCTCAGTCGGAGTCTCTGCAGCCGTGCTCTGGAAAGGAAACCATGTTTTTTTACATTAAGGTACACGTGACACAAGGACTATTTATTAGAATTAATCAGTAGTCCTCCAATAGGAAAAAGGTGCCCCTCAAATGCACAGTTGTTGCACTGGTTTTGTAATCTGAATAAGCAGATGCAACTGTACAACAAAAACAAAGCGTTTCGGTTTGTAGGAGAGGCATAGTGTAAAGACAAAATTACACCTCTTTTGAAATTAGACTGGGAGGCCAGATTGTACATTAATAATGGAAAAGTGCTTTGAGAAGGTCAACTGAACAATGAGGCTCTGGAAACTCCGCTTTAAACCTCATGCATTGGACAATCCTCCTTACAGAGTTCAATTTTGTGCCATTCCCAGTATCCAAATATGAGACTGACAAGGAGGTGGAGGGAAAAACTGAGAAAAATCATACTTTAAGGACAGAGGTGAATATCTGAATAAAAGGACTACTGGAAAGCAAATCAAAGGACCTCTGGATCCTAGAAACCGGCCACTGCAGATTTAGTATGTATGGTGGCTGCGATGGGGGGCAACTCCACTTAATTTACAGGCGCTACAGATACAAGCGCTTCACTGTGAAGGTCATGTGGCCCATGGTGGTAGTTTTTTCACCACTTATTCATTTTTTTGATGAAGCTTTGATCAGGGATTGTCCACTTTCTTACCATTACTTTTTAACCAAAAGAGTTAAGTGTTCCCGATTGCAAATGACTACTCCAAGTGCTTGCATTGGCAGGGGCCTGATGCTGAAACTAAACGATGAAGCACAACAAGGTCGAAAGATCTGGGGTTGCTTGTGTTCTCTTGCAGAGGGGATAGAGTATAACAGTTTTAAGATGGACGATCCCTGTTAAAACAGGTCTAAGACTGATTTTCATACGTTTTGTACTAGTTTGTATTGGCATTTTCAAGCACTGCATCCATCACTTTTTTGTTTTTCTCAGTGATGTGCCCCGAGTGCAGGGTATGCTCAGACGTGGGTATTGTAATCTCTTTTCTGTACGACTCAAGTCGCACCTCACGGTAAAAGATCAACAAAACTAGAAAATGCTTCTGGTTGCTTGAGTTTGCTTGCAGAGGGGTCCTGGCCTTAGAAGTTTGGGGCTGGTCGGTCTCATCTGGCGCGAAGTTTTAGCACATTTACTTATGGAGCTTTCAGTCTGAAGTGAAAAAACGAGCAAAAACAATGAACTGGAAAGTGGCCCCGAGTTACCACTCTCTAATTTCAAGCACTCCATGCATCATTTTTCTAAATGTGCTTGCTTGCAACAGTGTTCTAATATGTTAATTACTTAAAAACGAAAAATGTACATTCTAATAGGTGATTTTTTTCTGCAGTTTTTAGAAGAACATAACTGATGAGTGAGTCTCTCAACAATTTTCAATATTCAGGGTGAGAGGAAGAAATTAAAAACAGTCAGTCTAAAGTTTATGGTTCTTACCCGTACTTCTATATAAGGTGAGCCTTTGTCCAGTGTAGCTTTATCTTGTGCCAATTTAAACTTTTGCTCTTCTATAAAGCGATCTAGATCTTCTCCCATGGTCTGTTAAAACCTAGAACATAAAATGTTAACATATCTAATTACCTCATTATGGTTTTGTCACATAATCAAGAAACTCACATACGGCAAAGACAACAGCTTCCATTGGAAACAGACTTCCAAGTTTGGATATTTTGAGCTTCAAAATCTTTCTACAGCCAAACAAGGAATGGCAAAACAAGCCAGCCGCATCCTTTCATGGGGCAGATTCAAACATTGCACTAGGACGGCACAGGCCGGGATCATGCGTTTGAGGCGGACCTCGAAGCCATGCTCAGCTCCTGCTCCAGTATGTCACCTGGGCGCAAAGGGGGGTTGTGGTGCCGCCAGCCCTCGCCCTGTCCGAGAGCCACACGTGCTCCAGGAAGGAACTGGTAGCTGAAGTGGCAAAGGAGCAGGAAACGTAAGCTAATTAGAAACAGATGGGCCCATACTGAGAAGAAATTGCTTCACGACAGCCGTGAAGCTGACAATCCAGTCTGGATGGGTTGTCCAAAAGGGAGATAGGGCAGTGCCCAAAAAGCATCCTTTTCAAAGGGAAGCCAGCGTTTAGCATAAACGCTGATGCAAC
Organism: Lissotriton helveticus; assembly: GCF_964261635.1. Lineage (NCBI taxonomy): Eukaryota > Metazoa > Chordata > Amphibia > Caudata > Salamandridae > Lissotriton > Lissotriton helveticus. The sequence continues at coordinate 580,803,945 of NC_136063.1, forward strand.
CCAATGAAAAGGATGGGCAGGGCTTCAAGTTCCCTTCTGAAATCTCCTCTCTCACTATATGTCTCGCCGAATGAGAAACACATGCACTGCAACGCTAGGCGAGACCTAAAAGCGTTTCCTATGTATGCTTCAAGCGGTTTTTAAGTAGAGCCACTTGTATTAATTTGAAATATATATATATTTCTCTCCACTCACAAGGATAATGCAAAGTGTTTAGCAATGTTTTGCCAACCCTCTCCTTCAAGTTTGATCTTCTCACCACTTTACCATTGTCAGTTGCAGGGCAGTCATTTTATGTTTTGTTTTTATAGCTTTTACTTATTGTCCAACCCTGAAATTGAGACACTGTACACAAAGACTGGAAGTGGGTACTGCTGCAATCACTCTGGGTGTTATGGTCGATTGGGGCTGCTGAGAAGTTACACCACTGCTCACTATAGAGCCGCATGTTCAGTGAGAACCATCTTGCTCACTGGGACAGTCTTTCACATCAGCTCAATGGCAGTGAAATTTGTACTTGTCCACTCTCTAATATACAAACCCTACCAGACAAGCAGCATTTCCAGTATGCCTTCTATTAAATGACATGAAGTTAAAAATGGAGAAAAAAAACCACTGTTGACATTTAAAGTACAGCAACTGAATAATGACCACACATTTTATTTAAATCAGTTTTCGGTTTGTATCTTATGGATAGATATCTTTGCTGGAAGGGCCTTTCTACTCTTCCAAGTTAGGCCTGCATTACCTTGCTCTCGCCTATACTACGGACTACTCTACTTTAGAGTTAATCTGCTGATATTGATTCTATGATCACGTTTTCTAGAATAGTATGCTGGAGGAAACAAAAAAACGTAAAGGAAATTCATGGTTGAGTGACCTTTGATTTGGTATATAGCCATCTTTATGTACCTGTAAATACTAAGTCCAAGAATAAAACACTTTAAAATATGGATGTTCACTGGTACCTTTGGGGAATTTCCAGGGGGCATTCAAGGTACAGTAGTCCAGACATCCGAAGTGAAAATGCTCCAGTGAGTCTATTCCAAGAAATGACGCTAAGTACATATAAATGAAACTTGATTATGCAGTAAAAACCACACTGCACGTATATAGGGCGCCTTGGCCCTCCTCCCATCCAATGAAAGAGCAGCTAACTAAAAATCATCACCGGAGTAATTTGTAACTTGGGAAGCGCTTCACAAACATTTTTCACACCTAAGTGTAACTAAAATCAGCAAAAAACAACATGTTGATATTCTATATTCCAAATACAGACTCAAAAAACCCAAATAAAAGGAATTTTGGAATGAAAGTGCACTTGACACAGTACAGAGGACTGCCACTCTTGACATTTAGGGTTGGATGGCCACTGTAAGTGTTGTGTGCCTGGAGCGCAATCGTCACAAGTGCGATCGCTGTCTTTGCTCGTGACTATCTGGCTCTATGTCCAGTGTTCCTGATATGTGGCATCTTTCAAACGTATGGAACCTTTGGAGAGTTATCTGTTGGGGGGACTGTAACAGCATTCATACTGAGACTCTGAGCTTACAACATGTAATAAACTACTCGTCAAGCGCAACGCTTCTTTTTGTGGATTTATTCTTTCCTATAGTAAGCATCATAAACAGTTATAAAGTGTAGTCGCTGTAGAGCAGGGTCTTCATACAAGAGTCTGGAGCCTTTCAGGTAGGGCGGTACGCTTTTATTTCATGTTAGGCCTTAGGTTACAGCCACAGCCTGAAAGATCTTGGTAAGACTCAGTTCTCCCCCAAACTGTAATCTACTTACAGGCTTTACCTAGCAAAGACACCAACATTCCAAGCATCATCACAGCATCCACACTTTACAATATACAACATGCCTAATCAGCCCATGCATCAACGAGATACCAAGTCACAACACAAAGTTTCAAAACTGTAGGCATTCACAAACATTCTAAGGCCTCTTCTAATACAGTTACCCACCTAAAACTACACACACACACACCCCACTCGTGCAAGTATGGTTGAACAGTTCCTGGAACAACCCCATTTTTAGAGTGTGCAGGAGAAAGGGGTTCTCTAGAGGTAAAAAAGAATTCCCTATGGGGTATTAAAAAATATTTAAACACGTTTTAGCCTAACTTATTCTACCAAGCAATATTCTAAGAAATGTATGTATATTAGAGACTATCATGATACTACACGGGATACCTATGTATCCACAAAGAAATCGGAAATCTAATTCAAAATTCATATGAAATTTATAGGAGCACGTTTTTACTTTTTGAAGTATAGCTTTGTGACTCAGGCCCTATGACAAATGTAATGCCTCAGAGGGCAGCGGCAATATGCCTTGCAAGTTAAGTCCTGCTAGCCACAGAATGAGAACAAAAAATAGTTTTCCTTAAACATCTGCTGATTTAACTTCAAAACGATACATTTGGAGAATGTTTGGCTACAACATGGATTTCAGACAAAACCGTACCTTTGTGATTAACCAAGTGAGTTTTGAAGATACAGCTATGTTAGCTGACGTAGCATGCAAGTAAAAGTTCAAGTGAGGGCACACAAATTCGATAGGAAAATATGGTTAGTATTTACTCGAGTAGTTCAATTTCAATTTTCAATAAATCTTTATACCATAAAAGTGCATAAAAACAATACATTCATTAAAAATACAATCAGAAACCCCATAATTATACAGTTTATACAGATATCAACTCTGTCCCCTTGAGATTCTCAACCTTACAGCAATCCTGCTAAAATTCATTATACAAAATAGCGTGTGGGGATCATTGGCCCTTTGCAAAAACAGCAGTGCCAACTTAGCACATTTAAACTTTGACTGTTTTAAAATACCCACTAAAAACTTACGCCTAGGTACAAAATAAAAAGAACATAACAATACAAAATGAAGGGTATCCTGCGGAGACCTATTGTCGCAGCCGCAGGTACCCTTCTGCTCAACCGTGTGTGTAAAACCTGCTGGATTAGCCAGGATGAGATGTAAAAGGTTGAGCCTAAAACGCGTCATATAAAATCTTTCTTGGGCATTATAAAATAGTGCTAAATAGGGTTCCAACCCCACTTCTGTTTTAGTGCTCTATAGGCCCAGACTGTAACTTTTGATTCTTCTCTAACCGCCCTGTGTGCAACAGCCTGTTCCCTAAATATCTTTTTCACTCTCGTTTTGTCAAAGGTAGTAATTTTTTCAGGGTTGACAAAAAGGTTCAGACAGCCCATGCCCTCCAGTGTGGTCTTTACGTATCTAAGCCAGGGGATATTCATCCCCTTATCCCTTTTCAGGCAATAATTTGCCTGCTAAGAGCTGCCTCCCCATTGATCCAAATCTTCACCCAGGCTAAGAGCGGTCTAATCCTTATTAAATCTTCAATGAACTCAGCCCCTAATTCCTCATGTGCGATAAGGGCCGATGTACTCTGCGGGGTTTTCAATACCTTTCTGAGGTATTTGTTTTCTTCCACTTGTATCTTTTTAGTGGTCACGAACCCCCATACTTCTGCCTCATAAGTCAGTTTAGAGCAACAGATTGATCTATAGAGATTCATCACTTGTTCGGGCGACCACCGTCCCAGCCTCCGCCCATAATTCATTATCGCCCCTGTTGCAGCCACCAATTTAGAGCAGTGTTTTTCAACTAACAGTTAAAGTTTAATAGCCCGTCAAACAATAAGCCCAGATAAGTAAAAGACTGAACCTGGTCTATTTTATGAGTGCCTATCCTGTACGTAAAATTCGTACAGGCTTTGGCCCCTGCTACCATTACATAGGATTTATCCAAATTTGCATGTAAATCAAGTGAGGCCATGAAACTGACAAACCCATCAATCAGCTTCTGCAGGGCCAATGGGGTGCAGGCTAACAGCACCGCATCGTCGGCGTACAGCAGAATGGGAACAGGGCGAGAACCTATCTGGGGGAGTCCGCTCTTAGTTTGCCTAATTCCATATCCAGATTATTAATGTATAAGGAAAACAAAAAGGGGGCTAAAATGCAACCTTGCCTAACCCCGCTGTTACACGGGAAAGGCAATGTACAATCTCCTTCTGCACTAAACCGCACTTTAGCTGTTGTATTCCAGTGCAGGGCTTTTAATATATTCACCAGGTCAGGTTCGACCCCTAGCTTTATCATCAGGGCCCACAATTTTTCTCTGTTGACATGGTCGAAGGCGGCAGATAAGTCCATAAACCCCAGGTACACTGCCTCGTTACTTGCTATTGTGTACTTGGCAACCAAAAGGTAAAGATTTAGGCACTGATCCGTCGTGGACCTTCCTTCACTGAACCCATATTGAGTCTCAGTGATAATATTATTTGTGTCAGCCCAAACCTTCAGGCAATTCAGCACCACACGTCCTAGTACCTTCGCAGTTACATCGATTAAGGATATCGGGCGATAACATTGAGGGTCGCCCCTATTCCCTTTTTTGAATATGGGCACTATTACTGCTGTTGACCATGAGCGTGGGAGGCCCGTCTCTACTGCTGCGTTCAAAACCCTTGTTAATATGGGGCCCCATAGTTCCACCTTACTTAAGTATAGATCAGGTGGTATTCCATCCGGACCTGGGGCCTTGTTTTTAGATAGGCCCTGTATTGCCCCTACATTTTCTTCCAGTCTAAATTCTGGCTTGGCAACCCACTGGTTGCCTGGCTCAGTGACCTCGTTGGACACACCTGTGTGGTTATACAGGTCTTTAAAATAAGTGTGCCATTGCCCTGGGAGAATTGTATTACATATCTCGGGGGCGTTTGTATCCTGAAAACACGGTTTATTAATAATTTTCCAAAATGCTGTGAGATCTCTATTCTCCGCCGCCTCCCTTAGATCCTCCCAGAGTTGCAATTGGAGCGATTGTTTCCTAGTGTATAATATGTTATGTTATGTTAAAAGAAATTTCTTAAGCGCACTAACACCAATTGGTTTCTTGGCGCTGTCAGTGATAGAGGATATGACCAGGGAAACAGGCGACCGAGATTTATTGGAATGCTTGCTGGAAAAGCCAGGTCTTTAAGCTTTCCTAAATGACAGAAGGTCAGGGCAGTGCCGGATGTCCAAGGGGAAGGTGTTCCACAGCCGTGGGGCCAGTGATCCGAATCTGCATCCGCCCGTGCATTTGCGCTTAAAAGATGGTATCTGAAGGAAGCCTTGATTGGCCGAGCGCAGATGTCTAACAGGGGCATACTTTATGATAAGTCTCTCGATGAATTTGGGATATTTACAGTGTAGGGCTTTAAAAATCATGCAGCCAATTCTGGATGGTCACGTTCCTGATAGCACGATCTCGCTAATTTATAAAAAGTTGATCAATACCAGGACTGATCTACTAGATAGTCTTCGAGGGTTGTGGACCGGAGATGGTCTGGAACTCGATGATGAGGACTTGCAGTCCGCTATTTCTTCCCCGAAGGAAGTAGCTATCCCGGCACGTCTTCGGTTCGTCCAACTGAAAATTCTGCATAGGGTGTATGTGACCGGCCCACGTCTGGTTCGTATGGGATTTTCGATGGATGGCTTGTGCAGGCGTGGATGCGGTATGGTGGCTACGTTCCTTCATATTATCTGGGAATGCCCTGCTGTGATACGTTATTGGAACCGCGTGCATGAAGTAATGAGTGAGGTCACGGGAGTGCGCTTAATGCCTGAAGCGAGAAGATGCTTGTTGAATGTCTGGGAGCCGAATGACTACAATCGAGCGCAGCTCCGCTGGGCGACCTTGGGAAACATGGTAGCCAAGCGTGATATTGCCCAATTGTGGGGCGCTCAGAAGCCTCCGACACTTCTGGGATGGACACAAAACATGGATTGGTGCATGTTTCGAGAAAAAACTGTATATGTTTCCCGTGGCAAACCAGGCACGTGGGGGAAAGTGTGGACCTAATGGAACGCATACCGTGGAGATATATGTACTCCCCCAATGTCGGAATTTGATGCTGATTTGTCTTCCTCCCAACCTGACGTTTCCTCCGCAGGAACATAGCTGTTTTGTATGTATTTTGGTCTCCTTTCCCCCCCTCCTCCCCCCCCCCCAATTATTGATTGCACTACTGCTTGATTCCTCTATGTACCCCCCCCACGGACCACGTGATGACATGTTTTAATGCACTGCCTTGTTTTTTATTGTTCTTTTGTTTTCTTGTTTTAAAATCAATAAAAAGTTTTCAAAAAAAAATAAAAAAATCATGCAGCCTGCTTTGAAGGTACTGCGCTGAGCCACACGGAGCCAGTGGAGTTTTGTAAGGAGTGGGGTGGCAGGTTGCCATCTAGGCTGATTTAAAATCAGTCTGGCCGCATGGTTCTGCACCATCTGAAGGCGTTTCAGAAGGTACAGAGGCGGGCCCAGATAGATCGAGTTCGCATAGTCTAAATGGGAGATCACAGTGGCGATCACCACCTGTATCAAGGACTCCCGGGTGAAAAGACGGCGGACCTTCCGAATTTTCCTAAGTTGGAAGAAGCCCTTAGAGACTACCTGACCTACTTGTGCTTTGAGAGAAAGGTCACTGTTCACAATGACTCCCAATGTTTTTGCAGATGTAGAGGGGATTGGTGCTTGGCCCATTTCTGATGGCCAGTAGTGCGGGCCCCAATATTTAGCACTGTCTCCTGTGAGGACCAGCTCCGTTTTACCTGGATTCAACTTCAAATGGTTTTGGTCCATCCATGCTTGAATGAACCTCAAGGTGGATAGGAAGGTAGATATGGAGGCATCAGAGTTATCCATTGTGAAAAGTAGTTGCAGGTCGTCCGCATAGTTAAGCACTGTCACCTGTTTATCTCTAAGAGCCTGAATGAGTGGAAAGATGTAGAGATTGAACAAGTGAGGTGACAGGGAAATGCCCTGGGGTACACCGCATGTGATGGTCTGAGTGGTGCCCACCAGGTCATCCATGCGGACTGCCTGAGTACGGCCCTCAATGAAGGACTTCAACCAGCTGGCTGCCGTGCCCCTGATGCCGGCCCTGGTGACACGGTCGATCAAGATGGTGTGATCGACCGTGTCAAATGCGGCCGACAGATCCAGGAGCACCAAAGCCTGAGGGGAACGTTTGTCTGCACAGTCACGGAGTGAGTCGAGAACCGAAACTACTACTGCCTCTGTCGAGTGGGCGGGACGGAATCCAGCCTGATGTGGGTCAAGGCACTCAGCTTCTTCCATAAAGTTGGAAAGGCATTTTGCTACATGAGCCTCCAATACCTTTGCCAAGAATGGCAGGAGGGAAATCGGTCGATAGTTTGCATTACAGGTAGGATCCACCCCAGGTTTTTTCGAAAGCGGTATGACCGTTGTTGCCTTAAATGCAAGGGGGACCACGCCGGAAGTCAGTGAGTCATTTAGAAGAGTACATGCCGGGGCCGGGATAACTGAGAGGCAGTCTTTTAAAATGTAGGGCGGGCACTTATCCGAAGGGGCACCGGATTTCACTCTCACCAGCAGCTCCTGAAATTGAGTCGGGGTGATGAGGGGAAAACTATTTAGTGCACAAGTATGGTTAGTCCTAATAGAGGCATCTGGAAAGGGGTGTAGATTTTGTGGGATAGTGGCTTTTATAATTGCAATTTTCTCAATGAAGAAAAGATTCAAGGAGTCACAGAGCGTCTGAGACGGGGCTGCTTTTGGACGGACGTGGTCAAGAGTCGTTAACTCATTGAGAATAGCAAAAATATCTTTTGATCTGTTTGTAGAATTGATGATGCGGGAGGAGAAATAAGCAGCTTTAGTGGCTAAGACATTTTTCATATACTCTTTCCTGGCCTTAGTGTAGCTGAATTTTAAATCAGGGGCATAGCTGCGTCGCCACAGCGTTCGAGTTGGCGCAAGGCCAGTTTCTTAGCTTTGAGGTCCGATGAGAACCTTTTTTGTGCATCCGCACGTCGGGCAAGTTTGACCCTTTTAAATGGGGCATGGATGTCGCTAGCTGCTTGCAACCAGTCAGAGATATTGGTTTCCGATGTGTTAATATCGGGATGGTGAGATGGAATGGACATAGCCAGTGTATGTAGAAATTCTGGTCTGTCTAGAGAGGTCCATTTCCTTGCATGCTCCCCTGCCGTCACGGCGGTGGCTCTTTTGAGGGTATGGACGAGGTTGAATCTAAGAAAAAAGTGGTCCGACCAGACACATGGGGTAATGCCGGGTGTTGTGACCAGTGGGGAATTAGACCAAACCTGGTCCAGCACATGGCCCTTACAGTGAGTGGGTGAGCGCATATGTTGTGCAAAGTTCAGGTTGGTAAGGAGCTCGGTGAATTCACGAGAGTGAGGACCCTCCAACGGGTCGTCGAACCAGTAATTGAAATCCCCAATCAGGAGAATCCTGGCATGTTCTACGACCAAATTGGCGATAAGTTCACTAAACTTGAAAGGAAAATTCGGCATGTTTATTGGGGGTCTATACAATAGAACACACACCACTGTTGCGTGGGAGATTTCTAATTTTAGAACTAAGTTTTCGGTATCTGGGAGATTCAGACCGGTCAGGGCAGTGATTTTTAGATTGGAGCGGAATATAGCCGCGACCCATCCCCCCCGCCCAGTTTGCCCGGCCCACGGTCAGCATGGATAATACTGTAATTCGGCGGAAGAGCCGCGATTATATCTGGGGCCGAGTCAGGGGTCAACCAGGTCTCAGTCAATAGCAAAATATCTGGAGTGTCCATTTCTAGCAAAAGAAAGAGGTCCAGCTGGTGTTTGACCATAGAACGAGTATTTAAATAACATATAGACAAAGGTGGGGACTGTGAACCAGGCTCCAGCCGGTTGTGAGAGCAAAGGGGCAGCTGGTTAATATTGTCTAAGAGGGGAGGAGGGTTAGCTTATATCCCCAGTCTCTGACCCCGGTTGTGTGAGTCCCAGGGCAAGGAGCCCTGGCCATTGTTGAGGGTCAGCAAGTCCTCGCGGGCATAAGAGACCAGACCATCAGCGTGCCTAGTCCCGGGGCCCGGCAGGGTGCGGACGGGCGCAGACGGGCTTGCCTTTGGCGCGCCTTTGGCGCGCCCGCTGCGCTCCCTGGATAGGATGGCCATTTTATACCCACGAGGGCGGGAGGGGCCGAGCACTAGACCGCTCGCCTACTCCTCGCCCAAGATGGCGTCTTATGAGGCGTCTATGGCGATAATCCAGCCAGTGCCTAATCTGCTGCAATAGGGCAAATTACAGGTCAGAGAGCAGCCAAAACCACCCAAATGCTCTGTCAATTGAGCACAGGATAGTGATGTCTCACGTTTCAGGTCAGTGAGTCATTTTTTTAAAAATACGGCGCAGTGAAGATAAATCAGTTTTTTCAGTTTAAAGATGCACGCACTCTCTTGTCCCGGCTTCCACCTCAGGACACACACTATCAGTCAGAGCACGCGAAGGGCAAGGATGTTTTTTATACCCACGAGGGCGGGAGGGGCCGAGCACTAGACCGCTCGCCTACTCCTCGCCCAAGATGGCGTCTTATGAGGCGTCTATGGCGATAATCCAGCCAGTGCCTAATCTGCTGCAATAGGGCAAATTACAGGTCAGAGAGCAGCCAAAACCACCCAAATGCTCTGTCAATTGAGCACAGGATAGTGATGTCTCACGTTTCAGGTCAGTGAGTCATTTTTTTAAAAATACGGCGCAGTGAAGATAAATCAGTTTTTTCAGTTTAAAGATGCACGCACTCTCTTGTCCCGGCTTCCGCCTCAGGACACACACACTCTATCAGTCAGCCTGATAATACCTTCTTATAGGTGTTTCTACATTGGGCGATATATAGTTTGTCCCTCGGGAGTGCTTTCAGGCTGTCTTTCAAGTTCTTGTGGGCCTTTGAACATGCTTTGTCAAACCATCTTGGGGCGCTAACTGGACTTGCCTTTTTGGTGTTCGTTAAAAAGCCTTCAACCAGATGCGCTATTTCCTCAAAAGCATTTACCACAGCCACACCTTCTAAAGAAAGGTCAAGGCACACTTTAAAGGCGTCTCCCCCTTTATCCATTAACAATTTATAGAACCTTGCCCTATCTATTTTAGCCCACCTCAGGCGCCGCCCCTGGTCCGTAACTCTTTCAATATTTTCCATAACCCGGGGGGCCCTTTTGGTGGGGGGGTATATAAGCTCCAGCACTAGGGGATTGTGGTCACTATATACATTCCACTCAATGTCCGCTCCCTTCCCCCAGGATCTAAACAGTCTAGAAACCACAATAAAATCGATAAAGGAACGGCAACCTCTACCCTTAAAGGTGGGTGGGATCTCCTCTCCTACAGCTTTCACTAGATCAATGGTGTGTCTCAGGTTTTGGCCTTTCATCAACCTGTCCATTTCCGTCCCATCTGTTGTATGCAGAAAGTGTGGCCCATTCTCCACCGTACAGCGGGACCAGTCTCTAGTAATAGGTCTAAGAGATGGACAAATGTGACAATTAAAGTCACCCGCGATTATCCGAAATGGAGCCACTGCCCTTTTCTCTTGAACGGGCTCGGTATTGAGGAAGTTATCAAGTTCTTTAATTGTGGTTCCCTTCCCGTTACTCCCCACTGCATTATAAAGATTAATTATAGTGAGGTTTAGCCCTTTCATGTGTAGCCCCAGGGCCTGTAAATTATGTGATGGCCAATTTCGGTCCGTCCACACCCCTTCGATCTGCAAATCCACATAGGTGATAAAGCCTCCCATGGCTCTTCCTGATTGTGACTTCTGGGCAGGGATGGTAAAACACTTATAACCCGATAGAAAAAAAGGGCTATGACAAATGTAATGCCTCAGAGGGCAGCGGCAATATGCCTTGCAAGTTAAGTCCTGTTAGCCACAGAATGAGAACAAAAAATAGTTTTCCTTAAACATCTGCTGATTTAACTTCAAATCGGTACACTTGGAGAATGTTTGGCTACAACATGGATTTCAGACAAAACCGTAACTTTGTGATTAACCAAGTGAGTTTTGAAGATACAGCTATGTTAGCTGACGTAGCATGCAAGTAAAAGTTCAAGTGAGGGCACACAAATTCGATAGGAAAATATGGTTAATATTTACTCGAGTAGTTAGTTCTCTACAATCATAATTCACAAGTTTACTGTAAAATCAAAGTAAGATTTGAGACGTGTCTATACTCGTGTTAAAAGGAATTTGAGGCTCAATCTATTTTTTTTAATAACCAACTTTATTGAAGGTTTTGCACCACGACATACAACAACACATTTCACAAGAGTACAATGCACGGGCACAATAGTATAGTGAGCCCAGCCATCAATAATGCAAAACAGTGCAGTATCAAATCGACAATCTGTAATAACTACACCATTTCCCCCATATTCGGCCATTCTTATGTGGACAACCTCTGGCCTCGAAAATCGGAGTCTCTTGGTGAGGACACTAATCCATCCACTTGTACCAACACATGACAGTCGGTGGTATTTGCTGTTTACAGGTGCGAGGAACATCCTGTTTAGCATCTAAGAAAACCACCCACAAAAAGATTTGCTCAGCCCAGGTACACCCCATCTCCTACATCAACCTCAACAGCACATTCTGGGGTGTCAATTTCAAGGTGTGTCACACAACAGAGGAAAGCACATGCTCCACCCCCTCCCAGAAGGGTCTCAACATCAGACACTCCCATACTACGTGAAAGAAATCTGCTGCTGGAAGCGCTCATCCCATACGTATTACTAGAGTGTCTGGTAGCAAATGTTGAGGGCTCCCGTGGGGCGAGGTACGTTGCATGCAGATCGTTAAACTGAACCATTTGCAGCCGCAATGAAATCGTCAGCTCAGGGGAGCCATATAGGTCTCCCTCCATTAGGCTTCATCCACTTCACCCACCCAGCCTAGCCCGCTCAAGGCCGTCAAGGGCAGGGATTTAGTGGCCCAGAGCAAGCTGGGGAGCCCACTCAAGCAGGAGAAGACCCTCGGGAGGGCCCACAGGCCGAAGGCACAGGAGTCGCAAGAGGACATCGAGCAGCTCACCAAGAAGAAAGCGGGGAGGATGCTGTACTTGCCAGAAAGCGATGCTGGAGGTTGAAGCTTCTTGTAGCCCTAAGGTCTCTGGAGTGCAGAGACAACAAGCCTTGGCAACGGCAAGTCGAGGCGGAGCACAGGTGTTCGGTCCGAGCAGTTCCGACGAGGGATACTAGCCTCAAAATTGCAAAGAGGACAGGTAAGGTCTCAAGGGAGTTGCAGAACCACCACCTGTATTGCTGAGCCTTTCGAAGTCCGTGGGACATCGTGAGCAGCAGCCCAGTCAGCTTTGTTGCAGTGCAATCAGATGCAGGGTAGTGACTCCTTCACTCCAAGGGAGATTACTTCAGGTGTCCTTGATGCCCACAGGTCTGATGAAGATACTGGCAGAAGCACAGAATCAGACGACGAAGAAGACTTGCAGAACATAGAGACCAGGCGCAGCAAGAGTCTTCCTTAATGCAGTCTCGGTTCCAGGCGAAGTCCAAGTGCCCACGCGGTCTAAGAGTGATGTGGTTTTGAGCTGGACTCTTGTCCTATGACAAATCTAAGGACCCACCCACAGGTAAGTCCTTACGTACCCTAAGGGAAGGGTTGGAACAACTCAAGGGTCCCTCCCAGAGGAGTGGCAGGACAGAGGGGAGGATACTCCCATGCTCTTTGTCCAGTTTCGCGCCAGAGCGGGAGCCAAGGGCTTTTTTTCACTGAACTTGCTCAAGGAGGGCACCAAATGTGCCCTTCAAAGCAGTTTGGTGGCGCAGGCAAGCGCCCCCACCCCAGCCCAACACACTAAGTCCTGTCAGAGAGGTGGTCAAACCTCCTGGCGACAGGAAACCTGCTGTTCTACCTTCCCTTGATCGAGCTTCGCTCGGCATCAGGAGGGCAGAATGGGGTCTGTGGTCGGCAGCAGCTCCAGCTTCCTGTCAGAACCTGAAAGGCTGGTACCGTTAATACAGGGGGGTACCCCAAGGGTGCCCCCCAGTACATGGGATCATAGGTTCAACGCTGGAATCGGTTTTGGGGTATAATTCCAACATATGTGATACCAAACCTGACCGAGTTCAGTGCAGATACTATATAGTTAGACATCTCGTAATGACGGCTGTCCACTATATATATTAATATGGCCAACCACACTTACAAAGCCTAGAGAATCGGCTCTGGGGTTTGTAGGGGTGTCCTGCTCATGCAGGGACACCCTCCCACTTATAACCAAGCACCCTGCCCTCAGGACTGAAGAGCCTGCCATAGGGGTGACTTATAGGTTTTAGGTGCAGTTACCACAGATATAAGGAAACATACCTGTTGTGAGGTGCAAGCACCGACTCATACAGGCTGCAATGGCAGGCCTGTAATCACAGTTTGTGTGGACACCCATGGGTGGCACAATACATGCTGAAGCCCATGGGAGACCCCTGATGTACCTATGCCATGGGTACCTTAGTACCGTATACTAGGGACTTAAAAGGGTACACCAGTAACTAATTGGGGATGTAGAAAAGTACTTACCATGGCCAAATTTAGGGAGGAAGGGCAGTGACTGGGGTCCAGATTAACAGGATCCCAGTCGGACTAGTCAAAAACATACTGAAACCAGGCAAAAAGTGAGGGGTAACCATGCTAGAAGGATCCTAACTTCCAACAATACCATACTACAATACGAGGAGGGGGCCCGATCGGGTAGGCTCCTAGCTTGGCTGGTGTCCCCAGAATCCCAGGGAGAGCACATAACCCAGATTTTATGTGAAGTGCTATTACTATACTCACCTGTGGCCATTAACACAACATTCTGTAACTACTATAAAAATCTTTACAAACGTCCTGAGGCAATTACACCAGAGGCCTTGACGGAGTTTCTGGTGCACCGCATTTTTGCACACTAGATCCGGCTTTATGAGAGAAGCTGGGGGGACCTGTGACATGAAATAAGCTTGACCATCAAAGAGATGACAACTGTAAAAAAAAACCTGGCCCAGATGGTTTGCCAGCGGAGTTTTATTCTAAGTGTGCATCCGCATTGTCTCCTAGGCTAGTGGCAGTATATGCAGCGTCACTGCGTTTGGGGTCATTGCAGATTTTGTCCAGGGATGCACTGGTGATCACCCTCCCCAAAAGGAAGTCAGCTGCCACACATCCATCTGGGTATCGTCCTCTCTCTATGCTAAAAGTACATTTTAAGATCTTCAGCAAAATCTTTGCGATGTGATTGCTCCCCCTCATGTCTGGCCTCATAAATGAGGACCAAAACGGATTCATCCAGAACAGGTCTACCTCTGCCGATTGTATCATATCCTTTACCACCAGGAGGCTGGCTTTTGCCCAGATGCCTTAGTTATGTCAGTAGACTTAGAGAAATCTTTCGATTCAATCTGGTGTGGCTTCCTCCGTGCAATTATGCAGCGGATGGGGTTGGGTGCTAGTTGGATTCGCAGGGTACATCTATTATACACTAACCCTACAGCGAGGAAAAGGCGGGAGGAGCTATTTTGGCCTCATACGGGGGTTTATTGGTGCACAAGACAAGGATGTCCGTTATCTCCCCTGCTGTTCACCCTGTTCATTGAGCCCCTATCGGAACTCTTAAGACTGAAAGAAGCAGGATATGGGATGGTCCTAGAGGGCAAAGAACACATTGTATCATTACACGCAGATGACTTATTGCTTTAGCTGGTTAATAATCGACAGGGAGTTGCCAATGCTATGGCATTATGGGCCAAGATTTTGGAGCTTGCGGGCCTTTAGGCCAATAAGTTTAAGACTCATCTTTTCCCCATGACAGCGGGGAGGGCTCAGCCGTCTGATAGTCCAGAGGGGCTTCATTGGTCATCTTGATCATTTAGATATTTGGGCATACAGGTGTTTCATATGCAGGAGGACCTCAGAGAGGGCAATCTGGGACCGGCGATGTGATCCCTTAAGACCTGAATGCAAATGTGGCGCTCCTTGAGGCTACCGGTGATGGCACGCATCTCCCTATCTAAGATGATAATGCTCTCCAGGCTTATATATACTTCTTTGTAAACCTCCCTGTCATGTTATCCTGCTCTTGGTTCGACAACCTATATTCCTTACTCCAGGAATTAGTATGGGATGGGGGGGGAGGTGGGGGCAAAATAGAGTCTTTCTGGCTGTACTTCAGAGGCCTCCAGAGGATGGTGGCCTGGGTGCCCCCGGTTTTGAATTACACTACCTGGCTGCCCAACTCCAATGGTTGGCCCAGTGGCTGGATGGTAGAGGCCTGGAAACGCTGGGCTCCATTGGACTGGTGGACAATTAGGGGCTTCTACTGGCAAAAATCCGTAATTTGAAAATGTTCACTCCCAATCAGCGGGCATTATTGAAAGTGGCACTACAAAGCTGGAATCCATGCTTATGGCGAACATCTAGAACTCCCCTCTATGCTCCAGACTTGACATTAATAGGGTTGCCTCATGAAGATTCCCCCCCCCCTCCTCGTTCATGAGCCAACAGCTGTCTGGGTAGACGACAGCGGGGCTCATTACAGCGAGTTTTTTTCAACGGAGAGCACTTATACCACTGGACGACCTCAAATCGCATTATGACTTACCCCCTGGCTAGTGTTTGAACTCATACCATGAGGATGTTTAAGTATTTGTGTCCCGAGTGTAGGGGAGAGCCGAAGACCCACACTGTTCTTCAGAATTTGGCGTCCCTAGAGTCTGCAAGACACCTTGTGAAGTGGCTTCATAAAGCGCAAATAGCAATGACAACTAAGCCACTGGTTAAGATTTTGGAAAAATTTAAAATGTTACTGTGTATATCCCGGAATGGACTAAGAGTCTAGGAAGCCTGAAACATATTTCTAGCAACATGAAATGCAAGTCTGTCCAGTTCAATTATATACATATGACCTATTTGACCTCCCACAGACTACAGGTCAGAGTCGCGAGCCTGTCCTAGATGTGGAAATTTGGACACAGAAGTCCCACACGTCACGGAGCTGTCCGAGTTTACAGGTCTTTCAGGCTGCAGTAATCATGATGATAAATGGGATACTGGCTCCCTCACTCCCTTTTAAGGTGGAGGTCTACTTGACGGGGTTATTTTCCAGACCCTAAGCAGGCATGGCTGGCACTAGGTTTAGAGAGCTGGCTGTAGTCTTGACAAGAAGATGCATAGCTATGAGATGGATGGCTGGCATAGGCCCAGTAGTGGGAACATGGGAGAGGGATGTCAATACCTGGGCCAGAGCTGAAGAAAGAGCACAGTAGAGGGAGGATGGAAGGTGACTAAGGCATCGAACAAAGGCAAATCTCTGGTCAGAAGTACTAGACGCTTGGTATACGAGGCATGCCGATTGAAACAAGTGAGGTGGCAGATGGTGTACAACAAGGTGAGGCTGCTGCAGAGCTCCCTTTAAAAGAAATACCCCTTAAATTGGGAATACTTGATTTGTAAGGAGCAATATTCTGGAACCCTCACTCTATGCCAGACCCTCAGTGAAGCTTTGCGAATGTTTTTGCTACTCCTGAATCTAACTTATTTAAAACAAGCTCCACTACTCCTTCCTGCCTTCCAAGATTCTGACTCCCAGGACAACCTTAGTTACAAACATTTGTTGTATTAATGCACTACTATTGTTGGCTAATATAACTGCTGTTTCAGACCATTTTGGGACTGATGCTACAACTCCAAAATGTTGACACATGAATGAAGCATAGAAGTGTTATACCTACTTGAATTACCATATGTAATGAGTGGAGTGAGCTAAGATTTAAGGTCGTATACAATTTGAAATCCACTATAAGTGAATCATCCAAATGTTATTCAAATGCCAATTCATTTTTTTTTCATTAAACAAAAGCAGAGCACTCAAAGAACACAAGCAAACTGGAAAGATCCATCTGTATTCAGAAAGTTTGTTGGTGTCTCTATTTCGAATATAAAAATGAATCGTGACCAAATAAGTGATCTCACTCAGTAAACAGTGCATTTAAACCAAAACATGAAACTTTTCACTTCCTACTTGGATGCAAATCTGATATTTGCCTTTGCCTGGCATTGAAGGGCCCAACAATTGAGGAACCTCCATGAAATAATGTTATGAAAAATAATCTGGGAAAAGAAAAATATAGACCCAGAATCAGGGGTTCCATGTCCAAACGCAATTCTGAAAGAGGTGAAAGGCCTGACTGATGACAAGAAAGTGTGTGTTTTCCCCATACACTGGATATACTATGCTAGAACGGGCAAAGAGCGTGGACCAGGTAGTGTGAAAAATGTCAAGCTTGTTTCTCATCGCAGAATAAACAAATCAAAGTCACAAAGATAAGGGGGAAATAGTGATAATGCCATGTTGGGACAAAAACCACTATTTGTGAAACTGAAAAGGCAGAGCTCGTCACAGAGTTTGGAGCCTTTAAAGACTAGAAATTTATGAGAGCAAAACAAAGTTACCCAAAAAATTAAGGAAAACAAAAAGTACGAGCTAGCAAAACGCAGGGACAAGGCATATGATGCCTGTACAGCTCCAAAAGGATTCAGCATTAGCAAAGCCAATAGGGCTCGCTTACACAAGATCTATTGGCTTTGTTATTTTTTTTGCCAGGTTGTACAAGAGCACAGCTGCTGTTCATTGTATAGATAAGGTATGTCATTGTATGGTATGGCTCGTCATTGTATGGTATGGAATGGTATGGGAGAGAGGGGTCAAAAGCCACAGGAACAGAGAGTGGGGTGCAAAGGCACATGGATGGTGTGAGGGAGCAGGTAAAGGCAACAAGGACGGAGGAAGAGCGGCAGCATGAAGGAATAGCGTGTCTGAAATACAACTAAAATAACAAAAGTGAGTAAAATGTAAGTAACGGGTACACTCTGCATCATATGGGCTGTTATTGTACATTATGGTATGGTATAGTGGAGAGGTGTGGTGCAGCAGTCAGGGCAGCTGACTTCGGAGCACAGGGTTCACTGTTCGATCCCTGGCTCCGGCGGCAGCTCAGCTCAGCACCATGTGACTCTGGACAATAGCTTACTTAATTTCCACGATGCCCCCAGGCGCCTTGAGACCTGTAACGGGGAGTAGTTTGCGCTTTACAAATACAGCGCTTTACAATTTACATTTTATTTCTGTCATTGTATAGTATAGTATGGTATTATGGGATTTAAGGTTATAGCCTGTCATTGTATGGTATGGATTGTCATTGTATGGTACAGTATGACAGTATGCCGGTCATTGTATAGAATGGTATTGTTTGGCCAGTCAATGTACAGTATAGTATGGACTGTCATTGACCAGTATGGTATGGCCTGTCATAGTAAGGTACGACCTGTCACAGTCTTGTATAGTGGAGGACGGTGCCCTTTCTTTGCATGGTTACCCTCAGTTTGTGCCCGACATCTGATGCAACCAGACTTGATATGTCCTAGGTCCCTGACAATAAGGTTTCCAGGGCCTGTGTTCTTTCCCAAAATTGTACCTTTGTATCCACAAATTGGCACATCCCTGGCCACAGGCAAGCCTCCTGTAAAAGGTACCACGGGTACCAAGGGTACTAAGGCCAAGGAATGCCTCTGAGGGCTGTAGCGCCTATTGTGCACCCTTAGAGGCCCTGCACCATAACCCACACGCTCTGCCACACGCAGGCTGCGTGTTTGGGTGCAGAGAAAAGTGAAGAGTCGACATGGCACGCCTGCGTTCCACTGCCTAAAGCCCAGGTAAGTCACCCCTCTAGCAGGGTGCCCTAGTCCTAGGGTACAGAGGCATCAGCCCTGTACTCCTACAGTGTCTAAGTTCATTAATAGACATTGTAAGTGTAGTAAAGCCATAAAAATATATGGTCTGGGAGTTGGTCACTACAAATTCCACAGCTCCATAATGGCTTTACTGGGAAGTTTGGTAGCAAACTTCTCAGCACATTAAATCCACACTGATGCAAGTGTGGGAGTTAATGTAAAATGCACTCAGAGGGTATCTTAGAGATGCCCCCTAAAGATAAACCAGCCTTGCATAGTTCCTGAATGGCTTCTCGCCATTGTTACCACCAGACAGCTTACTGGACTCCTGGGTATTGGGCAACCGCTCTCTGGGTCCAGAAACAAAGCCCATCCTGGGTGGAGGTGTTATGCCCCCTCCCCCAGGATGGACTGCGCCCACAAAAGGGGAAGCTTCAATGGCCTGCCGCCTTTGGAAGCTGTCCCTGTCTTTTGCTGTCCCCAGCAACTGGCTCCCACCAGTTCGGACCCCCATTTGGGAGGGAGAATCGGTGGAAAATCCAAGTTACGAAGAGAGGTGTTCCCACCGTTGCCAACCCAATCCCTCTGGTGAGGGAAGCATGGTGAAGCACACATCTCAGTCCCCTCCATCTTGAAGATGAGGGGACTCAGCCAATAAGGGAGAGGCTCATGCCCACTTCCTAGTGAGGGTAGCATAATAGGGGGTGTACTCACCCCTAGGAAGGGACCCATTGGTCCCAACCAACACACCACTCTAACACGCGTAAATTTAGTATTTAGGGGCAACTCTGAACCTTGCCTCCTCAGATTCGAGGAAGAAAGAAGAAGGACCGAAGATCCGTGCTGATCTAGGAAGAAACTGAGGACACCAGCCCTACCGCCTGTCCCAACCAAGACTTGCCTACAGCGAAGAAACCGGCATGTCCTGCAGCAGCAGACCCCTAAGAACCCGGAAGACCTGCCCAGCACTCAACTAACAGACTGTCTCCAGTGAGCATCGGATTTGCTCAGACCAAATACTAATCGTCAGAGTCCGGACTCTGCGATTCTGGACCCGGCCCCCACGGCCCGAGGTCGAAAAGCCCCATACTCCAAAGTTGGGATCCGGTGACCCCTGACCTCCCCCAAGCTTCAAAACTAAACCTGCAGCCTTTACATGGAGGGTCCCCCCCGACAACGAACTAAGGCGGTAAAACAACTGCTCCCTTGACCGAAGCAGTCCAGGAAGTCTGACCACATCTGTCCAACTGACGGCAACTGCGACCGGTCTCAGCCTAAGGAAACCGACACCTATGACACCCGAGTCCTCGACGCATTACCGGCCTTGGGTGGCCCAACCTACGGTGTCCAAGCATCCTCCCAGATCCCCAGTCACCTTCCCAGTTGTTGGTCGCTTCCAAAAAGTCCTCCTAACTGAGCCTGCAACTTTCCGAAACAGATGGTCTCCACTGAAAAGCCCAGGGACTTTTACGTCTGCTTTACCTCCTGCAACCAGCTGGCTCTGTGCTACTGGTGGTGCAGTTCTTGTGTCAGTCGTTGGCCCCTGCAGTGCTGACCGCAACCTGAAAAGCTTTACTCCCAAACTCAAGCAGCCTGCTTGCCAGCAGGCCCCAACCAAAGGCCCCCCCTTAGCCCGTTGGCTAACGTTGGGCCCCTGCACTCTGCACCCAGCCGCCCCAGTGCCACTGGAGGTGTAACTATGGTATCTGCTCGGAATTTGGGGAATTTTGGTCCTAACCCCGAACCCACAACCTTGTAAGTCAAATACTTACCTCTGAGTTCGATAACCACTTTTTCTCCCAAATGGACTCACAGCATGAGATTTGGGGTCTAGAAAGTGTTCTATGCAGAACTGCTAATGTATGGGGAAAGTGAGCCCTATTGTAACATAATCCAAAAGCAATCAAAGTATTTACTGTGTAATGCCAAGTATTCTGAAAAGTGATATCAACCTGTAACTGTTACAATTACAAGAACAGCACTTCCTTGAACAGTTGTACATTTGAAAGTACTTATTACCAACCTTTATCAAGTCCTGCTTGGTTCTTGAAATCAACGTTAAGTAAACCTTTTTTGTACGCATCTAATTGGTCTGGATTCTGTCTCAGAGTGTGTGTGACATCAGCCTTCATTGATTGAATACAATAAATGCTGAACACCTCCTCCTGATAAGCCTAACTGCTCAACCACACTACCACAAATAGAACTATTAGAAAGTATCTAATTTAGCATCTGCTAAAGCTCTGGGGACCCCCTGGACTCGGTGCACACTATACCTTACTTTGGTATAGTATATGCAGAGTCAGCTTCCGACATATAGTCTGTCACTGTATATGATAGGTCTGTCATTGCATAGTATGGTATGTCCTGGTATATATGGGAACGGAGAGAGGGGTCAAAAGACACAGGGACAGAGGGTGTGGGGGGCAAAGGCAGATGGAGGGTCAGTGGAAGGGAAAGAGTGAGTAAAAAGCAAAATGGACAGATGGAGGGAGAGCAACAATGAAGGAATACCATGTCTGCAAAACAACTAAAAACAACAAAAGTCAGAAAAATGTAAGTGGCGCGTTCTCCGAATATAAACTTTCTCTGCGATGATGTAGCGTGTTTGAAGCAGTAACAAAAAAAGAGATACAGAGAGGGGGTCATAAGCCACAGGGATAGAGGGAAGAAAGGGCAACAGAGCAGGAGGGAAGGAGGGTCAGAGAGAGAGAGAGAGGGAGACAAAGGCACACAGACAGTAGGGGGAGAGGGTGGTAGCAGGTAAAGGCAACACGGGTGGACATAGGGAGTAATAGAGAGGGCAAAACAATAGATTATCATGTCTGCTATTCAACAACAACAAAAATAAGGCCATGCATTTGCAATGCAATAGGTCTCGCATTTGGGAGAGCCTAAGCTATTGGCATTGTAAATGACAATGCCTTTTATTTATGTTTTAAAAACCAACACATAAATGAAAGGCATAGTCATTTAAAATGGCAATAGCTCAAAATCTCGCAAATGTGAGACCTATTGCATTGCCACAGTGAAAGCGTGCATGGCGCGCTCGTAATACCTAGAAGCGCCCGCCATTGCCTGCGTACTGCGAGTGCTGGGGGGGCAGCCACAGTGAAAGCGCGCATGGCTAATACATAGAAGCAGCTGCCATTGGTAAATAGTTCTCCAAACTTCTAATGAAAGCTCCTGAGTTAGGACACATGATAAAAAGGCCAGTCCTACTGGGAGGTAACAACAGAAGACATGGAGGTACTAAGGAGGAACTAATAAGCCTATCAACAACTCAGAAGCCAACATTTACAAAGGACAATGACACACAAGTCAATGAAAAATATGAGCGGAGAGTGAGCAGAGCTTCAAGTCCACACCTGAATACATCATGCCTCACAGTGCTGCCCAGGCTCGACCTAAAAATGTAAGTAATATGCGTACTCCGGAAACAAACGTTCTCAACTATGTGTAGCGTGTTTGAAGCAGTAACAAAGCAGAGATGCGTGAAAGGGATCAAAAGTCACAAGTCCAGAGGATGGGAAGGAGCGAGGCAAAGGCAACATGGACAGAGGGAAAGGGTGTGGGAGGTACTGTGCAAAGCAAAACGAACAGACATGCCTGTCATACAACAAACAACATTCAGAAAAATATTGTGAACATGCACAGTGACCACATAAATAGCCCTTTTGTCTTGCGCCCCGGATGGACAAGCACACAAGGAGGAAATAAAATCAGCATGCGCTAATCACAAAAGCATGTAAATAAGAAATAAGAGTGATGATTAAGCCAACGAATTGTAAGCAATTGATGGGCTCTAGGTCACCTTTAAGCTAACAAAATGTCTTGCAAGCGACAGCACATGCACTGTCTCAGGCAAGACCTAAAAAGAGGAGAATAAAAGAAAAACAAAGCAAAAGGAGGACAGGCCAACTACCCATTTCAAAAGCATAGGGCCGGAGAGTATGGGGAGGTTGACATCCTGTTCCCTCCCATGCCTCAACATTCAAAGAGCATATGGAAGAAAAGGCGCCAGGAGGAACCGATCATTAGGAAAAACACTCAGCATAGAGGACTTGAACAAGGGCCAGGTGAAAGTGAAGTTGAATGAAAAGCAGCAAGGTAGGAGAAAGAAAACGGTGGCATAGAATCTGTATAGTAAAGTGTGAGAGGCATGAGTCCTGAAGGAAAGATGAGCAGGACTGAATAGGGTTCTATTTTAAGAGTCAATATCAGCCACCACTAGCTGATTTTAAGTACATGTCCCTTAGAAATCAAGTAAATTTTAAATACAAGTTGCTGAACTGCTCTGTGCACTACTATCGAAGAGAGTACTATAGACTGACAACATTGAAGCATATGCTTAACCTCTCCGCATACTTGATGTTAATACATCTACATATGACATGTACATGTGTTTATTCCCATAGCTATTATATCTAGGACGTTTTTAACTCACTGAACCCTCATGCCGGCTCAGTGAATATATGCTTGCTTCTTTTATTAGTGGCTAGTGCTCATGGCGGGTGCGAAAGAAACGGAGAGGTTAGTTTCTCACATGAGCATTGGTTTTGTCAAAGCCATCACCCCTCTGGCGTCGGCTCGATAAAATCCAATTCCAACCCATGTGTTACTGTAGGTTTCAGGCAGCAAGGAGGCGGTTCGGGTGTGTGAAAGGCCGAATCCGTATGCAAAGCAAAAACATCATTACGCAACTGTGCCAACCCCTCTGCCATGACTGAAAGAAGCCCTGAGTAACGAAGGGCCTCTTCTCTAGGGCACTTGGGTGAGAAGGGAAAGTTACACAAGTGGGTGAAGGGAGGAGGAGAGTGGAGGCTGTAAGGAGCTGCATGCTCGGTCACTCGAAGAGCCTGTCCGTTGTCAGGCAACCAGGCTACAACAAGGAGCAGCCGGCGCCCGACACCAAAGACAGACACAGCCCACTGCACGGGACAAAAGCAACTCCACGCAGGCCCGGGAGCCTCAACACCGCGCGCCACTCCCACAGGGCTCTGTGCAAGAATGTGCTATGTAAGGGCAGTCTACTATTAGAAAACAAGCATGCTTTGAGCGCGGTGTGGTGGCAGTTCAAAACAAAAAAAACAGGGAAAGCCAGAGAGAAAATAAGTGTCCCACATGGCATATATTGATAAGGATGCGACAAGTGACGCCACTGTAAGCTCAAGGCGAGATCTAAATTCTGAAATGAAACATTGGAAAGAAGATGCCACAGACCATAGGAGAATGCCTGGTGCCTGTTCATAAGGGGGTTAGGTTGGTTCAGGTGCAACAGGAACCATCGCAATATAATAAGCAGCTGAGAGATAAGTTAACTAAAGTAAGACTTATCTGCTTCCTTAATGCCTTCTTGTATACTGATGCCAATATCCAAGTTTCGTTGTTATTGGAATAGATGCAAGTTCGAAAATCTTCACCGAGTTGATAAATACAAAATACATGTGGTTCCACAAAAGTAAGAGACACTTTCTAATTAAAAAGTATTTCAATAAGCAACAATGTTTGGAACTTTCAAGAACAACATAGTGCGATCCTAGGTAAAAGTCATTAAAAACAATTAAGGCTTCAGAATATGACCCATCTATTCATTTGTTTGGCTTGTCCAAACATTCGGTCGAAGTGTTTAAATAACAAATAGTGCCAACAATTGAACAATGTTCCAAAATATTCTCGAAATTGAGGCAGAAAGAAAAGTTTTAACTATTTTCTGAACTTCAGCAGACACCATTTACTCTATAAATTGGCTAGCAGATTGGTCCGCAGTGCGGGGACTTAAGTGAAAAGGGTTGGCCAACCATTCCTTCAAAGCAAACAGGTTGCATTGGCTGATCTTGACGCTTTCAAAAACTGACCACCCTGAAGATTTCTCTTCCGAAGAATGTATTATCTGATGCTGCACTTTTTCGGACAATAATTCGCATCACATTATTGTTAAGCCTAATTTGTTTTACCCAGTGTTTAAAGTCAAAGGTTCTCCTAACTATAATGAGAAAACAAAATCCTATGATGCTTGATAATGTCTATTATTACAGCCAAGGGCTGGATCTCCACAACACCAAGAATAATTTTAATTTAATAGAACAGGCATTCAAATGTGACCGAGCATGTAGAAACCAAAATATTAAACACATCTCACACGTACGAATGAATGTGTGCTGTGGAGTAGCATGAAAAATAAATGTCAAACTTAACACTGGCATCCACAAATGTTCCGCTGATCAGAAAAATAACGAAGCAAGAGCATTTTCCCATAGGAAGGCAACCTTTGATGGGCAGATTATTTTAATGTAAAAACAAACGATCTGTAGTGCAATCATCAATATATTTGCTCTGAATCATAAAACACATTCACCTTGGGCTAAGCTTCCAGTACAGAGTTCAAGCAACAACCGCTCCTCCACTTTCTTTCCTAAAGTATGCAAACAAGCTTTACCTAAGAGAACCCACTTTGTTGCAAATTGCAAAAGACACAGAATGCTCGACCATATTGCTCCTGCATCTTAAACCCAGGGATCACACTATGCCAGCCTCTTGACCCTGCTCTGGAATACAATCTCTCTCAAAATGGGTGTTAGGCAGTACGTTTAGTCCAAAAGGCATTCCAGGGAATTAAGCCAACGGTATTTGCCCCAGAAAGTCTGAGCGCTATGATGCCACAGCAATAGCAGGTGTATTCTCTATACATGTTACATAATATAAAATACGTGTAAAATATAGTAACTAACTAATTTCTGCTCCAGGACTGTGACTTCGATTTAAATTGTATGTGTGTAAAACAGTTGCACCAACAATAACCAATGGGAAAAAAGTCCCTTCTCCTGCATTCTGAGGCATCATTGTTTAGTACCAAAAAGGAAAACAGTGATGAAGTACCAGTATGTGATTAAAAGGTGAGTCTATTGAAGGGATAGAGAAACTGAGCTTAGAATTGTCAGTATGGGGAACAGAAAGGCATAATTAATAAAACAGGCTTTTCTCTTTTTTGATCATTTTTGCAAACACTTTACTAATCACATTGTATTTATGTATGTGGGCTCCATCTGTACGCTGTCACCAGCTCCCCCTTTTTTGGAGTCTGAACAATCATGGAATCAGGCTTCATTTACAAAACAAATATAAGTGAATAGTTGGGTAAAAGAATGAACGCCACAGATTCACATCGTAGTCACTCTTTTTTGGCACAAATATTGGGTTCAATTTATGTAATCACAGATGTACTTATTTATGTGAGTTAATAGATAACCTGCCTTTTGTCCTAACAAAAACTCAGCTTAGAGCATTTATACTCGAGCAGATAAAATTATGAAAGTTGAGTTCTATGCCCCTATGTACGATTATCATACGTGAACTGCCAAAGGATCTTAACTTTGATGTACAAAATGCATGAGCTGATGCGTCAAAACTATTGGTGTCATTTCTTTTGTGCCTTTAAAGCAGCACTGCATGACTGTTAATTTCATCAGTACCATTATTGAAGAGAACAACCATAAAGGTATCAGATCGGCCCTGTCCCAAAAGGCGTAGTCCAGTCTAGAATTAAATGATGACGTCTCTGCTGATACACAAATAAAGACTAAACGTGTATTTGCCATCTCTAACTTCACCACAAAGATGTCTTGAGTTTCAAGGCAGAACAAGCAAGTAATCTACCATGGCACCATGATCTACCCCATCCTATAGAAGATTATTCAACATATAACACTAAAATGAGGGTGGAATCAACTTCTTATCTGATCAAGCTATCCTTTTTGTGCCTGCGGACAAGCAGACCATAATTATTAATTGGACATATACTACTGGAACAGGTGTCAAACAAGTAGTAGACCGTTACAGTATGTAAAAGGTGAGATTCTTATGTGTAACCATAGCCAACAAGTGGCCTTTTGGTGCCACTTAATGGACCAAAAGGCTGTAGTGCTTGGATTTATCGGAACTGTTCTTTTGGTAAACTTAATCAGAAAATGTTTTATTTGGGCTTCGAAAATGTAGGCGTAAAGTTAATGTGTTCACTTTGACCGGGATGTAGTTCCAGGCCTTGGTCTCCAGTAAAGAGAATATGATGTCTCCTGGTAATTGCCTTTTGGAACTTAGGTACCACTGTCAACAACAGCGATGTAGATTGCAAGGTTTTTTTATACACAATGACTCAAATACTAATGTGAAGATTTTTGTTGTTACGCTTCTCTATTACACTCATGTTATCGACCTCAAACCGATGGAAGGCTAAGTGAACCCACAGGGATTTGAACTTTTGATCATGAGGTCAAACACTGCATGTTGGGGTCCACCGAGTCACCAGACATAGCTCCTGAGTAAGATGGCCCCACTTTTTTTGCTTTAGAAACACTGTCGCCACCACATTCTCCAAATGTTGCATTTCTGCAAAAGGTTATGCTGGGGAATGGCATATATAATTGAAATAACTAGTTTGGATGGCACCCTGGCTCGTATGACCTGGTACCTTTCAGAAGGAAAGGGAATAAACTCTTCACTAGGTGCTCAGTGTGAGGATATAGAAGGTTTTTCCACCATCATAATCTATGTTTTTGCATGTTGATCAGTTTACCTCATCCAGGCTTAATTTGCTAATAGCCAGTTGATATTTCTGCATACCTTACATTCCTTTGTTTCTTTACCAGCAACAAAAGGGACGGGTCAGTTTAAAGCAGCCAGTCCATGTCTCCAATACAGGAAAAAAATATGCTTTGAGGCATAGTGCGTGTAGGTGCGCCTTGCGCATGTGTATTTCACCCATCCATAACAAACCTTAGATGGGTTAATACCTCATTGAACATAGCCACTGAGAAAAAGGAAAGCAAATAGTCACGGCTGTGCAGAGAACATACACCAAGTCCACGGTACATATACACAAGAAATCTAACAAGACAGAACGCTGCTGAGAATTAGCACACTCTGCATGTATTTCCACTGCATGTCAGTGAGCCATGATCAGTCGTGACTCTTGGAGATGAACATACAGAAGCCCACATTCAGAGGGCTAGCACACCACCTCAACAGACATAAGTGCAAACGCAGGCTGTAGCACTTCATTTCTCTTGGAGTGCACTTCTAGCAGGACAGTTAATAACACTCACTGATGCAGTCTGCTCATTCCTCTCTATTAGTTCAAATAACAGACATTTGAATCAGGCCGCTTGCTGCTGCGCTCCCTATCTCTCAGGTCAGCTCGCCATACCATCCTTCGATGCGCCACAGTTGCCCCTACCCGCGCTGTACCTGCTCCTGTGCCGCCCTGCACAGCCGCCTCCGCTGGCCTCTCACTGCCAATGGCAACCAGCACCAGCGAGACCAACGCCTGCAGCCGGTATTCAGTAGAATCACTTGCAACTGTGGGTGACAGCGCCCTCTGCACCCCGGAGGAGTCACTGCGGCTTCTACATCTGGGCAGACAGGCTTTGCACAGATGCGAGGGCTCTTTTTCACCTAAAATTCGGGAGCGGTCGGATTGTATTTTCTGTTTTTACTTTTAAACATTCAAGGCAGTGTCTTCCTGTGCTTCGCATTTGGTACAGGGCTCATATAATGAGTTTCATAGTCTAGAAAGCCTGGAGTTGCACTGCTTGCAAATGAAACTTTTCTACCTAATATGGCCGCGGCCTGGGTACGTAACAAAATGCTTTGATTGGTCTAGTTGTGACAGGTGTCCGAAGCGAGTCACAGTCGACCACTCCATGTCTTGAGGGTGGGGATACATTATTTTACCCCTTCTTCGGGTTTTGGTCTACTTACCCGGCGCGAGCCTTTCAGCTTTGTTCTATCGGTCAGTAATATCCTGTGAGGAGAGAGAGGCTGCAGCGCGTTAGTGCTGACAGCTGTGTGGGAGCTAGGCCGAGGACTTTAGTCTCTCCAACCCCCGCGTGGTTTCTTCGAGAGAAGGCGGGGATCTGTTGACAGCAGCGGAAGACGATGGCGCCTTGTGGGACCTAGAGTTCAGTGGCTCTCCGTTTCTCCCGGCACTGTGCAATACTCTCTGTTCTCCTCGCCCCGTGGAGCTATGGCTGCAGCCGCCAGTAGCAGCGGGAGCAGTGTGGCCCAAAAGACATGGGAAATGGCGAACAGCATGCAGGAGGCGCAGAGCATCGACGAGATCTACAAGTACGACAAGAAGCAGCAGCAGGAGATCCTGGCAGCCAAGCCCTGGACTAAGGAGTGAGTATGGGCTCAAGCTGGAGGGTGGTATTAAGAGAACATGCTGGCCATGAGAATGCGAAAGGGGTGGCTTCTCCGATGCTGTTCACTGGGTGTGCGTTTAACTTTTAGAAAGCAGGGGCATACCTCTGTCCCATCGCCCATCCCAAGTAATCAGACCGCACTAGTTTGGTTTTAGAAAAAGTAAAGTCGCAGGCTTTTATAATTTTAAAAATGCAATCATTGTTTTATTTTATAGTGACATGTTCTTACATGTGAATAGCTGTAGTTCTTTTGTTTTGCTAGTAGAGAGGCAGCTCATGTGAGTTTATTTTTGTTTTCCCCCCCGCAGTCACTCTCTCTGTTGATATAGATATATGTCTATATTGTCTATATTAAAACAAGAGTTTAAGTTAAAAAAATCAATAATCATTTACATTTCCCAGTTATAGTTTAGTTAGCAAACTATAACTTGCACCCAACCACCATACACTGCGTATGACGCACATATCACTCATGATGTTAAATTATATACTTGATGACCTTATCCAATGTTTGTGGCAGTGTGCTATAGGCCTTGTGGACTGGAAGTAATTCAAGCTACACCTGTGCCCAATTTTCTATCACCAGTCAAGTGATAATGCACATACCCTTTCGCCACATGCAAAACACAGCATATCGCTAAACCCATACCACGTTTGGTGGATGTCGCCCTCTTTTTACTGGTATCACCCGTCTAACAAACAGAATAGCTCTATTCACTTTATTGGAGTCACCCACTTTGTAAACCTTGAATGCCCTCCAAGAAAGCATTCGTTCTCTATTCTTCCTTACAGGATCACCCTTTTAAACACTTCACATGATGTAATTTTGACTCTAGAGGCTGTCTTTATTTATTCATTTGCAGAGTTTTATGTAGCATGAATATGACCCTACAGGGTTTCAAAGCGCTGCACATGTGGCAGTCAGGACATACATAAAACACAAGATGCAGGAGGGAGAGAGCAGGGTGCAAAAACCGCAAGCAGATGCAGCATATCAAAATAATTTGTAAGCTCATGATCTTAAGGAGTCTAAAAGTAAAAGATTAGGCTGAATGACTGAGGGTGACTAGTGAAGGAATCTATTCATCAAAATCATTTTTACTTTCTCTTTGAAGAAGGTAGACAGGGGTGTGGAATTTAATAAAATATCTACTTATCCACTAGGCAGGTTGCTTCATAAATCTTGCTTGCTTACTTACTTCATAAATATTGTTGTCCTGTAACAAAATCCACTTGTCTCTTTGGTGCCATGAAGTGTGGCTACTAATTATGGCAGCAATCTCATTATATAAGAGCTCTGATCTAGCCTCTCCGATTATGCCAGGGTGCATACCATAGTAGTGTTTGAATACTTGCAATCTGCTTATGTTGCCAGATTTCCTCAGATCTACATGCTAGGGCTGAAGCAGGCGTGGTAAGCAATAGTTCCAGGGTTAGAAGGCCCTTTTCAGTTTGTGCAAACCTACTAACCCTCACGTTTTAAGAGTACCGACAGTAATCTCCTTAAAAGGTGTTTTCTGTTCTCTGTAAAACACTCTTGTCCCCTGTGGCCCCGATCCCTGCACCATACGTTGCGGATGAAATTGTTTTAGTGTTCTAGATAGAGGGTGAGCATCTGGACAATAGGTTAATTACCTAATTTAGCAGCAAACCTCACCCACCCTTCATTATTTCCAATCATGTTGGAGACACAGATCTTCCCATGGCGCTGCCAATATCATTTTGATAACTGGATCCCCAAATAATTAAACGTATTAGTGCTTTGTAGTTTACTTCCTTAATTATAAGCCGTATGTTGTTTCCCTTCTGCACGACCACAACTCACTGTAAAAGTTGTAGCAATATTAATTGCCATGCTCCTCTCCTTCATAAAATCTGTAAAAGAATTTATTGGAAGTTGCAGACTTCTTGGGTTACGTGCTAATACAGCTGCATTAGCGGCAAAAAAAAGTATCTGGGCCTGCCGCCTACCAATCTTGGGGGTATCCGCACCCAGTGCTTGAGGTGTTTTTTTCAACGTCATTTATTTATAATGAAAAAAGAGGGGCTCCAATAAACACCTCTGTGGAACCCCTCTCCTTATGTTGAAGGGTTCCATTGGTTTTCCTGTATTCCAAATCTAACTTTTGCCTCTAGATGTTTGTACAAATAGGCTAAGAAAGAAATAATTTCCTTGGTGGCCCCTTTTAATCCAGACATTTCCAGAGCTTCCTATGATCAACCAAATCTAGAGCGCTACTAAGCTCGATAAAGCAAATATACAGTGATCCATCCATAGCTTGGGTATACTTCCCCATTAATAGGGTCAAGTTAAGCGATGGCTCAACCGTCCCCAGGCCTTTCCTAAATCCAAACCGGGAACTAGAGAGAATGTCATTCTCTTCTGCCCATAAGTCCAATCTCTCTAGCAAGACTCTACCTAACAATTTAGCGAAATAGTCCAGCAGTGAAATGGGCGTATAACATTTTGGGTCGTTTCTAGGACTCTTCTTAAAAATCAGTATAATTAGTGAGGTTGACCACGTAGGGGGTATATGCCCAGCTCTTGCTGCAGTAAGAACGTTGGTTAGAAAAGGGCCCCATAAATTCGGCTCGGATCTATACACATCCATTGGGACCCCATCCGTTCCAGCTGCACCACCTAGATCCCCCTTTTCTTGGTCAGACTTGGAGAATATTGAATCAAAATGAATGGTCTGCCCCTTGGGTAGGGGTGACTGCAGAGTCCAAATCGGGATCTGTTCCCTATGTAAAAAGGGGGGCCTTAACAGTTCTCCAAAACACTGTCCTTGGTTTCAGCGGCCTGCACCAGGTTCGCCCTTAACCCCCCACCACCACCCCCCACCCCCTAAGAACTTCTTCCTGGCCTTTACAGGATTTTTATAGTTTATTCTAGCTGTCCGAACTACTTCCTTATCCCTATGGTATTGGTTTCGGATTTTGATTATCCTGGTCCTAGCCTTTGTGCATTCCCCATCGAACGACCCACACCTTTCCTTCCCATGAGATTTAACCCTTATTGTAAGTAATTGGTGATAAAGTTGGCTATTATTACATGGGCATCCCATGTCTCCCTGTGATTATTTACAGACTCCAGCCCAATTAATAGTTGGTCCAAGGTCTTTACCACCAAATTCATTATAAAATCGGATGGATTAACACCTGCCCATTTAATCCCGAAACTCTTCTGACCTCCAGGACCAATGTTGGCAATCTTCCCTGATTAGTTATTTTTTGCTTTCTAACAAATTTCAAGAACAAAAGTCAGATCAATTTAGAGTCAGAAATGTTGTAGTAAGCAGTGGTGGCTGAGGCTAACGATCACTAAAGCCAGAATTTATACTGTAGTTTGAACATGGATAAAATGCCTCCCCTCCTTTTTTTTTGGGGGGGGATTAAACCATAATAATACTTCGTAATTTCCAGTTATGGAAATAGAGGTGAATTCTTCTCATAATCATTCCCTTCTAGTTACCTGTTTGAAACCCCAAGTTGTCAAAAGGGATATTCCACTAGTCCTTGATTTCCCTTTGTATGAGGCAACATAGAACTTATGATTGCCTCATTAAAGTCCACAGTTAAGGAAATTGTGGGAGGACTAAAGTTCTTTAAAATCCTTGGCCTACTTTTCTACTCTACAACAGCCCGCTACTGGGATTATGTAAGCTTTATATACAAAGACACTTGCTCCTATCTCGGCCAGTGATAATCCTGCAATAAATTTAGCTGCGAGCAGCATTTTTTTGGGACTGTAGTGAGCGTTGTAAATCAATGTGCCTCTTCTCCTAATTCTTCCATCCCCCCCTTCCCCTTCCCTCTTAGATTTTCTACATCAGGACCTTAAAGAATTCTGAGCAGTGCATGCATACATTTTGATGTCCTTCTGCCCAGTTAATCAGTTTTTATGTACATATTGAAAGGTACATTTTCAAAATCTAAATGAAATAAATATTATGTAGTTGCATCCCTAACGCTTCAACATTTGAAACAAGAATTCAACTGAAGTATACAAAAAAGTGATTGATAGAATGTTTGGATTAATCTCAGCCACTGCTAATTCACCATTCCAGTCAATTGTAATTTTGCACATCATACCTCCTGAGTTTGGACCCAGCTATATTCAAATCAGTCATGACCCTGCTCCAAAACAGTCTGGCCCAAACTGGCATTCCAGATCCGCCCTGAACCAGAGCACTAGCAACACAATGCAGGTTTAATCCTTACTAGGACTTATCAGTCGGTATAGCTTAATTCCAGTGACACATGTGGGCTTACGCATCCTAGTTAGGGTGTCACTTCGAAGATTACAAAAAATGAAGACTGTGCTCACCAGAATTGTTTTGTCAACTGTATAAATAGTCTGAACCATATGTTTCGGATGCGTGCCATAACTTTTTCATAAGGTGATGGTGCTAGAATAGTTTTGCAGTTCTTTTGAGAGCAAGAAAGATAGTGCCCCAGCAAGGATGTCACTAGCCCTAATTCTAGCAAGAAAATTGGCCCCTGACCTCCCAGTCGGTTATTAAAACACAGCCATAATTGTATGTGCCTGGGCGATCCCAAGTCGGGGACTGCGGCCTCTCAACCACATGAGGGGCACCAGGGTGACAAACTGGACCTGATTCTTAAAGAAATTAGAGATTCTAGGACCGCGATGGAGATGCAACTGGGCCCCCTTACCTCGAATCTATCTCTCCTTAAGGCTGATCACTCCAAACTGTCGGACAAAGTCAAGGACCAGGGTCTGGCGCTGACAGATCTTACCCCGACGGTGGCTGAACATACGGAATCTATCCAGCGACTC
Organism: Lissotriton helveticus; assembly: GCF_964261635.1. Classification (NCBI taxonomy): domain Eukaryota; kingdom Metazoa; phylum Chordata; class Amphibia; order Caudata; family Salamandridae; genus Lissotriton; species Lissotriton helveticus. Next base: position 580,837,578 of record NC_136063.1, read on the forward strand.
CAGCACCAGGTACAGACCCTTGTGGATAGGGTGGAAGATGCGGAAGGACGCAATAGACGAAATAACGTCCGAGTCATTGGCCTGCCAGAACGCTGCGAGGAGCCCCACGCTGCGGAGTTTATGGAGACCTGGTTCCGAGAGCATGTAGCTCCGGAAGGACTGTCCCCGTACTTTTGTGTGGAGAGGGCTCACAGGATTCCTACCGGGCAGCCGAGCCCGGGCCGACAACCCCGGCCTCTGATCGTGCGAATCCTCAATTACCGGGACAGGGACACGTTACTCAGACACGCCCGGCTGAAATCTGTCATAGAATATGAAAACAAACGCATCTCCCTTTACCCAGATTACACCAACCTGGTGCAGAAACAGAGGTCCTCATACTACGAGGTAAAGAGGAAACTCCAGAAAGCCAAGCTCCGATACGCCCTGCTGTTTCCGGCGAGACTCAAAGTGATTCATGACAACAAGAGCCACTCCTTCGACAGCCCCGCGGACGCGGAGGAATGGTTGGAAGTGATGGACATTGAGCGAGAAGTGACCCGGACTCAGGGCTCGACATCCAATGGAACCGGAGATGGGGCGGCTCCAACGAACAGCGGAGCGGGCCCGCGCAGCTTGGAACTGGAGGGTCGGAGGCCTCCGGCTCATGTGCAGAAACCGGGTCAAGTGGACGCCATTGCGATGGTGGACTCCTTTAGAGACGACCGAGAACAAGTGAATACGGATACGGAGGACAGCACGGTGCATTCGGACTCTGAGAACAGCTTGGTGCTCTTCCCGAATGTGACGCCCCGAGCGACGGATGAAATCCTGGACACTGCCTTGGAATAATGACAGCTGCGAATGTATTCTGACTCGCTGAGTCCACCTGGTATCCTTTTTACTCCTGTAACATTCATGGGGCTCGGGGGGGGGGGGGGGGGGTTGGGGGGGGGGGAGACCCTGTGGGCAGGGAAGGCACCTGTTGTTTTGCAGTCACTAGGTGCTCTTGCAGTGCTGCGCCCTTGCCTGCTGCCCTCCCCACTGTGTGAGCTGGACAAGGTATTCACCCTGAACTATCACAGACACATTTCACTGTTTTTGCAGGAAAGAAGTAGGGTGGCCGGTAACGGTGACTGATTATAAAAATGACTCTCCCGGCGGCGCCGTTGAGCAGGCGGCACCGAATAACATTGTCCATTAGATGTGGCGTAAGCATAGCAGACCCCCCAAGAGCGTATGCATGGTTTATTGTTTGCTTTTGTTGTACTGTTTCATGTTTGGCACGGCTGGGTTCCGAGGCTGCGCCTCCAGAGTTGGGATTTGGGGGTGGGAGGGAACCGTCTTCTGGTCACAGTGGCGAATGCACACACTACATTACACATTGCTGTCTACTCGTGCACCGGTATCTGATTATGGCTGAAGTGAAAGGGAAGTACAGGCTGGTTACCTGGAATGTGAGAGGATTGGGGGCGATACAGAAACGACATAGAGTGCACGCCTTCCTGCTCCGTCAGAAAGCACACATTGTGTTCCTTCAAGAGTCCCACCTAACGCAGACCGATGTGCACGCCCTGCGGAAAAAATGGAGAGGGACTGTTTTTTCCACTACATATTCTGCCTTCTCTAGGGGAGCCACGATCTGGGTGCGCTATGGTGTCCCCTTCGTAGAGATAGATAGGAGGACGGATGACCAAGGGAGATACCTTTTGGTTAAAGGCACTCTGGATGGGATACTGGTAGTCCTGGGTAGTATTTATGCCCCGAATCACGATCAGGACAGGTTCCTCCCAATAGTGAGTAGGGCCCTAGCAGACTGGGCAGACATTCCTTGGATTCTGGGAGGGGACTGGAACATGATACTGGACACAGGGTTGGACAGGTCACATCCTCCGCTTCAGGGGACGGGGGTTCATAACCTGTCTAACTCCTTTCGAACATGGCTCCAAGGGTGGGTGCTGACAGATATGTGGCGTACATTATACCCGACACACAAAGAGTACTCGTTCTATTCCCCACTACATGACTTGCATACACGCCTGGACAGGTTTGTTGGCACCAAGTCCTTGAAGGCGCACTGTACGTCCTCGGCCTACCTCGCCAAAACGTTTTCGGACCATAGGCCGCTAATGCTAGATCTAGACTGGGGCAGGATCCCCTCTCCGGTGCCCACCTGGAGACTCAACCCCTCCCTACTCGAAGATGGCCCATTCCGTGCTCACTTGGAAGACACACTAACGGGCTATTTCAGGGACAACTGGGACTCTGCGTCCTCGAACCTGGTTGTGTGGGATGCCATGAAGGCGGTGGTGAGAGGCGCTGCGATTGGCCGATTAGTGGGCGCCAGACAGGAAGTACATGACAGGCTTCGCACGGTTGAAGGCCGACTGGCAGAGCTTGAAACTGCAGTGGGGACAGACCCTGACCGCAGGGGGGATCTCCAACTGTGCAATATTGAGCATGCAGAGCTTTTGGAATCCCTAAGGGTAATGGATTACAGAGAATACTTGCGGCGGCAACAGGCGGAGGCGGACAGGTCAGGTGCACTGCTGGCTCGTCTGATTAGAGACACCCCTGAGACCCCGATAATCACGAGTGTCAGAGATGACACGGGCAGACAGGTACACACAAAGCTAGAGATTAATCATGTGTTTAAGACCCACTTGGAAAGATTGTACGCCCCACCCCCTACTGACACTCGGGATGCAATGTTAGCCTTCCTGGACGAATTGCCGATCCCGGCCCTTCCCCGAGAGATCCAGACGGTCCTAGCCGGGCCCGTTACACAGCATGAAATCAAAATAGCCATCCACTCTCTAAACCGGGGCAAAACCCCAGGCATGGACGGCCTTCCAGGAGAGTTTTATCAAACTTACTGTGATGCGCTGGCTCCTATTCTGGAAAAAATCTACAAGACTGCGTATGAGACAGGCCACCTACCGGCTTCGACTATGCAGGCCTTGGTCATCTCCATCCCGAAGCCCGGCAGGGATGCACTGGATGTGAGTAATTATAGGCCACTGTCTATGCTCCCCTCGGAGTATAAAATCCTTAGTAAAGCTATCGCATTGAGATTACAGGCCCACCTCCCTGACCTGATCCACACGGATCAATGTGGCTTCCTCCCGGAGAGGAGCACATCTCAAAATACGAGACGTCTACATGCCCTCATGTCCACTGCCCCCACGGACTTACCGAATGTTGAATGCATAACCCTTGATCTACGGCAAGCGTTTGACTCCCTGACTTGGGAATTCATGTTTGAAGTCCTACGTCGCTTTGGACTCCCAGATGCCCTGATAAAATGGGTTCGTCTACTATACACGAACCCGACGGCGCGAGCACGCACCGGCCGACACACGTCGGACAGTTATGACGTACATAGGGGCACCCGGCAGGGCTGCCCGCTGTCACCGCTGTTATTTGTACTTACACTAGAACCCCTGGCGATTGCACTTCGGACTAGGGCGGCAGAGGCGGGCCTCCTAGTTGGCGACACTCATAACCTGGTCTCCGTCTACGCAGACGACATAATGCTGTTCCTGCGTGACCTGCAAGGTGACCATACCCTCCTGGCACATACCTTTTGGGAGGTTTGAAAGAATATCAGGCCTGGCAGTTAACCCTGGGAAATCACTAGGGTTCTTTTTCCGCAAAGGGCGGCAGCCCACCCACATACAGTTTGGGGAGCACGCGATCCAAGTGGCCCCGACTACGTTTAAGTACCTCGGTATTAATGTATATCGAAACCCTGACGATCAGATTGAGGGTAATGTGCGGAGAGCAATTACTGGCCTTTGCAGCAGTGTGGCCTTCTGGACGTCCCTACCCCGGTCTGTTATGGGCCGGGTGGCGATATCAAAGATGGTCCGGCTTCCCCGAATCTTGTATTATTTTGTGAACCTGCCGGTCCTCCTGCCACAACCCATATTTACTATGTTGAACACGTTATTGATCACCCTGATCTGGGGTACGGGTAGGAGACTGATAAGCCTCAAGAAACTACAACTGTCCACCAGACAGGGGGGCCTGGGAGTGCCTGATCTACTGGGCTATTACTACGCTAGCCAGCTTCAATGGTTGACGAGGTGGGTGGCGGGTAAAAACCTCCATGAGATTGCTTTTACACCACAAGAGCTGGCACGAGGGTCTCTCCATTCCCTCCTGCTGCCTGCGGCCAAGACTCCGCGGGACTGCCACCCCTTATTGCTGGTGGCTCTGAAGTGCTGGCGGAACGCGCTTAAATACACGGCAGAGACCCCTCCCTACGCAGACAACATCCCCCTACTGGGCCTACCGACTCCACAGGGACCCCTGTCGGGACGCAGATTACAACCCTGGATAGATGCTGGGGTAGACAGAGTGGGAGACTTATTCGGGGACGACAACCTGCTGGATCATGCCACTTTTACACAAGCCACGGGAGCCCCACAACCGCTTTATCTCCTACACGCCACGGTCTCCCATTACGTAAGGCGCACTTGGGCTACACAACGCACTAAACCATCACAGCATGAATTGGTCCATCTCCTTCACTACATGGGGTCAGGCGGACATTTAGTGAAATGGCTTTATGTGGGAATTAGAGAACACGCAGCTGGATCCCTCACCCCACTCAGAGAGGCCTGGAGCACGGACACGGGAGAGGAAATTACAGATGGGGACTGGAAGACCATCCTCGGGCACCCTAGGAGAGTGTCTAGAAATGCAAAATTCAAATTTATACAAGCCATGGTGCTGCACAGGGCTTACCTCACTCCACAAAGATTACACAGGATCTTTCCCAACGCCCCCCACTGCTGCCCTAGATGTCAGGGTGATGATGCTGATATTGTCCACATGATGTGGGCGTGCCCGAGACTGCGCACATACTGGGAGACAATTCGAACCACACTACACACTATAACGGGTATGCAGGTCCCGGGGGGCGTATTACCCTGCCTGATAGGTAATAGGAAGAGACCCAAGGCCTGTAAGGCACAGCTGAAATTTACGGACCTAGCCCTCTTGCTAGCACTCCGGACCCTCACTATGAGATGGAAGTCCCTTAGACCCCCGGACATAGAGGTGTGGAGATCCGATATGCTGAAATGGGGAAAGGCGGAGGCAGCGGAATTGCGCAGGGAGGAAGAGAGGGGCCACCGGAAATATCCTGTAGCACAAGACTGGGACCGCATGCTGTTGGAACTGGAGGATGGGGACCTGGAATAGCCCCGGGAGGAGGGTGCTTGATTACACACCAGCTATGGGGGGAGGCACTATGTAAAGCCGACTGGCCTAGACACACTGGTGACCATGCCTATGTCCTATAATGTCCATTCCTACAGTCACATACCTGTTGGATGAACGTGCTACATGATGTACAAGGAAAGACCAGAGGACGGTAACGGGGTGGGGGGAGTTGGGAGGGAACGGGAAACGGTTGGGCGATTCAGTACTCTATTTGTCATGTAATAAAGGAACACTTGGATTTGATGTTTGGAATTTCACGAACTGTGATGCAGGGACTGACGTATGAAGTAATGCACCAAAGTTATGTTTCGGAAAACGGAAAAGACTGACAGTATGTTAAAAGATGTTCTGCACATTGTAATATCTGATCCAGTCATGAATAAAGAGTTTTTTTTTTAAAATAATTGTATGTGTAGTGGGCCCCTTGCACCTATAACACCAATGCCACTGCACTAGTGGTAAATACACCACTGGTAAGATGTGTTTTATTCTACCTGTTTTTGTCTTTTCTTCCTATATTCACCTCTCTTATCCCATCTTTTTCTCTCTCTCCTTGTTATCCCTTTCCACCATCTCTTATCCATCCTCCCCTCTCTTGCTCCCCTTAACTCTATTCATCCCTCACTGTTCTCTGTCCTCCTCCTCTATCTACATCCTATCCTTCTCTCTCCCCAGTACGTATTTAACTTCCCTATCAATTTCCACCCTGTCTCTTTCACTTCTATATCTTGTATTCATTTGCTTCTCTCATATGGTCTTCGGGCTCGTCCCATTGCCCCAGGCACCATTATGCCTGACACTTTCTTATTTTCTTCAAATCCCTTCTTGCTTGTTCTTGTCCTGTTTAGGTTGAGTTTGGGCCAGCGCACATGGGCTGCTCTGCGAGGCTTCTTGAAATCAGTCTAATCTTTTCTGTGTGGGTCTGACTCCACCACGCATTTGGTTAGCTGTTGCCTGTGTCATTTTCTTATGGTAGCCTGCTAAAGGCGGGCGCATGTCCCATCTTTTTGGCAAATGTTCACTCCCACAGCATTTTGCTTGTGGGAGCGAGCAGCGGCGCGCAGGATGGCAGCGACATTCCTACACGCACAGCGCCGTGCTTTTGCTTTTTTGTATCTGCTCGTTTTGCATTGCAGTTGAATCTTGTTCAATATCTACATATGTAGGTAGACGCCTTCTCTGCGCCTCCTGCTGCCGTCTATTGCGCATGTGCACACGATTGTCTGTCGCTTGCCTGTGCTGCCCCTCCCTTATCGCTGCTTGTACTGCCCCATAGCATGCTGCATGTACCTGTTCTGCCACTTAGCGCACCCCCGTTGGCTTGTGGCCGTAGTGGTTCCGCTTCCCCCCTTTGGCTTCACCATTGCAGCACCCGTTCCGTGTGTGCGCAAGAAAGCAAATAGGCGACGGAAGGCTCAGCCCGTGAATGGGAGGAGACCCCGGGAGCGAGTCAAAAAACTTAACCTGCTGGGAGAGAATTGGTGGTAAGATCCGGTAGTGAAGCTGATGAGTGTAACTCATATATATTATTACCCTCCTCTTTTTGAATCTCCACCAAAATATCAGTACCGGAACCCCCAAATTGCCATGTGACCAACACAATTCCCAAAACTTTGCTCCACCCATTCTCACTAACCACTCCAACTATTAATGCCTGTCCGTCATCAAGATTCTTAAAGAATCTACCCTGACATAATTACTCTGCTAAATTCTTACAACCAGTTACCTGATTTCACCAGTGTCTCGCCAGTGTTTCTCCTTGGCATCATCAGCGCCATCCCACGAAGTGCTCCTTTCCCAAGGCTAGATTAGTTAATTCAAATATATCTTAATTTACAAACAAAATATGTTAGTAGATGTTAACTTCCTAGGTTGGGGCTCAACACTGGAATATACTCAGTTGCTTCCGGTTTCCTTTACCTTGCATGTTTGGGATGTGAAGTGTGCAGCAGGGTGTGGGTTTTTTGCAGAAATGTTACCAAGGTATTCAACTACAAAGAAAAGAAGCATCCGCATCGGGGATGCTGTGCCAGCATGACCAAAACATGGACAAAGCGAATAAGTCCCAAAAGCGAGACCTATTGGCTTTGCCAATGCTTGTTTCTCTTTCTCGTCCTTGCCCTTATCTCATCTTTTCCTCTGCCTGCTACTTTTCACCCTTTCCTTTTATCCCTAGTCTCTGTTTAGCCCTTATCCTCTTCACTCCTTTTGTTCTTCCTTGTTCTCTCTCCCCTACATAATTCATCTTTTTTTCTGTGCCCGCTTCATTTACACCATTCTTTTTATTTCTTCTCTGTTCCTCCTTTCTGACACTCCTATTTTTCTTTCTATATTTTTGTTCTTCCTCTTCTTCTTGTTTCTACTCGCATCACTTCTCTCCTCGCATCACTTCTCTCTATCATTTCTATCTGCTTTCTCATTTTCTCTCTTCTGGACTCAACCTTTACTCTGCTACCCGCTTACCTCACAGAGCTTTCCTAACTACTACTTCAAGCCCTGTGGAAGAAAAAACATACACATGCAGGAAATCTTAAACAATTGAGGAGGCCAAATAAAATGCAGCCAATGCCTCACGCCCCTGCCCCCAGTGCTACTCCAGCAGTTGTATCACTGATAGTTACTCCCTTGGCATAAGGGTAGCCACAGGATTACAAACTGCAAAAAACAGATGTGTAGCCTTGAGTGCAACACATGCTTTCTTTACCACTCTAACTGTAACAGGCTCAGTGTTCATGTTACTTTACTTGTTACACAACTGCCCCAAGCAATGTGCTTTAAGTCTTAGCTGAGGGAGAACATAACAAGAGGAATACAGCTCTAAATAATGCAAGGATCACCTATAACATGGCTAAAGAAGTAATGTCCATTGCAGAGGCTCTCTGTCAAAATGTGTTTTTTTAACCACATAGAGGCTTCTCTTTTGTCAAATCCTCCAAATAAGACATGTACCCCAGTTAGGCCAAAGGGGACTGTAAATATATTACAATGAAACAAGATTTCCATTCTATGCCAGAATTAATTTGATAAAATGGTATCCACTGAACCAAAACCTCGCAAATGAATATCTAAAGATTGCAATCTATTTAAATGCATTTATTATATCAAAATTCACATAGAAATACATAATTATTCTCAAATTTAATTTATTTCACCCTTCTCTTTACAAACTGTGCAAATTTCTTTAATGTAAAGTCCAAATTATGACATTAGTTTTCATAATTTGGACTTAGCATTAAAGAAATTTGCACAGTTTGTAAAGAGAAGGTTGTAACAATTTATGTATAGAATTGTATGAATATATAAGAAAGTGTTTTCCTATATGTGAATTGTGATAAATATTTGGAATATAGGAATCCGAAATCATCAACTAAGCTAAATCTTTTTTTAATAATATTTTTAAATAATTTTTAATTATATTTTAATGAAATGTGAGAATGATAATTATGTATTTCGATGTGAATTTTGATAAATGCATTTAAATAGATTGCAATGTCTAGATATTAATTTGTGAGGTTTTTATTCAGTGGATACCATTTTAACAAAATAATTCTGGCATAGACGGGAAATCTTGTGTCCTTCTCTTTTGTCAAAGACACATGCAGGCTTATCCTTTAATGTGCAGCATTTCTCTTAAACGTAGACAGTATGAGGTCACCTCCACACTGAATATACATTAAACACTTCTGATCAATTTTGTGTTTTGGCCATAATTTTGAGACCTCGCCTTGACATTGAGGTACATTACGCATCGCTATCCAATGTTAAGCCTGTTCTTCTGTGTTAAGAAGATATCTCGATGTTGACGACTTCCACCTTATCACTTTAGGGTCAAAGCCCTGAGATTCATATTCCTTACAGCACTGTTTAAAGGCCAAGATGCAGAAGAATAAGGCAGAAACATCTGGGGTCCGTTTCCAGCTATCAGAGAAGAAGTTAGAAATGGTATAGATAAGGGTGTTAGACTGCCTTATCCCTTTTCTGTGCTGACCACTCAACTGAAATAACTTTTTTAGTTGTACAAGGGAAATCAAAGCCTCCGTCCACCAACAGCTTTGCAAATATTTCGTCAGTTTTTCAGCCCAGAGCAAAATCACTTTTTGTTGTGAACCAGTGGAAAAACAGGACCAAAGAGACGTGGGGTCAAGTGGAGGTGGGTTAGCCTCGAAAACAATACTACATGTAAGAATACATTGGGTATTTACAGTCGTTTCTGTTTATATTTTTGGAGGTGAGGAAGTATGTATTGATGTGGATTAAATTGTGGGTTGTAAGGAAATCAGGTCTAATCTCAAGTCGTAGAGGGGTTACACTAAGGGGCCAGTGAAGAAGCATGTGCTGCAAGGTGGATAGCGAGTGATGTTAGTCTGCAAAGAAGTATTTAAATTGGTAGACAAGAGAAGCCATCTAAAGTCACTTGTGCATTACTTTTAATTATATATATTTGGCATTTCTAAAACTTTAGCATGTAAAGCATGGAATACCTTTGAGCTCAATAGAACAAATGGACAAATAGAGAGGGCAGAATGCTACTAGACATGAACAATGATATTTCCCTGAGCAAGTAAAAGTTATTAAAATGGCCTAAAGCAAAGGCAGAACTTGAACCATATGTCTGAAAACTCCAGAAAAAGCGAATCGCTGTTTTTTGGGGAAGGTGTATTTTTATATTTTGCTCCTTAGCTTTTTCATTCAATTGGAATTCACAAGTCAGTTCATAACATGGCTAGATTAGTTAACTACTGACTCCAGCACCCTGGGTAGCCCACAGTGTGCCATGCGCAAGGAAGTGTCAAATCTGTTTTATCCTCTCTATCAAACTGCTCCTCATTGTGCTATATTTCTTTTACTAGTAAAACGAAAGGCTGGGGTATGCAAAGGTGTAAATAAATGATAAAAGAAAAGCAAACCCTCAATTTAAAAGGCGGACAAGAAAGATGGTCGTTTGAACTTGAAAACCTGAAGGAAAGCATTGTTGTTAACATGGTTTTGAGTTAGTGTTGATGGTTTTCTAAGCACGTTTTTTTAAACTCCTCGTGGGATTTTAACCTCAACCTGTAATGTTTCAGTTCATAGGCAACAAAATTGAACTTTGATTGGTTGTACAAATTATAACTGAAAAGGTGGTTGGGAGTAAGTTTGGGTAGAGGAGGTCAGGAATCTTATTTTTGGTGATGAAAATATTTGAAACACTATGTAGACTGCCATTTCATACTTGCGTCTCGCGTATACAGTGCATGCGTTTTGTTTACTGTTAGTGAACTTGGAGCCCTCCCATTACTTACCATGGGTGGACTTCAAAGCCACTCTCAATTGCTTGTTTCCTGCTCGGAAAGTTCTACGGTCAGTTAATTCGAAAAGGTTGTCCGTTCCAGACGACACGTGGATATCGACACGAATGGTCGATATATTATTGTACAGGGAAAACTCTGTGGTATGTTCTTGACTATGTTTAATCTCTACAGTCCTAATACTGATGACCCTGATTTCTATGACGAACTCTGGAACAAGATTTATGCTTTACCATTGGCCCCTTTGGTTTGTGGGGGAGATTTTAATGTGGTCTTGGACCTATATATGGATCGTCAATCCACGGCGGATCCAGTAGTCAAGAAAGCCGCACAAGCCAACCGGAATGGGATGCAGACGCTGTCTCTTATAGACTGAGTCATCCAGGGCAGAGGAAAGGTACATGTTACTCTTATGCACGCAGCTCCTTGTCCAGGTTGGACTACTGGTTAGTCACAGATGAGGTGAATTCTCTAATCACGAAGGCCCAACACTTACCCAGAACCCTCTCTGATCATTCCCCATCCCTAATTCAGCTCACTACCCCCAATTACACACCGCCACAGTTTCAGTGGAGGCTTCAGGCCTCGGCCTTGCAGGATCAGGTATTCCGGGAGGGGGTGCGCAATGCCATTAATAAGTATTTTGTGTAAAACACTGGCTCAGTGGATACCTATAGTACGCTATGGGAGGCATTTAAAGTTACGATCCGAGGGGTATGTATAGGGCTCCAAGCGGGGGTGTTAAAGTCTATACGGGGATCTATGACACGCTTAGAGCGAAACCTGATAGATCTGGAGCGACAATACGATATTACGTTAGAAATTCAGATCCTGGCGTCAATAAGGTCCAAAAACACTGAATATAATGACCTGGTGTGAGACCTGTCTGATTCTGAGGGTCCCTTCACTGAAATGATTTATTTTGTCCCCTTTAGCCTCTCACTATTTTCATCTTTTTCTTTTGTGTCCACCTGGAATTTTTTGTTGTCAGCAATGTCTGAGGGGCTAGGTGTTCCTTGGGTAGGATGTTTTACCTTACCTCCCTGAGGCCTAGTTACCCTCATGGAAAGTTAGACAGATACATGGGACCTAAAATGGTGGCCACCAACTGTCACAACTGCCACCCTAAAGGAGCTGTCCCATTGACTTACATTAGGAAGGTTCCAGAACTCCCCAGAACCTTCCCACCGGCTGGACCTCGCCTATAAAAGGCCAGTGGCCAGCACGGCCATTTTGTGAAGAGTAACCTGTGACCAGGGAAGGAGAGAGGCAACATTGAGAGGAGGATGGTGCTCTACAAGTGGACGATCGACTCGTGGGCCGGCAATCACCTGTTCTGACACTACCCCTCTGGTGATGACCAAACCCTGACCTGGCAGAAGCCTGATTAACCTTTGTGTCCAAAATTGTTAATTCTCACCACAAGACTTGTGCACAGAAAACCCTCTCTGAAGGTTGGCAGTGGGAGGAAGAATATTTAGTGAGGACTGCCGACCCTTCAAAGTCTCCAGAACCCCCCCCTTCATCAGCTGTGGAGCCGGCCCTCCAGCTTCGAAGCCGGCTTTGGGTGCGTGATCGAACACTCACCAAGCGGAGTGAAGAGCAGAGTCTCCAGTGTCTCCCGGCGTGAGGAGCGGTCGTGCGGTGACGAAGGGGAGCTTGGCAGACCGGCCCCAGCGGGAGCGGAGCAGGGAAGAGGCTTCCGGAGGTGTTCCCCGGCGGGAGGAGCCGACCCGCGGCGTCACCAAGGAGACTGGCGAATCGGCGAGAGCGGAGCTTCCGGAGGTGACTCCCGGCGTCAGCAGTGAGGGAGGAGCAGCGCCTTGGGAACGCAGTAGAAAGAGGTACCGCCGGTGCATCTGAGCCAAGGAAGAGGAGCGCTGCTCGACCATCGCCAGACTCTGAGGGGAGGCCGAATCTCTTCAGCACTGACAGACACCAGCGGAGTTAAAGTAAGCTGGGTCTTCATCGGGTGGAAGGCGACGCTTAAAGAGACAGCGCTTCCCAGAGTGTCTTCAGAACTCTGAGGGGAGTAAACGTTAGCAGCATTATTCCTCCCACCTGAACTAGAAACTGCCTCAAGAAACTTAAGTACTGTCTTCACTGGAATTAGTGACAAGGGATTAACGAATTGTAAGGGGAGGTGTTGGAGGTGAGAGAGTGGGGGGCTCAGTTTAAAAAGTACCAGTCTTAGGGAGCTGGGTCTTCCGGTTCAAGAGAAGGAGTAGCAGCAGTATCCCATAGTACAGCATAAGTGTATACTGGCCCTGCCAAGTCGCCCTTCTAGAATGAGGGAGTGTCAACAGGAATCAACTAAAGTGTGATGGTAATTTTACTCATTCTCTTCCAGTGAGGCAACAGTGTGAACTATTGAAGTATTGTATACCAAGAATAATAAGAGCGCTTGACCCTGCACGCGTAGGGCTAAAGTATCAAGTGGTTATCCTTCAGGAAACCCCAGTCTTGAGAGAACCTCTTACTCTGGTATTGTATTGCCTTATTTAAGAACAAGGTCAAGAAGAACTAATTGTATGTTTTCACCTGATTGAACTGCAAAGAGGAAAGATTGTTCACTTTATTAATGTGAAGGGTAATAAGTGTTTTGATCTGCATTAATTTAAAAAGGTGATGTACTGATGTAACGAGAGAACTAACAAAGCAAAGAGAACAAAATCTATTTTTATAAAGTACAAACCTTATTTTTCTAAAAAGAAGGTGTAGTGTCATTTTTGGTATGGATGGGCTCTGAGTTCCTGAAAGGTTACGCAAGCTTTACACGCATATTCCTTGGAGCAGCCTTAGCACTTTGCACACGTTACCCACTTGTTGACTAGAATTACCCTAGGTCTAACATATTGGTTTGCAGCGGTGGGATCATACTGTGCTTGCGTATACCTTACAGCAACCTAGAGTACCCCATAGACATACATCTCGAGTTTTCTCCGAGCTGTCTCCAAGATTCAAATATTTATTTTTTTTCCTCAAATTTACTCCTGGTGGTGGGGGGAGGTTATCTACAGATTGCTCTCCTTAAAAGTTATCTCCTGAGTGCCCATCTAAATTCATCTTTCCGAAAATGGAATTGGATCTTGAAGAAATGGAAACCTACACTGTGGCCCAACTTAGAGAGTGGTGCCAGCGACAGGGGTTGTTCTTTAAGAAAGGTGCCAAGAAAAGCGAGTTACAGACTAGCATAAGGGCATGGGTGGAAGCACACAGAGAGGAGGATCAAGAAACTGAGGAGAGTGAGAAAGACACCGTCCTTGGGACAGGCCTGCCGTACCAAACTGAGGGGGGGAATCTACTGACAGGTCCCAGAACACCTTCAAGGGAGGGCAGTAGTGTCTCAGCAAGGAGCCTTACTGAAGCCGAGTTGGAGGATAGGAGGGAGGAAAGGAGACTGAAATTGGAGTTAGCTAGATTGGACATGGAGAGGGAGGATAGGAGGCTGGCCCATGAACGTACACTGAGGGAGCTAGACCTTCAAGCCTTGACAATAGGGTCCTCTAATCCTAAAAATGGTGGCAGCGAACCAAAAGACACCCCCAAAGAATCTAGACCTTACCTACCCAAGGATGTCATAGCTAGTTACACATCAGGCGATGATATTGCCAAGTGGCTAGCTGCCTATGAGGTCTCCTTAAGAGCCCATGAGATTGCAGAAACCCATTGGGGGGTGGGCTGTACAGGTACATGCCGCCTGCTGGCAGGGACTCACTGTTAGCCCTGGAGCAGGAGGAACAAACCCACTACCCTACCATGAAGGTGGCGTTGCTGAAAAAGTTTGGGCTGACCCCAGAAAAGTACCGACAAAAATTCAGGGGAAGTCACAAGTTAAGCACGCAGAATTGGGTGGACTTTCTAGATTACGCAAAAAAAGCTTTGGAGGGGTGGGTGAAAGGCAGCGAGGTAGGAGATTATGAAGGCCTATATAACCTCATACTCCAGGAACACCTACTCGAGAAATGTTTTCCCGAGCTGCGACAACACCTGGTGGATAGCAAGCTGACCAGCCCCAGGAAGCTTGCTGAGGCGGACATCTGGGCTAGTACCCGGGTGTCCTCGAAGGGGACAGGAGGGGATTCCCAGAAATCTGGACAGGGCGCTTCCCAGAAGAAAGAGGGGGGAGATAACAGAAGGGAGTTCTCAAAAGGTCCACAAAATCCTTCTCAAGGAAGGGGCAGAGGATTCATCCCTAAGGCAAACCCACCCCGAAACCCTAATCCTGGCCAAGGCCAGCAGCCAAGGGTTATCCATTGTTTTGAATGTGGTGGTGTGGGACACTACAAGTGGGACGTAAGATGTCCAAAAAGACCACCCCCTCCCACTGGAGGAAAAGCCCCGGGAATCACTAGTGTAGTGCTCGGGGAGGAGATGCCCTTGGATAAGGGAGGGGAGCGGGCGGTTGTCACCTTAGTGTCCCTGGGAGAGAAGGAGATGGTACCAAAAACCCAGTTGCCCTCTAATACTACTAAGTATGAGCAGTGGGTTACCATCAATGGCCATAGAGGGGAGGCTCTGAGAGACACAGGAGCCAGTATGACTATGGTAAGAAGTCATCTGGTGTCTCCAGAGCAGGTCATTCCAAATGTACTTCATCCCGCTGTGATGGCTGACAGTAGATTGGGCCACTATCCTGTGGCTGAGGTTCCCTTTGAGTGGGGAGGGGTTGCAGGTTCACTTCGAGTTGCCGTAAGCCCTGCCGTGCCTGTTGATTGCCTGTTGGGAAATGACATGGAGCACAATGCTTGGAGGGAGGTGGAGTACCGGACTCATTCTGAGATGCTGGGTACACCTGACTGGGCCTGTGTCAGCACAAGGTCCGCGACTACCCGGAGAGGGAGTTCGCTTACGCTGGAGCCTGGAACAATGGCCCAGCCAGCTGCCGGAAAAGAGAAGGACAGAAGGCAGGAGGACCCTGCCTCAACATCTCTACCTCGTGAGATGGATAGACCACCGGCCGAGGTGGATCTGGAGTCCACTGAGGAGAGTGTTGTTCCAATGGAAGGCCTACCCATCCCTGCTGATTGGCATGTGGAGGGAGGTCCAACCAGGGAGGAATTCTGCAAAGCTCAGGAGGAGTGTCCTACTCTTGAAGGACTGCGGCAACAGGCCAAAGCCCAGGCAGCAGGGAACGTTGTAGGGAACTACCAGATTTACTGGGAGGATGGACTCCTCTACAGTGAATCAAAGGCACCCGGACCTGGTACATCCAGAGCCTTGGTGGTCCCACAATGTTTTAGAGCCTTCCTTCTGGAACTGGCTCATGAGATACCCTTGGCAGGTCATCTAGGGCAGGACAAGACCTTTGCCCGGCTTGTTCCCCACTTTTACTGGCCTCGGATGAGAGTGGTGTCTGATACCTACTGTCGGACGTGTGTGACTTGCCAAGCCAGTGGGAAAACAGGGGTGAAGCTGAAAGCTCCCCTGGAACCACTCCCCGTCGTTAGCACCCCCTTTGAAAGGGTGGGCATCGACATCGTAGGGCCATTAGATCCACCCACTTCAGCTGGTCACAGGTTTATCCTGGTTCTAGTGGATCATGCCACAAGGTACCCAGAGGTCATTCCTCTGAGGACCATCACTGCACCTGCAGTGGCAAAGGCCCTGATGGGGATCTTCACCCGAGTGGGTTTCCCCAAGGAAGTTTTGTCCGACAGGGGGACCAACTTCCTGTCAGCTTACATGCGGGCCATGTGGAAGGAGTGTGGTGTTACCTACCGGTTTACCACTCCTTATCACCCACAGACCAATGGTCTCGTGGAAAGGTTTAACAAGACCTTGAAAGGCATGATAAGCAGTCTGCCTGAGAGCCTGCGGAGGAAATGGGACGTCCTCCTACCCTGTCTCTTGTTTTCCTACAGGGAAGTGCCACAGAAGGGAGTGGGCTTCAGCCCCTTCGAACTTTTGTATGGGCACCCTGTACGGGGACCTCTCAGCCTGGTAAAGGACAGCTGGGAAAAGACTCCCAGGAAGCTTCCCCAGGACGTGGTGAGTTACATGCTGGCCTTCCGGAGCCAAATGGCCAAGTTGTGGAAGCAAGCTTCGGACAACTTGGAAGCCAGCCAAGCAGTAATGAAGGAGTGGTATGACCACAATGCTCACCCTGTGGAACTGGAGCCTGGACAGAAAGTGTGGGTGATGGAACCTGGAGAGCTAAATGCTCTACAGGATCGTTGGACAGGCCCCTTTGAGGTATTGGAGAGAAAGGGGAAGGCCACATACTTGGTGGACCTCAAGACCCCGAGGCAGCCCCACCGGGTGCTTCATGCCAATCGCCTCAAGCCACACCATGAGAGGCCCGAGGTCGTCTTGATGATGGTGACCGATGGAGCAGAGGAAGAGGAAAGTGAGCCTCTCCCTGATCTTTTCTCGTCTCAAGAAAAGGATGGGTCGGTGGAGGGAGGGATTCTCTCACCATCCCTGACTCCTGAACAGCGAAGAGATTGCCGCCAGATCCTGGAGCAATTTTCCTCCCTGTTCTCCCTTGTTCCGGGAAGGACCCACCTGTGTACCCATGATGTGGACACAGGAGACAGCCCACCTGTGAAGTCTAAGATCTACCGGCTGTCAGACAAGGTGAAGGCCAGCATCCATGGTGAAGTAGCCAAAATGCTGGAGCTGGGAGTAATTGAACCTTCCAGTAGTCCTTGGTCAAGTCCGGTGGTTCTGGTACCGAAAGCTACCCCACCGGGCGCCACACCTGAACTAAGGTTTTGTGTGGATTACAGAGGACTGAACTCAGTAACAAAGACTGATGCTCATCCGATCCCCAGGGCGGATGAACTTATTGACCGGCTGGGAGCTGCCCAATACTTAAGTACCTTTGACCTTACTTCCGGGTACTGGCAGATCTCCCTTACTGAAGGAGCAAAGGAAAGGTCAGCCTTCTCCACGCCACAGGGTCACTACCAGTTCTGCGTGATACCCTTTGGGCTTAAGAACGCCCCTGCAACGTTTCAGCGGCTGGTGAACCAGGTCCTCTCTGGTATGGAAGCTTTCTCTGCTGCTTACCTGGATGACATAGCTGTCTTCAGTAGTAGCTGGGAGGATCATCTGCAACACTTGCAAACTGTTCTCCAGGCCCTGCAACAAGCTGGCTTGACCATCAAGGCCAGTAAGTGTCAGATCAGGCAGGGGTCGGTAGTGTACCTGGGCCACTTGGTGGGCAGAGGGACGGTGCAGCCCCTCCAGGCAAAGATAGAGGCCATCATGCCCTGGGAGCCCCCCAAGACCCAGACAGAGGTCCGAGCCTTCCTGGGCCTCACAGGATATTACCGCCGTTTCGTGAAGGGGTATGGAACTATTGTGGCACCCCTCACGGAACTTACTTCCAAGAAACAACCTCGAAGGGTGGTCTGGACGGAGGCTTGTCAGCGAGCCTTTGTGACTCTCAAACAAGCATTGTGTACTGCTCCAATACTCAGGGCCCCGGATTTTTCAAAAGAGTTCATTGTCCAAACAGATGCATCAGAACATGGCATTGGGGCAGTGTTATCGCAACTAAATGATGAGGGCCTGGATCAACCCGTGGTCTTCCTGTCCAGGAGACTACTCCTCAGGGAACAGAGGTGGAGTACTATAGAGTGGGAGGCTTTTGCGGTGGTTTGGGCTCTGAAGAAGCTGCGTCCCTATCTTTTTGGTTCACACTTCCTGGTTCAGACTGACCACCGGCCCCTTCGTTGGCTAATGCAGATGAAGGGGGAGAATCCCAAGTTGTTGAGGTGGTCCATCTCCCTACAGGGAATGGACTTCCGGGTGGAACATCGGCCTGGAGTGGACCACGCCAATGCAGACGGTCTCTCTAGGTATTTCCGCCTTAGTGATGAGAACTCCCAAGGGATTGGGTAGTTCTCCCCACTTTCAGCTGGGGGGGACGCGTGCGAGACCTGTCTGATTCTGAGGGTCCCTTCACTGAAATGATTTATTTTGTCCCCTTTAGCCTCTCACTATTCATCTTTTTCTTTTGTGTCCACCTGGAATTTTTTGTTGTCAGCAATGTCTGAGGGGCTAGGTGTTCCTTGGGTAGGATGTTTACCTTACCTCCCTGAGGCCTAGTTACCCTCATGGAAAGTTAGACAGATACATGGGACCTAAAATGGTGGCCACCAACTGTCACAACTGCCACCCTAAAGGAGCTGTCCCATTGACTTACATTAGGAAGGTTCCAGAACTCCCCAGAACCTTCCCACCGGCTGGACCTCGCCTATAAAAGGCCAGTGGCGAGCACGGCCATTTTGTGAAGAGTAACCTGTGACCAGGGAAGGAGAGAGGCAACATTGAGAGGAGGACGGTGCTCTACAAGTGGACGATCGACTCGTGGGCCGGCAATCACCTGTTCTGACACTACCCCTCTGGTGATGACCAAACCCTGACCTGGCAGAAGCCTGATTAACCTTTGTGTCCAAAATTGTTAATTCTCACCACAAGACTTGTGCACAGAAAACCCTCTCTGAAGGTTGGCAGTGGTAGGAAGAATATTTAGTGAGGACTGCCGACCCTTCAAAGTCTGCAGAACCCCCCCCCCTTCATCGGCTGTGGAGCCGGCCCTCCAGCTTCGAAGCTGGCTTTGGGTGCGTGATCGAACACTCACCAAGCGGAGTGAAGAGCAGAGTCTCCAGTGTCTCCCGGCGTGAGGAGCGGTCGTGCGGTGACGAAGGGGAGCTTGGCAGACCGGCCCCAGCGGGAGCGGAGCAGGGAAGAGGCTTCCGGAGGTGTTCCCCGGCGGGAGGAGCCGACCCGCGGCGTCACCAAGGAGACTGGCGAATCGACACCAGCGAGAGCGGAGCTTCCGGAGGTGGCTCCCGGCGTCAGCAGTGAGGGAGGAGCAGCGCCTTGGGAACGCAGTAGAAAGAGGTACCGCCGGTGCATCTGAGCCAAGGAAGAGGAGCGCTGCTCGACCATCGCCAGACTCTGAGGGGAGGCCGAATCTCTTCAGCACTGACAGACACCAGCGGAGTTAAAGTAAGCTGGGTCTTCATCGGGTGGAGGGCGAAGGCGACGCTTAAAGAGACAGCGCTTCCCAGAGTGTCTTCAGAACTCTGAGGGGAGTAAACGTTAGCAGCATTATTCCTCCCACCTGAACTAGAAACTGCCTCAAGAAACTTAAGTACTGTCTTCACTGGAATTAGTGACAAGGGATTAACGAATTGTAAGGGGAGGTGTTGGAGGTGAGAGAGTGGGGGGCTCAGTTTAAAAAGTACCAGTCTTAGGGAGCTGGGTCTTCCGGTTCAAGAGAAGGAGTAGCAGCAGTATCCCATAGTACAGCATAAGTGTATACTGGCCCTGCCAAGTCGCCCTTCTAGAATGAGGGAGTGTCAACAGGAATCAACTAAAGTGTGATGGTAATTTTACTCATTCTCTTCCAGTGAGGCAACAGTGTGAACTATTGAAGTATTGTATACCAAGAATAATAAGAGCCCTTGACCCTGCACGCGTAGGTGTAAAGTATCAAGTGGTTATCCTTCAGGAAACCCCAGTCTTGAGAGAACCTCTTACTCTGGTATTGTATTGCCTTATTTAAGAACAAGGTCAAGAAGAACTAATTGTATGTTTTCACCTGATTGAACTGCAAAGAGGAAAGATTGTTCACTTTATTAATGTGAAGGGTAATAAGTGTTTTGATCTGCATTAATTTAAAAAGGTGATGTACTGATGTAACGAGAGAACTAACAAAGCAAAGAGAACAAAATCTATTTTTATAAAGTACAAACCTTATTTTTCTAAAAAGAAGGTGTAGTGTCATTTTTGGTATGGATGGGCTCTGAGTTCCTGAAAGGTTACGCAAGCTTTACACGCATATTCCTTGGAGCAGCCTTAGCAATTTGCACACGTTACCCACTTGTTGACTAGAATAACCCTAGGTCTAACACCTGGCAGACTCCGAGGTTAAGCACCTATCACGACGATGGACAGCTAGATATTATGGAGAGGGCGGCAGGCCCGGCAGGGCGTTTGCTGACAAAATCAAAGGGTCCTGGGCACACAAGAGTGTAATGCAGGCTATTGAGGGTCAGGATGGTAGACATTGTGACACTGCCAGTATTCTTGCAACGTTTGTGCAGTACTACACAGATATGTATGGGGCTAGACAGACGGCGGATGAGGAGGAGATAGCTCAATATTTAGAGGATATTTCCTTGGTGTGGCTCTCCAAAGGGCAACAGGACTTTTTAATGCACCCGATTACAGTTGGTGAAATCCGGGATGCAATTAGTGCCCTGCCTAATCGTAAAGCCACGGGCACGGATGGGCTCCCTGCGGAGTTTTTTAAAGAATATGTGGATCTGTTGGTGCCCCAGCTACATCTCATGTTTGAAGAAGCCTACGAACAACGAATGCTGCCTAGCACACTGCGGGAGGCACTCATTGTGATGCTATTAAAACCGGGAAAGTCCTCTGACAGGTGTGAGTCCTACCGTCCTTTATCCTGAATGAATACAGATGTTAAAATACTGGCTAAAGTGCTAGCTACGTGGCTGCAGTTGCTATTACTGGTCATGGTCCTGCCAGATCAGTCGGGGTTTGTCCCAGCTCGCTCTACAGCTCATAACCTGCATACGCTGTTTGCGGTTCTGCACCTTCTCGAGCCTACTCTGCCGGCTGCGGCAGTCCTTTTGGACGCCGCGAAGGCTTTCGATTCTGTCTCCTGATGCTACATGTTTGCTGTGCTACATTGTATGGGGGTCCCCTATATCTACACTAACTGGATTAAGTTGCTCTATGAAAATCCTGTAGCTAGGGTAAGAATAAATGGTAGAACGTCTGCCCAATTCGGCGAGGTACGCGGCAAGGCTGTCCACTGTCGCCTATACTTTTTACTCTAGTGTTGGAACCCCTGGCCTGCATCTTGCGACATTGGCATGCTAAGACGGCGCTACGATCCCTTCAAAGGCCGTTGGCAGTATCTATGTACGCTGACTATATGGTTTTGTTTGTGCGGGAGCCTGCAATATACTTAGAACAGCTTATTAGGGAATACCTCCGCTTCGAGCGGCACTCTGGTTTGGGGATAAATTGGGATAAGTCAGTGATACTCTCCTTGACGGATTCCACGCAGCGCTTTGATCTGGAATTTCCGCTACAGTGGAGTGGCGAGCCTATTAAGTACTTAGGGGTGTGGGTGCACAGGGATCCGCAATGTGTACTCAGCGAGAACTATGGCACTGCGATCACACGGCGGAAGAACAGGTGGCCCGTTGGATACAACTGCCATTGACCTTTGGCGGATCGTGTAGCCCTGTTAAAAATGGTAGTTTTACCTACATTTTTATACTTATTCGCTACCATCCCTATAGTGTTAAAACCCACCTTTTTTTACCACGCTCCGCGGCATATTGATCACTCTGGTTTGGGGAGGGAAAAATCCATGTGTAAAATGGGATGTTATTACGCGCCCCTATGAGTTTGGAGGCTTTAAGGTTCCTGATATAAATCTATATTATTTATGTGCGCAAGCCCAATATGCGTTTTATTGGCAGAATGCACCTCCATATACGCCGCACGTGGCGGTTGAGGCTGGGGCAGTCCGGCCGGTTCCCTTACAGGCGATGATTGTCAATAGCACATCTGTCTATGAGAAAGGTGAGATAGCTACAGTACACTGCACGACGCAGGCATGGAGAGAGCTGGGGAAACGTGCAGCGCGGCTGCCATTATATGTCCCGTCCATGCCGCTTCTGCACCATGAAGGGATATCTGTATCTGTTGATCCAGGCCCACTCAAGATATTGCATGAGGCAGGGATACACACGATGGGGAATCTCTACATTGCTGGCAAATTTATTGATCTGCTAACTTTTGTGGGTGGAGATGGTAGGCCCATTATGGCGACATTTATCTACAGCCGCTTAAGAGCTGCGATACGGGCATTGTATCCTGGGTTTCCTGATGAACCCCTACTTTGACAGCGCTACAGCTAATGTGTTCCTCCCCCCTTAGAAATAAAATGATTACCAGGTTAATAGCGCTTCTCAGGCTGATGAAGCGACCGTGGCATTGGGGCCTCTGGGACGTTGGAACGAGATATTACCAAAGCCACTCACTGAAGAGGAATGGGAGGCATGCTGCAGATTAACAGGTCAATATGCATCCAATGGTAATCTAAGGTTAATTAATTACAAGTATCTGCACCAAATGTATTATACGCAGCTACAGCTTCACAAGTATGAGCTTCGGATCTCGTCCTGCTGCATGCGTTGTGGGGTAGAGGGTGCTGACTTTTGCCATCTAGTATGGCAATGTCCGAAAATGTCAACCTTCTGGGTAGAGGTTACAAAAGTGTTGGGGGAAATGGTTGGCAAACCAATACATGGTCTGTCTCCTGGGTAATGTGTTGACGTTAAAATCTGCCACTCGAAAGCTGGTTGCAGGGTCTCTATTCACTGGGATGGTAGACCTGCACCCCGGATGGTGCAGTAGCTGAAAGATATGGCCTATAGTCGGGACCAACTGCTCTGTTATGAGGAGGAACTGCCGCAGGCCTCGCGGCCTCGAGACATTTGGGGCCCCTTCACTAGTTAAGTCTTGGCTTATTCTCCAGATGATTTATGTTGTACTGGCCTACACTATCTCCTGCCATAGCTGTATGATTTGTAATCTCAATCTATGCTATTAAGAAGTAACTGATTATACTATCACTGCTGTGCATTGCGATTATGAAAACTTCTAAATATAAGTTCTACGGTCAGCGCTTCCCTCTTGTTGCATGTGACCCCCCCCTAGAGCATAGCCAAGTACTTGTATCCTTGTACTGCTCGCACTTTTTGGACCAATTTTTTTTTTTTTTACCTTTTTTGTTGAGCCACTCTAAGGAGAGCATCTTTACTAGCTCGCTCTTCTTCCTTTTGCCAGTTGTTTTAGTGTTTACAGCTAGACTTTGTCTCTCCCGTGAGTACTCGCTATCCGTAAACAGGGCTTTAATTCTTGTTTTTATCTAGTCTCATTAGCTATGCATTCAAAGACCGAAGTCCAATGTCAGGCTTTTTATTCCGAGGGAACTTGGTGTTTAATTTTGCTGAATTCAAAGTGAGAGAATTTATGTAACAATCAATCATGCTGAGTACCTAGGACAGGCTGTAGGATGTAATCTTTTCTAGCGCACAACAAAAATGATCTGTGCTGATACTTCAGAATACATCAGAACGGGAACAGTAGAAATAAAGCACATTTTTGTTTGTAATTCTGAACTCTGGTGGAAACAGATATTTTAATGTGATCAAAACAAATCCATACACTAGGTGATGACATTTCCAAACATAATGTGTGCGCAGTAAAAATGTATATCTATGCAAATGTAATAGCCATTTTCAATAGGAAATGAGTTGTCTGTAATATCCGTGCCCTATCACAGCATGCATACTCCACACTACAGGCCATATGTGTCAAGCAAAATTGAGATCGCAAACGCCGAAATTCACAGAATTTCAGAGTTTGCAATCGCAATTCTGCTAAATGGTATGTATGAAGGCAAATCTGCGTGCAAAATAAGGAATCGCAAAATTTGCGATTCCTTATTTTGCGATTGCATTTAAGGAATCGCAAGTTTTGCGGTTCCTTAAATGCAATGTAAGAAGCACCAAAAAAGTGCAATTTGGCCTTCAGGAATCGCAAATTACCACTAACTTCAAGTTGTTGGTAATTAGCGATTTTCTTTGAAAAAGTCACTTTTTTGCATTTTTCAAAGTGCAATGTGAAGCACATACATGCCCTTAGGGCAGGTATGTGCGCCACATGTGCACCCATGCTTACTTCAGGGGTGCAACAGGGTGTCCATGTGACACCCTTGAAATTGCATTCTCAATTTGCGATTCTCTAATTGCAAATTGAGAATGTCTTCCCATTCATTCCTATGGGCCTCAAGGCCCATAGGAATGAATGGGGAGGTAGTCCTTAATTGCGAATCGCAATTTGAGATTCGCAATTAATGAATATGTAGGATTCGCAAAATTTATTGCAAATCCTACATACATCGCATTTTGCGATTCGCAAAAAATCGCTATTTGAGAATCGCAAAAGAGGATTTTGATACATATGGCCCTTAGTCACTCCACTTTACACTACTCCGCTCTAACACACACTGCTCCACTTTATGCAATGCCACTCCACGTAATCCCACTCCACAGTAAGACACTCTGACACAGCTTGCCACTCCACACCCCTCCTCTCTACCCCACTCTATTCTACCTCACTCCACCTCAATCCAATATACCCAACTCTATTTCCCTCCAATCTACCCCTCTCCACTCTCTACCATTCCAATCTACCATACTCTAATCCACCCAATCTACTCCAGTCTAATGTACCCTACTCCTCTCTAATCCACCCCACTCCTCTCTTATATACCCCCATTCTACTCTACTCCAATCCAATCTACCCCACTCTACTCCACTCGATTTTACCCTACTCCATTGCACCCAAATCTCCCCTACTCCAATCCACCCAGTCGACCCCACCCTACTCTACTATACCCCAATTTGCCACGCTCCAATCTACCCACTCCACTTAATTTCAATCTATACCACTCTAGCCCACTCCAATCTACCCACCCCAGCCCAATCTACTCCATTCCAATCTACCCTACTCTAATGCTCCCAGTCTACCCCACTCCACCTCACTGCACCCCACACAATCTACCTCAATTCACCGAACTCTTCCCCAATCTGTCCCATTTTAATCTATCCCAGTATACCGAACTCCACTCTACCCCTATTTACTGAATTCCTATCTAACGCAGTTTACCCAAATCTACTTATGTCTACCACAATTCACCCAAATCTAGCCCACTCCACTCTTCCCCACTCTGACGGTAATCTACCCCACAGCATTCCATATCTACCTTACACAAAACTACCCCACTCCACTCCATTGTACCCCACTCTACACCAGTGCAATCTACCCTACCTCACTCTACCCCAATATACCCACTACAATCTACCATACGCCACTCCAAACCAATCTTCCCCAATCTATCCCATCTGCACCACAATAATGTACCGTACTTCGCTCTTTCCCAATCTACCCCACTCTACTGTAAAACAATCTACCCCACTCCTTGCTACCCCAATCTGCTCCACTCCATGCTACTCTAAACCAATTTACCCCACTCCACTTTACTCCAGTCTACCTCGCTCCACGCTACTCCAATCTACACTGCTCCACACCACACCATTAACATTTAGTCATGCTGAACAGTAGCCATACTAGTGTACAACATGGCTAAAACACATTGCCAAAACCAATAGCTTACGCATAGACACGACCTATTGGCTTTGTCAGTGCTTGTTCTTTAGTACAAGCAAAGAGCGGGACATCCGGCACACTTACGTGGCTGAAGAGGTTATGTGGACTGTGTATTGTCTTTTTGTTCAGAATATGATAAATATTTTCAGAAGTGGCTTTATTTCCACAATTACATCTTTGCTTCCGGTCTCTTGTAGCCATCATTACTTCAAGTATTGCAAAATCTCGGCGCTTGCCCTTCTGAAGATGGTGATGCATGCTCGTTCTGGAGGCAGTCTCGAAGTCATGGGGCTAATGCTTGGAAAGGTGGACGGTGAAACCATGATAATTATGGACAGCTTTGCCTTACCAGTGGAAGGAACAGAGACCAGAGTCAATGCGCAGGCAGCAGCCTACGAGTACATGGCGGCATATATCGAAAATGCAAAGCAGGTACTGTCAGCAAGCCACCTTTGTGACAAATAAGTATGTGTAGATAACAATGCGAAAATAGTAAGCTTCATTCTGACCTAAATCCTGCATGTGCTCTAGCACTAACCTGTAACTACAGGCTTGGGGAACTCCAGAATGCGGTTCAGTATTTATTTTCGCCCAGTACTTGAAAATGTACATGCATTAGATTTTAATGAATAATGTGCCCTATAATCAGATCACTTTTTTTTTTTTAGAGCAACTGCACAATGGCAGAGAATAGCATTAAGAGCTAAAACATTTCCTCACTGGCTATTAATGTGTGTAATGCCTTTCTGTGACTTGTTGTTCAATGTACTCTTGTTTTATACAACACTGTCCTTTTTGTTTTAAGGACAAAGTCAAGGGCTGTGGTCGCATGATTTTGCTTGGTCAACATTTTCTACTTTCCCTTTTTTAAAATGAAATATTCAGGCCATCCAAATCTACCTAGCACTGCTGGGCTTCAATATAATTACGTTATGAAACCTAAAACCTCTAAAATATGTCAGCTATGTCCCCCCCGGGCTCCATAACATACCCCAAATCCATGCCCATCTTCATTAGAGCATGACCGTGGAAATGTTATGGTGTTACTAGTGACCATAATGGTTCTTGAATCTGCCACTGCTGTTAAAAAACACAACAAAAACAGTGCACATGCAAAAAATGTGTTTGTCAGGCAGGTGCGATGCAGTTCTCAAACTCCAAAGCCATAGTGAGAATCTCAAAGTCTTGGCCAGTCAAGATATAATTCATGTTTGAAAATACACTACTTGAATCAGTTGTTGATCTTATTTGTACATATAGCATTATAAGTAAACCTTTTTACCCAGTCTTAGACATATTGTATCTGTAAATAGCACCAAAAAAAGTAAAGGTTGATGCGAAATAGAATAATGTACCCATGGTTAGCAGCACTCTTATTAGGTTTTGCTGTGCTGTTGTGCAAATATTATTCTTATAATGAGAATATGCTACTTTCAGGATCTTTCTTTAGTACGCATCTGCTCCCTTCCTTCCATTGAACAATGTTTTACATTTTGTTAAATTTAGTATCGATGACCGTACATAGGTAATAAATGCAATGCCTATCTGTGCTAGTAGCAGTTTGTCATCATTAGTTGCATCAGTGTATTAATCTGGGCAGTGTATTAATCTGGGTGGTGATGCCAACACATAACAAGGAACCTAACCTATCACTAGATAAAGAAACCCAAAAGGTTTGTAGGAGATGTGCCATTAGCATCTTTTCATCAGAGTATGTGGTTTTCTTCTCTTTCAAATTGCAGTTTTGAACTCTTGGAACAAGTCGGTAGCACATTTGTTGGGCTTTAGGGAGGTCCAATGAAGGGGTCCCACCAGGTAGAAGTCTGAGCTTCAAGGTGCCGTAATGGTTTAGGTGTAGTCAGAGGGTTATGACTGGTAGATCTAAGGTTAAAAGTTGGTAGATGAGTCTGATAAGTTGTTGGAGATGTAACTAGATAGTAGGTTGTTTATTGCTATGAATACTAATGCTAGTATTTTGCATAGGGTCCTGTTTTGAGCTGGGCAGTCCGATGTCAGCAAACTGAAATAGGATGTGCTAGGTGGGTTAAATAGAGTCTGAGGAGCAACATTTAAAACCTAGTCAAAAGGTGCGTAGGAGTAATTGGGGATTTCGACCTAAAAACTCTTCGATTAGTTCAGTCTACTGAAGACGTGTGAGTTAATTAGTGTTTTATCTGTCTTGGAGGATACGAGTGAGCAGGTTTTGTGTATGTTAAGCAGTTGACCGCATGCTATGGAAACTGCACTGAACACAGATGTTTCAACTTCATTGAGTCTGAAGGAAGGAGGACAGGGTTGGCTCGAGGGGTGGGTTCAGTTGTGGAGGGGAAGTTTAAAACTTCGATTTTGTATGATGTTTATCAGAGGGTGTAGTGCTATCTAATGATGTATGGTTGGGAAGCAAGAAGATGTGTTACTGGACGTGAGATGTAAAGGTGTGGAACTAGAAAATGTGTGGGTGGCCTACATGAAGGTAATATGAGAAATGAAAGGAGGAGATCATGTCACCAAGAGAAATTGGCACATAAAATCCGCTGCAGTGAATGCCTACTTTTTAACTTTTCATGCAGATTATTAATAAAACTGGAAAAAGTTGTTCGACAAATAAAAATACTTTTCTTATGTAAATTCAACTTACCGTAGCTAGAGTGGTTAACACATATATGTGCATATATGAGAATTGTTTTATGTTATGTTATGTTAAATAGACTTCTATAGCGCACATCTACCCGTTGGTGTCTTGGTGTTTGCTGAACATAAACATGTTGAGACGGGGACTGCTAGTTGTTAAACAACCATATCTTTAGCTTTTTTCTAAAAGCAAGCAGGGAGGAGATGGCCCATTGGCATAGCTCCTTCCTCCCCAGTTCACTTTTGCTGAATCTAGCGGTGGTGACCATTCTAGCACCGGCCATCCGAAGATGTGTGTGTGGAGTGTACCAGTTTAAAAGCTTTCATAGAAATTCCAGCCCTCCCCTGTGCAGGGCTTTATGGGCCAGGCAGAGTGCTTTGAATTTGATTCGCTTTTGTTTCAAAATCCTTTTATTGATTTTAAACCAGTACAAAAGAACATTTTTGTAGTTGCAACATGTAAAGTTTACAGGCCAAGAGTTTCAGATATCCAAAAAGTACACACAGCTTGTTTTCGAGGTCTCAACCTAATTTAAAGACTTACGTTTGTGTCCCTATCTAAACACTCTATACATTGCATTGCGCCATATATTAAGTTTTCCCTGATGTGGGACAGTTGCTGATGTGCACGTGTGCACCTTACCCAAACATTGAACTATAAAGAAATAAAAAAAAAAACAAGCATGAACAAAGCATGTGCATCATGGTGGTCATGTTATGTCTCAGGCCAAATTGTGGGGTGGTTCGGAGGGCAGGGCTTGAATCCCTCTCACCTTATGTCTGCTTGCTGGGAGCCCCCAGTCTGTTAGATGTGGAAGAGGTGAAGAGCTCTCAGCCTGGGGCCACATCCAAACAAGGGCAGGCCCTCTGACAAGTATTCCACCAGTGGGGACCAAATATACTCAACCCCCTTTCTTGACCCATCTGCTATGCCTGTCAAACGTGCCATTGCGTGAGGGATGGGGCCTCTGCCTTTTTCCAAGCTGCAGCTATTGCCATCTTGTCTGCAGCGACGCAGAGCCACATGATGGAGCGACCCCCATACGTTTGATGTTTCAGGGTAGGGGTCCCTGATCCCCACGAGGGTATGGTCTACGGTGTCCGGAATGGGGTACCCTAGTTTCAGTTTAATCTGAGACCGTATCTCCTTCCAGAATGGCTGAATAGAGGGGCAGTCCTACCAGATGTAACAAAAGTCTCCCAAGAGCCCACAGCCCCTCCAGCATTTGTCTGTAGTGTTGGGAAATATTGTGTGTAGCTTTTTGGGGTGCAGGTACCAGTCCTACATAATTTTATAGTAGGCGTCTCTCAAGAACATAGAGCGGTTGTATTTGGCAATGTCTTTGTATAGGAAGCCCCATTGTTTCTCGCCTAGGGGGCTGGAGAGGATACAGTCCCAGAATTTTCAGTGTATCTGGGTTGACTGTGGGCTCAGCGCCCGAATGAGGGAGTACAGGAAGGAAATGGCCCCCTTGGTGGTTGCCCCTGACTGTGTGAATTTCTCAATTGGGAGCAGATCCCTGGTCGCGGCCAGCCGCACCTGGGGGTGCTGCACCCAATGTTTGAGCTGTATGTAAGGGTAGCCTTCTGTAGGTTGCAGCTGGAATGTTTTTACACACTCCTCGAAAGTTAAGAGTTCCCCTTTTTTGTGTAGGTCAGATATAAGACATCCCCCT
Source organism: Lissotriton helveticus (assembly GCF_964261635.1). Lineage (NCBI taxonomy): Eukaryota > Metazoa > Chordata > Amphibia > Caudata > Salamandridae > Lissotriton > Lissotriton helveticus. Next base: position 580,867,624 of record NC_136063.1, read on the forward strand.
GCCTACCACTCCTTAAATGGACCCTCCTGAAGTGCTGGGGTAAGCTCTGGATTAAAGTGAATGGGGGTGTAAGGGGATGGAAAGGTTGTCAGGGGCAGACTTCTTGTAAGGATGTCCCAGGCCTGGAGGGCGGTAGCCATGGGGGTGCTGAGGTAAGTATTTGGGGGCCTATCCTGCTTCTTTTTCCACAGAAAATCCCAAATGGTCCTGCCTGTTATCTGTCGGTCCATATGGAAATAGTGTTGCTCAGACTTTCTGAGGGACCATTCCGTAATTACTCTAAGTTGGGCAGCTCTATAGTGCCCCAAGAAGTCCGGGATGGCCAAGCCTTCCTCCGTTCGCGGCCTAATTAATACTCTGTGAGATAAATGGGCCTTTGTCCCTGCCATATAGATTTGGTAGTCCTCTTTTTCAGTTCTATAAATAATTCCCTGTCTATCGGTAAGCCTTGAAAAAGATATAGTGGCCTTGGTAGGACATTCATTTTGATGGTATTGACTTTCCCTGTCCATCAGGTAAAGGTAGATCTCCACCTACTGAAGTCGGCTTTAAGCTGTCGCAACAAGGGAGGGTAATTGGCCTTATAAAGGTTGGCTAATTTAGGGGTGCGCCTGACACCCAAATATGTAATTTCTTTGCATGTGCAGCAGAAAGGGGAGGTCTGCTTTATCTTCCCCCATCACCTCCCGGGTCAGAGTAAGGTTGAGCAAAAATAACTTTGATAGGTTCACCTTCAAACCTGAGGCTGTTACAAAGCAATTGATCTCCGCTTGTATGGCCGGCAGTGAGTTCAGCGGGTCAGTGATGGGGAGCAGTACGTCGTCCGCAAAGAGGGAGATCTTGTGCTCGTCTGTACCAAATGTTACCTCTCGTATGTCTGGTTGTAACCCTGATCGGTTCTGCCAAAGGTTCTATGCTTAGGGCGAAGAGCAGGGGGGATAGTGGGCAGCCCTGTCTTGTTCCCTGCAAGAGATTAAGAAGTCTGAGGCCACCCGTTCACTAGGACCTGGGAGAGTGGTAGTTGGCCCGCATATGCCTTTCTTCTGCACCTTCTCTATGATGTGACCTATTCTCTGCAGATTGTCGTGGGTCTGCTGACCCTTGATAAACCCTGATTGGTCAGCATCTATTAGAGATGGTAAAACATATTCAAGGCAGCTGGCCAGTGTTTTAGAATATAACTTCACGTTGAGGTTTAAAAGTGCGATAGGTTGATATGAGGCGCATGCTTACGTGTCTTTCCCTGGTTTAGGAATAATGGTAACCAGAGCCTCCCCGTGGTAGCTGTTACCCTCTGGGCGGTTGCTAGGTCATTAAAAAGGGTCACCAGATGGGGAGTCAGCTCAGGTGCAAATGTACGGTAGAATTGCACATATAGCCCGCCCTCTGAACCTCCTCCCAGGAGATGGGGCGACTAATTTCCCCATTGGTAGGGGCCGAGACATGCGGTAGGTTAAGAGACCCGAGATATCTCTTGGGTTTGGGCCTCTAGCGAATCATGGTCTAAAGGGTGCCATAGAATTTCCCGAATGCGTTTGCTTTTCCCTCCTCGCTGAGAAGGGAGACCCCAGTGTCATCCACTATTTGTTTGGTATATTCTTTTTCCTGTTTTGCCCTACGCTGACGTGCCCCTTAAACCACCAACCCCCCAACCACCACAGCCTACTTCGAGCACCCGCGGGGGGCTTGTTATGTGCCGCTCACTTCCTTCCCCGGGTATCGGAGCGCAGTTACAGTGCCTGTGGTCGTACTCCGGCGGGGTCTGCCATTTCAGAGTCTATCGATGTGCAGGCCTCACTGCTTCCGGCTCCTGATGGCAGTCATCTGGCATCGAACGGGGATGCCAAACCCCACTCCGGTGTTCCCGCTTCTCAGTCCTTCCCCTCTGGTTAGTGTCAGCGTAATTTTAGGCACTGCTATCAATCCTTCCACAGGGCCTGGGACGGAGCCGATCAGATTCACGTCCAAGCGTCCATGATGGTTGGCCACGCCCCTTGATTCGCTTTTGAATTGTGAGCCAGTGGAGTTTTCGAACTACCAAAGAGATCGATTGGAATTTGGGAATGTAGTAAATCAATCTAGCTGCTGCATTTTGAACAGATTGAAGTTTCCTGAGCAGTCTTTCCTGAAGGTTCATGAACAGTCTATTGCAAAAGTCTAGTTTTGAGAAGACTAATGCTGAGACCACAGTTTTCCTGGTATTTTTAGGAATGAAAGGAAAGCAATTTCTCAACATTCTAATTGTGAAGAATGAAGAAGAGACTACCATAGATACTTTGGCTTCATATTTGAGCTTATCGTCCATAACGAAGCCCAGGTTTTTAGCTTTCATCACAGGTGAGGGAGGCGGTCCCAGGCTGTCAGGCCATTGAACAGGAGACCATGCCGGAATGAGATTGCCAAAGAGTATAACCTCAATTTTACTTGAATTTAGTTCTAAGCAATATCTGCTCATCCAGCCGCTTATGGCCACCATGCAGTCGTGTAATCTTAAAGAGCCAGAGACATCTTTATCCACTGCTGACACCACCAGCTGGGTGTCATCAGCATTGGAGGTGGGACTTAGGTTGACATTTTTAATCAAGGAGGCTAATTCTGAGACAAGTATATTAAATAAGGTTGGGCTCAATGAAGAGCCCTGGGGACCCCTCAAGGTAGTGGAAAAGGTAAGGATTTAAAATAGCCCAAATTCTGAGTTTGAGCTTTTCCATAAAGAAAGGATGACAGTAATGCAAGGGCCTTATCTTTAACTCCTGTGGCGTTCAGACAGAGGACCAGAAGCCCATGGTCCACAGTATCGAACGCTGCCGTTAGGTCCAACAAGTTGAGGGATGCTGACCCCCACCTCCCCCCCCCCCCCCCCCAATTATCCAGAGAAGTTCTTATTTCTTCAGTAGTTTTTATCAATGCAGTCTCAATACTGTGGTCTCCTTTAAATCCAAACTTACTGGGTCTAATTGATGATTCTCAAGAATATATATTTAAATGTACACATAGGTGTATGTAATATTAATTAAAAACAAAAACAAAAGACACAAGCTCTGATAACATCTAGGCTGGACTATGCCAATGCTCCTTATATAGGCCTCCCCGACTACCTACTAGGCCGCTTGCTGGTGGTACAGAATGCGGCAGCTTGGGCCGTCCTGCTGGTTGATGCTAGTACGCATATGACTCCCCTCCTGACATCTCTGCACTGGCTTCCTGTGCGAAAAATGGTGATTATTAAGACTTTGGTGTTAGTCTTTAAAGCACTTCATAATGGTAGAGCACCCTACATCAGGCCAAGAATACAGCCAAACACTCCTGTTAGAACCCTGCGATCCTCAATGCAGAAGCTGTTGGTCGTGCCAAAATTTGCACGCACTCGGCTGGGCGGGCGCTCGTTCCAGGTGACCGCCACTAAGTTGTTGAATAACCTGCCACCTCTCCCAAGACAGGCACAAGCTCTCCTCCGTTTCAGAAGAAAAATAAAAACCTGGCTGTTTCAATGAGAAGCGGAGTTCCTGTTCTGTTAATAGGGTTAGGCCAGCGCCGGGACACTCGCATGAGTAGCCGCACGCTTTACAATACCCATATGACATAACATAACAATATGTCCTAAATCCACGCTTCTTTTCGTTCTAACTTTAGCATCTTTCAATGGTGCAATTAAACTAAACTAGCTAAATTTAATGGCTTTACGAATTTCTGTCTCAACCATAATTTGCCAAACAAGTTTAATTTTTAACTTTTGTTTTTACTTTACTTGACCTGGGTTCTACAACCTTCAACATATTAAACAAAATAAATCTGCAGCATGACCGTATAAATAATCCTAATACATAAAGTAGGCCTTATCACTCACAAAATCAATGTTATCTTTTTCATTTATAAAAACCAATAAACATTAAAAAAAATTATACATTTCAAAACACATAACTTCATTTGGCGGATTTTTTTAACAAGTCCATCAGATCCAGGTCGCAATCTGGCTTTTTATTAGTAGTCGTTATTGGTTTCTGGCCTCTTTCACTGCTGGACATAAGTGCAAAACATAGAATGTTGTGACGCCTCGGGCTCGCCCCTATTCGCTGGGCTAGGTGCAGCTGCTAGCGTTGTCCCTTCGAAGAGACTGACAGACACTGGGGATATGGGCAATGCAGGCTTTATTGATTTAAAGGTCTTTTTACGGTGTATCACTTTCCGGTAGTAGGGCAGGGGGCCTTCTGATTCTGCCGTGAGTCTCGATTGTCTTTTCTCCGCAGCGGTCCGGCGCTCGTCCCGGTGTCTTCTGGGACTTGTAGTCGGAGCCTTGTCCTCCACCTTGTCGAGCCTCGGGCAGCCTCTCGAAACCATGGAAAGAACAGCACCGTTTTAGAGTCTTGCGTTGCCACTAAGCCACAGGGAAGGGGTGAGGGAGCACACGTGCACATGAAAATCAATAGGGCCCGTTGTGTTTGGGAAGTGAGGGGGGGGTTTAGTGCACGGGAGGGGTGTAGTGCTCTTACGGAGGTTTGACCCACTTAAATCCCGCCCAACTTGAAATTCTCGATCGTACCTCTGGTAGCCACACTTCCCTTGAAGTGTGGCTGGGCGATGCGCCTTCCGGTTGGCCTCCTGGCTTGATGGGGTCGTCTCTCCTGGATCCTCCGCTACCGCCTTTCCGCTCTTTGTCCTCTTCTCCGGCCGCTTCCTCCTCCTTCCGATGACCTCTCTCCCGCTCCGGTCTCCTCTCCGCCTCCTGCCTCTGACCTGCTCCGCTTTCGACTCCTCCGCTCTGCTCCCGCCTCTCCTCCTCCTTCCACGCTGTTCTCCACTCTCCTCCGTACTCGTCCTCGTCTCCTTCGCGCTCTCCTCCGTCGCCTCCGGGTGTAGCACACACCTGTGTGTTTTCTGGGACGGCTTTTACCTGGGATACAGGGGCGTATCCTGTGACGTCGTCCTCACCCAACTCCGCCCAGTTAAAGAAACAGGGCTCATCCCTTTCTGCTGTCTCCGTGTCTCCTAGGTCGTCCGTCTTTCTCCAGGTCCCTGTGTGCTGATCGAAAAGAGGTGAGACCGGTAAGCCAGGCGGATCCGGGTCCTCCCCGTTACAAATGTATTTTGATCTGTAGTTTTTTTTTTTATAGAGTTCACACATGGAATATATTTTAGAATTCTTATTACTCCTTGCCAAAAGTCTGTTTAGATGAATATTTCTTATATGGAGGCATATAATAAAACGTTTGATAACATGACAGATTCGGAAAGAAAACTAGGGCTGAGCTACTCACAGTGAAATATCTGTGCACACTGTTTATAGATTTTCATGGAAGCACAATAGTCTTCTTCAAGATTTTTCAAGATGCTGATTGCGAAAATCTTTCCCACCGCATCTAAGAGTGAAATTTGCTGATAGTTTCCTGGCTCTTGTGTGCGTCCTTTCTTATGCTGGGGAACGGTAATGCTCCCCCTAGCATAATTTGAATAAAGGGACCAAACATTTGGCCCACACTTAGAAAACCTCTGTACTTTTCAGTAAGGTTATACCAATCCCAGTCCTCTTCAGTGGTGATTGATACTCAGTCAGAATCTATTTTCAAGAAACTCCTGAAAACGTGGATCTTTGTAGCCCCAGACAACCTAGTGTTTTCACACATTTGATTGGTTTGAATGCTCTGCAGCTCTCCTATCTCTGTTTTTCTGCATTAGCGTCATGATGCTCCCTGGAGGGAAAGCTGCTTTACAAATGTTATCATTCATTCATACTCTAGGTTGTCTTTTGCCCACTGCTAAGATTTGTATGTGCAGTTCAATTGATTTTAACAATAATATGATTGTGCCTTCATACCTTACCTCAAAGTGTGATTATACCTGTGTGTACTATGCTGGAAATCCGTCATCATCAAAGTTTCGAACCTTTACTCATGTTTTCTATAGCCCATCTTATATCTTCCTCTGTTACAGTGGCATGCTGTAATTTTTCTGGCTAATCATCTCAAGTAGAAAGTTTGCGATGATTTTAGAACTAAAACTTATCCTGTGGTGGACCGGTCTGCCTGTTGAAACTAGGTGCCTTTCTTGTGCAGCGGAATATGGGAACTTTGAAGGTTTTACATTCTGACTTGTCTTTGAGTGTATCATGGTGGTGGGAAATTCTGAGCTGATGTTCAAAAGGGTTGCTATTGATAATTTTACATCAGCGTCAAGCAGGGTGATCTTGCCCACATATGCAGACACTTTATAAGAATTGCATACTAGTAATTTTCCTTATAACCGCTTAGCCTCTCGGTGATATCAAGAGTTTGAGAGTTAGTAGAAAAAGGGATGACCGTGGAGTTGATGTCTGGTTCTTTGTTTTACATAAAGGATGTGAGTCGGTTTGCTGTGTTTGTGCCCAGTGAGAGAGAGGCCAAACATCAATGCCTAATAGAACAGTTTCAGGTCCAATTTGCTCAGACCTGTTACAGTAAAGTACATAATTACCTTGTCAAATGTTTTTGGTATTCAGGGCAGTAGCTGCAGCTGGATGTTGTTCTTGTGATATGAAGTGCTCTTACTATTTCTGCATACTATCAATGATTGTTGTACCAAAGCGCTCTTTCTGTTTCCCGCACTCCCAATTTGAATGATCTGATGTTTTTTAACTTATTCAAAGATTCTATATTTTGTTTGGGTTTGTAAAGCTCAAAAGAGCACAGCAAAGCTTCCTTGTAATAAAGGAGAATGCACACTGCCTGAGATATTTTTATCAATATGGAGCAGTTGGAACACTTCCTTACGTTCATTACACTAGACTCTGGTGAAAATGCCTTTCGTAAAAGCAGCAACTGAAGCAGAAGTCCTTATGACAGTAGGCACATTTTAGAATCTTAATATAATCAAGAAAGATTAAACCGCTTACAAAATCTATGCAGGATTTCTAGAGCTTGTATGGTAATTCAGAAAATCAATCTGACTTTAGGAATGGTTCCTCTTTGCAGTAACCTATACTAGTCAACCACAAGCTGATGATAGAGTATGGAAGGAAAAGGGGGTAATGGAACAGTCAATAAACAACAAGATCCCTATACCTGGGGCGATTAATACATTTCAAAGACATGAGTACACATCACTCAGGTTGTATTTTTTGTTTACATACCGAGGTAGACCCCTGCTATCTATCGCAGTGCGGTATCACTCCTCTAATGTCCGATTGTCCCCACTCATTCTATTGTTCCAAAAAATTCATTACTACGGTCTCAATTCAAACAGTATCCAGAGTGATGTTCAACAAATGTCTGCCTTCTTTACTGACAGTACATCTATCCACACTTAACCACATGTGTACACACCTTAAGAGGAAAAAATGTGTGGTGGAGAGGAAGGCACCTCATGGGCGAACAACCCTCGGGGATGTTGGCAGATGTTACCAACTCAATGCCCCTTTCTCATCATCAGTTGCCTTCCAATCCGAAAAGAAAACAAAATAGGTACAACACATAAACTGAAATGCGTGTAAAGGTGCAACATAAAGAGTATCACAACATTAACTCATAACGGACAGAGTGACATAAAATCAACAGCCACACCCACTCAATCACTTTATTCTTCGTTTCAGTGTGAGCTGAAGAATTAAAAAAGAGGTTGGTAGCTTAATATCGCCTACCAGTACCTGATACCGACATGTTTCACTGCCCCACTAGTTTCGGCAGATTCATCAGGGTATTCAACACTCGGTCACTGCACCAATTTTTAGAACATCCTTTCTGGACACTGTTGCATTGAGACACAAATAAAAACCAGAGACATGCCATGTAGTCAATATAGATTCATAGGTTTCCACATTAGAGTAATGGTTGAAAGCATATAATTATACACTTATAATTATAATTACCCCAGGCCAGCATGGGCAACGCATACCGGCTGACCGAATCACACTTTGACTCGTTTAAAAACGATTGAAGTAGCAATCTATAGGAAATGAAAGAGGACATTGTAGAACTGCCAAGCCTTATACAACGAAATTGCACATCAGCGTCATTTTCTATCGTTTTGAGGGCATGAGAGCCGTGACAACCCTACTCGCGCGTTTTAACAAATAAGCGAGGGCGCGTTTCAACCCCACGACCACATATATCATAATGCCAGTGTTCCCTTTATCAATGCGTGGGGCACAGGACACCCAAAACATCGTGCACGTCGTTATGTACAGTTGGCCCCAGCTGCGTAGTAGCGTTTTACTTAAAGTGACTGCTCGTTTGTAATTACAGCTTAATGCAGCCGCCTACTAGCCCCCACTCCTCACCGTACGATTAGGAACCAGGCAGTGTCTCATCCCAGGAACACCGCGCTCAAGACGGCGTTTGTTTTTAAGCTTACCGGCGGAGTCCGGTCACATGGTAGATAGCGCATGCGCATGTACAGGCGTTCCAGTGTGGGACAGTGGCGCCATCTTAGAACGGCAAAATCCAATGCCTAATGCTTAAATTCAATGGCCCTGATACCAGCAACTACCTCCAAAAGGCCGGACTGTAAATACTTGCAAACAGTCACAGCACTGAATAACATACGTGTATATATCGGAGATATATTTTATATTTTATATTTTTGCCAGAGATTCCACGGGGTGGTCGTCTGTGGATCCATCAATAAATACTAGCGCAACCTTAGAATAGAAACCCGCGGGTGTAACGAGTGCTACATAGGAGACACGTTGATGAGAGAGCGCAACATGTTAGTCTACACACTAAATGCAAAATGAGAATTGTTTCTATTCTAAGGTTGCGCTAGTATTTATTGATGGATCCACAGACGACCACCCCGTGGAATCTCTGGCAAAAATATAAAATATAAAAATATATCTCCGATATATACACGTATGTTATTCAGTGCTGTGACTGTTTGCAAGTATTTACAGTCCGGCCTTTTGGAGGTAGTTGCTGGTATCAGGGCCATTGAATTTAAGCATTAGGCATTGGATTTTGCCGTTCTAAGATGGCGCCACTGTCCCACACTGGAACGCCTGTACATGCGCATGCGCTATCTACCATGTGACCGGACTCCGCCGGTAAGCTTAAAAACAAACGCCGTCTTGAGCGCGGTGTTCCTGGGATGAGACACTGTCCTGGTTCCTAATCGTACGGTGAGGAGTGGGGGCTAGTAGGCGGCTGCATTAAGCTGTAATTACAAACGAGCAGTCACTTTAAGTAAAACGCTACTACACAGCTGGGGCCAACTGTACATAACGACGTGCACGATGTTTTGGGTGTCCTGTGCCCCACGCATTGATAAAGGGAACACTGGCATTATGATATATGTGGTCGTGGGGTTGAAACGCGCCCTCGCTTATTTGTTAAAACGCGCGAGTAGGGTTGTCATGGCTCTCATGCCCTCAAAACGATAGAAAATGACGTTGATGTGCAATTTCGTTGTATAAGGCTTGGCAGTTCTACAATGTCCTCTTTCATTTCCTATAGATTGCTACTTCAATCGTTTTTAAACGAGTCAAAGTGTGATTCGGTCAGCCGGTATGCGTTGCCCATGCTGGCCTGGGGTAATTATAATTATAAGTGTATAATTATATGCTTTCAACCATTACTCTAATGTGGAAACCTATGAATCTATATTGACTACAGGGCATGTCTCTGGTTTTTATTTGTGTCTCAATGCAACAGTGTCCAGAAAGGATGTTCTAAAAATTGGTGCAGTGACCGAGTGTTGAATACCCTGATGAATCTGCCGAAACTAGTGGGGCAGTGAAACATGTCGGTATCAGGTACTGGTAGGCGATATTAAGCTACCAACCTCTTTTTTAATTCTTCAGCTCACACTGAAACGAAGAATAAAGTGATTGAGTGGGTGTGGCTGTTGATTTTATGTCACTCTGTCCGTTATGAGTTAATGTTGTGATACTCTTTATGTTGCACCTTTACACGCATTTCAGTTTATGTGTTGTACCTATTTTGTTTTCTTTTCGGATTGGAAGGCAACCGATGATGAGAAAGGGGCATTGAGTTGGTAACATCTGCCAACATCCCCGAGGGTTGTTCGCCCGTGAGGTGCCTTCCTCTCCACCACACATTTTTTCCTCTTAAGGTGTGTACACATGTGGTTAAGTGTGGATAGATGTACTGTCAGTAAAGAAGGCAGACATTTGTTGGACATCACTCTGGATACTGTTTGAATTGAGACCGTAGTAATTAATTTTTTGGAACAATAGAATGAGTGGGGACAATCGGACATTAGAGGAGTGATACCGCACTGCGATAGATAGCAGGGGTCTACCTCGGTATGTAAACAAAAAATACAACCTGAGTGATGTGTACTCATGTCTTTGAAATGTATTAATCGCCCCAGGTATAGGGATCTTGTTGTTTATTGACTGTTTAGGGTGGAGGGCGATCCCTTATATACCTTTCCATATCCCTCTTGGCTCCTTTTTGCTATTGTAGGTAATGGAACAGTGCCATGTTAGATGCATTGAGTGTTCGGTTTGCTCAAACCATCAGGTTAAATCCAACATGCATCAGAGATCAGTGTTTTTGCTATTAAAGGCTGCACAGTGTATTTGTTATAGATCCATGCTACAAAAAGGTAGAGCCACTAAGCTATATATTTATCCCAAATGCCCAGCAATGTTTTACAGAATTACACTAGACTGAGATTAAGTAAATTTTTATATGGAATCCTATCAATCTGCAGAAGAAAATATTGCCTTATCACCGGGGCGTCCTGAGTTACAAACTCAAGGATACATACAACACGGCAGCTGTGAGACATTACTAGACTATATTATAGTATTTTTGGTTATGTTGTATCCAGGGATCTTAAAATGATCTCCCCAAAGAAACTGCTTTGCATAGCAGATGTAACATTGCTGAAGACTCCTAAAGGCATATATTGCGGCATCAAACAGTTGTGGAAAAATACATTTATTAGTGCTGGACTTGAGGATGTCATGATTACACAGAACTGAGGCTGGAATGTCGACTACTGTACCCATCCAGGGTGTGTTTTCCCTTCAGTTCTTTGGCAATTAGATCTATAATTTTGACATACTGGAGGATCAAGAAGTCCCTCTGCCTTATGTGGGGATAAAATTGATGGTGGAGAGGGGTGCGTGTGGCCAAATTTACTTAAGGAGTGCCACAGCACAGGCTTTATTGATTTTCCACTCTAACACCGGCAACTCCGCCGAGTATCATGGCAAATATGCACACAGCCTCCTAGTGAGGGAAACATGGGCACTGTTGCCCTAAACATTTAGGTTTCTGCTACTACTGTTAAAATAGAAGTTAAAGGAGTTATTACATGTTTCGGCACTTACTGCCTCACCTAACACACACTACTGAGGGTGAACAATTGGTAATGCCCGAATATACCATCTCCAATTCATGCTTATCACACTAAATGTAAGGGATCTCAACTACCCCACAAATTGATGCGTTGTCTGGAAATATCTTAAACCGGAGGATACAGACATTTTATTTATTCAGTTAACTCACATTGCACGAGAACCAACTTATCTAGTTCAGTTATTGGCCGCAGGGAAAACACAGGAGGAGGAATGCCATTCTCTTCAAAATAGATATTGACATCCACTTGACACTATCTGATCTTGGACCATAACTTAAATAGGACAACACACTTTCCCCATGTCTAAGTGCTTGAAACTAAAATTCAGTTAGCAAGGGCTAGTGGACAGCTGACGATTTCTCCACCCAGATGCCATTAGTTACTAATGTTTACATATCCACAAATCTCATAGCAGGATCGACATGAGCTTGATATCTAAAGATGTAATCTGTAAACTGCACAGGGCAGAGATAAAGGTGGCACAATCTTCGATCATGGCAAGGTGGAGGGTTTAATTGGAGTGGAGAGGGGGAGCCTATTCAAAGAATGACGTCTCTGTATTGCAATACCACCCAAATATTGTGAGGCATTTGGTTAACAAAGAAGAACTGGCACAAAGCATCATGCAATACTTCATGGAAAATTACCCACAAAACACCTCTCTTGATAACAACTCTTTTAAGGTGACATTTAGGAACAAGCATTTACAATGCAACGGTTTCGCCTTTGCACATGCACCGCAGTCCCATTTTAAGCAGGCGTTATATGGACACATTTTATACAGGCAGGCAGAGGTACCTTGCACTGACTCTCGTGGGGTAGATATACATTCAGCGGGGGGGGGGGTTGGGAGGGGGTGAGGCAGCGGCCCCGGAGATGTGCCCTGGCAGGAAGCGCTTCGGCAGAAAAGGGGGCTGTGTAGAGGAAACTGGACTGAGAGAACAGGGGTAAAGGGCATGGACGGGGTCGAGTTTAGGAATAGAAACGGAGTGTAGGGACAGTCGTCGAGTGTAGAGATGTGGTAGAGCGTAGGGACGATGGTAGAGTGCAGAATGATGGTACAGTAGAGACTGTTGTAGAGTGCGGGGCGATGGTAGAGTGTAGAGACGGTGGTCGAGTGTAGGGACGGTTGTAGAGTGCCGGACGGAGGTTGAGTGTAGAGACAGTTGTAGAGTGCTTGCGGTGGTCGAGTGTAGAGACGGTGGTCGAGTGTAGGGACGGTGGTAGAGTGTAGAGATGGTTGTAGAGTGTAGAGATGGAGGTCGAGTGTAGGGGCAGTGGTAGGTATGCAACCCATAGTGCATCTCTTTATCCATGGTAGTTTGTAGGGACAGGGTATGGTATGGAATAGTGACTGGCGTGCAGTGTAGGGCAGTGATTGAGTGCGGTTGTGTGTGGAGGGGTAGATGATAAAGGGGGGCAGTGCAAGGAAAGCAAAGTGTGTGTGCGTGTGTAACGGGCACTGAGGACAGGCTGACCAGTGTCAAGAGACCAGACAGGGGGGTATTAGCAAAACACGGTGCCTAGCCCTCCTGTACATAGAAGCGTGCCTATGCCAGAGTTCTGCCAGCCTGCAGGGTCCACAGAGCCTGCAGGCATGCCCCAGAGCAGCCATTGAGCTCGCGGTGGAACTGGGATCTTCTAGCAGCGCCACACCGGCCGCAGACCCCGTCACTCCGCCTCCAGATCCCGTCAGCCTGCAGCAGTCGGTCCACCAGCCCCGGATCCTTGAACAGCTTGCGCTGGGTTTCCGGCACCGCCTCTGGGTCTCCGGACAACGGGAGGGAGGGCGGGGACAAACAAATGGATCGCTGACGGCGGGATTACTCCTCGGCGAGAGGAGTGGGCGGGAGGGAGGAGGCACAGACAGTGGGCGGGCTGGAGGGAGGGAGAAGGCACGGACAACGGGAGGGAGGGCGGGGACAAACAAATGAATCGCTGACGGCGGGATAACTCCTCGGCGAGAGGAGTGGGCGGGAGGGAGGAGCCACAGACAGTGGGCGGGCTGGAGGGAAGGAGAAGGCACGGCCAACGTGAGGGACGGGGATGATAAACAAATGGATCGCTGACGGCGGGATAACTCCTCGGCGAGACAAAATGCCGTGACGAAAAAAGGGGCGGGTGACGGAAAAAGGGGGCGGGACTTAAAAAAACACACGGGAACGCCCCTGATTCGCATCCTGACGGGGAAAGAGTGATGGACAACTATGTCTTCCAATGGCTAGCCTCCATTTATGGAGCTAGCCAATGGTAGACTGAGGCGGGACATAGCCACATAGTGTAGATCAACAGATTTCGCCTGCGCGAACGCCAGGCGAAACCTAAAAAACTAGCTTTATGATGGCAAGTCTGAAGGGAACATTGCTTACTAGAAACGACAGAAAGATAACACTAACTTCAACCCAATAAAAATGGTGAAAGAGAAATGGGATGCCTACGGGGCCAGCTGAGAATCTTAAGGACCAGTAAGGCACAAAAAAAGCTACTGCGGTTGAAGCAACTCTTTTATGAGGAAGGTGATAAAGCCAACAAACTTTAGCTAACAGACTAAGAGCCCAGAGGATGAGGGAACACACAGCGAAGCTGAGGTCCCTGGATGCAAAAAAATAACAAACTTGGAGGGGGAGAGAGACCTGTTCCTCAGATTTCACATGTCCTAATAAACTGTAGGCAGGAGAGTAGGGAGGCCATCCAAGCCTTCATGATTGTTGTCCAACTCCTGTCAATTTCATCCAAAAGAAGAGAAGAATTAGATAGGCCTATCTGAATGCAAGTAGTTCTGCAAGCTATCAAAGCTATGCACCATAACCGGGCTCTGGGTCCAGGTATGTTCACAATTTTATACAGAGATTTTAAAGCTTTTCTCACAGAACCCTTTACTAAATTGTCCTTCAAAGATGAGCCAGGCACAAATATGAGAGCGGTGGAAGTGGTCATAATCTCCCCAAACCAGGCAAATCACCAGACCATTGCAAATTGTATGCACCACTAGCCTTGCTCATCTTGGACTGTAAGGAAATGCCTATTTTTGCATGATTACCCCCAAGTTTTAGTACTAATGCTGCTGGTTTTTCGACTCTGAAGGTGCACTTTTGCAGTGATGGATGCAGGCCTCCAGTTTCGTCCACCTCGGCAAACATTTCCAGGACATGGGATGGCCAAATTGTTCATAAATTTCTTATAGAAGGTCACAATCAGGCTGTCTGCTTCTGGTGTTCGGCCATTAGGCATGTCTCCTGCGGCTTTCTTTATATCATCTATTGGAATGGGCAGTGACAGTATCCCCATTTATGAGTTCTCAAGACATGAAATTGTCAACTTCTCAAAATTTTGCAAAACCTTAGCCTTGGAGTGAGTGAGTTGGGATTAGTACAGTTTATCATAGTGCCTGAAGCATTTGAGAATGCTAGGAGAATCGTAGTGCTTATCAGTTTTAGTATCCCTGTTGGCTGCTGAAATCTAGCCAACATTCTTCCTGGTCTTTCACCCTTACCGTAAGCCCTTACTCCTGTAAATGTACTGAAAAACTTGACCTCACAATCTATTCTATTCTATACAGCACTTGCAGAGTGCATAGATACCCATAGGCATCCCATCGCTGATTGTGTGGCACAGACTCGTTAAGGAGATACAGAGGGACCCATCTTGGAAAAGCCAACTCCTAAGTGATTTCCGAAAGTCAAGTTCCTTTTTGACCATTATTAGGGAGGCTGGGCCACAACTTGGCAGCATTTTAGACGAAGGATCGCCCTCCATCATTTACCCTTTTGATGACTGGAATCTTGGCCAAAAAGGCATTCGAGGAGCACAGAGATCTCCCAGGAGTGTAGGGAAATACAAGGAAACAGGAGATCCGAGGACCTTACCAAGAAGTGCCCTGTGGGTAATGCAAAGTGATTTGAAGTTGATTTTCTCTGTCATGGGGAGCTAATGAAGAGTCCGCACGGCTTGTCGTGCAGATTGATGTCCGGGGATATTGTATGGTACAATTTGCAAATTCCTTATTGTTGCCTTGGGAGCACCCAAGTTGAGTGAATTACTGTAATCCAGATGAGCAAGAATGAGTGCCTGGACTACCAACCTCTTAGAGGTAGAAGGAAGAAGAGGGACAACTTTCTGAAGCATTCTCAGCATGCCATACTAGGTGGCTGCAAAGTTTACTGCTTGGTAGCCGAATTTGAAAGATTTATCCAGCCACATTCCTAGGTTCTTTACGGCTGTTTTCAGAGTGAGGGAGATCCCCAGGCAGTGTGGCCAGCCCAGATCCCAGTATGAGTTAAAGTTGTTGCCTAGGATCATCAGGTCCATCTCGTCTCCATTTAATTTGAGATGGGAGCTATTTATCCATTTGGCCACTTTCTCTAGGCAGGGGCCCGGTGAGGAACAGGGGTAGTCTTGGCTCGGATTGAGGGAAAAGACCAGTTGTGTATTGTCAGCGTAACAGACTAACGAGACCCCATAGGGGAGGATGATATCAGCAACTGACCTTGTGTGCAAACTAAAAATAGTCTGACTCAACGATGAACCCTGGGGAACTCCACATTTTAGGGGTGAGGATTTCTGATATACAGCCCCCATCAGCCACCTGAAATGTCCTGTCCATGAGGAAGGACTTCAGACAGGCTACGGCGGTGCCAGAGAATCCAACACTCTGTAATCTCTCAGCAAGAATGTCATGGCCTTCAGTGTTGAAACCTGAACTCTGGTCCAGGAGGATGATGGCTGCTGAACTTTCTTGATCAAGCAGCCTTTTTGTTTCTTCTACCACAGCCAGAAAAGCAGTCTCTGAGCTGTGGAAAGGACAAAATCCAGTTTGGGTGAGATTTGCTAAAAATTCTGAAAGCGTTACATTTTCCTTAGTCACTCTGCCTGGCATGTATAGTTGCCAGCAATCAGTCATTGGCAGTTGTTGCATAAAGCTAATTCATCTCCTGAAGGTCTCCCTTTAATCTGTCCATGCTTCCCCGATTAGACTTGAAGATCCCAGATTGTTAGGCAATACAAACAATGTGACTTTAAATGCTTCCTTTAGAACACTATAGCTATGTACTTTGTCTCCACAGTTGCACTTTTGAAGGCTGAATCTATCAAGGCTTCCATGGGAGCAGTGTCCTCACAGAGTACATTGAGTAAGCAGTAGTGTTAAAACTCCAGTACAATTAGGGAGTGGTCTGACCGTGTACACTGGAAATGTATGCATATCCATATCAATCCACACACCACACGTGAGGCCAGGCAGGAGTCTTTCTGCAAGTACATACCATGCAATGCTGATTAGAACATAAAATTTAATCCTGTGGATGCTGGAGTCTCCAGGTATCAACAAGCTCACCCGCAGTCATGATTTGATGAATGTACTTTGCTGCAGCTGACAGCCCCTCAGTTGATTCACCTGATCTGTCCAACTTAACATCTAGGATCTTATTGAAGTTCCACCCACTCACCTTCCAAATGATGGTGCATGGAAATTGTTGAGTATCTATAATGGGACCATAACATTTAGGAAGGTAACATACATTCCCTCCATCACTCCTTGAACTATTAATGACTCCTACCACCCTGAGTGCTTAACTTCTCTGAGCAGTCGAAAGTGGGTTCTCCTTATTCATATCTGTACCCCAGCCCATGTGTCTTATTAGAAATGGTGAACTTATCCTCCCAACCTGCTCTGTCACATCCTTTTAGTTTGTTGGGACAGATGCATTTCCTGCAGGTCCACCACATCTGTATGTATGTGTACTTATATAGCGCGGTCCTGTCACCCCAAGGGCATCCTGGCGCTTGCGATCCACGTAACCACCACATACGCTGCTCAGACAGCCCTGGGGAAAAGATGGGTTTTCAGGGCTTTTCTAAACAAGAAAAAGTCCCTCTGACTTCTTAGTGCCGGTGGTAAAGAGTTCCAGAGCTTGGCCGCTGCCACACTAAATGAGCGGCCACCCATCCTCACTCTCTGGAATCTACGTACCACAAGCAGGTGAGCCGAAGAAGAGCGTAAGGACCGCGGAGGAGAGTACCAAACAAACATGTTCTGCAGTGGAACCGGGCCTTGTCCGTGCACCGCCCTGAACACTAGACATGCAGCCTTGTAACAGACACGAAGGTGTACCGGCAACCAGTGTAGGTCACGTAGGGCTGCTGTAGAAGAGCTATACGTAGGGCGGGAAAGAGCCAGCTTGGCAGCCAAGTTCTGCACCCGTTGCAACTTCCCCAGCAGTGTTTTTGGAGCCTCTAGAAGTAGCGCATTACAATAGTCAAGACGACTCAAGATGGTACCACGCACTACTTCGGGCCTAGCCTGCTCAGGGAGAAGGGGCAGAACTTTACGCAGCATGCGGAGCAGCGTCATGCACGTGGATGTAGTCTTATTCACGTACATATCCAGCTGCAAATTGGGGCCGAAAATCACCCCCAAGTTGCGGGCCGACTCAGCAGCTGACACAATCTCGGGGAAGGTCGGGGGCCAGAAGTTCTCCGGGAGTTCACGAGGGATCCGGTCCGTGGAACAGTATAACACCTCGGTCTTGGTGCTATTGAACTGCAAAGAATTGGCCCGAAGCCAATCCGCTGTGGCAGACATGCACCGATGAAAAGCCTCCAGAGGAATCGCATTCTTCCCTTCCAACGAGAAGACCAACTGAGTATCATCCGCATAATTAAATGGGGAGATGCCAAATGATTTAATTAGTTGGACCAAAGGGCGGAGGTAAAGGTTGAAGAGTATAGGGCTGATGGCCGAGCCCTGAGGAACCCCCTGCCCTACTCTCCGCACCTCCGAGCTGAAAGGAGGCAGCGCCCCCACCTGCTGCCGGTTGTTCAAATAAGAGACCAGCCAGTCCCTTGCACCTGCAGTGACCCCGCACTCCTCCAGTCTCCTGATGAGGGTACGGTGGCAGACCGTGTCGAACGCGGCCGACATGTCGAGCAGCACCAAAAAGGCTGCCCGCCCACTGGCGACCCGCGAACGTAAGGTGTCAAACACGGTCACCAGCGCCGATTCCGTCCCATGTGCTGGGCGAAAACCAAACTGTACCTCATCGAACCAGGTGTTTTCTTCCAGGAAGCGGACAGAGAGCGGGTCACTAACTTCTCCATGATTTTAATGGGGAAGGGGAGCAAGGAAATCGGTCTATAATTAGACAAGCAGGCGGGGTCCATGGTGGATTTCTTAAGGAGAGGGGACACAGTTGCCAGTTTCCAGCACTCCGGGACCGTTGCGGTGTCGAACGACTGGAGGCAGATGGAATACAGGGGCTGGAAAAGTTCGTCCTGAAATACTTTCCAGAATTTTGGTGGCAGTGGATCTAAAGGAGAGCCGGATGATACCATTTGTGCCACACTACAGAACTCCTCAAAGGTGGGGGTAGGGCAACAGCTCAGCTGGGGTCGACTGGGCACGACGTCCGGAGCTCCCAAACTGAGGGCATATCCACTCAGCTGGGGTCGACTGGGCGACGTGTCCGGAGCTCCCAAGCCAGAGACAGGCCTGCTCCACCGGGGTCGACTGGCTGAAGCATCCGGAACATCTACACCACTCCTATATAAATGGTAGTGTCATCCAGGTATCGCAAAGACACTTATTGTTTCAAAACAATAGTCATAGTCTCAGCAGCCGTGTGCATCATCTTTGTATCATGTTTCATGATAGATGTCACAATGTATAATGCAAAGTGTCAATGGGCCACTTTGATTCGAAACCAAGGAATATTATGTTTCGCAAAAAATTATTCTCCTTCCCACACTGCCCCCCCCCTCCCCCGAGGTAACAGTCAACACTACCCACCCAATATATTCCAAACTTTGGATAGCAACTGCCATCTATGAACTCCTAGTGCTCAGCACACTAGGGACAGAAGGCACAGGACTCCACAATCACCACAGACATGTGGTAGTAGCTGCTCAATCAAAAATATGGGTGAGGCAGCCCCACCAACAAATCCATGTGCACATAAATGTGGTTCTTTATATCTCAACCAGGAAGATCATACATACTCTTGGTATAGATAAATATTTTGCACAAAATTACACTTATTTTCAAACAATATTTTGGAAGAAATTTCCATATTTTGTGCAGAGACATTAAGGCCTGGTTGGAGCAGTTCCTTTCCCCCTGTGACTTGCAGATCTATTACCCATCAAGAATTCATACATTCTGTTATTGTCTCCAGTTCCTGTCTGATCTTTATCCTCCGTGTCAGGCGTTAGCCACTTCTCCTTAGGGTGTGTATTAAGCAGCACAATAGATGCCAAACAGTTAGGGTAGACCATCACATATGACACGTTCATGGATTGCAATTCCTTTTTGCTAGCTCCAAATGTGGAGAAGTGTGGCTCACTGGTTAGAGGAACAGCAAAAAATATGGGACCCCCTCTATAAACTTCTTTTGGCCAGGGAAAAGAGAGGACAATGTGAACAGAACTAAGAGAAATTCCCCTACGACCTTATGTTTTCATATTCGACATGGTTCAAATTCTATTTTACAATAATAATGTCCTTTTCATCACCACAGGTAGATTTATATAATTTTCATTATTTTTCTTTTATTATTTTTTACAAACAGACTAGTTTCTTTTTTTCTTTTTTGTTGGATACTTTCATCATATCATTACTTATTTTATAAACATTAAAAAATACAATACATAATTCATATATCACAAAAAACTCAAGCAATTCTTAGAAAAGAGCCCTGTTAACCACACATACGACTAACACTTCCTATTCATGCATACTCAATAACATCCTGCACTCAACATACAATCCATCCATTCATTTCTGTGTTTGAGGTAGTCCAGATGATATAGGTCACTAGATACGCCAGGTCTACGCGTTTCGGTGGATTAAAACCACCTTCCTCAGGACCAACAGAGTTTCTCATCTAATTCTTGTGGGTACATCGCCAATGGTGGTGCGGAGCATTTTGGAGCATGACGACTCGTTTTATGAAAACCGAAAGGACTTTAAATTAAATAACCAGAGGAATAAGACCGGAAGATTCAAACTGAAAGAACGTTGCTTTATCTAAGAAGTACTGCAGCGAGAATCCAGGATACAATCCTGTAAAAGCGACAACGCATCCATCATCTTATTAGGACATCCAAATGACCTCTAGATCAGGTAATAAGGACTTGTTCCTGTATCAAGAAAATTTAATAGTAGAGTTTGAATTTGGAAATCCCTGCATCTGCTGTTTTAATATAAGGATGCAGTTTATTTACTATCCACCGATCTAATTGATGTCTCGGAGCCACACCCGTATCTCTGATCAATATCAATTCCCAGACGATAAAAGATACCCTGTACCCACAAGAATTAGAAGAGAAACTCTGTTGGTCCTGAGGAAGGTGGTTTTAATCCACCGAAACGCGTAGACCTGGCGTATCTAGTCACCTATATCATCTGGACTACCTCAAACACAGAAATGAATGGGTGGATTGTATGTTGAGTGCAGGATGTTATTGAGTATGCATGAATAGGTAGTGTTAGTCGTTGTATGTGTGGTTAACAGGGCTCTTTTCTAAGAATTGCTTGAGTTTTTTGTGATATATGAATTAAGTATTGTATTTTTTAATGTTTATAAAATATGTAATGATATGATGAAAGTATCCAACAAAAAAGAAAAAAAGAAACTAGTCTGTAAAAAATAATAAAAGAAAAATAATGAAAATGATATAAATCTGTCATCTGTGGTGATGAAAAGGACATTATTATTATAAAATATAATTTGAACCATGTCGAATATGAAAACATAAGGTCGTAGGGGAATTTCTCTTAGTTCTGTTCACTGGTTAGAGGAGGCAGACCTGGAAGCAGAGGTCAGCCCGGGACCAGGGTTCAATTCCCGGCTCGGCGGGGTCTTGAGTCCTAAAATGTCCATGGACTCGACAATTCTCGCTCCGGTGCCTACTCGATTCACAGGTTCACACTCTGCGACTCTGGGCAATAGCTTGCTTAATCTCCACAACGGCCCCTCGCAGCGGGATGCCTGGCTTTCACCTTGCGGATACCCTGCCGGGGTTATCTCACAGGGGAATACCAGGACTGGTTCCCTAAGCAAGCGCTTAGAAACCGCTCGGTGATTTGTGCTATATAAATTCCTGTACATTTACATTTACATTTTACAAATGATCTGCGGGCATCCAGGGTGGCACTTGTGAAGTCTGGGAAAAGTGAAATTGACGAACCGGCATTCTGAAGTTCTCTTTTTTTTTTCAGGCTAATCTCAATGCTACATTACAATCTGTTACAAAGTAGAAATCTTCAGGAAGTCAGGTTGTTGGTTGCAAGTTTATCTTTATTTGTAGTTCAGTTCAGGTAGCTTAAGGTAGTGCCAAGATGGTAAATAAGCTATAATGTACGCCCACCAGGAGCAGTATATCCTTACTGCTCAGCCTGCTGTCATCAACTGCCTAACCCCCTGCACCCAACATTCTATGCAGTCATCACATTCTATAGGCAACAAGGCTGAACAGGAGGAAAGAGCAAAAGAAGAAGAAGAGCGTGAAATAACCTCACAACACAATCCTTGTAATTCAGTAGTCTAGCTATGACTGGCCGCGTTAACACCCCTGGGACTGGCCTCAGAGCAAGCATCCTGTGTGCCCTCTTGACAACTAAATCTGAGGAAAATCAGTCTCTGTCAAACAGATTAGTCAGGAGTGACACCACACATTGTTCCATATTGACTGTTCATTGACTTCTGGACACCAGTTATTCTAAAGTTATTGCAGCTGGTGTGTGTGTGTCTAGGTACTCATTCTTGGCACATTAGACTTCAATACCTTTTACATCTTAAGATTCCTCCCAGTCTTCATCAACATGTTGTTCTCAATGTCTGACATGCAATGGTTTGTCATGTTTGGAAGCATGGTTATCAAGGTGTTCAAACAAAGAATCCATTCCCATAGACGAAGCATCAATTTTGCACTGATCGTCCATAAGCTTACCCCGTATCTTCCATGAGAGATTTGATATCCTGATCTTTGGGACAGGCAGGACATCAGCTTTATCCTATGAATTCTAATGCCTGTCTCCAATGCAGACTGAGTGCCGAATGTCAAAGGATAATTTGGGCTGCCTATGGTCCATTTTTCCCCTTCTATAGAGTGGGCAGCAGCAGAATTTACACCACCACAAGACGGCCATGTGCAGGCGGTTGGATTTGGTCCTTAAGTAATGTGACTGCCACCTTGAGTTTCTATTGAGGATGATGAATAGAATGAAATCTGTTGTACTCTATAGTCAAATGTTCATCAACCATATGTTTCCTTATGCCAGGTCACAGAGCATGGCTTTAACTGTGTCTATCTGTAATGCTAGAGCATTCGGCCACAAGGATTCCACTTGCATCAATTCAGCTTAGGACCAGTCCACGACTATCCATGCATACACCGTTACACCCCCCCAGGCCATGCTGCTGTAGGGGAGCCAACCCCAGTCACCGTCCTATTCCGTAAGGTGCTTCAGTGACTTCACCTTTCCATCTGTGTTCAGCAGTCCAGATTGTCTCTTCTCCCTCCTACCTGTGTGTCTGCCAGTGCTGATATCTCTTCTCTGGCTCTGGGGCAGCTTGTACCACACACCTCGTAAAGGGTGTACTGCAGGAGTTTCTCTCTCGATCTCTTTCTCTCACTCTGTTTGCTATCTGTTCTCTATCTCTCTTCCATCTCTCCCCTTTTTGTCTCCTTCTCCTCTTTGTGGCCCAGATAGGCATGCTTATGAAGGTGGGGTCAATCACCCCCGGTGTCAGTCTTCTGCCTCTGCCACAAATAGCAATGTGTCTTTACCATTCCAGTCTGACCGTTTCCTACCTTCTGAGAGGTCAGGTCCTCAACACTGACATCAGTAGTAGTGTGCCACAGCGCTCACAACCTGCAAACACAACAATGATGGACAGAATGTGGATCAATGTCACACATTCACCCCAGTCCAAAGATCTGGGCCCAAATCCATTGTTTTTCCACTCCACACCACCCTGGGTTAGACAATGGCGATATGCAAATCAGCGCTGACCCTGTGCCCCATGGGAACAGTCCAGTCCGAACTACAAAAGCCATGTCCTTCCCAGAACGGAAACAAGCATCCGAGGACCGGCCCGGTTTCGAGGTAACACCTCTCATCAGCCCAGCTAGCTTGATTCCAGTGGTGTGGAGTGCCTGGGACTCACGTCTGAGCATCCCCAGTACACTTAGAGCGGTACCTGCAAACACAACAATGATGGACAGAATGTGGATCAATGTCACACATTCACCCCAGTCCAAAGATCTGGGCCCAAATCCATCGTTTTTCCACTCCACACCACCCTGGGTTAGACAATGGCGATATGCAAATCAGCGCTGACCCTGTGCCCCATGGGAACAGTCCAGTCCGAACTACAAAAGCCATGCCCTTCCCAGAACGGAAACAAGCATCCGAGGACCGGCCCGGTTTCGAGGTAACACCTCATCAGCCCGGCTAGCTTGATTCCAGTGGTGTGGAGTGCCTGGGACTCACGTCTGAGCATCCCCAGTACACTTAGAGCGGTACCTGCAAACACAACAATGATGGACAGAATGTGGATCAATGTCACACATTCACCCCAGTCCAAAGATCTGGGCCCAAATCCATCGTTTTTCCACTCCACACCACCCTGGGTTAGACAATGGCGATATGCAAATCAGCGCTGACCCTGTGCCCCATGGGAACAGTCCAGTCCGAACTACAAAAGCCATGTCCTTCCCAGAACGGAAACAAGCATCCGAGGACCGGCCCGGTTTCGAGGTAACACCTCTCATCAGCCCGGCTAGCTTGATTCCAGTGGTGTGGAGTGCCTGGGACTCACGTCTGAGCATCCCCAGTACACTTAGAGCGGTACCTGCAAACACAACAATGATGGACAGAATGTGGATCAATGTCACACATTCACCCCAGTCCAAAGATCTGGGCCCAAATCCATCGTTTTTCCACTCCACACCACCCTGGGTTAGACAATGGCGATATGCAAATCAGCGCTGACCCTGTGCCCCATGGGAACAGTCCAGTCCGAACTACAAAAGCCATGTCCTTCCCAGAACGGAAACAAGCATCCGAGGACCGGCCCGGTTTCGAGGTAACACCTCTCATCAGCCCGGCTAGCTTGATTCCAGTGGTGTGGAGTGCCTGGGACTCACGTCTGAGCATCCCCAGTACACTTAGAGCGGTACCTGCAAACACAACAATGATGGACAGAATGTGGATCAATGTCCCATGAGAGGTGTTACCTCGAAACCGGGCCGGTCCTCGGATGCTTGTTTCCGTTCTGGGAAGGACATGGCTTTTGTAGTTCGGACTGGACTGTTCCCATGGGGCACAGGGTCAGCGCTGATTTGCATATCGCCATTGTCTAACCCAGGGTGGTGTGGAGTGGAAAAACGATGGATTTGGGCCCAGATCTTTGGACTGGGGTGAATGTATGACATTGATCCACATTCTGTCCATCATTGTTGTTTGCAATTACAGCGCTCACAACAGCACTCCTTGCTGTCTGGGCCTCACCTCACTGCAGGTGATAAGCTGTTATCCCACAAGCACCACACCGCATTTCGATTTCCTACTCCCCTTGACTGCGATTTTTTCCCCAACTAAGTTCATGTCTCTAGAAGAGGCAATCCGATATAGATATGATTGAGAGAATCTCCAAAGATTTTGATAAAAACATTTAGGGCTGTTATCTTCTTAGATCCTGATGCCTTACTTAACTCTTTTAATGAAATATTAAGAAATACCATGAATCAATTTTTACCCCAAAAATAAAGAACCATTCAGATGAAAAGGAAGTTTCTCCGTAGAACTTATAAAACCAAAACTTGGGGGGGCGTGGCTTGAGGCGTCAAGATGGCGGTCTCACTCTAAGAGTGCTCTGGACCCCCTCTGTCATCCGCCTCTCATCCGCCCTCCACATCTGCCCGCGGCGACTCCCCATCCTGCCTGCTTTGCTCCGATTCCCTTTGGGGGCTGCTCAGTGCCTCTGCTGATCCCCTCTCTTCTCCCCCCTCCCCCCCCCCCCCCCCCCAGGCCTTGAACACTCAAAATGGTGGCATCCTTGCCGTCCCGTCTCTGGGCCTGAAGTCTCTGCCCTGACGGTCCTGCGCTCTCCTTGCCCCCGCTGCCTGAGACTCACCTGGTGGTGGAGGACTGGATCGGCAAACAGCTAACTCGCCTCGGAGCCTGGGGCTGCTGTGTAGAGCTCACCCTGACCTGCGGGTCCGGACGACGACTAGGGGCGGTCCCTGGGGACAGTGGAGGCGCCCTGGAGCAATGGGAGGTGCGCTCGATCCCCCGAGGTACTGACGGCTGCATGAAGCTGTCTGACCTGCTCCCGGGGCTACATGGTGCAAAGACACGGTCCCAAACTGCGCTACTGCTGATGGAGAGGCGGTGAAAGTCTGCCGGATCGGACTGAGTCGATGAGCTGACCTGTGCTGAGAGAGGCCGCGGACGGGGTTGCGGTGAGTAGAAGCGGAGCCGGTGCGGCGCGGCTGGACTGCTCTGGTGCGGGAGTGCCCGGCGCCGGCCAGACGTGCGGGCCGAGTGCGGGCCTTTGTCTAGGTCGTGGCTGGACTGCTGCGCGAGGTCTCCCTGTGGAGTGAGTGGGGACCAGGAGTTCAGCTCCGTGCCGCCTTCCCCGGACCCTGCTCCAGACCGCCGGGGTCGCACACGTGTGCCCCCCACCCCGTGCAAGAGGTCTGAGGGCAGTTGTGGTGCCCTGGCGAGCAGGCTGCCCCCTAGGTCCGTGAGGCCATTGTCTGGGATGCTGCTGGAAATATGCGCATCCATCCTGGCTTGAGAGGGTCTACATCGGGTGGGGGGGGGGGTCACATTCCATCGGTGCTGCCTGGGTGCGGTGCGTGGGAGGAGGGATCGGCCACTACACCGGGTGGCAGGGACGTCAGCCAGCCCCCCTCCCCTCCCTCTCTGGACACATTTGGCCGCTGTCCTTGGGAGCATGGGCAGAACCCGCACCACTCAAACCCCCGTTCCCACAACTCAAACTAAAATAAAACAATTCACTACGTCGGACCGGGATCCAGGTGGAGGATCTCCAGCCGGGCCAGGAATCACCGGGGGGGATCTCTTCACCATCCTACAGGCGAGAAGTACATCCCAGGCCTCTGTAGAGAGCAAGATCGGAGAGGTGCGGGTGGATGTGGCCCTAATTTGTCAGGACCTCCGCAGTGCCATGGCGCGCATCACGGAGGCGTAGTCCCGTATCTCCACGGTGGAGGATGACCTGGGCACCCTCAAATCTCAGGTGGCCCGTCTTCAGACGCAGACCTCGGAGCTACACTGCAGGGCCGAAGATGACGAAAATAGGGCGCGAAGAAACAACCGGCGCCTTTTGGGATTTCCGGAGGGAGTGGGGAAGGGTCGTACTGCCACCTTTTATAGAGACCTGGGTCCGCTCCTGGCTGCCCAAAGAGAAACTTTCCCCCTGGTTCGCGGTGGAGCGAGCTCACCGCTCTCTCGCTCCCTAACCTCCTCCTGGAGCTCCTGCTCGTCCCATCATCCTCAGAATCTTCAATTTCCGGGACAGGGACGCTACACTTCCAGAACTCCAGAATTATTGTCTTTCCGGACTACTCCAGGGAGGTGCAGACTCCACGCCGATCCTATGACAAAGTTAAACAAAAACTCAGGGCTATGGGCCTTCGTTGTGGTCTCCTCTTCCCGGCTTGACTCAAGGTGGTCTTCCAGGAAAAGACATTCTTCTTTGACACCCCCCCTCCAAGCAGCGTGGACCCGGCTCACGGAGGAGCGGCACCTCCTGCCGGGGGCTGCCCTTTCTCCTGCCCAGGGGGCCCCAACGCAGCCAAACCAGGATGCGCCCAAGTCCCAGCGGCACCAAACCGGGTCTCGGAGGCGGGGCGGCCGCCGGGGAGGGGGTTCCAGTTCGCCGGAAGTGCAGTCCCGGAGCTCTCCAGCCCAGACTCCAAATCAGGGATCCGCCTCCCCAACCTGACTTCTTCTCTGATCGATTTAGGCAGCGTCCCTGGGCCCGGTGAAACTCTGTGACGGGCCATGTCGGACTCGGACCTGTCCGGGAGCCCCGTGATCCGTGGATCTGGTGGGGAGGAGGGAGTATGACCGACGCCACATGATGTGTAACTCACAATTCACCCCTCGAGACTCCCTGCAACGTGACTATTCCTGACCCCACGAGCCGGGGCCTACCTGGCTCTACTGAGTGATCCGGTCGGGATTTGATCTTCCATTGTAATTCCGGGTCTGATGCACTCTATTAGTCACACGTTTATCATTCTAAGCTTTCAGCTGTTAGCATTTTATCCGAATACATGGAAGGGGGTCCAGCTCAGCCATGTGCTTGCTTGCTTGTTGCTAACCGTTTTAGATAAGCGGTCCACATCTTTGTGGGGTAGTTGATGGTTGGGACTTTTTCAGGGCGACAGATGCTTCCACTTCAGAAGTGTAGGGTGGGGGAGTTGGGGGGCTAGGGAGGGGGGAGATCGTTGTCTCCCAACAGTTTGTTATTTTTAGCCGCCTACGGGCCGCTGTGTTTAGTTCTCATTGGTAGCCGTGTGTTCCTAGATGCTCCCGCAGTCGGCAAGCAGATCACTACTTCTCCTACCCTCATCTTTAGGCCCTGGGTCCGAGTGGGTGTTTCCCTTGGATTGAGCATGAACCCATGCTTGCATTCACCCCTCCACATATCGCCCCTCTAGAAGTCTTACACCCTTAATAGACCTCTCCACATCCTCTCCTGGAATGTCAATGGCCTCCTAGACCGAATCAAGCGTACGGCCGTCCTCCGTGCTGTCCACCGCCACATGCCTGACATTCTGTTTCTCCAGGAAACGCACCTCATGGGTTCACAATGCAATTTCCTAGCCCTCTATGGGTTTGACAGGGTTTGGCATTCGGGTTTCGCGCAGGGTTCCTGAGGGGTGGCCATTCTGCTCAGAAAGAGGCTTCCCTTTACCCTGGCTAGAGCCTAGACTGATGCGCAGGGCTTGTATGTGGCCATGTCGGGGACGATTGAGGGACACCCTATGAACCTCCTGTGCACTTACGTTCCCCCCTGCGCTCCGGACGTCAAGCCTTCGGCGCCTCGCACTGGTAATTTCCTCTCGTTGGGGGAGACTTTAACGCCGTCTTGCAGCCTTCACGTGACGCGACGGGCACCCCGTCGGCGCATCGTCTAGCCTCTGCGAGGAGCCTCTCTGGTTGGTCATCGGCCTTTGTGACGTATGGAGGTTATGGAACCCCCGCAAAGAACAATACACCCACACATCGGCGTCTCACTATACCCACTCCCATACAGACCTCATCCTGATGCCCGGCACAGACTGCCAATTGTTGTCTGGGGCCGTTATATTGCCCAGGGGAATCTCGGATCACTCCCCCGTCTCCCTCCGTATTGGAACATCCGTTGCTGGTCCACGGGCGGCCTGGCGGCTGAACGCCTGGTTCCTGCAAGACTCCGCGCTGGTGGAGTCCCTTGGGCAGGAATTGCGTCACTACTTCTCCACTAATACAGGCTCAGTCCCCTCACCAGGGACACTGTGGGAGGCCGGCAAGGCTGTCGTTCGGGGTGTGACCAGAGGACTGATCCACCCAAAACGTGTGGAGCAGGCCGCCCAGCTCGTGCAGCTGGAGACTCAGGCAGTGCAATTGGAAAGCGTCCAACTGACCAACGGTAGCGATGACTCCTCTCGACAACTAGCAATGGTCCGCGATGAGATTTGTCAGATCTCGATGGAGTCCGCTAAAACGCTCTGGCGCTCTTCGGTGACACGTATTTATGGATGAGGCAATTAAAAATTGCAAGCTTCTCCACAACCTAGTGTCCTACCCCAAAACCGCATTATCCCCGAGATTCAGACGGACACTGGGGTCCACAATGTAACGTCCTCTGCATTGCGCAAACTTTTGCGGGCTACTAGGCGACCTTATACGCCGCCCGCCCTCCTTGCGCTCCCCTGGCAGGCTTGCTGGATGAGACCGGTACTTGGCTACCATGTCTCCCCCAGGCGACCGCTGATACCTTGGACCACCCCTTCACCCCGGAAGAAATTCACGGGGCAATTTCACTACTGCATCCAGGCAAGACACCCGGACCCGACGGATACCCCCAAGAGTACACGCGGCCTTCCGAGATGAATTGGTGCCCCACTTGGTGGAGCTATTCAATCATGTGGTGGAAGAGGGGTCCTTCCCGCCTGAAACCGACGTGGCCCCTATTGTGGTCATCCCAAAGACGCAACCGCCCTCCCTGGACTGTGTGGATTACTTCCCGATCTCGTTGTTTAATACGGAGGTTAAGATTTTTGCCACCGTGCTAGCTCAGCAACTCTGTCCCCTCCTACAAGACTTGGTCCACCCCGATCAATTTGGGTTCGTGCCTGCCAGGGGTACCCGTCACTGCATTAGTCGCCTCCACCTGTGTATGGCCCACCGTCATCACCTGACCCCGTTTCTGGCGTTGCTTTTCATCGACTTTGAGAAAGCCTTTGATACGGTGGATTGGAGCTACCTTGAGGATGTACTGGAGAGGATGGAATTTGGTCTTCCCTTCCGTCGCCTGATCAGGGTCCTTTATAGTAACCCCAGGGCCCGTGTCCTCATTAATGGCGAGCTTTGCGAGACATTCCCAAACCGGAGGGGCACCCGTGAGGGGTGCCCGCTCTCGCCGCTCTTATTCGCGTTGGCGATAGAGCCCCTGGCAGCGCTCATCCATCAGGACCCTCTCATCCAGGGTTGGGCCTGGGACCTGAGCCAGGTTGATAAGATAGCTCTGCTTTATCTGGCAGATCCGGACCGTTCCGGCCCTAGATGCCTGGAGGTCCTCTCCCCTTCGAGTGGGTCTCTGGACTTCGACTTAACCCGGCAAAATCACCCCTGGTCCCTTTGCACCCCTCTCTGGCGTGTTTTGACTGGCAGACGGCTATCCCCCTCCAGAGTCAATCATTCAAGTACCTGGGCGTGTGGATTACCCCCCTGCTGGAGCTCGAATGGGCCCTGAATGCCGCACCCTTGGTCACTAGGATGAAGGCAGACCTCAAGAAATGGCAGACCCTTCCCCTCAACCCCCTGGGCAGGAGTGCGCTCTTTAAAATGATGATTCTCCCCCCGCTTTCTCTACACTTTGCAAAATATCACCATAGCTGGTTCCGGGAACTGGACGGCGTTCTCGCCCGGTTTCTATGGGGAGGAGGGAGGCCGCGATTGTCCCTGGCACACTGTCTTATTCCCCCCTTTGACGGAGGTATGGGGGTGACCAATCTCCACCTCTACTACCTGGCCACGAAACTTATCGTGATCCACGACTAGTTTGCGGGCGGCTGGTCCGACCCAGCATACCGGGTGGAACTCCAAACAATGGACTTCGCGCAGATTCAGGCATTTTTATATGGCTGCCCGGTGCCGCAAGCTCTACCCCCCAGTCACTAGGACGGTGCTTACGGCCTGGCGTACAGCCCTTTGCCACGTGCAATGGGACCAGAAACTCACCAGACAAACACCGTTGTGGAATGGTGCTTGGTTGAGGGAGGTCTCGTCCCTGCAAGGGTTCCGCTGCCGGGACCTTATTGGGATCTTGCTGCTTGGAGACGTGTGGGTGGGTCACCTCATTCGATCCTTTGCTGACCTACAACAACGTTCTTCATACCCAATTCTATAAGTATCTACAACTCAGACACGCCCTTCACACTCACATTCCATCCCCCACCTCTCTCCTGGAATTCAGTCCCCTGGAGGCGCAGGTGATGGGGAACCTGGGCAGGGGGGGGGTGTCCCGAATATACCGGTCACTAGTGAACAGCGGTTCTGCGTCCCTGGACCAGCTCCGGGCTCGCTGGGAGGGGTGACTAGGCCCTCTGGAGGAGGCGGACTGGCAGGATGCCCTTATGGCACCTAAAACCTTGACTACAACCTCAAAGTTGCGCCTGGTCCAACTTTACTACCTCCACGCGGCATACCTCACTCCGGCACGCCTTTTCCGGGCCCGTATGAGATCTTCCCCTGCATGCGCGCGCTGCAAGTCTGCTCCAGCAGATTTCTATCACATGGTATGGCAATGCCCGGCTCTGGCGCCGTTCTGGAGAGGGGTGGAACTCGAGCTCACGCAGGCCCTAGGGTGGGAGGTTCCCCATGACCCGAGGTGCTTGCTGTTGGGCGTGTTCGACGGCCTGGATGGCTCCAGGGCAGACAAGCGTTTCCTGGAGACAGCAGTGGCGGTGGCGAAAGATATAGCTGCGCTCCGGTCTCAGGCCAAGGCGCCGACTGTACGGAAATGGAAGAGCGGAGTGGATTGGTGTGGATTGCAGGAGGAGTCTCTCTTTGAGGCCCGGGGTTGCCCCGAATTATTCGGTAAAGTGTGGGGTAAATAGTTCAATTTGTTACCAGTGTGAGGGTCCGACTATTTTTGTACATCTGCAATGTTTTGGGATTATCACACCCAGTCCGGCGGGGCCACCTTTATCTTTGTCGACTGTATATGATGATATGATACTTGATTTGCTGCCAATGAATTTGATTGTTATTAAAAAACCAATAAAGTTGATTATACAAAAAAAAAAACTAAAACTTGAGCTTTGCCAACTAGAATGTAGATGGCTTAAAGGCCATTCATTGGATTGCAAGGTTATATACTCATCTAAAGCAAAAGAATATTAATCTAAAATAAAGGAATAAAATAAAATCTACTTATGTGGATTGCAGAACGCCTACAGTTTCCTAAAGTACTTTTCTCCATTAGAAGACCGCTCCAAAAACCTACTGGATTGCAAAATGACATTCTCACCTCCCTTAAACTCTGTAAGACACTATCGAAATTTTCTGTTACAATAACTTCGTTTAGGACGAACATTTGCATCCAAATAACCTCTTAAGCCATCTCTCATTAAATCCATTGTCACGTTTTGTACAGTTGACGCAACACTAGAGCAATTTCTCTCCCTAGAAATGGCACATCTCATTAAAATAATTTTAAATGGTGTCCAACCAACACCCCCCCCCCCCTCCCCCCACCCACTGGGGGTACCGCTAGATCGTATTCCTTCAAAATATGTGCAGAAACATGTAGGGGTCCTCATGTCTGGAAGTTAGTGTTCATAAAAATAAAGATCCACTCAACTCTCCCTCTAACCCCTGCACTTTTAGACCCATTTATCTTTTAGCCCATCTCTTGAAATGATTGGAGTGATGGGTTTTTCTCCAACTTCAGAACTTTGTGAAATCTAACAATGATCTTGATCCTTTTCAAGCTGGTTTTAGGCCCAGAGCGAGCACCATACTGGTAGTGATCTCTGTCCTAGAGGATCTTTGCAGATTAATGTATGCACAGGGGCTGGGAGCCTTAGTGCTCCTGGACCTCCCTTAAGCCTTTGACACCATTGATCATAATATCTTGTATACAAGATTGAAAGATTGTGGTATCAATGGTCTAGCACTAGACTGGTTAAAGGTGTTTTGAATGATTTGTGAGCAGATGGCTATACTTCACTCATTCTATATAAAACAGGCTTCGATCTTTCCACTATCACTCTTTATTAATAAGGAAGAACGCTTGCATATCCGTTTCATCAGTTGAAAGTAAAGATGTGTATGTACCTGGATACTACCTGGTGAACACCTGGGTATTGTTCAAAAGGATTCCCAGCAAACAATCCAATCCCTGGTTCAATTTCTCCCTTAACGATAAAAGACGCAAACTAAGAGTGGCCGAGAGATCATGGAGAAACTCTCCTTCCATAATGAACCACACGGAGTTGAGGATGACAAGAAGTGCGTATCACAAAAACATCTGTTGCGCCAAAGCCAATCACTTTAAATCAGAACTAGACAATGCCAAAAACAGACCGAAAAAACTCTTCAAAGTCATCAAGCAACAAGCAAACCACTCAACCACTAGCACGGTATACTTAAGGAGAAGTTCTTTATTCACTTCGGAGACAAGACAAGAATATTTAACTAGAACTACAATTCCCCATACCAAATACATATTTTCAGGCCCACTCCCTCTCCATGGTTACCGTTAGCGAGTTTCTCTCTTTCGGGCTACATGGAGTATACTCCAAAAAGGAACGCGTTGTGGAATACCTTTTCAATACCAGATGATGCTGAACTATTTCATTGATCCGCTGCCTGCCAAGTGCTTATAAGAGCTTGGATCTGCTGTGCTCCCACTCTGGTCTAAGATAGTCCCCCAATCTCTCATGCAGGGCCTGATTCCTGACTGCCTCAAAATAGGACAAGCCACCCCATCCCAAAGAAGCCTAATGTAGTCTTATCTGATCCTAACAACTTGCGGGCAATTCCTGATAGCATGACTTTAGCCAAGCTACTTGAGAAATGCGTTCAGAAACAACTCTGTAATCACATAGAACAGTTTCAACTCCTGGACCAATTCCAGTCTGGTTTCAGATCCAGATATAGTAGAATGAAAATCATCTATTCCCTATCTATCAGTACACCGGTCTCAGTTGAGTGCCTCAATGATCCGCGCCACGCTTTTCAACTTAAACATGGAACCCCTCACCGAAATTCTGAATTGCATAAACATACACTATTACATGTATGCCAATGACACTCAATTATACCTAAAAATCTCTCTACCTGATGATATGTATCATATTATGTTGCATAAAAACCAAATTTGAGAACCCATATGCATCCTAAAACTATCTCGCACAAGTAAAGAAAGCAGCCTGCTCATTGGAGTTGATCTAAAAGTAAATCACAAACCATATTAATATTTATCTGACCGTTTAAGCAAGGGAGGGGGAGCAGGGTACACAAAAGCAATAATCCTAGACACCGAGCTTCCCAGACACTTACAGTGTGGGGTTCAGCCGCTCCTAAGGCAACAATGTCAGTCCCAGTGGACCTGCCCCCAGAGTGGGAGGATGATGAGCGGATGGACTTCCTCTTCTCAGCTTTCAAGCAGAGTTGGGATGTAAACACCACTGAATAGGACAGCAAGATGGCATTCTGGGTTCTGCTGGTGGTCAGCAGCTTACGCCGCAATGAAGCAGTGTCCCGCACCCTAAAAGAGCTGCAGGAAATATTCAATTGCAAGGGCAGTGCTCCCTTGGGGCTGAGTACAGTGCTGGAGGAGATGATTAGGCGTGGCGAGCTGCAGAAGGAAACTCAGTTTGTGGCTTGAGTGGAAAGTGGCTGGATCTCATGGGGAGTGGGGCTGCTCGTGGTAAAGCCCTTGAAGTGGACATTATCAGCGGTACTAAGTGGGAGCAAGGTCCCTGCAGATGAGCCCTTTGAAGTTCTTTAACTCATAAAGTAGAAGGCTGCTGCGTTATTTCACACCTACGAAGAGTCTCCATTGTCTTCGCACCCTATAATATCCCTCCCTGAACTGCGCTCTCTCTGCTCCGAAGTCTGCAGGGATTAAACTGTCTTCTGCCTGGCGCTAGTCCAGCTACAAAAGGAGAAAAAGGCATTAGTGGTGGACAAGAATGGAGTAAAGATTGTGAAGTTTGCCCGTAGTCTCAAAGAGAAAGTTTCTCCTGTGAGTGATGTGGACATAGGGTTCTATCAACTGGTTCAGAGCGAGATGTTTTCTCTCAAAATGGAGACCCTTTCTGAAGAAGCTGAGAGACTTAAAGGTGAAGCCTACAGTGCCCTCAAAGCTGGGAAGAAATCACTTACTGAAGTCTAAAAAAAGAGCCGACCGGCGGATTTCAGAGCTTCACTCCAAGCTGGACACTGTGCAAGGAATCCTGGACTGGATCTATGCGTCCTACACACCTTGTCTCCTACCATGTTTTCTGCTCATGAAGCTAGCTCCTCTGTCTATTATCTAGGAGATTGGTTGTGGCCCCACCTCCCCCCTCTGCTGTCACCCACCCAGCCGGACTTTGGGCAGATTTTTCCCTCGTCTCTATGTCCTATCTTCCTCCTACCCCTTTACCCTACCCCCTTACCCTTCCTTGCTCCATTTACCTTGTCCCCTATGTTCTTTAAATGCTTTTCTTGATACTTATGTAACTTTTAACTGATGTAAATTGCAATATTATTGTTTCTCATGTAAAGCGCTCTTGATTCCTCCGGGTCTAGCCAGCGCTATATAATAACTCATTAATTAAATATGTTCCCATTCAGTACTCTTTCTCTCTTTGTCTACTTCCCTAGCTCCTCTCCCCTCTTCCCCTGAATCTCTCCCCTTGCTTGCTACTCTGCCTAGCCCCCTGTCCTTTGTGCCCTTTAACTAAGCACTCCTCCCCTTGTTGGGGAAAGATCCAATATTTATACTCTGGAATCTCAGCGAACCAGCTGAGAGAGTCCACTGCTCCAAGGGAGCCACTCACATCTGAGGTATGGTATGGTACCCCTTGTCAAAGCACTCCCTCTCCCCTTTTTGGGGAAGGAACCAGTATGTAGGCCTTGGAGTCTCAGAGACCCCTCTGCGAGAGTCCACTGCATAAAGGGAGCCTCTCGCAACAGAGATAGGGAAGTGATACCACTTCCCCTGGGATCACCGCTTACTGGACTTTGGACATTGCTTTGACTCGTCTACCAGTTTGTGTCCCCGTCGCCCTTCCCCTCCTCTTTCCATGCTGTCTCTCACCCTCCCCTCCTCTTTCCCACCTTCATTATCTGTCTACATCCCCTGCTCCTACCCCCTCTCCCCATGAATCTCTCCCCTTGCCTACTCTTCCCCTTAAGTATTTGTGCTCATTGTTTATCTCGACCTTACTAGTAACTATTTTACCATGCTCTAATAACTGTGTAACCTTTGTAACGATGTAACCTGTAACTATGATCTGATACTCATGTAAAGCGCTCTGATACCTCCGGGTCTAGCCAGCGCTATATAAAACCTTTAAAATAAATTAAAATAAATATTTAGGCATAGATTTTAGAGACAAAACTGATCATGGCTGCCAAAACTATATATTTTGTGCCAATACCAAGAAAGGACTGTGCACGTTCTACAGTACAAGTGTCCACATAACTAATTGGCATTTTAAATTGTCATAATAGAGTGAATGAAAAATCGATGTAACCTTTATATGAAAGCATAGGACGGAGGGGGCGCTAGCGAGCCCGAGGTAAGATGGCCGCACTGTAGTGAGGCTCTGCCGGTCCGGCTAACAATCCGTCATAAATTAGCGGGCCCATCGCACATCGACATGCTATAATGACATCCCTACCTTAAGAATGTGCAGAGGAATCTCCTGCTGTATTTAAGTGCCGAGCAGCGATGGTGGAGTGCCAGAATCAGGACGTTGAACTGCGGCCTGCAGGTACACTGGCGCACAAGATGGCGGACCGACTGAACTGAGCTGCGGCTTGGCGTGGGGACATAATCCGGGCCTATCTCCCGCAACAGAGACTTTGCTGCTACAGCGGCTTTCCAGTAAAGAATTGGCTTGGTAGTTTGGTCTGCCCTGTTCCCATGATGCACTGGGCCAGGGTCAGACTAATTTGCATGTAGCCAGGTTCTGAACTGGGATGGTGCAGTGAGCTAAAAAACGGTGATGGATCAAGCCCTGATCTTTTGACTGGGTAGGAGTGTTCTGCTTAATTCAGATACTCTGTCCATCACCACCCCCTTTTGAATCGTTTTGGCCACCACAAGTGTGGAAGGGTATGCTCAGACATGAGTCCCTTGCTCACTGCACCATCAGGATTCAAGCAAGCCGGGCCGAAGACGGCTGTAATGCCAGAAACCGGTCCCCGGAATTCTGTTTCCTTTCCAGTAAAGAATTGGCTTGGTAGTTTGGTCTGCCCTGTTCCGATGATGCACTGGGCCAGGGTCAGACTAATTTGCATGTAGCCAGGTTCTGAACTGGGATGGTGCAGTGAGCTAAACGGTGATGGATCAAGCCCTGATCTTTTGACTGGGTAGGCGTGTTCTGCTTAATTCAGATACTCTGTCCATCACCACCCCTTTTTGAATCGTCACAGCGGCTCCATAGGCTGGACTTGGCGGATCAACATTTATGGCTGCTGAACTGGATTGCATAGCCGCGGTGCGGTGTGGAAGCCAGTGACGCGCGACCGCTGTGATCTGAGCTGATGGCCTGCAGATGGCCCATTCCGGTGAGCTGAATGTGGGACCCCCAATTGCGAGTGCTGTCGCCGGCCGGGGAACAGCAACAAGAAGCCCTGGTTTGATATGGGAATCCGGTTCTAACACATCTGCCGCTTGCAGTAAGGGGTTGCGACCGCAAACTGTCAGTCCCGATATTATATGAGGCCTGTAAAAAAGTGAGCGAGGCTGGACGCCTGGCCTCGAGTTCGAGATTGGTATCCGGCAGTGTGCGCAGGTGAAACCCGCGCTGTGCACGTCGGCTACGGGGTGGCGAGTTGCCCATGAGACTGATATGACAAGCCACATATCCAGCCACGAGCCTTGATATCCCAAGTGCCTGCGGGGGAGGGATGCAGCGGGCGCGCTGGTTATGCCTTGGGTGGTGGCACACATGTGCCAGGACTTGACACTGGCGACACAATAGTGGCCCTGGAGTGCACCGGACCACATCGGCGAGTGGCATTTTTACCACGTGTACGATCCAGCTTGGAATAGCGCTGTGTTGACACGACTGCCCGGGTGCTGGGCCTACGTCGCGGGGAGGGTGACTGGGACCATTGCACTGCGGGTTGAAGACAAGCGGCCGCAGCGCATTGCTCTTGAAGTATATTCTCTACAACCACTCACACCGGCACGGCTCTGCTGGGGCGCCTTATGGTCTGGGGGCAGATACTCTGAGGGAGACAGCGGT
Source organism: Lissotriton helveticus (assembly GCF_964261635.1). NCBI lineage: Eukaryota > Metazoa > Chordata > Amphibia > Caudata > Salamandridae > Lissotriton > Lissotriton helveticus. Next base: position 580,905,640 of record NC_136063.1, read on the forward strand.
TGTGCACTGCCAAGAACTGATAAGGCGGTAGCTCACATCAGCGTAACTCCGGAAGCATCGTACTGCTGCTGGTGTTGCGACAGCCCCTGACATTGGCAAGGTAAACCAGTGCAGCGAATAGTGGGGCGGCACCCCTTTTGAGGCAAGGCAGTAGAGCACAGAGGTCTGCTCTGGAGTGGGGTGCCTGGGCCTCGCAAGCTACCTACCGACATGGGTAAGACGGACAAACAGCAAACTAAACTGTCCTTTGACGCTAGTCAGTCGTCCCGTCCGACAGGCACGCACACTCCAGGCTAGAGCCTACAAGCCATCAATGGCAAGATCGACGGACTGTCCATACGGATGGACAAAATGCAGTCCACGCTGGATAAGCAAAGTGAAAGACTCGCAATGGCTGAGCAACGAATATCAGCGGTGGAGGATGAATCACATGCCACGACGGGTCAGTGCAGAGAAATGGAGAAGCTTCTGGAGGTCATCAGAGCTAAATCAGAAGACTTGAAGGCACGCTCTCGGAGGTGCAATCTGTGAATAACTAGGGGTTGCCGCTCAATTTTGCTACATGACATGTCTTTTTTTTCTATCCACTGATGGGAGGTCATGACTGTTATCCATAGAAATGTTATATAGGCTAATGTTGCTTACAGGTGAATTAGCTACTCAGGACATGTCACCTTGCATCTCTATATTGAGGGATGTTTTTCACGAGGCGTGTTCTGTCCGCACATTGGTACTCTGAGCAGTAGTTGTGCAAGGCCTCTGCTGTACTGCAGGGCAGATCATACGAAGGGACTGGTTCTGCACATGTCCAGAGTATCTATAGCACTATGCTATATATACACATTGTTGTGGAGAAGCCCACATCAGGGATCAAACTTACTGATGATGTGTAAATGTCAACGGGTCTATTACTGCTGTTGGGTGGAAATGGATTAAATGTCGCTACATACATGTGCACGGTGAGTTTGTGGTCATCATGCCCGACCACGCCTGGATGTCACCCATGTGGGTATTACCCAAGTTGGTTTCTTGTTTATTGCTAAGGTTATTGGGGACATGTCTTTTGCGTGATTGGGATGCTGCCGTGGGTGGGGGAGGGTTGGTTTCTCGGTTTTTAAAGTGTGCCGCAAAAGGTACAGCAGGAACATCTGTTTTGGAAGTGCATGGTGAGTGCGACCGTGCACGAGCAACATTACCGATACGCAACAATTGGGGGTGACCGTGATATTCGTCTGGTGACTTGGAAAATCAAGGGACTGAATAATCCTAAAATAAAAATTAGACTGGTGTTTGCCTATCTGGACAGACACCACGTCCAGCTGGCTCTTTTACAGGAGACGCACCGGACACAAGGTGGGAGAGGGTCGAGTAGGATGCAGGTAGGCAATGGTAAAAGCATCCGCCTCCTATTCTAACTATGCTAGAGGGGTGATGATTTTGGTTAAAAAAGGAACACCATTCAAGCTATTATCGACTGAATCTGACCACCTAGGGCGATTCACCCTGGTGCGGGGGAACCTGGCGGGCACGGTCCTTACGATTATAAACACACATGGCCCTAATATCGATGATCCCGATTTATTCCACAGCTCAAAACTAAATTATTCCAAACACAATCCGATCTAGTGCTATGGGGTGTGACATGAATACATACCTAGATCCGGATGCTGACAGAAGAACAGACACGTCCTGGCAGGGGAAACTGTCAAGTAAAGTAATACATGATATTATGCATACATTTCACATGAGGGATATCGGGAGAGATAGACATCTGACTGCGAGGGAAGGCACATCTATATCGGCAGTACACAAATCATGGTCCAGACTAGATTTTTGGATCATCTCTGAGTCATTGACCTCTGGGGTGACTGGTGGCAAGCATATGCCCTGAACACTCTCTGATCACGCTCTGGTAATGTTCGATATCAACATTCCCCCATACATCATCAACCATTCCAGTGGTGCGTACAACCATCTTACTTACTGGATCCGATCTTTCGGGAATGGGTCCATCAAGCAATAGAACTGTTCTTCGAGGAGAATGTCGGTATTGTTGAAATCGCAGGTACGCATTGGGAAGCCTTCAAGGCCACAATCCGAGGGACCTGATTAGGCCTCCAGTCCTGGGTTCTAAAGGCCCTTCGCTCACCTATGAAACTCCTCGAGGGTGAGAAAGGGCGCTGTGACAGAGAATACGACCGTATGTTGCACACGCATGCGCTGGCAGAGATTAGGCCGCTAATAACTGAATATAATGAGACAGCTGAGCAAGAAATACAGCATATGTCTCGGCAGAGGGCTCGTTCATATAGTGAAGGTGGGCGCACGGGCCTTACACTAGCAGCAAAACTCAAGTGGAGGCAGTCTCTGGCATATGTCACCGAAGTAGTGGGGGCAGATGGGACAATACATCATCAATTCCCAGATATCTTGGACTGCTTCAGAGACTACTATACCTCGCTTTATGGATCAGAGGATGATGCAGACAGTGAGGAAATGTATGAGTTTTTTTTAAGAGATGGCTTTGTTCTGGCTCTGATGCTCATCTGGAGTATCTAATACAACCAATCACAGTAGAGGATGTAAAGGATGCTATTCAGTCGCTACCCTCTAGTAAGTCTGAGGGCCTCGATGGACTGCCCGGGTAATTTTATAAAGAATATGCTGATCTAATCGCTCCCCCCCCCCCCCCCCCCCCTTCTGGTAAATATGTATAGCGAAGCGCATGAGACCGGCGTGCTCCCACCCACACTCCAAGAAGCGTTAATTGTCACGCTGCTGAAGCCCGGGAAACGGGCAGACAGCTGCGAGTTGTACCGTTCCCTATTGTTGCTGAATATTGACACTAGATTAATCGCCAAAATTGTTGCCACTAAACTACGCCCTCTATTGTCGGTCACTTATTTATTTATTTATTTTTAGACTTCTAAAGCGCGTAGCTACCCTGGGGCGTCCCAGCGCTGACATAAAACCTATTATTCCAGGAGGGGAGGGGGGAGATAAGCATTATGGAAAGAGCCAGGTTTTTAGTTGCCTGCGGATGGGGAGTAGATTGTGTTCTCTTCGAATGGAAAGCGGAAGAGAATTCCACAATTTAGGAGCGTTGTAGGAAAACAATCTTCCCCCCGAACGGGCTCTGTTTATTCTTGGAATGCAGGCAAGGGAGAGGGAATCAGACCTGAGTTGTCTGTTAGGGTGGTAGGGATTGATGAGGGATTTCAGGATTGGCGGGCCTTTGCCTTGCAATAACTTATGTGTGATGCATAAGGACTTGAAAGTGACCCTTTCTTTGATCGGGAGCCAGTGGAGACTTTTAAGAGCCGGTTTGGCCGAACATCTGGACTTGGTTCCTGTAAGGAGTCTGGCGGCTGCATTTTGGGCGTATTGCAGTTTTTTTATGACTGAGGCAGGAGCTCCTAGATACAGGGCATTTCCGTAATCCAGTCTGGAGATCACCAGACCCATGATTTTACCGGATCAGTCAGGTTTTGTGCCCTCTTGTTCCACGTCTCAGAATTTGTGCACGCTTTTCGTGGTCTTGCACCATCTAGAGCCGGAGTGCAGAGCGGCGGTGGTGTTTCTGGACGCCGCTAAGGCATTTGATTCAGTCAGGTGGGGCTATATGTTTGTCACATTACATAGAATGGGTCTGCCACTTCCATTTCTCAGATTGATAGAAGTCCTCTACACGGCACCGACAGCGAGGGTGCGTATTAATAACTGTCACTTGCAACCCTTTAAAATTCATAAGGGACCAGACAGGGCTGCCGGCTGTCACCCATCCTTTTTGCCATCCTGATGGAACCGCTGGCTTCTGTCGTGAGACAGTGGTATGCGAAGGCAGCTTTGCAGTTTAGTCAGCGCCACTTGATCTTCTCCATGTATGCCGATGACATGGTGTTATATATCTGTGACCCAAAGAAGAACTTGCATGCTCTCATTCGGGCGTACCTGAGATATGAACATCTCTCTGAGCTCCGAATCAATGGGGGAAAGTCCTCTATTTTCCCTCTCACTGCGCAGTTCCCGATGGTGTATCCTCTAGAATAGACGACGGAGCCCTTGTGGTACCTTGGAGGACCAAGTGACTAGATGGTTGGGATTGCCCCTCTATCTAGCGGACAGAATAGCAGTCACAAAAATGGTCATTCTCCCCCGGTTTTTGTACCTGTTCGCCAATGTCCCTATCAAATTAACGAAGGTCTTCTTCACTCGACTCTGCTCGATAATATTGCTCTTGATATGGGCAAATAAGGCCCCCAGATGTAGCTGGGGAACGCTGACCAAGCCGTATTCACAGGGAGGATTCGTGGCCCCTGATTTATATTTTTATTACTTATGTGCGCAAGTCCAATTTGCACACAATTGGTTCTTCCATCCTCCGTTGGATATGGTTCCTGATCCCTTGGTGGCCCTTATTTCGAAGACAAAGCTCACCCACCCGTTCAGAGACATGTGTCCTGTGGATTGTACAGTGCGAGCATGGCGGGTGATGATCAGGTGCGCGCAGGCGTACAGCTTGTGTATGCTCTGGCTCTTTCAATAGTGCACCATCCTGATCTCTCAGTTACTCAAGAAAAACAAACGCTGGACACGCTCACAAAAAATGGGCCTGGTTACAATGGGGGACGTCGATCCAAAGGGCAACTTTATCCTGATGGCCGAATTGAAGGATAATCACGGATCTACCCCAATGTCAATCTTTGCATATTATAGGCTGTGGGAAGCCCTAAAAGTTTTTAACGACAAACACCCTGCTGCACCAGACACATTAGCCTCTCTTCAGACATTACTATCAGGGTCATCACGAGGGAGATTGGTTACACGGCTGTATAATATACCCTGCAAGCTGATACGGCGCCCGCTTCCAACCTGGCACGTGTGCGCTGGGAGCAGACTCTGAGTGAGACGCTGGATGAGAAAGATTGGGACTTCTGCTGTGACATGACCAGGCGCCTTAAAGCCAACTGTAATCTGCGCATCATACACTTTAAATACCTCCAACAAATATACTACATGCCACTTCAGCTTCACAGGTACGGGTTGCGGGAGGTAGGTAGTTGTAAACGGTGTGGGACACGTGAGGTGGATTTCCACCATCTGGCTTGGGATTGTGTTAAGGTGCATGACTTTTGGCTGTTGGTTATGCAAGCTTTAACAAACATTGTGATGGAAACTGTGAACTGCTCGCTCAGGATCTGCTTGCTAGGGCTGGTGAAGGGCCTAAAACCAAAAAACAGAAAACAGACGGCTGGTCTTGATAGCGCTCTTACTGGCAAAACAGAAAGTGGCTCAAATATGAGACGGGATTAAGGACCTTGCGTTCTGCAGAGATCAGCTCCCGTGTTACACGGAGGAGCTTCCTGTCCCCTCCCGGCCCAAAGATATCTGGTGACCCCTGACCGCCTATTTGCTGTCTAGCCCTCAAGATGCAACAGGAGTTCTGGATCCATATGAGTGATGTTGATATGAACTGTATGATAAGGTGGTCCACTATGTAAACTGACTGTACGATGCACTAACTAATGAACTGTGTACATGCTGTCACACTGGGGGGGGGGGTGTTCTGTATCTTTTGCACTATTGTCCTATAGCTTTGTGAAATTGAAAAATAAACAAAAAAATAAAAAATTAACTTTTATATGAAAGCAGAGAATGGGTATATCCTCAAACCATAAACCTCAATAAGGCAGGGCTTACCAAGTTTAAGTCTTCATAGTGTTCCGAGTAACCTTGTTATTCCTCATAAACGTACAAGTTACCACTGCTCAGTATTTTGTCATTTGCTCTGTTTATGCGTGAAGTACTAATGAACAAGTCTATTAATCATAATAGCAATATATTGTCTAAAAAGTGCTGCTCAAAGAAGTTATGTTAAAATCTCATAGTAGAATTCGAGCATGGGTGTATCGAGTCCATGTTATTTAAAGTTGAATCGTAAAAGAGTAAAAATTGGAGTACCAAGACTCTGTCTTCCTTATAGTAATCTTCCGCAGTCACCTAAGAAATAATGCAGTTCATTGTCGATATTTATTCCTTGTTCTGCTGCTTTTAATTTCATGATCTATGTCACTTCCTGACATCTGTTTGAGGCCAAAATTCCTACCTTTGGGGTCAACTGTTGCTGTCTCTAATCCATGAAATTGAGAATGTCGATGTGTATTCTGTGCATTACATTCCAAATTATGCATTGCAATCGGATGTTTAGGATCTCCCTGCTTCCCTGCTCGGAAGCATTCCCAAATTCTGTCTCGCAGGTGTTTAATTGTACTGCCAACGTATGTTTTATGGCATTTACAAATCAAAACATATACCACAAAATGTGTTTGACAGTTAATGGTGCCCTTAATCTAATAAACTGGATTGTTATTATAAAAAATTAAGTTTTTTACCTTATTAACTGCTAGTCTGAAAATGGAACAAGCCCACACTAAAAAAGCCCTTTGTTCTTAAGGACCAGCAAGGTACGATCATCCTTATTCCTGGATAGCTGGGACTAATGATATTTCTTATTGTTGGTCCTTTTCGATCAATAAATCTGGGGCAAGGGGTAACATATTTACTAATCACAGTATCTTCTATCAAAAAGTAGCAATGTCTGGTAAGAATTCTAAGTTTACTGGCTTCAGGACCATAAGATGTAATTAATCTAATTACTTCTTTGTTCCTGTGAGATTTTTTTGTTTTTGTCTTTTAATGTGACCCATCTATCCAGGTTTTTAGCTTTCAGAGTAGCAGGCCCATTTATTCGTTTCTCATACCCCCTCCTCAGAAATATCTCTTCAGTGTCATTGATATTATTTTTAAAAATCACAATCTTTGCTACAATTCCTCCTCACCCGAATCTTTTCCCCAAATGAAATAGACATAAGTTGACTCTTAGGGTGTGAGCTAGATGCATGTAATAAAGAGTTGCGTTATGTTTTCTTGTGGTACATCCAACTCTGTAGTGTCCTATCACTGACCTACATGTCCACATCTAGAAAGGTAATACTGCCATAGTGATTATCTAAAGTGAAGCTCATAATATATTAATTGGAACTCAAAAATGCACCAATTTCAATCCAAATAATCAAAACGGCATCTGAATATCTTCTCCAGTATTGTATGTATTGTATCTGTTTGCGCCACCAGGACACCAGATATACCGCTCCTTGAACCAACCCATAAATAGATTTGCGTACGAAGGGGAAAGCCTGGAGCCACCGTCCATAATACAATAACACATTCTCAGTCAATCCAATCATACTAAGAATCTTAGTTGTATGTGCCATGATTTCAATGGGTCTTTTTGTTAAAAATTTCAATTGCCATTTGTCCAAAGTCATGTTTTATATTTGTGTATAATGAACTAATATGCAAAGTGGTCAGTTAAATCCCTTCCTCGCAAATGATCTCACACAAAAGATTAAGGATGTGTTTAGTGTCCTGAATGAAGGCTGGGAGATTGAATACTTAAGGGTTTTGTCAACAGCTCTGGTGTGACGTGTGAGTAAATAACTGGCACTGCATTATATCTGGAAATTAGGCTATGATTGACATCAAAACATGAACTTATTATTTCATAAGTGAAAAATAAATTCAATTCCTCCCGGAATACACTTGTATTTCTTAGTTCATGGCGCTTTGGGTGATGGTTTATGATTTTTGGTTCTAGTTTGATATTCTAAATGTGTTGTTACCTCTTCTATCTCTGAGGAAGTCAATTGGAAAAGATTTGCCCAGCGACAAAAATTGTGTTGCCTAGTGTTTTGAAGGAACTTGTACATGAAGGATCAGTGTTAGGTCGTTTGCAAATCAAACATAATATTTGGTAGAACTGCAAGTTGAAGATGACTGACCTTTAGGAACACAATCCCAAAAATACTTCTCTTCTAAGTATGGAGCTATTTTGAGTCGAGAATGGTTTACATTTTCTGTGAATAGGGCTCACAGTGTTTACAGAAAGTAACTGCTGAATGGCCGCTTTGCAGCCCTCGTGAGGTGAGTTTGGAGGTTCTTGTTGCCTGCCCCTTTGCCCAGCCAAGGTATTTTCTTTTAAGTTTTTCTTATAAGCCGTGCTTCGGGTAACCAGGCTGCCGGCAGTTGTTTGCGTCACTCTGACTGAGGTCTACTCCACGCCAGGCTCTGTGATCTGTGTCTGTGAAAGGATACTGTGTGTGCTCTGTTCTCCATCCACCAGATCCTTAAAGTAACAGGCCGTATTTAAATCTACCCATACGTATGCCGAATTCCAATTATAGGTCTTGAAACAAACCTATCTGTACGTGCAGAACTGAATTTATATAAAAGCAAATACATTGAAACAACTTGATAAGTATTTTTTTTTTATGCTTCCATATTCTAACAGCACAAGTCGTTTGGAAATTACCTTTAAAATGCCCAACTACTGTTATTAATAAAAATTAAAAAATCTATTAAGACGCACGCCTCGTTACAGGCCAAGTCGGTACTAAACGGTGAAGGCTAATGCAGACCAGGCCGCAACCATGAACGTTTCATTTGTGGACGGCGTTGTGCCACTTTCTAAAGGGAGCTGCGCCCCCTTCTTCCTTGTAACGAGGCCCCTACTGTGAAGCGGAAGGTACTCCTCGACTCCAGTTTTTCAGGGGTGCCCCCTCCCACTAAAAAGGGAGGAGGTAAACTTGAACTAGACAGGACACTAAATCTGATGAGGCTTTAATCGGGAGACCCTTGGTGCCTTCAGCCCAGAATAGTCGAAGATTCTAGAATAAGACACAACTAAGCCGATGAGCAACAATCTGCTATGCGTTGTTCCCTAATCAATGATCAACTACAAGTGGACCATTAATCGAATGGTTGGTTTTAGTAAGTCAAGTTTTACAAATTCATGTTTTTAAACGGCGAACTTTGGTTTCTAGTAAATTTTTGTTTGCCTGCACCGCAGGAGATTAAATATTTGTAAGTACTCTACATTTTCGAAGAAAAAAATCAATTCAGTTACCTGGACTTTTGACAATACTCGAGCAAAAAGTGGCGTAAATTGCTATAACGTGCAGCAACGACTTTGAAATATGCTCTGCAAAACAGTAGACTCAGAGAGAAATTGGTATGTCCTCTAGATTACTTCCATTATTTTGATGCATGCTATTCACCTTGTCACCTTGTTCAAAAGAGAACCATTCATATGTATGCATCACAGCAGATATTCTTACCTTGTGTGGTAACTTGTCAATCTGAACACCGTGAGTATTTTGCCCAGTGGTATTGTTCAAACTCAATAAAATATGTTTAAAAAAAAAAAAGACCATTCAGCGGACATGTTAAGGACAGGTGCCTCTGGAAACACTTGAAGGCCTGTAAAAGGGGTGCATGGCACGTACGGGTCTTCAAGATGGATGCAAGTCATGGTGCCAAACTCTAAGATAGGTGCGTGGAAATGCGGAAGGCTGTAAGAAAGGCGTTTGGTAGTGTGATGGGCTAAAAGAGGGGTGCATGGGAGTGTGGTGGGCTGTAAGATGGATGCATGACAGCGTGTATGACTGTAAGACGGCCGCAAGAGAGGTCTGTGGCAATGCACTGGTCTGGAAGATGGATGCGAGGTAGTGTGCAGGACTGTAAGGGGGGTGCGTGGTAGTATGAAGGCCTGTAAAAGGGGCGCACGGCACCTACGGGTCTTCAAGATGGATGCAAGTCAAGTGTGCCAAACTCTAAGATAGGTGTGTGGTAGTGTGAAGGGCTGAGAGAGGGGTGCATGGCAAGGTGAAGGCTGTAAGATAGCTGCGTGACCGTGTGGAGGGCCGTAAGAAGGATACATGGCAGTGTGGAGGGCTGTAAGACATGTGTGTGGTAGTGTGAAGGGCTGAGAGAGGGGTACATGGCAAGGTGAAGGCTGTAAGATAGCTGCATGACCGTGTGGAGGGCTGTAAGAGGGATACATGGCAGTGTGGAGGGCTGTAAGACAGGTGTGTGGTAATGTGAAGGGCTGAGAGAGGGGTGCATGACCGTGTGGAGGGCTGTAAGATAGGCGTGTGGTAGTGTGAAGGGCTGAGAGAGCGGTGCATGGCAATGTGAAGGGCTGTAAGATTGGTGCATGACTGTGTGGAGGGCTCTAAGACAGGCTTGTGGTAGTGTGAAGGGCTTAGAGAGGGGTACATGGCAATGCGAAGGCCTGTAAGATGGGTGCATGACAGTGTGGAGGGCTCTAAGAGGGGTACATGGCAGTGTGGGGCTGTAAGAGGGGTACATTGCAGTGTGGGGCTGTAAGACAGGCATGTGGTAGTGTGAAGGGCTGAAAGAGAGGTGCATGGCAGTGTGGTATGCTGTAAGATGGGTGCTTGGCTGTGTGCAAGAATCTTAGATTGGTGCACTGTTGTGTGAATGGCTGTGAGAGAGATGCCTTAAAATCTAAGAGTTATAAAGTGCATTATTGCGAACAGTTCTGCTAATGGGGTGCACACTTGGCTGTACAAGAGGAGCACGTGGCTGTAAGAAGGGTGCACACGATGCATTGCTGTAAGAAGGGCTATATAGAGGATGCATAAAAGAAAACCCGTCTGCAGCAGAGTTCCTTAGTTGTACGAAGGGTTGTGTGAGGGTGCATACATGGCTGTGAGGATTGTTGGAGGACTGGCTGGATGTGGGAAGGGTAAGATGAGTTCATGATTGTGGAAATAGTTGTGAGACATGCATACATGGCACAGTGTTTGATTGAGGAGAGTTATGCATGGGTGGATTACAGTTGAGGGGTAGAAGAGGGCTGCCTGCATGACTCTTAGAACACTTGTAAGGTCGATACAAGGGGGAATGGATATTGGCAGAATGGTGAGATATGCATCATCTCTCCTGGTCAACCCCTCCCTAATCAGTGGTAATAAATATCCATGAAGGTGCCTTGGTGGAGAAGGGAAATATCTCCAGTTCACCATCGTGGGTGGAAAGTGGGGCTGCCTTTTTTATTGTATTGTTTTGCCCATGAAACTCTGGACTGGTTGTGTCTCATGAATGTGTTGTACAGGTTTGTGCTGGGGTGTTTGTGGAATGTTAAAGGGCTGAAGTGCTGGTATCAGAACAGTGTTTTGTGCTGGCGTGATGTCTGTTGTGTCCTACCTGTGGCTGCTGTACTGGTTGTGATCTAAGAATGTGTTTGAGGAATGTGCTGGTTATCTTTGGGCATTGTGACGTGCTTTTGTGGTCAGCAGGGTATATCCTGGGCAGTGCAGTGCGTTCTACAAGCAGGGTCCAGATTGATTGATTGTTACTGATCAGTGTGTTAGATATACACCTGAGAGTGGGAGTGGTGTTCACTGAGAAATGTCCTGAGTACAAGGGCTGCAGTTGAGTTGCACACTTTGTCCTACAGACTATGGCAGTCCTCTAATAATAACTCACACTGGAGAGTTGTATTTTTTTCGATTTCTCAATGTTTTTGTGCAGCTAGTAGATGCAGTGACTTTATTCTCCTGAGACAGAATCTCTTCCCTAGATTCCCATCGTGCTGGCACATGCCGGCAGGTCTGTGATCTTCAGCCAAAATCGCCAGTGGCTACATCTCCGCGCCGTATTCTGAAGTTCATAACTACTCTATCACATTTTATTTTTCCTAAAAAACAAAACCGTTCATATACAATCGTGATATCATTTTATCTTCAAAAAACGACCATAATAAAGAAAACCTTTATCTGTAATAAGCCAGGCCTGCTTACTTTGCCTCTGCTTGAGTGATTACATGACTGCCTAGCTGTGAGCGGGTGTGAATGGTTATTGGGCGAGACAGTGTGTTCTTGAGTGAGTTGAAATGAATGAGTGCGGCAGGCAGCGCAGAGCCTGCAATATTATCATGTCCTTACAATACTAGTGGCAACTTGCTTGTTGATTAGTTAAACTTAAAAGTTGATAGTTCAACTTTGCCAATCGAAATGGATTACGCTGTTGTAATCGTATGCTCTGTTATTTGAGAAATCAAATGCATAAACATTCGTTGGCAACTCCAAAATGTCTGGCTTATAACTGAAAAGTGCTTGTACTGCTATTTGTTTATGATATTTTTCTTTATTCTCTTTGAACATTCATAGTATTGGGACTTCAAACGTTTCCGTCCCCCCCCCCCCTCTTTGATATTTTCGAACTTTATGCAACTCTAAGCAGTCCTACATCTGTCCAAGTACAAGAAGACCTCACGTTAACGAGTTTTATTTTCTTAGTACTGCCTAGAATTTAAATGCATTTTCTAAAAGTTCCACGAGAGGGCAGCAGTCTCTTGCGAATAACGGATGCCCGTTTTTATTTGTTTTCCTTCTGCAGGTCGGCCGTCTTGAAAATGCCATTGGTTGGTATCATAGTCACCCTGGTTACGGCTGCTGGCTCTCGGGGATTGATGTCAGCACACAGATGCTAAATCAGCAGTTCCAGGAGCCTTTCGTCGCAGTCGTGGTAAGTGTCTGCAGCATTTTTGTTTGGCTTGTCATAGCTTTTCTGTACTATGACCTGAAATGAAGATATGAGCTTCTAGGGTTGCTTCAGGCGCCCCTCCCTCGTGCATGTTGCCGGATTTACAATTGCAGAATGCCCTTTTCATCAATGCCCCCTTATACTGATAGCCCCCCTCTCTGCTGCCTCAAGACTAGTGCAGTGTTCACCCCCGTGCTGCCTCCTTCACATCTGTCAACAGCTAGCTCTTTCCTATGTACTGTATTCAATATCCTGGATTCGCCGTAGTTTATAGCGCACTCTTTTACTTTACCTGTAATTTGCCCCTTTCCACTCTAGCGTTAATACCACGGAACCCATTAAGCAAGGCACAAGTCCTAAAAAAAGAAGTGTGTGGGTGGGGGGACTAACCTAGCTGGGCAGAATATAAGTGACATCACGGCGCGCGACATCACACGTGGCATCAAAAGCCACGACCTTACAGGAAGTGACATCATAAGAAGTGACATCCGATCTAAAGCCTCCACATATATGTTTGGCATGTATATCATGAGCTTTGAGCGCATCGCGAGGATAATAACACAGTGAACTATGGAAGATCATATGTGACTTCTACACCTTGCAATCCCCCAATTCTATGTAACCCATCCTGTACATTCATTTACAAACGTATATAATGTATTGTACATGTAATATACACGTGTTGATGTAAAGCGCTCTGACACCTGCATTGGGATGAGTAGGGCTATACCAGAAAAAATAGTGGTACTTAAATGATTTAAACGCCTCCTCAGTTGTAGTAAGCTCGACATAAATGCAATTTGCTGTGTGTAAATACTGGGAAAGACCAACACATCCGACATTCTTACAGTGTATGCATATCTCCTAAACAGTGACTGAACAAAGTGAAAAGCTACCTTTCTTAAGTATGTGTGAAGTTCTTACCTTTGTTTTCCCTCCCCTTCATTTGTATCTAGGTGTGAGGCTCCGGACTACTCCCACACAAGAGACTGACAAAAGGAGGCATGATGTCCCCTCAAATTCGGCCTTAGTTATGGGCCCAGCGGGAGTCTAAAATAAGAAAGCCCCATCCCCGCCTGCACGTTGTTGCTTGTTGCAGATGGAAAGCAGACAACGTGCAGGCGCTGCGGAAAGTTTCCTTGTGTTTGGGAATTACACCAGGACGAGTTCTGCACATATTCAGTGGGGCCCAACTTATTGGCAGGGTGGACGGCGTTCACCCTGTGAAAATAGTGGGGGTCCACCCGTGTGTACCCCTGACTCGTGCCTTGCCATTAGGGATACAGACCATTAGTTTGAAGAGCGCACAAATATAGGTAACTACAATGAACACAAACACCACACATCACGTTTATAACGCATGCCCGAAACTGCATTTACAACATATTCGCCACAATAACGATTATCTTTACACTCATTTCATCGCATTAAATCACATATACATATGTAAATTATTCATGCTATCCCTGAACACTACGCATCTCTAAACCCTAAAATATGCTTCCTAACCCTCAAAACTACCATAAAAACTACTTTTCTACCTGTCAGCAATACCCATCATTGTACCCTAAAAACCCTTTACGAGTACCATATAATGCAAGTCCCTGAGCCTAAAATAAAACTCATAACCCCTATATAATATCTATCTCTGAGCTCTAAAACTAACTTTACATCACTCATTTTTAAGCTCCTAAAACACCTCATGACCCCTGTGCCCCACTAATCCCCGGGTGCAAAAAATTCAGCAAACCCCTTAAGCCGTACCCATCCCCAAGTACCACATACACTACGTATCACACTTGTACTCTAGGTACCCCTAAAGCTTCTGTCCTTAAATATGCTGTAATTTTTATTTGTTTTAACTTGCCTCATCAAAACTCATCTTGTAGTGGTAAATGCATTGTTAAAACGTTGTTGTGATTGTAGTGGATGCATTGAAATAGTGTTACCACTTCTAGTCTTGCCTAGTGCTAGTCAGACACCCGTGGCTCCTATTTCCTCTTTTTTTTATGCCAAATAAGTCTTCTTAACTGTTAATGCTCCGAATACAGTAATGAGTAGCAGAAGAAATGGATGGTTGCCTTCCAAGAAGCTGGCCAGTACCTTGTTGAAGTGGAGTGTGGCACAGGCTTCCTTCAGTGCAGCCTTCCGCCAGGCTGGAAGTGGTCACCTTGGCATGTTTTGTGCTCTTCTTTGTACTTGTCACAAGAGTTGTACAGTTCTCTGATCTATCGTGACAAAGCAAGCTCTGACCCAGTGTCTGCTTGGAGCTGCTTAACACTCCAACTCCTTTCACACAATAACTTTTCGACCTTTTTAGTCGAGTTGAATTTATAAGACCAATTTGTATTTTATTTACTTTTTTGGCAATATGTAACAAGTGACTTAGAACGTGGCTTCTGACATTCTCATCAAATATATATATAAACAACAAGAGAGAGAAGGAAATTGTCGGGTCCACTCTTGGTCCCCCTAGGGAATAGCAACTAAACAACAAAAGAGTGAAGCCAAATACATGAAGGGCTGACGAGGAATCACTCTTGTTTGTTAAAAGAACCTTCACTCACCAACCTACTTGGTGACATGCTTCATCATTGGGTTCCCATCAGAGAGGCCGAGTGCCTGCCCGGTGTGCTGCGACGCCTGACTACAGCGAAGCGGGTTTTGTTTATTTTTGTGAGAGTGCAAAGGTTAAAATTGCCTTTACCAGTCCAAAGGGTTTTTAATGGCAGAGTACTACGGCAAGATTAAAAACTGTGGTGAAGTGGATGTTGAGAGTGAGTAAATTTGTCGTTCACATCCTGAAACATAGTGAAGTGTGATCTACATGTTTCAGCCTTTTAGTGCATATAGCGAGGCTTTCTTCAGGACCGTTTCCACGGCGGTATGCACACCCAAAGGTGCACTCTAACCTGTGGCCTCAAGAGAACTGTATTACTTACGGTTCTGGTGGCACCTTCAGGACTTCTGAAGGAGTTACGACTCTGTAAGAAAAAAGAACACATGGGCAGACAAACATGTCACATTACAGTTTACAAATAGACCGTCTTATAACGAGTCATGGTGTGTGCCCTTCTAGGTGAAACCTTAAGTCCTACATTTTCCCTAAAGTGTGTAACTGATTAGATACTAGTCCAATCGCATCAAATCGTGGTCTGGCATACTTGTATCTCCATTATTTGGGCTCACAGTGGTGGGACTTTTTAGCCCCTCCTTATACTTTACATAGTCTGGGAAGTATTGAATTCAAATGCGATTGATTTGGGCAAATCTCGCACTACGCGATATTTGGAAAAAAAGAAAAACTATGCCACTTTTATGGTCAGCGTTGCACTCCTGTCAGGATGGCAGACGTACGCTTGTACGTCTGATGTCATCCAACCCGCGTGCAGGGCCTCCAACTTCCGATACAGCTGCATATGCTCCTTTAAAACCACCCGTGGCAGGCCTCCGGTATCTTCGGGATCCTGTTGACTGGTATAACCAGGTGCCACAATGGTGTCTGGCTCTGGAGGAGTGAGTTTGCAACGGCAGCACCAACTATTTAAGGTAATGGACCAGACCGTTTACTATATTACGATGGGGCGCCTTTTCCCTTCCCACAGCGTGTGACTATGAGCCACCGCCCCCAACCAGGATCCATGGTGTTAGGGTATCCTACACCTTATGTAAGCTTTGGCTATCTCCATTTTTGTATATATAATCACCTGTCATACCTGATGCCACCAACTACACGAACATGTGTAGTTAGCACTACGATATCTGCTTATTCAAAACCTTCTGGTGATTTTAACCAGAGCACGATTTGATGCGATCGGACTAGTGTCTAATCAGTCACACACTTTAGCACTATAACCTTAGGTTAAATGTAGGACTTAAAGTTTATTTTATTTTATTCTGAACTGGGGTGGCTGAGTGAACTAAAGAATGGTGATGGATTAAACCCAGATCAGTTGACTGGGGTGAGTGTTTGATTTGTTCAAACGCTCCGTCCATCATCCCTTTTTGTATCGCTTTGTCCGCCCTAAGTGTGGCAGGGTATGCTCAGACGTGAGTCCCTTGTTCACTTGGCCACTGGATTCAAGATAGCCTGGCTGATGAGGATTATGAATCCGAAACCGGTCCCAGGATGCTTGTTTCCGGTCCAGGGAAGACATGGCTTGGCAGTTCGGGACTGTTCCCATGAGGCACAGGGTCAGACTGATTTGCATATAGCCATGTCTAAACTGGGGTGGCTGAGTGAACTAAAGAATGGTGATGGATTAAACCCAGATCAGTTGACTGGGGGTGAGTGTTTGATTTGTTCAAACGCTCCGTCCATCATCCCCTTTTGTAGGACTTAAGGTTTCACCTCAAAGGGCACACACCACGTCTCGTTATAAGACTGTCTATTTGTAAACTGTAATGTGACATGTTTGTCTGCCCATGTGTTCTTTTGTCTTACAGAGTCCTGACTGCACCACCAGAACCATAAGTAGTACGGTTCTCTTGAGGCCACAGGTTAGGGTGCACCTCAGCGTGTGCATACCGCCGTAGCCCCTGGTCATGAAGAAAGCCGCAGCGATGGGCACTAAGAGGCTGGAACTTGTAGACCACACCTCACTATCTTTCAGGATGTGACCGACCAATTTACTCGGTCTCAACATCCACTTCACTACACTTGCCTTACTACTCCACCATTAAAAACCCTTTGGACTGGTAATGCAATTTTAACGTTTGCACTATCATTTGCACTCTCACAAAAACCTGCTCCGCTGTAGTCGGGCGTAGCAGCACACCGGAGCAGCACTGCCTCTCTGGTGGGAACCCAATGATGAAGCATGTCACCAACTAGGTTGGTGAGTGAGGGTTTTTTTAACAAACAAGAGTGATTCCTCTTGCCAGCCCTTCATGTATTTGGCTTCACTCTTTTGTTGTTCTCATCAAATATGCATGCTTTAATCTTGAATGAAAATACATTGAGGTGTTACAGTATTTTTGCATTAAAATGAATGTGGTATTTTTTATGAGAGATGGTGTACCTTATTTCCCACTCCAATGTGTATTTCGAAGTTTGGTCCAACATGATGGTGTGGCGTTTGACTTGAGAGGCCAGTTTAGAGAGGGATTCACTTAAAGCGTCAAGTTTCTGAGTGGAATATATCACAGCATTGAACTGTAAAGCTTGGCAAGTGCAAAATCCAGTCCCAGGTCTTCCTTTATTTTAGCACTAAGCGAACTGGAAATCAAAATGCTTTTATTGTTTGTGTGCTAAAAATACTGAATAGATCAAGCATTCTGACTGCCACAGATTCCATCATATTACCCCACCTGTTATACCCTTTTCTCACCACCCAACTCTGCTTTCTAATTTTACTTTTCTTTTCTTATTGAGTAGCTTTTCACTCTTTTATTTCCCGCTTCTCATCTACTTTGGGTTTTCTTATTTTTTCGCAAAATTCATTCCTCTGGCTCCCATTTTTGTCATGGTTTCCCGGCACAAACTGTCTTTCATACGTTTGCTGCCAAAATAGAGTAACTGTTATTGACCAAAGTGAAACAATTTGTAGAGGTTTGCTTTTATTAAAAAAAAAAAAAAACTGTGAATTGTGTAGGAACCAGGGCTCTCTATGTAGGCATTTGGCTTCTCTTTAACTGCTTAAGTTCCCAGAACAAAGCATCAAGAGTTACAGCAAACACAACTGTAGATCAAGAGGTACATCTGCACGACTAATATCGCTGTAGCTAAAGGCAAAAGCATGCTCTTTCTTGGGGCTACTACGTTTGTTATGCCTTCTGCTAGTCCCTGGACAACTTACTGCATAGTACAGTAGCCTTTCATGCTTCATCGATGGTTTAATCACAATCTTTTTTTTCTATTAAACGTTTACATCCATTGCCCTTCCATGTCCTAGATTAAATTCCACCAATGGTCATCTGTTCATCTCTTTGTATTCTGAAATTATGCATATTTGCGCTGTTACATATAACTATTCATGTGCTTCCAAGTTTTTCTTTAAAAGCAGCCTCTGTTTTTGACAGTGCCATGATTGTCTTAATAGTCCAAACGTAAAACAGTGTAGGTGGCTTAACCTTTCAAATCATGCAGTTCTCTTTACAAAGCACAAACGTTCTTCTGTGTGTCATTGATCAAATAGAGTTAGAAGAATAATGGAGGGGGGACCCAATAATGGAGGGGGGACCCGCCTCCCAATGAGTAATATAGATATAACAGCCCCAGTCAGGTTAGTTATTTATTTGTGTAGCGAGATGGATTTTGCTACCACTGCTGGTACGTTCACTACATTAACATCTGGATCCTGGTATTTCAACTGTGTGTGTAATCTTCTGTATCCATCTTTATAGGCCAATGCTGATTAGCGAGAAATGAGGGAAACGTTTACAGGAGCAACCAGTGGGTACACAGATGGACAGGTTTCTATGTCTCGGGGTTTCTCATTACTGGTGCAGGCCTTCTAAAAGAGGGATCAAGAGCATCATTTCCTGTGGTCAACCCACTAAAGCCCCCAGTTTATTTCCTTGAAAAAGGGGAAAGCTATTTCATAACTACCCCTATTATTGGAGCAACCGGATATTGTGGTGTGGATAGTATAATTAATAGTGTATGTCCTCTTTTTGGAGTCTGCCAAATAATACTTTGAGCTAAAAATGTGTCTAGTGAACACTTAAGAGGCTTTAGTTACATTGTGTCCTGCTACATATTAAAAGCATATGGCATGATAGACATTCATGAATTTGGGTTGGATGTTTCACTGCTCTGGTATTTTCAGCACATTCTTCAGGACCAGAGGACCAACATTGCGAAAATGGATTGCAAGTATCTCCGTGGAATTAAAAAAACGTTATTCTGGTGTTATTGCAGTAGTAGGTATACCACTTCAACCAGACCGTTAACATTCAGTGTACGGTTTGCAAAATACGTTCCCAGTCAAGGGGTGTAATCATCCCAGGGACAGAGTTACCGGGTCAAAGTTCTCCACCTCCTCTCCCAGGGACAGAGGAAAAGAGTCAAAGTTCTAACCCCCCGTCTCTTTATGATGGATATCTCGAGAAATACTGGCCTCCCCTCCCTCAAGGTGGACTATTGTCTAGGGGTCCAAAAGTTTCACCAGCATTTCTCCCTATTCCTCTGTCACTTTGTCATCTTGACAAGACTGCTTCATATGGCTTTCATCGGTCAGAGCCCATTCCAACAAGTCTCTTTTACAAACCTCTTTCCCCCAGACTCATGGGGGACCCCAGTTTATAGCAGTTACTCTTTTTATCTGATAGAAACTTCTAGCCTCAGGTGCCTTACCTTAAAAATATACCCAGGCATCAGACTGGATCCGGAAACATTTCGTGAGCAGTAGCCTTGCATGCCAGTAGGTGGCATTGATCGGCTTTGCGTGGCTCCGGAAGTGGTGTGCAGTGCATATATAGGTGCCACCCCAGAACGCTGATAACGGTTTTCTTTCTGATCCAGTCAGCGCGAATCCGGCGAGAGCTTATCTTTTTGTGACTTTAGTTAAACTGTTTTTTTTTATGTCATCCCGGATGGCCGACGTCAAACCCTGTGGCTCCTGTCATTGACTGATGTCGGTCACAGACCTATATCTTGTATGCCTATGGTGCCTCAAGCACGACCACGATCCGAAGGTCTGCTCTGATTGCCAGGCCATGAACCCAAAGGCCTTGATAGACCGATCTATCAAGCTCCTGGTGGCCCAACGTGCGGTGCCACAACAATCTCGATCCCGGTCAAGAGGAAGGTCCCGGGAGTGGTTGCGGAGCCCAAAATTTTCATTGCATTCACAGTTGTTGGGCCACTCTGGTAAGTTCCATCGTAAGAAGAGCAAGACGTAGAAAAGGTCTTCAACTTCACCCCGTTCGTTGGCCGACGAGACGAGAGAGCGTCTGCAATCGAGACATGGCTCAGCGGTGAGCTAGCGCCTGGGTAGGCTCTGCACTTCTGAGTTTTCGGGAGCCAGAGTGACCCCAGCTCAACTCCAGGAGTTTTATGAGGTAATTTTCCTCATATTTGAGCGGCCCGCTCCATCTGACCCACCTTTGGGTCCCATGGGTTCGGGAGGAGCCCCTGCTGGATCTCTGCCGTCGGTTAGGCTTTAGTACCAGTTGGGCCCCTTGGATTCTGAATGGATCTAGACTGGCACCGGTTGTGCACCCTCAACCTTTCCCAGACGCCAGTCCCTATGCCGACGCTCCTGGCATCCCCAATTCTAATCTCCCTGACTCTGACACTGAGCTGGACGGGCTTCACCTAACACAGACTCCAGCTCCCTTTGGAGCCATGCCTTTCTGGCTGTGGCCCAAGCCCTATCCTTAGGGGCTAGGAATCGGGAAGGACTGGGGGGGATCGCTGGACCCTAGAGAACTACAGCCCTTTGCCCCCAATGTGGACTGGTCTGAGGATTTAGCAGAATCCAACGGACTGGACACTTCTCCAGATATTGGCATGCTTTCTCCCCCTACTGCGGCCACAGAGAGGGAGCATTTTTTGCAGTGGTGTTAAGGAGGGCGGCCGAGGTCCTGGACCTTAACCTGCCATCTGTGGCAGTCAGGATTAACGTCTTGACGGAGGTGCTTCAGCTGGGTGTTTCCCCCTCCGAACCGCTTCGCCCCTTTAATAACGCCTTTACAGAAGCCCTGCTTGGGACCTGGTCCAAGCCCAGTACAGGGGCTCCTGTGAACAGGGCAAATGCCCACTGCCAATGCCAGCAACAGGGGACCCCCAACTTCTACACACAACACCCTACCCCGGAGAGCTTGGTGATCTAAGCCTCTACCTCCTATGGTGCTTTCCCTTCCGCACCCCCAGATTTAGAATCAAAGAGGCTGGACACCTTAAGGAAAAATATGTTTTCTTCCTCCAGCCTGGCACTGCGGTCAGTGAACACCACATGCCTTTTGAGCTGCTACACCAATGCTCTGTGGAACACAGTTGAGCAGGCGCCGTCCTCTCACAGACCTTTGCTGACAGGAGAGATGCAGCCAAGTTCACCATACGTTGTGGATTGAATACCACTGACTCGTTGGGCAGAGCAGTTTCATCAGTAGTGGCCTTCTGGTGCCACTCCTAGGTCAGGACAACTGGCTTTTCTGGGGATATCCAAGTATCGATTGTGGACATGCTCTTTGATGGCTCTCATCTCTTCGGAGACAAGTACAGCAGGGTTACGACCAAGTTCCTGGGCCTTTCCATGGCCTCTCGCCACCCCCAACCCACCAATTGCTCTTTTCGTGGCCACGGAAGAGGTTTCCAGCTGCTTCTGTCCCGGCCCAGCCACAGGGGCGTGCAAGCTTCCCAACCTTAGCGTGGCTGAGGACACGATACCCACAGACCTCGTGGGTCGGGCAGCCAGAGGTTGGCCCAGCCCACCAACCCTCCCGGCAGCCGCAGTCTCTAAGCCCTTCTAGTCTTCTCTCTTGTCATCATGGGCATCCAGTGGGTTGGAGGGTCTGCCATCACCTGCCCCACTGGCAGTCTATAACATCAGTCCAATGAATTCTGCAATTTGTCCATGAGAATTTATTCCCTCCTTTAAGAGACTACCCCTTCACCCATGCCACCTGCTTGCCACAGGACGACGAGGACAATCTTTATTTGCTTTGCCAGGAAGTGACTGCTCTTTTGTCCAACTAAGCCATCAAGAGGGTGCTGACACCAGAAGTAGGTCGTGGTTTCTATTTCTGCTACTTTCTGGTGCCCAAGGAGGACTATGGCTTTTGTCCTATACTAGACCTGTATCCTCTCAAATTCTTCCTCAGGAAGGAGACATTAAAAATGCTGACACCTTCTCATGTCTTGTCTGCCCTGGACTCTGTAGACTAGTTGGTGGCGTTGACCTTCAAGGGCGCATATTTCCACATTCCTGTCTGCGTGCCCACAGGCAGTTCACGGTGGACCGTCCTGCGGTTCACGGTGGGCCACGAGCATTTTCAGTTCGCTGTGCTCCCTTTTGGCCTTACCAGCGCCCCTTGGGTTTTCACCAATGTGATGTTGGTGGTTGCTGGTCATCTGCAGAGATCAGGTGTGACAGTCTTTCGCTATCTTGACATCTAGCTGTTGAAGGTGGTCTCTCCCCAGGCTGTCTTCTTACACCTCCAGACTACGGAGGACCTCCTGGCTTTACTGGGGTTCACTATCAACGTGCCAAATTCACATCTGACACGCTCTCAGACTCTCCCTTTCATCAGAGCTGTTCATGACCAGGTGGAGCTGGACTCTTGCTAAGTGAGCAGTGTGCCCCATGATTTTTAGAGGGGACTTAGACGTATGCAATGGGGAGGACCGCTAAGTGACCTGTAACTTGTGGACGGGTGGTGAAGAATATTCACATTACTCAGCAGTGTTCAAAAGTTACACTAAAATAGACTACAATCTCTTCAACAAGAGACTTCTAGCAGAGGTAAAGAATCCATTATGTTATCAGATCATGGGCTAGTGCAGGGTATCTTGACACAACGGTACAGGGTAAGGAAAAGAAGGATGGAACATGGCACCTAAATGAGTCCCTGTTAAGAGACCCAGTAGTGATAGAGAATATCAAAGAGAGAAAATGGCAATAATGACACCCATGCTGCCACATAGTAGGATGTCCTAAAGTTGGTACTGCAGGGTCAATTTATAGCAGAGGCAGCCCATCTTAAAAAGTGAAGGAAAGCATCAATTGAGAGAGAGAAAATGAAAAGTACAGAAATGACACACAAAAATAGTCACAGAAGCAATGAAGAAACGTTGTTGCAATTGGAGTCCTAATCCGTACCATAGAAACGGAGAAAGGTAATTATTGCATAGCGAAGCTGGATAAAAAAATACTACAAATTGGGTAATAGGCTTGAAAAGTTGTGTGCTAATCTATTCAGAGCTAAACAAGGACGTCGGTATGTGGAAAAGGTGAGCAACATTGAAGGGGAAATGTGCAGGGTATACAAAGAAAAAGCAACGTTTTTTTTTTATTATTTTTTATTTTACTTAACATTATACTCCAAAGACCCTACCACCCTCCAAGATCAGCAGGCATAAATATGCTGACAGGTTTGTAGCAAATCTCACAGGCTGATGTGAAAGAACTTGATAAACCACTAGCAAAGAGGACATTAGTGAATAAAGTATGCCTTGAAAGCCTTGAAAAGGGAGCAGTAACGTGAACAACATCAACGCCTTGTATCTGAATTTGAAGCCAGCTAAATCTGCCGATAACTCTGCTTCCTAATGGAATATTTTGTTACTTAACACCAGAGTTAAGATAATTACTAAAATGGTTTCAGGAGATTCTGAAGGGAATTATACGTTTTACTTTATTTTGTGGAGACCAGTAAGTGGTAATGCTAGGAAGGCAATACACCTCATATACATAAGCTATAGGGCCCTTCGAAAAACAGTCCTAGTGTCCTTGGATTCTGAAATAGAAGTTGGCAGGGTGGATGGGACATTATGTATCGTGTCCCAGATCCCCACTTTTTTGCTTGCCCTTACCTTGCCACCCTGGTCACAAAGGATCCGGAATTACACTCTGATATAAGGGTTTTAAATGGGGACACAAGATTATAGGTTCACCATGTTTGCCGATGATATTTTGATCTCCCTAATGGATCCTAAAACGTCACTAATGAAGGTGATGGATGAACTCTGGGAGTATCAGCAAAGATCAGACTTTAAAATGAACCTGAACAAGGGCTGGCAATCACAATTTTTAAAGCTTCTCAGAACTTGGTGAAAATGTGCCCTATAAAAAGGAGTAAGAACATGATTAGGTATTTGGATATTGACTTGGCCAATACATTAGCTATAACTAAAGATATCAAGCTATGGGGTCTGACTAAAGCGGAGAAGACTGAGCTAGCCTCACTTTAATGTACTATAGTGCCAGAAATCTTGTGCACGTTCCCAACATTGGAAATGAGACTACATTGCACACCTACATCGTATGTGCATGGATTTCATATTGGTAAAGAATACTTCATGCTGCCCCTAAACTAGGAGGGGTCCCCAATTTGCTTAGATATTTTAAGGCAGTAAACTGGCAATTTCAAGTAAAATGGGAAGGGAGAGGATTTGAAAAATCCCACCCTTGGAGTAGGTTACCTATGGAAAATACAGTAGACTCCATGGGCATACATATATCTGCTGCTATACTCTTTGCCCATACCAAGTGCCACCGTGGGAGTCTGGGATTAGGTGTGGGTCAAGTTGGGTCGGATTTTGTATCCTTCACCCATTGCCCGATTATGGGGGAATAAAGAGTTTGCACCATGGGTGGAAAGACATTGCACCCGGAGCTTGGTGGAAGGGGATGTAAATCACTGCACAAGGTCCTTTGTACAGGAGCAATTGAAAAAAAAGGGCTAATAGAGAAGCTACGTATGCAAGTGAGGGGTTGGGGGGGTAAGAAACTCTAATAAATCCTTTACAGATGGTAAGGCATCCCGGATAAATTGGGGCAAATAGGTCACCCAGGAGGATCACTGTATTGGAGGAGATGCAAGGACGCTTGTATTAGGGTGCAAGAATGCATGTATTGAGTTCATGTATAAAATTGTGCCCATTTTCTGAAGGTGTGCTCAAAACTATTGAAGTAAATCAAAGAATAGCAGTACCTAATATAAGAAAATAGCACAATAATTGCAACCAAGTGCTAATTTAATATATTCAAATGAAATAAGCGATGCAGTGAGTTCCAGTGAGAACGTGATCAGTGCTCTTAAACATGATACACACACTGACCACTTAACTCGCATGTGTATAATATGACTAAGGAGAGCACAGCCTGTTAAAATTCAATCAAAACATTTAGAACCGGTCTACCTCAGCAGTCCACAAAGTTTCAATCCCCTGTATAAATGTGGGATTATCATCAGGACTCTATTGATAGTGAGCCCGAGAAAAAGATTAGAGTTGGATCAAAGCGCACTGAATGAGCAGAAATATGTTGACTGGAGCCTCCAGCAATGGGCCAGGAGTATGAAACCCCAGCGGAAGGAGGCGGGTGTTCATCAATCCGTTACTGCACCAAGGAAGGAATTCTCCAGGGCCAACGAGATTTGGGCTATGGGGACTGGAAACCGTGCCCCAATGAGCCAGTGAGTTGCTGCAGTTTAGGAAACAGAATTGCTAAGCAGACTTAAACGTCCTGCCCCAGGGCTGGCCCATTTGTGCGACCGATTATTGAGAAACGCTATGTAGCCATTGCCCTCCATCTTTCTACCCACTACTTCTAACCTGTTGCTGTCTTTGTCTGGGAGAGGACCCAAAGACGCCAGAGGCACAAACTCAAATGCCCTTCTCTTCAGATGAAGTCATAAACAGCGGTAAGAAGTGGAAAACCTGATGTAACTCCTGCCTTAAGTTTGCATTGCACACAGCTAACACTGTGAGTTGACAATTGGCTAAGTGCACTGTAATGAGATATTAGTGGCTAAGCATTTCAGGATTTAAGTACAAAGTACAGGCCAGTATAATTGATATGCCTCATATAGGAAACCATCACTTTGGACCAGAGGTAGTAGATAACGACCTGAAGAGTATGAAAAAGGCCAACAACAAAGATCAGCCCTAGGAGCATTGCAGAAATATAGGCATTTCTCTAAAAGCTTTTTCTCTTAACTGAGGACATAGACGAGTGCATTCTCACATTCCAAAAGCAACCTATAGAGACCCACTTTGAGCAGACATAAGAGTGGCAACAACAGCACCAAAAAAGCAATAGCGTTGTGCCTTGCCAGTGGCAGCACCTCTAGAATCACAGCCTCACAATCTGCTGCACACAAAACCTGTAGGAGGAAGAAAAATGGCTTCTGTATGCACCCGCAAGCCCATTACAATGGACAAATGGGTGCTAAACTTAATAAATCATGAGTTTCCATAGAGTTCATCCAACCACCTCCTATTAAATCTCCAACACATACATACATACAAGAAAGAACAGGAATTGCAAAAAGAGGTGCAGGAATTATGGGTAAATGAAGTAGTAGAATTTGTAGCCCTACAGGAACAAAACACTGGGGTTTGTCAAGGCACAAAGGTTCTGGATGACTTCATTACAGGATGTTGTTCTCGTGTTGGAAGTAAGAACTGTTGGCAAATACAGGGAAAATACCTCTGGTTTCTTTTTAAGAGGGATTGTCAGTTCAAAGTGTTACCCTTTAGCATAAAATCTGCCCAATCTATTCATTTATTTTCCTATCTAGACAACTTGCAGGTGAAGATAAACACATCCAACCCGTACAAGAAGAACCTGCTAAATAATTGAAAAAAGGTTTCCTCTTCCTCGTTGATGATAAATGATTTTCCTGGGACCAAAGCTCGATGCTCTGAAATCAAACGCAAACCCGACTCTGAAAAGAGTACAAGCATTGCAAGGACAGTCTTGTCTCCACCACAGGTCTTGACACCTGACTTTGAGAACAATGATGAAGCTGTTGGAGCTGATTGCCTTTAGTATTTAGTTAATCCTAAACACAATCAGGGGGTTCACAAACCTCACCGGATGATAAAGCAGTAAAGAATTATAATGGTGGGCTTCTAAAAACATGTGGACCGCTCAATATACCGGAGGTGGGCAAGCCACCTCAAAGAGGTGGGTGAGCCAATGTAATCTGGCTCTGGCTCAGCTCGAAGTCCTCTCGACCCCTGAAGCCCAAAATGAGTTGAGCTTTCGTGTGGCGTCTGTGCCACTCAGGCTGTCACCTCATGAGCCAAAAAATGAAGGGTAAGCTTTGATGACAAGCCTTTGAGGTAAAATGGACAAGAGAGAAATAGATATCAGCCTAGTGATGACGAATTCACAGTTGACTATGGTGGAGTTAAAGCTGCCTCTGTTGAAGTACTTCGTGAAGCAACAGTAAATATATCAGAAAATGTGAGATTGTCAGTCCTACACATGTTGGTAGATGTCTGCACAAGTGGAGACAAATACAGCAACTTTGACACTGGGCAGTTGCAATACATTTCAGATGATCCGACAGTATGATCAGTCAAGTCCATTTTCAGCACGCCACAGGAAGCCCAGATTGTTGTTCCAAACGAGTGTTCAAGATGATAGTTTAAAAACTGTTTAAGCGCTGAAACACTTCTTACTTGAGGATCTTCAAGTTTACGAAAACATAGAGTTCCCTGCTCCCTTAGTTTAGCAAACAATTCTCCCCCAAGATAGAACGCAGTAGTTTAGCTAAACTGCCTGACATTACCATGATCCATTAGACTGTGTGTCAAATGTCTTTGTGTGGCTATGAGTAGTATGTCCTTGCAGGAAAGTAGTTTTGATGAGAAGGGAGTATAATAAATTTGCGAATATTGTGCAGATGTGCAGTAAGCATTATTAACACTTGCTTTCCTTTTTTATTTAGATTGATCCTACTAGAACAATATCTGCAGGAAAAGTAAACCTTGGAGCATTTAGGACATACCCGAAGGTAACAAATCATTCATTATGTTAATGCAAATGCAGTTTTTTGTGTCATGCTAGAATCAGTACATACACATTGTGATACATCTATTGGTAGCTAGTGTCGGTTGCTTACATTATTATTGAACAGCAGATCACCTTGCATAATAAATGAGTTTGCTACTTCTTTAATTGGCAGTCACATCATTATTTATGGGAAACTTATTCTCTTGACCTACTAAATATCGGGGATTGACAAAAAGCAGATTCTTGTACTTACAAACCCTATAGTTAACAAGCATCTCTTATATGGAAAGGTTATTGGCTCAACATAAATTGTCCTTTCGCTATAATGTTTTCATCACTTGCCTCACAGGTTGCATCCTGTCCTCTGCGTTTGGTGGTTCTCTCTAAATATGTGGAATTAAGTTGTTTCTCTCTGTCTGGCATCTGCTTTGTGTGTCATGCATGTTGAGGGTTCATACACTCCATTGCAAAATCACCTTACTAATTTAATAAATGGGTAGATTGCTTTGGGCTGGAATAGTGCCATTACCTACCCTTGCAAAGGAGTCCCTCCATCTCTGAAATGGGAGCATGGAGGGACGGATCACCTGCCATTTCAACAGGGAATGTATAACTTGCATAATAAGTTTAAAGAGGTGTAATAATTGCAGACCCGGACCATATGTGAGGGGTGTGCGAAAGCGCACTGGTCAAGCCACGCTGTGCGAGCCCTGGAGTGCAGACATCCCTGCGCATTACAGGGAGTGCACTGGATATAGCAGATATGTCCCTCCTGGGCCTCTAGCACTGACTGCACCTGCGGGGAACTGAAGAGGACAGCGGCCAACTGGAACTCTCACCCTCTGAACCCCTTTGACGGACAGAGGGGCCGACAGTGACTTTCATCAGATCCCAGCGGAGCAGCCTGGGCTTGGTGGGGGTCTTAGAAGAACTTGAGCGCACACGCCCAGAACATTACTTTACGCAATGTTTTAAATCCGGAGTCCCAGCTCAAGAACTTTCCTCCTGTTTTATAACAGAGGTTCCACAGAGCTCTGGCTCCCACCCCCAACTGTCCTCCAGTGGCGGTGATTGTGCATCTGCTCAATTACTCGGATGCCATTCTCCACGTGGCACAGGAAGCCCACACGGTCTTGCTGGAGTCTGTATGAATTAAGGTTTTTCCAGACTATACCCTCAGTCAAGTAGCCATGGTTCACGTTCATGGAAGTGAAAGGTAAGCTTTGCAAATCAAATACATGCTCCTCTAGTTGACCGACTCAAGGGCATTCTCCAAGGAAAGACTCACTTCTTTTTCACAGTTGAAAAGCCGGACAATGAATGGAAGAGAGGCTGCCATTGAAGGCCTCCCACAGAACGTTCGCTCCACACGGTAACCGAACACGTGGGAGGTGATTTTCCTCCCTCCCCTCTCCCCAAACCCGGTATCTGGGGCAGGGTGGTGTCAGTCCCCAGCAGAACACTTGTGAGTGGGGAACCCTCTCCGCCTGAAAGAGAGGAACTAGTGCACTGCGCCCCAGCCACTTATCTAACATCAATAATCCAAACAGCCATCAGTCCACAACCAGGCTAGCCCAGGATTTCGGGCCCATGGCGGGCCAGGTCGCCCCTATAGATGGCCAAGTAAAGGGAGGTCCGGGTGCAGTTCCCTCTAGGACAAGGGGTGGGGAGCGACTGACTGAATGGTCCGCTTCTGGGACCTCTTCATTGCTAATTTGGAACCCCCAGGGTCATCAGCTACATTAGTTAGAAGTAGAGAGAGCTGATGCCAGACTGTTCCCAAGTGTTTAATATGTGGGTAAGTTGTACGTTTGTGTGACAGATGCTTTCGTTTACGATGAGTGGAGTGAGGGAGGGATTAGTTACAGGATGGTCGGTTACCTCCCACAGTTGGGTAGTTTTTATTCGATGTCCACCAGGCTCTTATTTGGCTCACATTTCCCCTGGGAAAGGGAGGGAGAGCAATAGGATACCTTGCAGAGGGACTTTATCGAGACCCACATCCCTACGCATGGGCACATATGCTGGAGCATGGAGAGCATGACGAACACACATGACACCCAGGAGGCTAGACACACTTGTTGAACGTCCTGTCATGGAACAACATTGGCCTCTTTGATAAGCTCAGATGGGGCGGTGGCCCGATATCTTAGAAGACAATCCCCAGACCTGATACTCCTGCAAGAGACACACCCAGCAGGGAACATAACCAACACATTGCAAATCTATGTACTGGCCCACTCCGAAGTCACCAGAGCACTGGTGATCCTGTTGATTTTCACACAGAAAAGACCTGGCGATTGGTTTGGGTCTAGAGCTCCAAAGGGTGCACCCACCTGTTTGCCTTAAGCATCTACGCACCCTCTACATTACAGCAAACCGTTATAGATGCAGTTGGATCACTCCGGTTAGAGACGGATGCTGATCTACACATTGTGGAGGGAGACCTCAACGAGGTAATGAACAAGATCCTGGATAGATCACATGTTGGCACAGCTGGGCTCCCAGCAGAGACCCTCCTGTTAGGTCATATAGATTTTTGGAGAGCCACACACTCGAAAGACAGACATTATTCCTTATTTTCTGGGACTCGCCAGCAATGTTCCATCTAATTGTTTTTCTTTGTGTGCGGCAGTATAAGGTCTCTGCGCTGCAGCCAAGGCTGTGTGCGCCAAGAACCCAACTGCGTGTGTGGGTGCAGCGACAAATATCAGTGGAAATATCACTCAAACATTTGCTTAATGAAGAGAAAAGACTGTATTTTTACACATACAGCACCACATGAAGGGTCTTAAGGCAGGTTTAGAAAATGTAACAAACATAAAAAGGATACAGTATTCAAAAGCATATTCTCCATTAAAAGTATTTTAATGTAACAATGTGTCCCTTACTATCACTTGTCAAATGGGAATGCTAAATCCTTGAGAGGTGTCAGTGTTATTCAAGATTGCACCACAATGGATTCCGAAAAAATGCATTGTTGTGTCCTGTCCTTAAGCAACCCCAGAACATTCCTTCTATGAGTTTTATCTCCTGCTGCATTTCTTGCATGCCTTTTGCAGCCCTCCAAGTACCCTAACGCATTTTAGTGTGGTGGTCATCATCACCGCACTGAAATGCAAAGTCACACATTTATAAATCCTCCTCCGATGTCAAGCCCAGTACCAGCTAGTAATTAGCACCACTTGCAGAAAGCTGGCACCGCGCGGTCAGCCCTGCCTGCGCACACTTAGGGGTTGGCTCACCTAGATTTGGGCCTGGCTTTGGGGGTTACAGTGTAACCACTTCACCTATAGTGGGCTGGCGTAGCGTTCAGCTTCACTGACCTCACGGGACAATGCGAGCAAATCAATATCTGCTTGATTTATCCTGCGCCCAATGTCCGATAAACTGAGACAGATTATGCACCTAGCTATAGGCGCCCTACCGCCTGCTGTGCGAGCGTGTGGCACGACAGTCCGTTTACATTTGGCAGTGGGAACCGCGCATTGCTGTGCCAACCCGCGCAGCCCTAATATGACTATGGCCGCCCGCAACCCGACCCAGACTGCGGCCACAGCAGGAGGGGTGCTACTTCATGTTTAGCAGAAAGCATGCACGAGTCGTCGCGTTCTGGACTGTGGCATCTGCCCGCAGCCTGGCATGTGCAGGGGAAGACGTCCGGCGGTTGCTGGCATCTTCAAAAGTCACAGGTGAGACCCCGGGGCGCAACTAGCTTTGAGTCCGGTATGTTGATAGTAAACCCTGGCCACCCATACGCATACCAGACATGGTTTTGAAGCAGCCTAAGGATGTCGGCCATAATTCAAAGTGTGCACACCAAGGACTGTGCTAAAACTATCCCAGCTCTGTGGTATTTAAATTAACAAAGCTCACGTATGAATACTTTTTCCTGTACAGCCTGCCATGCCAGTCACTTGCGGGCCCTTGGTAGACTGCGTTAGAAACTGAGAAAGTGTGGCGCAGCCCAGGATGGGTATATGAAATAATTTAATTAAAATCTTACCTGCTCATTTCCTGAGTCCCCTGCAGCATCGCAGACAGGTTAATTTTGCTGAATGTTGTTCAGTTGCTGACTGAACAACCATTCGTCACATTTCCCATTTCAATTTCGTGACACAGTTACACTATACTGGCACCAGGGTCACCATCACGGTCCGGGTGTCGGAGAGCTGAGCCTTCAAGCTACCCAGTGCTGTTTACGTTAGGACTCTTACTCAGTGTAACCCCTGGAACACACAGGCAGTAGCCCCTCTCTGCTAACACAGACCAAAGGCTGCATGTAATACCCATAACGGAGCACCGTACAACCGGAGGCCTGTCCTGAAAGGCCAGGCCCGCCCTCTCTCCGGCAATAATCAGCAAAGCAACGCCAATGACCTCTAGCCCCATCTCAACCTGGCCCGAGTCTTGCTTGGCACAGGTGAGCTGAACACTGCGCATGTGAATGTGGTTAAGATGGACTGCGAAGGAGTAGGTTGGTTCTGGTGGATATGAATGGAGTTGGTTCTAATGGCTGTGTGGTGTTTGAATGCACTGGGTGGGGCAGGTTGCTTCATATCGGGAAAGGGGTTCTATTGTACCGGATAGAGCAAGGCTGATTTTTGCTCTTAAGAAAGTGTCACTCATAGTCGTTGAAATGCACTCATAATTGCACTGACATTTTGAAAATGTCACACATAGCAATCTGAAACCTTGGCTGCTATGTGTAGTCCCTTTTCTGTTCATGTGAAATTTCCCGGTTTTTGGTTTTAAAATTCTGGTCACCCTATCTATCATCAAAAGGCATGCAGCAAGCCTATCAGCATGACTTGTGCTTTCACAATCCCTAATACATATTAGTGATTGTGAAAGCACACGTGCTGTTAGGCTCGTTGCCTGCCTTTTGTTATTGGACCGCGGCAGATTGCATGCCTTTTTGAAAGCTTTCATATTCATTGCAGGGCCCGACATGCTCACACTCTGGGCTGCATTTAACATGAAAACTTTCAGAAAGGCACACACACTGCTGTGCTCTGTTAAGAAAAAGCCCAACAGCACGATGTGTGCTTTCACAATCACTAATATATGTTAATGATTGCAAAAGCACACGTCGTGATTTTAGGCTTGCTGCATGACTTTTGTTAACAGAGCTTGGAGGGGGCAGATTGTCTGCTTTTCTTCAAGTATTCATGTTAATGGCAGCACTGTGATTAACATGAATACTTGCCTCTCGTGGTGTGTGCGCGCTGCAAAGAAGCCTCTGCACGCTCTGATTCAAATAGGTGCGCGGGCACGCATGCACGCAGTTTAGAGGGAATCGTGCTCACCAGACCTTCTCATGACTACACTATTTCTTTTTTTCGATGTGGGAGTTTCCTGGTCACCTGTCAGCTGAATCGTTGTCGATTGGCATCTTGGACCACGGCCTCTGTTGGTGGTGTTGGGGGCACAGACTGACAGTAAGAGGGGGGTAGCGCCTTAGTGGCTGAGAGCTCCAAGATGCTGAAGTGATGCGGGATCTGCGATCTGTGTCAATCCAATACAGTGAGTAAAATATAGACTCCGTACCCTCCCTGATGACACTGTGGGAGGCTTATAAGATGGTCCTGCGTGATGGGGCTCAAAACATAATAGACACGAAGAAAGCCAGGAGACAGGCCCAATTGAAACAGATGAAAGCGAACATATTGGAGGCAGAGCAACTGCACCTCAGATTGGGAAGCAACACGACTCTATTTCACCTTGAGACCTTATAAAAGGCCAGCAATGCCCCGGTCCATGAGGAAGCGAAGGAGCACTATCTTGCCTCACTGCAAAAACTTTACGAAGTGGAGGACAAAACCGGCCGCCCCATGGCATGACTCAGCAGACTGGTAGGAAGTGAGCAAAATCCGGGACCTCTAACTTTCTTCCCCTGTCCTATCTCCACTTTTCACTTTATTTCCTCTTCGCCGTTTTCTCGTCTTCGTTGCTGCACGTGTACCTTCTTTTGTTTGCAAGAGTTAGCACTTTACAGAGGACCTATTCAGGCCCGGACTGGCCGTAGCGGGCACCGGGCAATCCCCCGGTGCGCCGCAAGGGTGGGGGCCGGTTTTGGGCCCAGTCCGTCCCTGGACCAATTGGCAAGGCCAGTCTTCTTTTATTTTTTCAGCACCTCATCGAAGTGCATGTGTTTACTTGTTCTCTCCTTCGGCTTTTCCTGCCTTTTCACTGATGCACTTTTCCAGCTCTCCCACTTTTCCTGTGTATCCATCCCGCTCAATGTGTTTAATGTAATCTGTTTTTTTATTTTATTTTGAGCACCCCCCCTTGCTCTGTATGCTCCTTCTTACGCTTCCATCCCATTCCCTGTCATCGAGGTAATTTTTTTTTATAAAACATTGTTTTTTTTGTATTTTTATTTTGAGGACCATAAAGTTGCAAAGTTCTACTGGGACACTTGCATCCTTTTATGTCCCCCTCGTTCCCCCCCCCCCAGGGTCGTACTGGAATCTGTAGGGCAATCAGGCAGTGCCTGATGGGCTGATCGGATATGTCCGTGCGCAAGCTTTTTTTTTTCTTTTTTTTGTTGCTTTTTGTGGGCCTGTTTTATGGTCTACTGTGCCGGTTTTTACTATTTATTTTCCTGATGTTAAAACAAACATTGCATGCAGAAAGTTGAAATCTATACAGCCTTCCATCCCTTGCCTAATACTTATAAAGCCTGTCTATATATGTTCAAAACTGCCCCAGTTTGCAAACATGGTTCACATTTTTTAGTGGTCTAATTTATTTACGGAGGCCACTTTTATTTTGGTGCTCATGCCTATTTTCTGTCCCAGTCCAGCCCTGGCTCTGCCCATGTTTAGCGTTCTTTTTTTATATATTTTAATTTACAGTCTTTTACCCACATTGTTAGAAGGATGAATTAAAATAGCCATCTGCAGCACGATGCATGCATCATAACGTGTCATGACGTATCACATTAGTAGCCATCTTGGAATGGGTTTTGTTAAATACAACATCCAATACAAGGTGGCTAGCTATTCCTGGTCTTGCATCTTGACACATGCATGCAATTCATGGGAGACTTGCAGGTTTTGCCAATGTTTATTATTGTAAGATTCTGCGATATGCTGTGGGCACCAATGTGACTGACAATCCATCAAGCCAGTGAATGATGATCGCTTACTTGACCATGCCATTGGTGAATAGAAGACCTGAGTTTCCTTTCTGAATGTGGTCTGTTATATGATGTGCATTTTGTTGTGTTGTATGGTTGGGGTTGTTTGGGTGTTTGTGGTAGAAACGTGAAGTTTGGCAAATGGCCAAAGATGTCTGTAGTGAGTCCTAAAAAGGCCCAGGTTGTCCGCTTATAACTATTCCTGTGCAACCTAACATTTGTATGCACTTTCCAAGGTCTTGTCACATTATTCACCACCTTTGATATTCTCAGATATGATTAGCAAAATAGTCCTGTTTAGTAACTTGTAAAACTACCTCCGTCCCACCCGCTGTTGTGCTGCAACATTTCTGTAGACCAGGCCCATGGCCTTGCGTTTGGCATCGTACGTAAATGATCACGTCCTATTCCACAAATCCAAGCCTCATTTTTCCAGACCAGTCTGTTGTTCACTCTAGGATTCGATAATTGGATTGGTTTACATTTCCACTTTTCTGCCATTCCACTTATAAATGTGCAGAAGAATACAGGAGATGGGAGTAAATTCTGTTGCATACGACCTAAGAATGCCTTTGTTTAGAATAGTCTGTTCACCAGCTCTCTCTTTGCAATGCATTTGACTCAACAAGTGCCTCTTTGCAATCCCTATGAGAATTTAAGCTATTAATGTCACATCTGGTAAATGATTTTCCCCATTCCAAAGTACACTTACATGGAATATTGAGGTTTTGCCATGTTCCATTTCAGCCATGTATTACCTGTCTAAATGTGTGCAGGAAATAAATGTGATAGTAACACACTAATTGGAATCTCAGAGTTAGATTACTGCAGAGGGTGTGATGAGTTCTCAGATTCTTCACCTAGACATGGATATAGCTTCTCACCAATAGCAACTTCCGATTTTCCTCTTGTGGCTTTCCATTTGTGCAAAAATGTAATGACCCTGCAAGTGCTCTGTTTTAGGGCTAATTAGGTTTCTCTCTTTGTAATTTATTACTTTCATTTCTACTTATGGCTTTTTACTTTGTTATATGTGGATTTTAGCACATGTCATTAGGGCGCAGCCAGTAATGATAGGCAATTCCTTCTTTTCTATTTTGGTTGTGTTCATAATTGTGGTGTTTAAATAACTTTTGCCTTTCCATATCATTCCTTTCTGTGATGCCAAAATTTATTTTATTGGAAATTTTAGGGGTATAAGCCTCCGGATGAAGGTCCATCGGAATACCAGACTATCCCTTTAAATAAGATAGAAGACTTCGGTGTGCACTGTAAACAGTAAGTATTCCCTTGTGAAATGCTCAATACCTGCAAAGTAGCACATTCAAATAATGAATGTATACTGATTCCTGCTATTATGTGTACGATTAATGAGAGGGTTCAAGGCAACAACCGCCAGGTGTGGTAAAGGCATTGACGGTTGTTCGTAACAGGTGGGGTCCCAGGGCATTCGGGGATTATTGGTAACCAACTGCATCATTGAGAGCCTTTTACATTTGGTTTCTGAGCACCATACTAATGAGCTCAAAAGTGATGACTAAGCATTTGACCCTCATGGGAGTGAAGACAGCAGTATAAGGCTTATTTTTGGAAGGGGTGTGGGTTAGAGACTCTAAACTAGTGTACATACAAGAGCACACAATAAATTCACGTGCATCAATATATCTTTAAAAAAGTATGTTTTATCTCTACTCTCAACACAATACTACTCATGAGAAACAGTGCAATGGGAAAGTGGAATATACAGGTGCAGTGATGAGAAGTAGGGTGATTTGCTGTGCATGTCCTAATGCCCATAACTCACTATCCCTGACTTCTGTCATACTTGTGAAACTCTCTGCCTTGATGGATGGTGTCCTTAAGTCCTTGTTAGCAGTGCCTGCTCTGTGTTCAAGCTGTGTGTGTGTTGATTTGTGTGTTTGTGATCTCCAATACAGCACACTTTGGGGGAGCTAGAACGCAGGTGCAGTGCCACACTCCCTTAGTCCATGTTGGTCTTTTGAGCCATGCTGTCTACTTGGACCAAACAAACCCACCTTCCAAAACTGGACAGAAAATTCCACCACAGGTATACTAGTGACCCATCGACTGCAAGAGTGGTGTTTAAGTTGCTTGTCAAGTCAAGTTTAAATTTGTATAGCGCACTACTCACCCAGAGGGTCTCAAGGCGCTTGAGGGAGGGGGGGAACTTTACTTGTCGAATAACCACGTTTTTAGTTGTTTTCTGAAGGAGAGGTGGTTTTGTGTAAGGCGGAGGTGGGTGGGGAGAGAATTCCAGGTCTTGGCCGCTAAGTAGGAGAAGGATCTCCCCCCCCCCCCCCCCCCCCCACCCCCCATGGTAGATTTTTGGATGCGTGGAATTGCGGCAAGGGCTTGATTGGACGATCGTAGTTGGCGGGTGGGGGTGTAAAAGGACAGGCGCGTGTTGAGGTATTCTGGTCCTAGGTCGTAGAGGGCGTTGTGGGTGAGGCGACGGAACGTTATTCTCTTGTTGACAGGGAGCCAGTGGAGGTCTTTCAGGTAACCGGAAATGTGAGCTTGGCGGGGGATGTCTAGGATGAGTCTGGCTGAGGCGTTTTGGATGCGTTGTAGTTTTTTCTGTAGTTTGGCTGTGGTTCCGGCGTAAAGGGTGTTTTCGTAGTCCAGTCTGCTTGTGACCAGTGCATGGGTGACCGTCTTTCTTGTTTCGGTGGGGATCCAACGGAAGATTTTTTTGAGCATACGTAGGATGTTGAAGCATGATGATGAGACGGCGTTGACTTGTTTGGTCATCGAGAGGGAGGAGTCCAGGATGAAGCCCAGGTTACGTGCGTGGTCCGTTGGTATGGGTGCGGTTTCTAGGGCCGGTGGCCACCATGAGTCGTCCCAGGCGGAGGGGGATGATCCTAAGATGAGGACTTCCGTTTTGTCCGAGTTCAGTTTTAAACAGCTGTTCTCCATCCACTCGGCTACTTTTTTCATCCCTTCGTGTAGGTTGGTTTTGGCGGTGTTTGGGTCTTTGGTGAGGGAGAGGATCAGCTGGGTGTCGTCTGCGTAGGAGATGATGTTGAGGTTGTGTTGTCGCGCGATGGATGCGAGGGGACTCATGTATACGTTGAAGAGGGTGGGACTGAGTGAAGATCCTTGTGGTACGCCGCAGATGACTTCGGTGGCCTCTGATTTAAAAGGGGGGAGGCGGACTCTCTGGGTTCTTCCGGCGAGGAACGAGATGATCCAGTCCAGTGTTTTCCTTGTATTCCGACGTTGCTGAGGCGTTGTATAAGGGTGTTATGACAGACTGTGTCAAAGGCTGCGGAGAGGTCAAGTAGGATGAGGGCAGCTGTTTCTCCGTTGTCCAGTAGAGTGCGAATGTCGTCTGTTGCTGCGATGAGGGCGGTCTCGGTGCTGTGTTTGGCTCGGAAGCCGGACTGTGAAGGGTCGAGGGATTTGTTGGATTCGAGGAAGGCGGCGAGTTGACTGTTGACGGCTTTCTCAATGACTTTGGCAGGGAATGGGAGGAGTGAAATGGGGTGGTAGTTCTTAAGTTCAGTGGGGTCTGCTGTGGGTTTCTTCAAGAGTGCGCTGAGTTCGGCATGTTTCCAGCTTTCCGGGAAGGTAGCGGAGTTGAGGGAGCAGTCGATGACGTCTCGGAGATTGGGTGCGATAATAGAGTCTGCTTTGTTGAAAATGTGGTGGGGACATGGGTCGGTTGGTGATCCTGAGTGGATGGTGTTCATCAGGCGGATGGTGTCTTCAGTGGTGATTGGGTTCCAGGCGCAAAGGTTTGTTGGATGGGGGTTTTAGTTCGGAGGTGGGTGGGGTGGACTGGTCTCCAAAGCTGTTATGTATGTCAGCGATTTTGTTGTGGAAGAACGAGGCTAGAGAGTCGCAGAGGTCTTGGGAGGGAGTGATGTCATTGGTGCCGGCGGTGGGGTTGGTAAACTCTTTGACGATGTTGAATAGTTCCTTGCTGTTGTGGGCGTTGTTGTCGAGTCGATCCTTGAATGCTGATTTCTTGGTGGATCGGATCAGTTGGTGGTGTTTTCGGGTGGCGTTCTTGAAGGTGGCCAGGTTGTCAGTGGTTGGGTTTTTTCGCCAGGCTTTCTCGAGGGTGCGACCGATCTTCTTGGATTTCTTAAGGTCATCATTAAACCAGGGGGCTTTTTTGCTGCCTTGCTTGATTTGAAGGTTTTTCAAGGGTGCTAATTCGTCAGCGCTGTGGGTGATCCATTGTGTGAGGTTGGTGGCTGCTTGGTTTGGGTCCGATGATTTAGCAGGAGAGTTTTGGTGAAGCGATGTGAAGAGCTGGTCGGTTGTAATTTTGTTCCAGTTTCTCCGGGGAATTTGTTGTGGGTGGTTGTGGGTCGTAGGCTTTTTGTAGTTGAAGTGAACGCAACTGTGGTCCGTCCAATGGAGCGCTGTGGTGTGGTTAAAGGAGATGTGCTTGCTGGAGGTGAAGATCGAGCGTGTGGCCGGCATAGTGGGTGGGGGTGTCAACAAGTTGTTTGAGTCCGAGATTGGCGAGGTTGTCCAGAAGGGTGGTGGTGTTGCTGTCGTTGTTCCAGGTGGAAGTTGAGGTCTCCCAGTAGAATGTAGTCCTCGGAGGGGAGGGCGTGTGGGCTGATGAAGTCAGTGATGTCTTCGCTGAATTGTGTGCGGGGTCCGGGTGGTCTATAGATGAGGGTGCCTCTGAGTGTGGTCTTAGGGTCGGTGTGAATCTGGAAGTGAAGGTGTTCGGCGGTTGTGAGGTTGTCATCGGAGCTGGTTGTGATGCGGATGGTGTTCTTATGGACGATGGCGATGCCTCCTCCTGTTTGGTTGATGCGGTCCTTTCCGATGATCTTGTAGCCGTCCGGGATGGCTAAGGTGATGTCGGGCGTTGATGAGGCGTTCATCCAGGTTTCTGTAAGAAAGGCGACGTCCGGAGATGTGGTGTCGAGTAGGTTCCAAAGTTCAATGGTGTGTCTGTGGACCGAGCGGGTGTTGAGCAGGATGCACTTCAGGTGGTTAGTGTCGGAGCTCTGTTTGGAGTCTGTGGATTTGGTGTGAGTTCTGATGCAGTCGAACTTGCAGGAGTGGCAGGTGAAGGGTCCATGGGTGTGTCCTGGGGCGGCTTGGTAGCAGTCTGGGAGTCGGCCGGGGTTAAGAGCTGAGAGGGTGGCGGTGTCGTACGTTATGCGGGTGGAGTGGATTTTGCGGGGACCAGGGGGTCGGGCGCGGTCCAGGCGCGGACGGGCGTAGACGGGCTTACCTTTGGCGCGCCTTCGGCGCGCATGGGGCGCGTCCCCTGCGCGTGGACGCTGCACGTCTGTTGCTCTGACATATGTAGATAGTGGAGGGGGGCGGAGCGAGGGAGGAGCAGCTGGGAGGCGGGAGCGGGGTGGAGAGACGGGCTAGGAGTCACAACAACAAAATGGCAGCACAAACAAAAAGCGAAACAGGACGAGATTGGTGCACAATCGGAATAACGCTATGATCTGGGCAGTGGTACCGGCACAATCAGGCACAAATAATTTTGCAGGTAATGCGAGCAGTGCAACAATTACTAATTAACAGCAGTGAGCAGTAAGCAGTATGGCGCTACGATACCAAGCACAAATAATGTTACAGGCAATGCGAGCAGTGCTCAATTAATAATTAGCAGCAATGAGCGGTGAGCAGTACGTGCTACGATACCGGGCAGCAATGAGGAGTATAGCGCTACGAAGTCAGGATGATCAGGGAGCGTGAGGAGCGACCGCTTCAGAGCAAGCCAGGACGGTCACAGCGCTAGACCAGATGGGTCAATCCTTATCTATCAGTGGGAGGGAGGAGCAGCTGGGAGGCGGGAGCGGGTGGAGAGACGGGCTAGGAGTCACAACAA
This sequence comes from Lissotriton helveticus, assembly GCF_964261635.1. Taxonomy (NCBI): domain Eukaryota; kingdom Metazoa; phylum Chordata; class Amphibia; order Caudata; family Salamandridae; genus Lissotriton; species Lissotriton helveticus. Next base: position 580,946,450 of record NC_136063.1, read on the forward strand.
CAAAATGGCAGCACAAACAAAAAGCGAAACAGGACGAGATTGGGGCGCAACCAGAATAACGCTATGATCTGGGCAGTGGTACTTGTTCTGGGGTTGGTGGGAGTTTACTGGGGGCTTATAGTTTTTTTTTTTTTTTTTTTTTTTTTTTTTGCGCAAGACCTTTATTGAAAATCAAGCATTCGACACAGCATGAGCCTACAACCCGGAGGCCGGCTCGCTACGTTTATTCCATTAACCCCTTCAGTGCTAATGACAAGGGTAACTCGTCATGGAGTTTCCATTGATTTCAATGGAAAGTCAATGGAAGTGCATAATGTGCCTTAGCAGCCAAGTGGTTAACCATCATTGTGATCGAATGTTACACACGTCTCAGAATATTGCAGGGTATCGTATGCATGGTTAATAGCTGGCATTAGAACTGAGTCTCACTTTTTCTCTTTTAATAACAAGAACAATAAAACAACATACCCCAATTCAGACCGTACAGTGTAATCTTAATGTACTACCTAGCAGTAGTGTTGACATACTTAGGGTCCCCCTCTTCCCGCCGTCATCTCACACCCGTCCCACAAGCACTCATGCAGTCATGCGACCCGTTCAGTCCATGGCTGGAAGTTCCTCATCATCTTGCAGGGAGGTCAGATAATCCTCCAGATAAACCCACATATTTTTTGGTCGCGACTTAACTGGCAGCAGTTCTTCATAAGTTTGTAACTTGTCACGACAGGTGGACATGTCATGCAACCATGTTTTTAACTTCGGCACTTTGCGACTATGCCAGCATTGTGCCACTTGTCTCTTAGCCAATAAGAGTGCTATCGCACAGAACTTCCTCTTCAAGGCCCTGAACTGCGGTACTATCCCCAGTAAGCAGACTTTGGGTGTACAGTGTACCTCCTCCTCCAGCATAACAGATAAAGTGGCAGTTACCTCCCCCCAGTATCCTTCCACCTTGGCGCAGTCCCACGCCAAATGTGCAAAGCCCGCACCTTCCTGGTTACACCTTTTACATCTGTCCTCCTCCTGAAGCCCAAATTTAAACAATTTCTCTGGTGTGTAATACACTTGATGGAGGAATTTAAAGTGAATTAACCTCAGATTACCATTTGGTGTAAGTATCTGTGTCAGAGCGCATGTGCTAGCCCATTCGTCCTCAGACAATGGTGTGTCCAGTAGTGCATCCCACCGCCCCTTCGCCTTCAACACTTGTCCGTCTAGTTCCGATTGTGCGGCTGAATACAGCCTAGACACCAGGTGTGATAAATCATTAGTTGTGATTAACAGTTGCAGTGGTGCAAGGCATTCCGGCTCCGAAGGGAACGTAGGGTAGTGCTCCCTCAGGGCTCTAGTGAGTCTGAAATATGTGAAGCGAAACATGGATGTTTGGTTATGAACATAACCCAGTTTGTCTAAGCCCACGAACTCGCCATCTTGGAACACGTCCCCCATCCTATCAATACCGGCTTTGGCCAGTAGAGACATTCCGACGCTTTCCCCAGTTACCGAGAGCTCCTGGTGATGGTGTAGCATCATGGCTGGAGCATATAGTGGGGTCTTGTGTGCTAGTTGCCCTAATCTATGCCAGGCTTTGACCGTAGCATCCACCGTGTTGATATCTCTAGCATGCAGCGGGGGGCGGGTGTGTGAGATTATTGCTGTGAGTGGAATAGGGTGTGCGTCGCTCTCCTCTATAGCGGTGTGAGTGAGGTACGGAACTGCGTGATACCAATACGCCGCATATTGTGCCTGTGCGCACAAATAATACAGGAGGAAGTCAGGTACCCCGAAGCCGCCCCGTGCAAGTGGAAGTGTCAGAGTCCGCAAATCCACACGGGCCTGTTTACCCGCCCAAATCAAGGTCCGCACCAGGGAGTTTATGTGTCGGAAGACAGCCTGCGGTGGAGTGATTGGTATGTTGTTAAACAGGTATAGTAGCTTGGGCAGTATGTTCATCTTGACAATCGCTATCCTGTCTGCCAATGAAAGGGGCAGATGTATCCAACGTTTTACACTGTCCTCCAGTTTCGACAGCACCACTCCGTAGTTTGCCCTAAGCACCTCATCCGGATCCCTGTGGTACATGACCCCTAGGTATCTGATAGGGTCCTGTTGCCATCCCAGCGGAAAGTCCACCACAAACGTAGAAGTGGTGTCCGTGAGGGGTATTATAGATGATTTGGACCAATTTATGGCCAGACCCGAATGCCCCCCGAACCTTATGTATTCCCTGAGTATGGCGTTTAAGTGAGTCTCCGGGTCCCGGACGTATAGCAACATGTCGTCCGCATATAAGGATATGTGAAGCGGCCTGGCTATGAAGTGCAGTGCCGATTCCTTGTAGTTCTGTCGTATCAGACACGCCAAAGGTTCTAGTGCTAACGCAAATAATAGCGGCGAGAGTGGGCAGCCTTGCCGCGTCCCTCGCTCAATCGCAAATTGATCCGAAATATACCCATTAATTCTGACCCTGGCTTTTGGTTGCGTGTAAAGCAGGGTGACCCATTGCACAAAACGTTTAGGGAACCCCATTCTATTGAGGACAGTGATCATATACCTCCATTCAATGGAGTCAAATGCCTTCGCCGCGTCTAACATGACCGCTACAGCTTTGACTGAGGGTTGCAGATAGTGCGATAGTGCAAATAGAGTCCGGGTGTTATGTGCTGTCGATCTGGAGGGTACAAAGCCGGACTGATCTGGCAGCACCAGACTGGTCATCAGTGGTGACAGCCGCTTGGCTATAAGCTTCGCAAGAATTTTCGAGTCTACATTTATTAAAGATAATGGTCGGTACGAGTCACATTCCTCCGGATCTTTAGATGGTTTCAGGAGAGCGATAATCATGGCTTCGCGTAACGTGGGGGGGAGCATGCCTTTCTCAAAGGAGGTGCCATACATATCTACTAAGTGTGGCGCTAGTATGTCTGCATATTGTTTGTAAAATTCCGGGGTGAACCCATCCGGGCCAGGTGCCTTGCCATTCGGAAGTGAGCCTATGATCTCTGTAACCTCATCTGCTGTGATAGGCCTTGCTAAGTACTCCCTGTGCGCATCTGACAGCCACCCTATCGCTACATCGTGCAGGTATTCATAGGTGTCATCTGCCGGAGCAGTGGGCTGGGATTTGTACAGGGATCCAAATGAATTAACAAAGCATTTCAGTATGTCATTAGCATGGGTTTGTGTGTCACCCTCCCCGTTCTTCACCTTAAGGATCGCAGTCGGGCCGCGACCTGTACAGATCTTCCGAGCTAAAACAGCCCCCGGTCTACCTCCTTCCCCAAAGGCTCTAGCCACATGCGTGCAGTTTAAATATTTCATTTCAGAGTCTAGAAAGGTCTCGTGTTCTGTGTGTATTTCGCGGAGTTTGGCCAGGTGTATGATATCCTGAGTGGACTCATATAGGGATTCCAGGTCTCTCATTTGCTGTTCACACCTGCGTATCTGAGTTCTAATATCCTTCAGAACCCCCACTGTGGTGCTAATACAGACCCCTCTAATCGTGGCCTTGAATGCTTCCCAGAGGATGCCAGGGTCATCAGTCGATGGGGCATTAAGGTCAAAGTAATCTTTAATCGCCTTCTTAATCGTGTCTGCATAAATTGCATCAGTTAGAGCACGTGCGTTAAAGCGCCATTGGAAGGGGGGGGGTGCGTATCGTGGAATGTCCAGCTGCAGGAGGACAGGATTGTGATCAGACAGCGTGCGAGGGAGCACCTGTAGGTGTCGCACCCATAGCGCCAGGTCAGAGGAGCCCAGCCAATAATCCAGCCTGGACCAGCTGTTGTGGGAAGCATTAATGTGCGTGGCCCCAGGTGCGTCGGTGTTCCTCAACCTCCAAAGATCCTCTAGACCCAGATCCTTCATCATGTGTCCCACCATTGTGCGTGAGTGTTTGTGCTGTTCCACCGAGTTAGCTGAACGGTCCAAACCGTCACGTAGTGTCACGTTCCAATCACCACCACACAATATATGTGCGCTATTGTGTTTCTGTAGGTGTCCCCATACCTCCCTGAAGAAATCCGGGGCATCTGTGTTAGGACCGTATACATTCAGCAATGTCACCTTCTGCCCCCTCAATGTACCTGATACCATTAGAAACCTGCCGGAAGGGTCCTGTGTTACTGTGTGATTCACAAAGCCCACCCCTCGTTTCACCAAAATGATCACCCCTCTAGAGTAAGAAGAGTACGAGGCCCTGAAAACCTCCTCCGCCCATCTTGCCCCCAGTTGTGCATGCGAGTGTGGGGCCAGGTGAGACTCCTGTAGGAACGCTATATCCACATTCCACCTTGTCAGGCTTGCAAAAATCTGCCGTATTTTACGTGGCTGTGAGAACCCTCTAATGTTCCAGGTTAGAACGTTTAAACTGTGTCTACCCGCCTCCCTGGGCCCCATCAAAAGCCAATGATATAAGGCATGAGCGCTCATCACAAATCAATTGCATAGGGATTGTTAGTATCTCCCTTTTAGTTGTTCCAGTCGACCCAGCAGCAGCCGGGACTAACTTGGAACCAGTACAAAAAGACATCACACATTCTGTCGGCCTAACAGTACAATCATACATCCCACCCCCCCAGAACCCACCCACTCCAGCAACCCCAACCTGCCGAAGCCAGTCCCATCCAGTGCACCAATCCAGAACTCCCATAAACAGTAATACAGTTCCAGAACCAAACTCTTACTGGGTAATACCCTTGTAGAGGTCCGCCAGGGGCACAACTCACCACCTGGTGTACAGGTGTGGGCGATGCTAAAGAAGCTGTATGAAACGCAGTTCAGGTGAATACTCGCCGTCCCCCCCCCCCCCCCACCCCCCGAACAACCAACAACAAAGCCACTGGCCGAGCAACATGTCTGGCACAGTGCGTCTCCAATGCAATTTCAACAGTTAATCATCAAGGCACAGAATCCCTCTCCTCCCACCCTTACTGCTCGCCGCACAGAGTGCATTGGGGATCTCTCACAGTCAGTGACGGAGGCGTCCCATAGTCAAAACATATTGAGCAGAGCACAGCAGACAAGGGGGCAGTTTCTCGCCACTCGCGCACTAGCCTGCATTGAGTAATCGCCACAGGGTAATAGTGTCACTCAGTTGTGTACGCCAATATTGCCTTATGTAATGTGCATGTGTCGTGATGCATTCCCAGTACAAAGTTCGTAGTGAGCCGCATCTCCGATCAGAGGCCTCTTAGCCCCATCGGGACCTCTCCACCCAGACACACCGTGCATGTTGAATCAATCCCACTACCGGGCAAACTGGAAAACAGGTTCAAGCAGTCTAGCAAGTGCGGAGATTAAAGTCCATGCTAAAACGCATGATCGGTAACTGAACTGTACACTCACCAGTGGCATACCATGAAACAACCCCTCATTGTTAGTCCGAGTCTCGTCGTTGTTCATTTTGCGAATTGTCTCTGATCTCTCGTTGAACCCTTTTGACAAATTCTTGTGCTGCTTTCGGTGTCGGTAGTACTGTCGCTTTCTCCTTCCACACCACCCTGAGGCGTGCTGGATACATCATGGAGTAGACAATGTTCAACTCACGCAATTTGGTCTTCACTGCAGTATATTCTTTCCGGGCCTGCTGGACCGCAACTGTGTGGTCCGGGTAAAATTCCAAGGAGTTCCCTTGATGCTGGATCTTCCCTTTCTCTCTTGCTAGCCGAAGGATCGTGTCCCTGTCGCGGTAATTGAGGATACGCGCAACAATCGGTCTCGGCGTGGTACCTGGCGGTGGTTTCGGGGCCAGCGACCTGTGAGCACGCTCCACGATGAAGAGGGGCGACAGGGCCTCAGCTCCGAACAGATCCTTGCACAGTGTTTCCACGTAGGTTTCCATGCGGCCTGTGTTGGTGGACTCCGGCAGGCCCGTGATCCGTACGTTGTTGCGCCTCGAGCGCGCTTCTAAATCCTCCTCCTTCGCCTTGATAACCTCCAGTAGCCTTTCCATATCTGCGCATTTTGAGGTGGAGGCCCGCGCCTCATCTTCAACCGCGGATATTCGTGTTTCGGCCTCATCCAGTCTCTCTCCATGCTTTTCCTGTCGCGCCGCCATGGTGTCCATTCTGCAAGTTAAGTTGTCCAACTTGCCATTAATATCCTGTAGGTTCGATTGTATCGCTAGCAGGATCTTTTTGATGTTGTTATTGGGCGCCTGACCTGCCTCTTCCTCCAGCACCCCGTCAGTGGATTTCTGCGTTTTTTTCGTCTCAAAGGGCAGCTTCTGCTGGTGTTTGTCTGGTTTGCCCATGCTTGCGGGTGGGGAGGTCGCCTTCCTGCACGTGGACCCCGATGCCCTCGTATGTCTGGTCGCTGACGCCGTGTTGAACCCCACCCCTGGGGCGATCGCCGCCTAAAAGATCGTCACAGCGCTGAAAGCACCGGGCGAGGGTGACACTCCCCCGGTCGTGAGGCAACGTGACCGAAGGCCGGCTGTTCGCTGTCCGCACCGCCGTCTAGCAAACCCCCTCCACTTAGTGGACTGGTGGCCCCTCAATCGTGCAGAGAAAGTGTCCCAGTGTGGCAGCTCGCTGGGCAGAGGATATCTCAGGCCTCTCTGACCCCACAGGTGGCGTGTCGTCGCAATATGGCCAGCACACCCCCTCTACACTCAGTGTTTAAGGCAGGCAGCCATCACCGCAGGTGTGTAGCTTCCGCAGGCCCAACGCATGCCAGGTCGTTGTCTCTCCGTGCAGCCCGCGCGGGCCTGTAATTCCGGGGTCTGCGAGCGTCCTACCAAGAGGGGCCGCCCGCACGTGGTCGCCAGGAAGGACACGTTATTCACAGCAGACGCCAACCCTGGCGCAACCACATGAAGATACCTGCTCTCATGGGCTGATGGGGTCGGGCAGTGGCGGCCACAGGTCTCCGAGGTATGGGCGAGCCCACGCAGATCTTCAGGCAGCACCGACAATCGCAGACTGTTTGCTTCTCATAGCGCTCGCCGCCAGTAGCCAGCACCATCCACCCTGCAGGAGCGTGGGTATGTCTCCCTCTCCGCTAGCGCTCCGCACCGTTCTCCACGCTGGGCGCTCCTCCGCTTGCTGGTCTCCCCTCCGCTGTGTCAGGCTACCGCCAGTGTCTCGGCACTTCTACCGGAGTTGGGGATTATTAGATTATGCCCGCGTTTTTCGAGTCGCGGCCGCCATTTTGTCAGGCAGCGCATCCAGCGCCTTAACGTGGGTCCCCGGCGCACCGCAGCGCTACAATTTTTGATGCAGGGGCAGTGGGGAGGCCAGTCCTCAGAATCCTACCTCCGCCACGTTTCCCCGCTCCTGGACAGTAGAGTGGTGATTGTCCTCCGCCTGGCCGCTGTGTGCACGTCCCAACGCGGCGGCCATCTTGTCAGGCATCCGGACCTCTCGCCACGGTCATCCGCAAATTTCAGGGCAGTCGCTGTCCGCCGGGGGCCGTTTCTCAACACGTTATGTGCTCCACCATTTCACACATCTTGCTAGTCGATCGAGGGGCCGGTGGCCTGGGTGAGATCGGCGACATCCACCATAGTTGGCGATCGCCCGGCGGAGCTGCTTCTCAGGCAGCCATGTCGCCGTGCGCCCCCTAGCGCCTCCCTACTGGGGGCTTATAGTTGAACCATCTGCTTGTGCAATGGGCTCATCAGGCCACAGCATTGATTGCATTTGGCCACGTTACTGGTGCGGTTGTCTGCAATACAAGCTCAGTTCAGTGTTCACTTGGTTGATCATCACTGTGGGACTGCTCGACAGCAGGCAGTTTGTTCACTCGTTAGCCCACCAAAACATAACTAAGCCATAAGGTGGAACTAAGCAGAGCTTTGAAATCCAAGTGATGTGGGATCCCAGGTGGCACATTAGAGGTCCAGGATGAAAGGGGCATACCAAAACTCTGGGCAGCTACCTGGCAACATGTAGTGTTCACATGGTCGATCATTTAGTCGCTTGTGCATAGCTCCTCTTCTCTATCCCTTGGGCTGTAAATTCCGCTTCTATGCAGCGCTCTTCTGCAAGGATAACTCCACTACCATTTTCCCGTCAGCAAGTCGGCTGCTTTCCTCCAGGTTCTTCCAAAGAGGACTTCAGGCAGAATGCTACAAGGTCCTGGTTTGTTCACAAGCTGAAGGAATGCAAGCAGTGAGGGATGCCCAGCCCAGGAGCCAGATATCTCTCGGACGCATAACTTGGTCCCCATTCTTGTTCAAGAGAATCTTGTCATCAGTCTCCTAGGTTCCCAATAAGTGATTAGGCCCTGTAGCAGACACAAATGTGAATTCCTGCAGCCCCTCTCTGTTCTGGTTTTAGGGGTGCTGGCATTCGATGGTGGTGGGGCGGACCTCTATGTGCCCTAATGGGCAATTTAAAATAATGGTACGTAGTGGGTGAGGTGTATGCTGCACAGCCTGTAATAATCTGCAGCAGTGCCTCCGAGGGAAGCATAATGGACTAGATATTCCTCTGCACTCAAAGAATTGTATCCCTTCCCTAATAACTGGGATCTGGGTCACTTCAAAGCTGAAGCGTACAAATGTTCTAGGGTATTCTCCCAGATCATAAATGATTCTGAGCAGGTCCACCTCTTCCTCCATTCCGACAACCATTCACATACACAGTGTTCCAAATTGGATTCCTTCCCATGCTCACTTGATCCCACATAGACACAGGCTCAGCACTCACCCAACTCTGCTTGCAACAGCGCGCACTCTCTACTTCACATGTTGCATATGGATGGTGCGAATGGAGACTCTGGCCGACTTGTAGGCAAGGCCATTGTGCATCTCTCCCCTGTAGGTGAAAGATGCAAAAAGCCCTGTTCTTTCCAGTATCATCAATGCTTCCACCACTCTTCGTCTCTCAGCCCCCCGAGAGACAAGTCACATCACCCGAGTAAGACCTCGGAACCCCTCTTTTAGTTTTGTGCTATTACACTGATGACCCACTGTAAATAACCATGATTATCATGTTCGCCAGGGACAAGTCAAGAAACCTGCAGCAACTAGTTTAAATTGTGGCAAGCTGAGCATTGGACTTGGGTGCATGTTCACTAAATCCATGTAAGGGACATCCCTGTCCTATAATGTCCTGCCGAAAATATTTTGCTACTCCTAGCATCACTTGTAGATCAGTGTGATCATGTGGCCCTTTCTGTCTTCCTTATTATCTAGCACTTTCCTACAATTCAAAATCAGGCCAAACCTTGTCCTGTCCTCCGTTTCCCCCTCATTGCACGTGCTATTTATTTTGGGAGCCTTTTGGAAATGTTATCAATTGTTGAATAGAGAAGCCACGTTCAATGCATTTTCTTTTTAATCACTCCTGCTGAGCGGTTACAACCTACATATTGCAACAGTTTCCAGTACATAATCCTAGTATCCTTTAGCCATTTTTCATCAAATCATAGATTCACAAGTATCATTTAACTTAAATTTAATTTCTGTTTAACCTGCTTTTTTGGCTCAGCCATTCCTTTTGTGTAATGTCCTTCACATTCTGGAAGCATCCGTGCTATGATCAAACAAATAACTGCAAGGAGAAAGAGTCCACCTCCTACCCATACCCCAGAGCATGCATATTGACCCTCCAGAAACCAGGAATTGCTGCGTGCTGCATGGTGGTGAGGTTGGAGAAACCAAGGGCTCCAAACAGGGATGGTAACATAATAACAAAATAAATATTGAAACTACATCTCAAACCCCATATAGCTCAAAGGGCTGAAGTTCAAGCTAAGATGGCCACTCAAAAGTAGCCTGTCCTAAAACATGATTTTGCTGTCCTACCCTCATACTGCCTGCGGTGTACCAAGAACCTGCTCTACTGCAATAGGAGACCATTTTAAAGTGGTTTGACCTTTTCACACACAAGTCTAGCTGTAACCCTTTAGCCTCCTCACCTTAGAAGATACATACCAAATGAGTGATTCCTTTTGCATGACCTAAACTGCTACTGAGACAAGGTGAACACTTTCTTATTGGTTTTGTTCATTTTACGATGTGCACATTGCAAGAGAATTATACAAGAACAAAACTCAATAAAATCTATATTAACTTTTACAATGTAAAGCACATTTTGACAGCAGAAATCCTTAAATGTTTGTTGCTAACCCACAGCAGGAAAGCATGCCCGAGTCTTCTATATGTGTATTATGAATGAGTCCTGTCTATAGCCACCCATGCCCACGCCCTGTGGCAGGATACAGACATGACAGATTGTAGCTGTTTGATGGCCGGGATAATGAATTTTCTATTATCTATTAACTTCGCTATGTAAACTGTAGTTGAAGTTTAAAAGAGACAGTAGAACAATATGATTTAAAATATTGGTTGAATTTGTGATGCACTTGCTTACCCCACCTGATATCTTTTGGAACTATAGACAGATAAAGGGGGTTTATTGGTACCCAACTAAGCGAGTCTCGTTTTATTAATTTCTGGAGAAAGAAAGACTGAGGGCATCCCCCAGCTCTGCAGGATGCAGAAGCTGTGCAAGTCCAGGAGCAACCGCCCTTAGTGATGCTTTGTAATATACTGTCAAAGTTGTAAATAGAGTAACTGTCTTACTTCTGCGAGTTTTCAATGTGCTGTGTCAGGGTATGGTGTATACCCAGCCAATACGGCCAGGTGGCCCCTCTGTTGCTTAGAGACCCACCCTGCTGTTTACACAACATGGGATAATTGACCTCCAAACCATGCCTGGCGTTCTTGATATCCTAATGGGGCTTCTAAGCCGTAAACGGGTTCATAATGAATTGACAATGTTTCAGGTCGGTATGTAAGAACGTTTCCAGTATTGGGAACTACATCATTGAACTCCACCCATGAGTAAATCATTTCAAAGGGGTATGCAGCATGTGCATTTACTTCAAATGTTACCCCACCTGCTGTTTTAGGAACACCCCTAGCAAGGAGATGTTGTATGACTGGTGCTCTGAAAATTTCTCCTATTGGAACAGGAAGTTGACCATTTTTAACAAACCCTTCAACAAACATGAGCGTCAAACCGAAATTAAAATGTGGAATAATCTTTTGTAAGTCAAGCGCCTGACAAACCTTCAACAAATATTAAGTACCTATAAAAACTGTAGGCGTAACCACTAACTCTAATACTTATTGAGTGTCCCAACCAAAAGTACTCAAGGATTTAGAAAATTGTGTGCCCGGCAGCTGAGCGCCAAATGATCAATTTTCTAGATTCTCGAACACAATCAGGAATTTTGTTTTCTTTCATCAACTTGGTCAATGTAGCAACACAATACAGAAAACCAGTTGGGCTGCAGCCCCCCTCTCCCCCCGCCCTTCCCCACACACACAACCCGCTGAGCAATATTTGAGTGAAATGTTTATGGTAACACTCAATCTCATAATAAATTACAGGACTAGTTAGTGGAACTCCATGAAGAGCACACTGTAGTTTACTAGGAAGCCATAAATATATTTTAACGTTTTGTTTTAAAAATCCAAGTATTGGGGGCGTGGCTACGCAAGCGGAGATGGCGGTCGCAGCTTGCTAGAGCTCCCGCCAGCCTGCCATTAATCCGACTACTTATCCTGGTCCCTGACCCCGAAAACCCACAACCAAAGCGGGGCGATTGTGGCCAGGAGTGCCGGGGACCCTCCGGTGTGCTCAGCGGTGGTCCCGCGCTCCAGAACCGGACTGGGCTGCGAGGCGAGAGGTGCGGCCTGGAGGGCTGAGGAGCAGCCGGGGCCTCGATTTTGGAGCTCCCCGGCCGGGGAGCCATGCAGTGAGTCGCCTGGCCTAGTGGCGGCCGTGACGTTCAGCAATCCGGGGCACCGAAGACGCGAAAGGATTGCGCAGGATTCCTCTTCCAGGGCCCAGCTGCATCGAGAGGAGACACAGGGGCAGCAGACGACCGGAGGCAGCCGAGACGGCCTGGCGGCCCAGGCGCAGCCGGGACCTCGATTTTCGCGGCCCCGCGTCTACCAGGGGCCTACGGACTCGGAGGGGGTCGGACGCCTTGATGATCCCGCCCGGCGGTGGGTGGCCCGGGACACAGATGACCGGCGGGGCGACTGGCGGCAACAGTGAGTAGTGGCCCTCCCCATACCCCCCCCGGACCAGAGGAGACACCGGCGCTGTGGCGCAGGTTACACTTGGACTATCCACCTTTCAAGGGGAGGGTTGCTGGTCGTGGGAGACCCTGCTCGTTGGCGGTCATTGAGGCCTGCCCCGCTCTAAACTTGACATTGGGCCATACCAGAGCGAACCCTCCAGGACCCACCCGGGGGCCAGCGACAGGACATTGCCTTCCCCCCCCCGCACCCCCCCCTCCCATTGTATTGGATAGACTTCGACGGGGGCGGTCGGAGTCCCACACATTCAGCTTCATCTTGGGGCCCTTATAACCTCGGCAGTCATGACCAGAGGAGGCGGTGGCCCCACCAAGCAAGTGACAATCGATAAATTTACGGGGCCCGGTGGGGGCCCTGGACCGTCGGGGGGTGCTCCACCTGGAGGGGGGCCAGACAATGCAGCCCTTATGGCGGCCATCACCAAGTCAAGGGACATGCTAGACGCCAAGATAGGGGCAGTTGGCGCGGATGTGACCCTGTTGCGCCAGGACCTGAGAAATGCCGTGGCGCGAATCACCGAGACCGAATCCAGGGTGTCGGTGGTAGAAGAAGACGTGAATACCCTTAAAAAGAAAATGGCGGCGATGGAATCTGCGCAACGAAACACAGCGCTCCGGGTGGAAGATGCCGAAGGGCGGGCACGCCGCAATAACCACCGCTTTATTGGCTTTCCGGAGCGCTGTGACAAAGGCAACATGGAACAATTCCTCACACAGTGGCTGGAGTCCTGGATGCCCCCAGGGACGCTATCTGCTTGCTTCATTATTGAAAGACCGCACCGCGCCTTGACGCAAAGGCCACCTGAGGGCGAGCGGCCTAGGGCGGTAATCGCTAGACTGCTGAATTATCACGACAGGGACGCCATACTGAGGGAAGCTAGAACCAAGGAAGCCCTCCTTTATGAAAACAGTAAGATCATGATTTTCCCTGATTATACTAAACTTGTGCAACAGCAGCGTCGTTCTTTCTTGGCCGCCAAGGCAAAGTTGAGAGGCCTTAAGCTCCAATATTCCCTGTTGTACCCGGCGCGCCTGAGGGTGATCTTCCAATCACAGACACTGTTCTTTGATACACCGGAGGACCTTTTCAAATGGACAGATGAAACGGTGCGGCTCAGACCGAATTCTCAACCAGGGCTCAATCCAGGCTCTCCTGAGGGATCACCACGGGCGCAGAGACACCGGACGACGAAGAATGGTCGGAACAAACGTTCCAACTCGCGCAGGCGCGCGGCCTCGGTCGATGGCACACAGAACAGTGGTAGAACCGAGGATTCGGAACAATCTGGGACAGATCACTGAGGGCTCCGGGGCCTCGGCTCCCCTATTCTACTGTTAATGCTGTGAATTCTGGTTGGGCTCACCGGGTCGCCTGAGACCCATTGATTACCTGGCTATGTTGCTGCCCTGGGACAGTACTGCTTCTGTCTCCTGATCGTGGATAGAGTTGTGGGGTGGGGGTTCGGGGACTACGTGATAGGGGCTACCACTCTCCCATTAGAGAGAGGGACACTGAGGGAGGGGGGGTGACTTTACTGTTCCTTTTTGGGGATGTTGGGATCCATTGGTATGGGTGAGCCCGGGCCCTATGTTTTGGTCTCGAGACCACCCATGCCGCGACAGGTACTTCATAGTTCATTGAGGTATAGGGCGGGGGGAGGCGGGATGTGGACGGTCGGGGATGTGGCCGCTGAGTTGGGGATGGGGACTGTTTGGGGCTGTGGGACTGAGGGGTTGGTGGGTTTCTTTTTTGGGGTAGACAGTAGTATGCATGTGTGTGTCGCAATAATGTTCCATGTGGTGTGCGGTGGGTGGCGCGGGGATGGAGGGCTCGTATGGTGGATCTTAATGGACCATGGCTGAATCGACTCATAGACGCCCTGAAGACTCTATGCGGGTGATTACGTGGAATGTCAGGGGTTTATTAGACAAAATTAAACGCGGGGCTGTGTTACGCTGGGGGAAGAAAGAAGCTGCAGATGTGCTTTTGCTTCAAGAAACTCACATGATGGGCACGGAGACTCTGGGCCTGCAGAGGTTTGGTTATCAACAGGTTTTCCATGCGGGATTTTCTAGGGGGTCCAGGGGGGTGGCCATATTGATTCACCGCAGGGTGGCGTACGTCCATGAGAAGCAGTGGGTGGATCCGCAGGGTCGCTACCTGTTTGTTAAGGGCATGGTGGGCACGGAATCTGTGGTATTTGGCAGTGTTTACTCCCCTCCCCCCCCTACAGTGGGCCCTGGCCGAGAGGTTGTTTGCAGTGTGGGAGGACATCTTCGGATCGCTGGCAGTGATTGGGGGTGATTGGAATGATGTGATGGATATATGTGTGGATCGCCGAAGGCGCCTAGAGGAGACCGCGATCCCCCCCCCCCTTCCCCTCCACCCACCAGATTGCATGCAATGAGTGAGGGGTTGGGCTGGGTAGATACTTGGCGACATATGCACCCTGCAGCCCGAGAATATACTTATGTTTCAGCTGTACACGGCTCGTTCTCGAGGCTTGATTGTGTGTTTGTGCCTAGGGAATGTTTGTATAGGGTGAAGGGCGCTGACATCTTGCCGAGGGGCCTATCTGACCACTCCCCCGTCTCAGTTAGGGTGGAACTCCTCCGGAGACGACAGCCGTTTAGATGGAGGATGTCCTCGTGGCATCTCCTGCAACCAGCATATACTAAACACCTGCAAGAAACCATTGACCACTACTGGCGAGAAAACCTGGTAGAGGGTGCTGATGTAGGAGTGGTGTGGGAGGCTATGAAGCCTACCATACGGGGGGTGGATATCGCATGGTGCTCGGCGGCCCGTCAGAAGCATCGAGAACAGACTACCGAGGCGGCTGCGCGAGTGGCGACCCTGGAGCAGGAAAGCCGCGAGGGAGGTGGTGAAGTCGGGATACGGCTGCTTCTGCAGGCACAGCAATCATACGCGTCCCTCTTGATGGATGAAGCCAGACAGGCATGGCTGGCCACCAGAAGTCGGGTGTACCAATGGGGGGACAAATCATGTTCAATGCTCCATAGACTGTGCCAACACAATTTCCAACCCCTCATGCTGCCAGGTCTCACGAATGGCGGTGGGGAGGTCCTGACCGACCCAAACGAATTGGCGGCGAGCTTCGCCACGTACTATACAGCCCAATACGCTCCACGCGACCAATTGTCTGAAGGCGACTTAGCTCGTTTTCTCGCAGAGTTGCCGCCTGTACCGGTTTCAGATGAGACCAAGACGGCCCTGGATGCACCCCTCACAGCCGAAGAGCTGGGAGACGCACTGGGGCAACTCAATACTGGTAAGGCCCCTGGCCCAAATGGCTACCCGTGCGAATTTTTCAAAAAATTTCATGTGCAGCTCGGATCTCATTATCGCCGGGTGCTTGAGGTGGCACGTGCACGGAGGGTATTGCCCCCGGACTGGCGCCATGCGGAAATAGTGGTCTTTTTGAAGCCGGGCAGACCCCCAGATAGCCATGACTCGTATAGACCCATCTCATTAATTAATGTTGAAGCCAAGATTTTGGCCAAGGCCCTGGCGAACCGTCTGGCTCCACATATCTCGGACTTGGTCCATTCGGACCAAGCAGGCTTTATGCCTCACAGGGCAACGCGACATAATATCCGACGCGCACAGGCGGTGATCGACGCTGTTGGGGTCTTGGGGGACCAGGCGGCGTTGTTGCTGGCCGACATCAGCAAGGCCTTCGACTCTGTTAGCTGGTCGTACCTATTTGCATTACTGCGCTGTCTTAACCTGGGCCCAGTTTTCCTGTCATACATCAAACTCCTTTATACAGACATCACAGCCTCGGTGCGGGTCGCCGGGGCAGTATCGGAGATGTTCCCCATCGGCCGTGGGACCAGACAGGGATGCCCTCTTTCCCCCTATTTATTTGCATTGGCCATGGAACCTCTAGCTGCCAGAGTGCGCCAAGATGCGCTGATACGGGGCTTTCAGTGGAATGCCACCCTGTCGGATAGGATTGCGTTATACGCGGACGATGTCCTCTTCTTCCTTACCGACTTGCAGCACTCGGGCCCGCGTGTCCTGGAGGTTATGCAACTGTTTGGGGAGGCTTCAGGCTTATATCTGAACCTACATAAATCCACGCTGTGGGTACTGGGAGGAGGCACGGTGACGGATCCCTGGGCTTCGGGGTTGCGAGTGGCTACGACCGGTCTGAAGTACCTTGGAGTGTTTCTTTCGGACTCGGCGGACACTGCCTGGGAACGTAATCTAATGCCCGTCTGGGAGCGGGTACAGACGGATGTCAAGACTTGGTCTCGGATGCCCCTGTCAATCTTTGGCCGATCCGCTATTTTCAAGATGGTGGCGCTACCGCGCCTCCTATACCAACTACAGAATCTTCCGTATCCTATCCCGCCTCAATGGTTTAAGCAGGTCAACTCAGTGTTGGGCCGCTTTCTTTGGGCTGGGGGTGCCGCCAGAGTGGCGCTGCGTACGTGTTTTTTGTCCACCTACTGTGGGGGCTTGGCCACATCAGATTTACAGTCGTATTATCAAGCCGCGCATCTTCTCATTCTGAATGAATGGTGGTATGGTGACGGTGGGGATCCAGCCTATGCCCTGGAACGTGCTTTGATGGGCGATAACTCGCTCCACACCATCCTCTACTCACCCCGACTGCGTCGCTCGCTGCCGAGGGTTACTCGACTTGTCTTTGCAGTGTGGCGACAGGCCTTGCGTCGCATGGGCTGGTGGGGCAGACTGACCGCGGAAACGCCCTTGTGGCGTAACGGCATGCTGCCCGAACTGTCCAAGCTATCAGGCTTCGATGGCTGGGACGCGATCGGTATCTCACAGCTGGGCCATGTGATGTCCGGAGCGACGCTCAAGTCTTTCCAGGCCCTTAGTACCGAATTCGATATGCCCCAATCTCAATTTTTTCGATATCTACAATTCCGGCATGCACTGATGCCCAGTCTTGCCAACCTTGACTCACTCCCGGAATTTAGCCCAATTGAAGCGAAGGTCTTTATGGGTGACCTTGGGGATAAAAAAGTTTCACGCATCTACCAGACAATGGTCACCCATTGCTCCTCCACCCTTCTTCCACTGAAGACGGCCTGGGAGGCTGATATCGGTCAGCTGGATGAAGATGATTGGCGAGAGGCCTTGGAATCCCCGAGGGGAGTGGCTATTGCAATACGGTTTCGACTCATACAATTTAAAATTCTTCATAGAGCCTACTATACACGTGAGCGCCTGTGGAAGGCAGGTCTGATTGAGTCCCCGGAGTGTCTGCGATGTGGGGTGGAGATGGGTACGTTGCTCCACACAGTATGGTCGTGCCCCAGACTGGTTGGCTTCTGGAGGGGTGTATGGGGCTGCTTGTCGGAGGTGCTGGGCTGGACCCTCCCCCGTACTCATCGTCTGGGCCTACTGCACATCCTGGAGGGGGTTGGTGGCAATGTCTACAAGAGACACCTGCTCCTTCTGGGGCTAGTGGTAGCCAAGAGAGACCTAGCCCGAGCATGGAAAGATGTGAGGCCCCCCCCCCTGAGTGCATGGAAGGCTGGCATGGACTTCTGCATGGGTCTGGAGAGACCGATCTTTGAAGCACGGGGATGCCCCCGTAAGCACTTTAAGGTATGGAGGAAGTGGGCAGACTACAGGGGCTTGACACTGGACCCCCCCAGCGGAACAGGAGGAAGACCTTTAGCCCCATGTGGCCCGGTGACCCCGTTTCCCACACACACAATTGCCACATCAGGACTTTGCATCGGCACAGTACGTACACACATGCATGGGGTTAGGGTGGGTTCCGGGGAGGGTTCTGGGAGTTGGGTGGGTAAGTAACCGAAAAGATAAAGAGGGGGAAGATGTTTCTTTGTATCCTTGAGTTACATTGGTTCCTCGACTGGACACTCAGTCCTATTTCATGATTGTATCGGTATGTTGGTGGTACCATCCTGACTGTGGGGTACCACTCTATTTCATATGCTCATCTTTATCAATAAAATTGTTGTGAAAAAAAAAAAAATCCAAGTATTATTCTAGAGCACACAGTGTGAATTCCTACTAAAATAAATCAAACAGATTATTAAGTGCAATGTTTGCTGCAAGCGGGAGCAGAAAGCAATTGCCCGTCATACTGGCAGTGTATTTTATAACTATCACATTCTCGTTTGTTTACTTAGTAAGCTAAACTTAGCACCAAAAAAAGCCTAATTTGAGTTTCAGATGGGTCACACCTGCATGCCTTTTTATTAAATAAGAAGTTCTTTTTGTTCCGAATAATAGCACGGTCTGTTATTCTCGCCTGCCCTCAAAGACAAGGTTGCTAAGCTCAGCAAGTGGAGCCTGCGTCCCTCTTGGTATCATTCAGAAAGGATCTGGGCAATGCAGCAAGGTCTATATTGTCTGTCACCTGATACGGAATCCCCTCTCTAACCCTTTAAACTCTGTGCTGAGCTTATATAACCTTATTTAGTAGTCTTTGAATCTTTCAAGATAAGTAAAAGAGCACCAGTCTGTTTTTCCTTTTAATTGTGTAATTTCATTCTGTGAGATGGTGTTATGTGAACAAGAACAACAAACAAAAAGCTTTGTTCACAGCTTAATAATATTCATTTAGAACTGCAGACTAAGGGGCCGATTAGGATGGTGGATGGATTGCCCCCGCCGGGCTGGCGGTAGCCACCGGCGGGGGCAATCCGTCCGCCATCCTGACATAAATGACCCCCCGCCACATTAGGATGGCGGGGGAGTCCGTGGTGGACGGCAAGACCGTCCGCCGCTTTTCCGCCGGTCGCCTTTGCAACCGGCGGAAAAAAGTGCCTACATATGGTTGCGGTGTCTGCGAGACACCGCCAACCATATTACGATGCTGGCGGTCTTATGCCTTTCCACGGCGGCATTGCCGCCGTGGAAAGGCATACGATCTTTGCTTTGGGGGCCCGTTTTGGGCCCCCAGGGTGAAGTGGGGTGGGGGCAAAACACAACATGGCAGGCACCGCGCGGTGCCTGTCATGTTGTGCTTTGAAACGCACAACATGCATTTTTAGCATTGCGGCAGACGGTGCTTTCAGCACCGCCCGCCGCAATGTTAAAAATGCGGGATGCACCCGCCACTGTGGCGGGTGCATCCTAATTCGCCGCACGGGAGCTCCGCCCCTGTGGAGGACGGTCCTTTCTTACGACGGGATGGCGGACAGACAAAGTCCGTCCGCCATCCTAATCGGCCCCACGTGCGAAAGAATAATTGATAAATGTGCATTGCATATCAGTCATGTATATTCACTTTTACATGATTAAAATGTGCAAGCTAATAAGGGAATAACTTGAAGAAACGAAGCATAATCATAAGTCAAAACCTTTAGCCTGGTTTGTCAAACACAGATACCTGGAATTAATGCATTAGTCCACAGAGCCATCAGACTCTGCAAAGTGACTAAAGCAGGCTGTCCGCAGCATAGGATTTTTCTGTTCCCTGTATTCCGAGTGGTGAGCTGCCATGAATAATTTCAGAGTTTTAAAAAGGAAATAATCACATAAGCCATAGATGTATTGTGCCTGGGACTTTATTTCAAATCACTTTACACGTAGAAGGGGAGAGGGTCTAGAAATTCACTCTACCACCCCGAACCCCCATTATTTCTCATTTAAACGCACAATGAGGGGTGGAGAGCACAAAACAACACTTAGAACGAAACAGAAAAACTCATCTGTTTGGAAAAACTGCCCTCACTCTCATACCGAAGTATGTGACATGCTTCATCATTGGGCCTGCTTACAAAACGCCCTGGTGTAGCCACACTCAGGGTGGAGCATAAGGGAGGGGGTAAAATAATAAATCAAACCACAGAACTCAACACTTAATACACGTAACATACAAAGTGATAGAACAGTGCATATCACCAAGTGACTGGAACTAGTGATGCGACAAAGTGCAGTTGATAAGGATGTGATTTAAAACTGGTTCGAGGATACCAACCAAAACTTTATTCCAAGGTTCCCCCACCAGGATTAACAAGCATTTGCAATGCAATAGGTCTCGTATTTGCGAGATTTTGAGAGCTACTGGCATTCTAAATGACAATGCCTTTAATTTATGTGTTTTGACAACCTGCAAGCGGTGCATAAAACACGCCCTTTCTACTTGTAGTCCTTGTTGACTTAATAGCACCAAGAGATTTTGTTTTGGTAGTGTTTGTTAACGCTATACGAATGTTCATTTAAAAATAATTGCATTAATAATGATTATTTATTTTTCCTTGTGCATTTCGTGTCTTTATCTTTCATTTTGTGTTTATCATCTGTTTGCACTGATTTGTGGCTGTCCGTATTTGAGTCTGTGTTTTGTGCCAATATGAATCTCGGTGTGAGAGAGAGAGTGGGGAGGCAACGAGAGAGAGAGCACGTGCGTGTGTCTATGTGTGTGTGTGTTTGCATGTCTCTCTTTCGGTACCACGGAAAGATGCAAACAGTAATTGGCTGCCTTTGAAACGGAGCCTGGTTGTGAAGTGGAGGGAGGGGGTGACAGCTGGAGGTGCGAACCAGCTGTAGTACGGGAGAGCTGAGGGGGAGGCGAGGGGCGTGCAAGGAGCTAGGCAGAGCATGGCGAAATGGAGAGACTACAAGATTGTTTGACGAGGGAAAGAAAAATGCCCGAGGGGATTGGGTGGGTGTTCTGAATTCGGTTTTCATTTGAGACACTCGGATCACTTCATGTGGTTTTAGTATTGTGACCTGGATAAGAAGTGTGGGGGGGGGAGGGGGCGCTCGAGCGCGGACTGTTACATAAAAAATGCTGCGGGTCTTTAATATAGCACACATCACATAACTGAATTGTCTACTAGTACTTGAGCAATGGCCGGTGCTATTTCTCCACATTACGTCACTTTTTGGGTTTCGCCTGCCGAAAGGCTGCGCTCTGCGCAGCTTTTCAGCGCAGGTGAAATCCTTTGTTGACAATAAGGACTTCGGGAACGTCCCCCGGCTCTCATTGGCTAGCTCCATAAATGGAGGCTAGCCATTGAGTGCCGGATCTGTCCGTCAAGGCCGGACCAGATTCGGGGGCGTTCCCGAGATTTTTTTCCCTGGGCGGAGTTACGTTGTTTCCCGTTCCCTCCCCTTTCCCGCCGTCCGTGTCCTCTCCCGCCCCCCTCCCGCCGTCCGTGTTCTCTCCCGCCCCCCTCCTGTCGTCCGTGTTCTCTCCCGCCCCCGAATCTGGTCCGGCATTGAGCCGGCACCCGCCTTCCTGCTCCGGCCGTCTTCTGCGTCTCTCCTCCCCCTTTCCCGCCCCCTCCCGCTTGACATTTTTACCTTCCGATCAGCCGCATGGAGAGCGAGCAGGCAGCGGACTTCGCTGGAGGAGGAGGAGGAGGAATAGCTGCCCACATCCCGGAGGAGAGGATGAGCACCCAGCCATGGAAGCCGCAACCCGTTTGTGACGACAGTCAGGGCGGCCCCATCAGCGCACCTTCACAGGGGGAGGCCCCCGAGGCACAATGTCCCGGACCCCCGGACTGGGCACCTCCCGGAAGCCCCGAGGCCAGCGGCGGCTCCCTGCTCCCTAGGCAGCGGGAGCATGAAGAAGCCCCGGACAATTCCGAGCACAGCCCCCCCGTCCGGGGCCTCTTCGCTGAACATCAGCGCCGCCTCTCCCAATCCCCTTCCCCTCAGGGCTGTCCCACTGCCCGTCTACGAGGACTCTCACACCCCATCTCCACCTGCGGCCTCTCCTCATCATAGCCACTTAGAGCCCAAGACCACCGTTGAAACCTCTCAGTCTGCAGAGACTGCCTTTTAAGACCCCTCGTTCTCCGAGGCTTGTCCTCGCATACCCCTACCCCCGACGGCTGTTTCGTCAGGTTCCGAGCTTGCCTTGCCCAACCCCTTGTCGCCACCCTTCACATTGCCCTCCCTCTCCACCTCGCCAAACCCCTTGGAACCCGGATCTGCCCCGCCCAGCCACTTAATCTCTGCAGATGTTTCATTGAAGCCCCTGCCTGTGGCTTCCCTACCCACCCTCTTGCCACCCGGGGCCTCTTCATCCACCTGTCATCGTGAGTCCCCAACCCCCCCCTCCACACCCGGAGGAAGCTCCCCACATAAAGTTCCTTCTTCCAGCTCTCCCCCTGCAGCCACCTCTCCCAGCCTGGACTCCCAAGAGTCATCTTCCCACCTGCCCTCCCACCCCAGTTCGGACCTCAGTGTCAGCGAGGGTCTGGAGGAGCCGGCGGGGCGGGAGCGCGGCACTGGGCAGTCTGTCTATCACATCAAGTGGTTACTGTGGAAGGAGCAGAAGACTCCAATTGTTACCCAGAATGAAAACGGACCCTGTCATCAATGTGCTGCTTTTGACCTGGAAGGTAAGGGGCACAGCTTAGTGTTGTCTAGATTTCAAGATTTACAAGCCGTTTAGGCACAGCCGCACAGGCCTGGAATCAGTCAAGGCCCCTCTGAATTGTAGGGAGTCTCCCCAACTGGGAGACAGTCTTTGCTTATTATAACCATTACTAATGGTCCATGCGAGACAATCACGCCGCTCCTCCTTGAAAAACACTTGAAAACCCAGAGTCTTGATGAATTCACAAAAGCACTCCTAACTATGTGGACTAGGAACAAACACTGCAAATGGTATATTTAGCTTGGCTTGAAAAATGTTTTTGGGATGCAGGGTGAAGATCTACTTTTGCCTTAGATGGGTGAGAATTATGTATTTTGTAGATTCTAAATTCATGCAGGATTGCACCCTCGGATTGCACCATCAGATTGCATGCTGTCTCAAAAATGAACAATTCCTATATCTTTGCAAGAAAAAATGGTGTAGACTCAAAACATTCTCCAAATCACATGCATTTTTGCCTTCATTGCTATTATTATTAAATATTTGTATTCTATTATTGTATTTTTGCAAGTGTCCTGCCCATACCGCAATCCAAAGATCACTGCTTTGAAAGTCATACCCTTGACAATTAACAGTATCTAATCCCATCTAGCTAATTTGTTAATCCTACCAGCCATACGCATGAACTCCCATAACCCCATCCCCTCCAATAATGATCACGCCGAACTCCCATCAATGTACAACAAAGAACCTGAAGTAAATACATGTATGGTTTCCTTGAGAGCATGTAACTAATCTCCATAACCACTGAATTAAACATTATCCTTAGGTTCCGGAGCAGCTTCCTGCCGGCCCAAAATTCTTAAATGCCTCGTAAGGGGTGTAAGACCTACATAGATACAATTGCAATATTATAGTACCAGTTATAGAGCAAGACAGGCACAATTAGGCATCTGTGCGCCAGACACATGGGTGTCGTAAAATTTCATAATAGTTATTATGGGGTGTGATCTAAAGAGCATAATTATTATAAGAGCTGTACCCTATGCAATAAAAAAGGGCAGCGGGTTTACCAACTGTTATTAGGAAAATATGTTTCAACTCTTAGGCTTCTTTTTTTTACAACCTTATTAATTCTAAAAGTTCTAGCTTTGGTTTGCTACAATCAAACCAACTGGACTAATAAAGATGAAGGCAACGAGTTGTAGAAACACGCACAACATTATATGTCCTGACTACATCGAGCAAGTTGTAACCCTATAAGTGAGGGACCTAGCAAAGGTGAGTAACTGTCATTGAAAGATTGTATGCTCTCAGATTTGAAAATACAGTGTATTCTTGACATCTAACACAACCACTACTATAAAAACACTAGCGCAATTCAAAAATTCCCTCAGGGAGATTGCTCTTGAACAACATCAACAAGGGACCTTCTGAAGGAATTATTTTGTGTAATGAAATCTAAAAATTCATGAGTGGTCGCATAATTTCCAATCCACAATCAATTTCATTATATAGGCATATTTTTGGGGGGAAAAGAAATATATCGAATGAATGCTCAATTGATGAAGAGGCTTAACGGCGTGTACAATGAGCAATTTAATCCAAGTTTTTTTCAGTACTCAATTACATAGGAGTTCTAATTTTGTTTTCTTCAGTACTAAATTGAATAATTATGAAATAATTTTAGAGGGATATGACCAGCCACATTAGACAATGCACACCAATTAGGGCACAGCAATAATTGAATTCCATAATAGTATATAGAAGAGGCTTGAATGATGTAACAATCACGTAGCCCAGCTATAAAATCTCAGAGTTATAAAAGCAAGGCTGTATTCTGTAGATGGCATGTTATCTATTATTTTTTTTTATTTAGTACAGTTGTATATACCTATAATTCTTCCTCAAAAGATCCACCTTGATTGTTTACGGACAGTGTCCTGAGGATCGTCTTACTGATTGCTTCTGTTTGGGACCGAACCGTTGACAACTCTTCTACATCAGCCTATGAAACTTGCAGTTACTTCAGTTTGCCTCATACTTGATAACTCGGAGACTTTATACTGGGACTAAGTGGTTGTGACGCTATTCAAGGCCTTTTCTAAGAGCTATTAGTATTGAAAAAATAAATTAGAATTCCTATGTAATTTATTATTGAAAAAACGTATGTTTGATACTTAAATTCCTCCATAATATTAACAGTATAGGCCCTATTGCCTCCCTTTTCCAATTCATTGTGGACATCCCAAAATGCTTTCACGTCATTGAACATATTAGCATTTAATAACCGATGCCATAGCACTGCTTGATAATGTGATTTCTCCAACCAAACTTTTTGTCTATAAGGTCTTCTCATTGACATCAGTTTAACCTTGGGACCGGGATCAGATGGAGTGGAGAGTTGAGAGTGCATAGGGAGTTGAGAGTGCATAGGGAGTTGAGAGTGCATAGGGAGTGGAGAGTGCATAGGGAGTGGAGAGTGCATAGGGAGTGGAGAGTGCATAGGGAGTGGAGAGTGCATAGGGAGTGCAGAGTGGAGAGTGCATAGGGAGTGCAGAGTGGAGAGTGCATAGGGAGTGCAGAGTGGAGAGTGCAGAGTGGAGAGTGCATAGGGAGTGGAGAGTGGAGAGTGGATAGGGAGTGGAGAGTGGATAGGGAGTGGAGAGGAGAGTGCGTAGGGAGTGGAGAGTGGATAGGGAGTGGAGAGGAGAGTGCGTAGGGAGTGGAGAGGAGAGTGCGTAGGGAGTGGAGAGTGGATAGGGAGTGGAGAGGAGAGTGCGTAGGGAGTGGAGAGTGCGTAGGGAGTGGAGAGTGGAGAGTGCGTAGGGAGTGGAGAGTGGAGAGTGCGTAGGGAGTGGAGAGTGGAGAGTGCATAGGGAGTGGAGAGTGCATAGGGAGTGGAGAGTGCATAGGGAGTGGAGAGTGCATAGGGAGTGAAGAGTGCATAGGGAGTGAAGAGTGCATAGGGAGTGGAGAGTGCATAGGGAGTGCAGAGTGGAGAGTGCATAGGGAGTGGAGAGTGGAGAGTGGATAGGGAGTGGAGAGTGGATAGGGAGTGGAGAGGAGAGTGCGTAGGGAGTGGAGAGTGGATAGGGAGTGGAGAGGAGAGTGCGTAGGGAGTGGATAGGGAGTGGAGAGGAGAGTGCGTAGGGAGTGGAGAGTGGATAGGGAGTGGAGTGGAGAGTGCGTAGGGAGTGGAGAGTGCGTAGGGAGTGGAGAGTGGAGAGTGCGTAGGGAGTGGAGAGTGGAGAGTGCGTAGGGAGTGGAGAGTGCGTAGGGAGTGGAGAGTGGAGAGTGCGTAGGGAGTGGAGAGTGCGTAGGGAGTGGAGAGTGCATAGGGAGTGGATAGTGCATACGGAGTGGAGAGTGGAGAGTGCATAGGGAGTGGATAGTGCATACGGAGTGGAGAGTGGAGAGTGCATAGGGAGTGGATAGTGCATATGGAGTGGAGAGTGCATAGGGAGTGGAGAGTGCATAGGGAATGGAGAGTGCATCCCCTCTACTTCTCTTCTATGGACACTTGTACTTCTTCTACTTCTCCACCAGCACAGTGTGTGTTTCCACTCGCCCGTGGCACTGGAGACTGAAGCACATCCTTCTTAGGGTGAAAACCGTCTTGCTGGTCATTATGGACACTCTTTCCAGTTCTGTACTTTTATGTGATCACACTATGCATTATGGGGGGTGTAGTGTTGCTTTGATTCCATTAGAACACAGCTGAAAACAATGATTTGTAGATAAAAACTCTTGTCCCACTAAATCTTGGAAGTGCTTATTCACACACACATGCATGCACGCACATATGCAAACACACTCTCTCTCCCTCAACAGGTGCACTACCTCCTCACAAGCACGGACACATGTTTGTAAAACAGGTTCTTTAACCCACCATGCCATCCCATAATGCAGTTCGGTTGGCTAGCACACCGTGGCTGACTGAAGATGCGCACTAGGATGGCGCCGGCACTTGACAGCCAGGCACAGAGAGGCGCGTGATTGACAATGGGCGACAAGACGAGCGTGACTGAGAGCAGACGCCAACTGAAATGTCCAACCCTTAAAAAGGAAAGATTTAATGACGGTATTTTTTGTGGAACTGGTGGCTAGCTTCCTGTTTCAAGATGAGTGAGTGAACCATGTCCAAAAAGACTGACACTCCAGTAGGGTAGTGTAGTGCTTTCAGCAAGCGTTGCCTTAATGTGCCACCCCAGCACGATTTAACCCCCTCAGCTGTCAATTGGGCATCTGTCACGTGACACCTGCAGACCAGACTCTGAATTTCTTCAGTGAAATCCAGTAGGGTACAATAGGTCTTACATTTGCAAGAGATTAAGCTGTTGGCAATGTAAATGACAATGCCATTTATCTGTTTTCAAAACCAACACATAAATACAAATATTGTCATTTACAATGCCAATAGCTCTAACTTTGGCAAAGGCGAAACCGTTGCATTGTAAATGCTTGTTATATTATCTTAAGAGTTAAAAGTAAGAGTCCACGCTTCAGGAAACAGGACCTGCTGCCTGTAGGTTATACATTTCGCTGAAGAAAGCGCTCAACACCATAGACATATACATACAGATTGCAACTCCACTCTTCAGACGCCTGCCGGACGCACTCGCACACTTTATGAACACCGGTACGGTTGGAGAGTCCCCGCCACAATCTGGTAGGACAGTTGGTATGGAGGCCCTGGCGACTGACCCTACCACTCCCACCCAGTAATGGCCCCCCAAGCATGTCCTGAGGTGTGAAGATGGTCTTTGAAGGCTGTTTACAGTCTTCCATATGGTTTTCTGGTGTGAGAGCTGGGGACAACTGTTTTGGGGTGCCATAAACTCGCCCGTGAGGTGTGAGCTCCCCCTCCCTGTGGCTTTCTTTCATGGAAAGCTGACCCGCAGAATCCCTCGCCCCGTTCAAAAATATTTCTGCGATTTGTTTTGGTTCTGGCTGGTGGGGCCTCAGCCATAAATGAAAGATAAAGGGAGAGACTGCGGCATGGAGCGCAAGGCAGAGGGGGGCTGTAGAGGGGAGAGAGCACACAAGGGGGGCATGCAGTCAAAGAGAGAGAGAACGGCAGCAGACTCAGGAGAGAGCACGCGCACAGGAGGGTTAGAGGAGAGAGACAGTCAAAGAGAAGCTGAGACAGGCAGTCCCAGAGAGAGGCAAGCCAGGCAGTGGTTAGTGAGAGAGGCAGAGACAGGTAGTGGAGTGAGATAGAAGCATAAAGAGAGGAGCGAGGCCAAGTAGAAAAGACAGGCAGACAGAAGGTCAATGGAAGAAAAAGAGAGACAGGCAGTCAAAGAAAGAAAGCGAGAGCCAAAATGGATCAAGGGAGCAGCAGGGCAGGGGGAGAAAGGAGGGGTGATTTTGCGAGGCTTCTGGCGGGGGGAGAAAGGAGGGGCAGCGGAATGCGTGCGAGGGGAGGAGAAGTGTGGCAGGCAGATGTGCGGCCTGGTGAGGGGGAGGGAATGCGAGCCTGGTGGGGGCAGGCGGATTAGGGAGATGCTCGTGCTTGTGTGGTCATGTGACCCGCTTTGTGGCCACGTGACCTCACATGCACTGTGAAGAAACGCCAGTGGTTTCACTAGCCGATCAAGCACTATAATTCTCCCCCATTTCCCATTGCTTCGCAATGGAAAAGGACGAGACCTAAAAAGGAAAGAAAGCATGGGTAGTGTCTAGTAGAGAAGATGAGGTTTCTCAAGACACCCCTCCTGGTACTGCTAGTGTCAACATGTTTCGACCGACTTACTGTGCCTGAAAAGGTCACCAGTTTTAAATCACATCCTTATCAACTGCATTTTCTGTCGCATCACTAGTTCCAGTCACTTGGTGATATGCACTGTTCTATCACTTTGTATGTTACGTGTATTAAGTGTTGAGTTTTGTGGTCTTACGTTTTGTTACGTTTGATTTATTACTTTATTTCAAATCTCATACGAGATGAAGCCAGAGCTGTTAAAAAGGGGTAGGGGTATAGGGACGTTATGAAACAGACCCTGCTCTTTTCAGGGTCTGTGTTTTATAAGGACTAGATTTTGAGAGCTCAGACCTATTGCTTACAATGTAAATATTAAGTAAATTGAGATTGACTGCTACCGCCTCAATGTGCAACTGAATAATATAGTTGAACCGTGTTGCATAATAGTGATGTGTGCAAGAAAGGATAATGAGATTCTGCGGATATGTGGGTGTAAATATCAGTTCTTCTTTCACGTTTGCAGCCCTTCATAACCCAAAAATTCAGCAGGTCCATAGCTTGAAAATACTTTTTGTGCCATCAGTTAATTATAGAAAGACTTCAGGAGAGGCTCAGGTTTTTTACCTCCCAAAACATTTCATTGTCCTCCCCGATGATAACGTGGCTTGTTTGGCCAGAGGATGCCCTCCTCGTTCTGTTTGCAAAGTAAATCTCTTTAATAATGTTCAGGGCTACCCGTTTTCGTGATGTTTTCAGGACCAGATCAGAGTATAGTAGAACACAGTGCCATATATGTTTACTCCACTTTTTGTTATCCAATTGCCTCCACTATATCAGTTCACTATATCCAATTTCAGGCATGCTGAATAGCAAGGTGGGTATCACCTGTCACTACTAAAGTTGTCATCTTTTGATTCCAGTAGACATCAACACATCCTTTAAGTTTCATTGACTTCTAGGTCAAGTGACTATTAGCCACTGAGAATTAAAAGGTGGCAGGGGTCGTCCCCTTTCACTCTTGTAGAGTAAGTTAGGGCTATAATTCGCTTTTGGATGTATCGCATTGTTTGATGTTTCTGCATTGGTTGAAAGGCTTCCATTGGCCTTCAGGAGTTCCCAAACAGACTACCTTTAACAATCTGGTCTTTACATCCTTATTGTCTCTTTCCTGAACTCTATTTGTTCCTCCAAGTCTTTCACACATTCCTTCCCTCAAACCCTACTTGCCTTCTCTAATGTACTGGTCAGCTGCACTTTGGTTTGGCCCTTCTTGATGACCTTTGGTTTGGTGCTGCCTATTTTCAAGGCGTTAAAAGTAGTAGACCTAGCATACCCACACATGCATACTTTCCTTGATTTTTACAGTAATAGTCTGTATTGCTGCAGGATATTAAATTCGATAATGTAGTAGAATACCCTTTTTCGGTTTGGCAATCTACAGGTCCATCACTGTGTTGCCGGAAACCAGCCTTATGCTCCCTTCAGTCTTATCTTTTTGCCAGCCGTCGCCAGCCGTATTGTTGCCGCCTTTCTTTCCGTGTTGCTTGATGACCTGATTGCTGGTTTCCCCACTTTTCTTCCACCTCGAGGAAGGGTTTTGGAGTTGCAGTCCTCACCCATTTATAGTTGAGATGCCCATCTTTAAGAGTTAACTGTTACCCACGAGCCTTTCCCATCTTCAGTACTTGCAGTGCTAACAGGACCACCACCCAGGCATCCACAGACCAGGTGCTCCCTTTCTGCCAACTTAGTTTCTGCCCAGTGCTCGCCCAGCTGACACCATCTTGAGCGACCACGCACTGCAAAGGAGAGGATTTAATTTCTTCTAATTCTGAGTGCTTACCATTCAGCTCTCCTCACACAGAAACCCTCCAGAGAAGCACAATTGATTTTCTTCCTTAAATGAATCTTATTTCTTCAAACCTGTTACTCTCTTGTATTCGCCCTTGCTCAATGTTTTCCCCATGCCAAATGCAGAAGTCCTCCCGAGTTATTCAAGTGTTAGCGATTCTTATGAAACCCAGGGCAGGTCTCCCATCTGAACAATGTACCTTCTATTTGCAATTTTGCTTATTAATTACTAATGCTCCTGCAGATGGGTTAATTAGGATGGTCAGCTCTTTGCGTTAACCCAATCAAAATGTTTTAATACCTGACCATGCAACCAGACACAACCTTATGCGTCTTCAGAATCCCCTGGCAATAGCTCATGGCCTTTCCGCACCAGGTGCATTGTTTCAAGTTTATTTTGAGGGGACATTCAACTTTCTTGTTTGGGAATACCTCTTTCAGACCCTTCTGAAAAGGAACTGATGAACTTTGCCCCACCTCACCCCGGTATGTCAGAATCTTATATAAGCTATAAATAACTAGGCTGAAAGTGGATGTAGCTTGACCCTCCCTTTACACAATTAGAGGGGGACCCGACAGAGCTGCTCCATCCCACCTTATTTGTTCACCCCTGCCATAATGCTGCTGGCGTAAAGGATCCAATGGGATGTGCTGGTGTAAGATTTAGAGTGGGAGGCAGTCGCAGAATTCTGCTTCTCTTGTACTGGCCCAGACGAACAGGCCAGTGATTGATGAAGACAGTAACATCTTTGGAAGGGTTTCTGCCTGGAAGTCAATTGGGACAAGTCTGTGATCTTCCCAGTGCAGTGTGGGGGCTTGGTAGCATATTGGCAGACCAACTCGAAACAGTTCGTTCTAAGTATCTGGCATGCAAGTAGCCTATGACCAGAGATTGTCTTACAATCGTGGAAAGTGGCAGTAGGGAACTTTTATACAAGCAAAACGTCGTAGTCTGATAACTCCCAAATTGTTATAGAAAAAAGAGGTTGTCAAAAAAACTGCTACTTGCAATAATTGTGAGTTCTTTTCAACGCCCTCACCTTTCTACCTACCAGTACAAGTAACGCTAATATACTTTTGCCATAGCCTGCTATTTCACTGAGTTAACACCTAAACTTAAGATTCTATTTGCATTTGCTCTTTAGCAGTTGTCCTCTTTTGATTGACCCCTTATCATAGCTAGTAAATTGTGATTGAGAAATGTAATGACCTTATAGCAATATGAGATAATGCAATTATTAAAATTAGTTGAGCATTCTTCCAGTCTCCAGTTTACTGTCTGTGTACCTAAACCTATTGGCTTAAAATATTTGCGTATAACGTTTTATTTTATGGTGGTCTTAATTTATTCGCTCCCGTAGTTTAGAGACGCTTAGATACATTTTTCTTTATTTCTCCTTCCCAAAACCTTCTTGTTATGTTCCTTTCTTGAGTCCGAGTGTGTTTATTTGTATCCAGGACATTATTGTTTATGTAGCACAAGCCTTTGGGTTTTCGTAGTCCATTACGGTACACATATGTACCCAGAAATCAATGGCACAGCGGTTTTGCTGGACAAGACTGCGCGGGTAGTTTGCGGAACCAATCACTAGCTGAAAGGATAATGAACAGGAAGTACATAATATATATATAGAAGTATTGATGTTTTTATGTGCCGCAGATAGACAATTGTGTCTTCCGAAGCAAATGGTTGGCCAAATTATAATGAAACTGAACTCCCGACGATAGGTTTGTTGCCCGAGTTGGGTAGTATCTGACTTTAACACCTATTTCTCACCTCTCCCACATGACCAAATGCCCACACAATCGCAGACCGAAATCTTTTCACATTCGCCCCTCACTTCAAAAATCTCACAATAATCTTCAAGAGTATTTGCGGTCTCCTGACTTGACACTTACCCCTCACTGTTCTTGAGGTTGTACTAAATCCACTTAACTGCAGTGTAGTTGGTACAAAATGCAGCACCAAGAATTGTGACCAGACTGTGGTAACAGAATGACATCTCACCCATTCATTTGAAACTTCACAGGCTGCTTGGAGTTGGGAAATATAGGTGATTGCAGATGTTTACTATTGATTGCCTCTGGAGATTCAATCGCTGTTTTAGCGTTACAGGGAAAGGCATAATCACCTAATCGAGCCTTAAGTGACTGGCTTTTAAATCTTTATTTAAAAAAAAAAGGAAATAAACAACCTATACCAGAGTAAGTCGTTTCCTGCTGGTTAAGCTCCCAGAATGGCCATCTTATAATTCTAGGTTATAATAATAAAAATAACAGATCTCTCATTGATCAGCTATACATCTGGGGTGCCACATGTAAAAATACACACGAACCATGGGCAATGAATGTGGATATTTTAAGAACATTCTAAAAATCCCATAACCGCAGTAAGAGAAACTGGTGTATCATTATCATATAGGTGGCGGCTGCATGGACCCAGGTACTCCCTGAGATGGAGAAGTCCTGCTTGGCTGAAAAGCGTGTATTGAGCAAATAAAATAGGAAAACCCACTCCTTTTTCTACCCGATCAGTTGTCATTGACCTTTTCCCCTCAAGAGCAATGAACTGATTGATGACCCATCATCTGCGTTTCTGTTTTTTAGGTATTATGCTTTAGAGGTCACATATTTCAAGTCGTCTTTGGATCGCAAGTTGCTCGAGCTCCTGTGGAACAAGTACTGGGTGAACACGCTCAGCTCCTCTAGCTTGCTCACTGTAAGTACTGTGCAATATTAATGTGGCTTTTATGTACATGTTATTTCTAGGATGGAAATCAGTTATTTCTATTGTTATCTGTCTGTAATGAATTGGCCTCTCAAAGTGTACTCTGTATTCTGATCGACCACTCTCCTCTCCACGTTTGTCTGTCGTGGTAGCAGATTTATGAATTAATATTTAAATCTAATAGAGACCAGTCTTGCATAATTGCTCTTTCCTTTAGTAATGCAGTATAACTACTTGTTAGACCAGTAAAGCCAATACCTTTATTCCTTGATGCTGATATACTGCAGGAGGTTCTATTTTGCTACCCAGACTCACCTAGCACTTGTATTTAAAAACGACTTTTGCCCTAATTTTGGGCAACTACTACTTGCGTTTTGGTTGCACACTCCATAAGTGCATGTGTTTTCCAATTTTCTCTCTCCTGTTCTTTTCTCCACCATTGCTCTCTCTTGCCTGTGTGCTTCCCCGTGTTCCACTTTTCCCTCTTTCGTCTGTTACCCCGTGTTCTGTAACTCGCGTTGGTTCTCACCTGCCTGCCATGTTACTTCTCCTCCCCTAATCCACCCATCATGTTTATTTTTCTTAATAGCACTTTTGTGCTAAGTTTTTTAAAAGTTTTTTTAAAGCATGTTGTGAGAAGTTGGCCTGGTATATGCTGTCGACTAATTAAAGTGGGCACCTTGCACCAGTCCAAACGGGAAACATCCTTTACAACAAAACTTTTACCACGCAGTACCTTTACAACGCAGGTATTACAACGCAAGTCGTTACGACTTGCGCTGGAGGGTGCTGTAGGATAGGGAATAGTTTAATTTACTATCCAACACCTTCCCTACTATCCATGGGGACTGGAGTTGGAATAGTAAATTAAACTATTCACTATCCAGCGCCCCCAACGCAAGTCATTGTACCAACTTGCGTTGTAATACCTGCGTTGTAAAGGAATGCTGGAAAAAGCATGCGTTGTAACGACATACATCCGTCCAAACAACCCTTATTGATGATTAGGTCAAAGACAACTTTTAAAGAAAGCTATCCTGTGGTAGCTGTGGAGAGCAGCCTTCAGGCTAAGTCTTGAAGGAATATAAAGCAGCTTGTTTTACCAGTCTATAACCTCCTAAAAGACCAAATGAAAGGAGAACCACACAAGGAATATACAAAATATATGTATTTATTACTAAACACTCTATACTAACATCTTTATGACATTAGAGAACAAAGCACACAATATTAAATCACTAGAACAACAGTAAATAGCACAGTACACGGTGGGCTTCAGGGGGAGACCAAACCATATACTAAAAAAGTGGTATAACAACCACGACTTGACTAGACACAGTGCCTAGAGCACGTACAATCGCTGAGACCCCAAGGAACCACCCAAGGTAGTGACACAGGGGACCCACTGGGGATGCATGCAGTGTGAGAACACAGGTGCGAGCTCCTTACAACTCTATGGGAAAGTCGCAGTTGGAATTTTAAAGATTAAGGACACTTAGAAGAGGACTTTGAGCAAATCCTTTCAAACTTAGAAGGTTCCAAGGCCAGCACTCATGTGAGCACCGGAGTACTCGTGTTACCTCACCCAGGGAAGCCAGGTGCATAGGTGTATAATGGTGTCAGAAATCTTTGTCGTTTTCAATAGCGTGATGCTGAAAAGTGCTGCTGCCTTGAAGAGGAAAAGTGTCCAGTGTGATTCAAGCCTGGATCGGAGCTGAGAAGAACCTGAAAACAGAGGGGAGTCTAGGTCACTTCTGGGTGACCAGGGGCTCGGTAGACGAATGCCCACCGATGTCGGGTGCCTCAGGTGAGAAGAGATGAAGCTTGACTTTGCAGCCACGGGGACCAGGAGCCGTCAAGGACGATCAAAGTCCGCAGGCAAGCTGTCCCACGAAGGATGTCGAGTGCTAGGGGGGGTCAGTGTCCTGATTGAACACAAACCAGCGTTGGCAACTGCAACTCACGCGGTCATAGGAAAGATGCTTTGGTGAGGACCAGCAAAGTCCTGGTGACTCCCCAAGTGATTGAGAGTCAGGGCACGTCTGGAGCAACCAGGAAAGCCCACTGAAAGTTAAAGTTGCCTTTACAGGGACCCACGGGCCAACGAACCAGGGATCGGGAAGGAACCTCAAGAGGAATCACAAAATACTAGTCCATGGAACACTCGAGGAGTGTAGGCCGGTAATCTTCGGTGGATTCACGGCTCGGGGTCAGGACTATAAGTAGCCCAAAGCACAGCTTCAGGGGTCACCGGAAAGCAGATGCTTCTGCAAATGTACACGGTGCCCAGGGGTTCAGGTTGCACGGTCCACACGAAGGATACAGGTCTCGGGTTTGCGGAGCACACTAGTCTACTTAGGGGACACTTGGAAACCCACCTCCTGTGTTGCAAAAGTCTTAGGAGTCCTCGGGAGCTTCGGAGATGCAAACCGGTCAGATGCGTCTTTGGTGCCTGCTTAGCAGGGGAGTAACTCCTTTACTCCAAGGGAGATTCTTCAGTCATCTAGCACAGTGTAGATCGTCAAAGTACTTGGTTTCTGTAGCAGAGTTTCGTTCAGGTAAATCTAAAGTCCTGTAGTCGGGGGATCCTACTTTTTTTTAGATCCATTTTATTCAGGGGGTTCCTACTTTATACCCAAGGAAGGGGTGGGACAAACTGTGGGTACCCACCTATGGGAGGGTGAGGACAGAGGGGTGGCTACACCCATGTCTTTTGTCCAGTTTTGCGCCAGAGCAGGAGTCTATGGCTCCTGCAACTGGTTTGAGCT
Source organism: Lissotriton helveticus (assembly GCF_964261635.1). Taxonomy (NCBI): domain Eukaryota; kingdom Metazoa; phylum Chordata; class Amphibia; order Caudata; family Salamandridae; genus Lissotriton; species Lissotriton helveticus. Next base: position 580,981,880 of record NC_136063.1, read on the forward strand.
GGACTATGCACAGGGACACCAAATGTGCCCCCAAGCAGACATCAAAGCACTCTGAGTGCACCCACCTAGCCCCAATACACTAAAGCCTGTCTGGGAGGTGGTCACACCTTCCTGTGACAGGAAGCCTATTGTCCAACCTTCCCTTGCTGGAGTTTCATCCAGCAGCAGGAGGGAAGACTCGTGTCTGTGGCTGGCAGTATCCATCTTGTGATGCCAGGGTCAAGAAAGCTGGTACCGGGTGTACCGGTGTTGTCATATTTCTCCCTCTAGGAGGGTGGAATCATACCTCGCCCGCCAATTACTGGCAGGGAGGTATGATTCCAAGGTGTTTGACACCAAACACGACATTTTTCCATGCAGCTGTTTTAAAGTTAGCATTTACTGCAAGGTTATAATGCACTTGAGCGTATATGGTTGGCTGCATCACAGAACAACCCCAGAGAATAGGTTCCAAAGGCTGCAGAGGGGCTCTGCTCATGCATGGGCACCCTCTCACATAAAACCCAGCCTTCAGGATTGAAAAGGCCTGCCACAAGGGTGACTGATAGGTTTATATGTGCAGTGATGTAAGGTAGATGTGGTGAACCTATATTTAAGTAAGGGGGTTGCATGCACCACCTTACACAGGTTGCAGTAGCAGATCTATGGTGTCAGTTTGAGTGGTCTCTCAAGGGTGGCTCAATACATGCTGCAGCCCCTGGGATGTCTCTGGGGAACATACGCCCTAGGTACGTAGAGTACCATATACAAGGGACTTATAAGGGTACCTCAGAATCCAATCTGGAGTGTACCTAAAGTACATGCAATCAATTTAGGGAGAAAGCAGATAAACTGGGCTCCTGATTAGCAGGATCCCCGTCCGACTAATCGAAAATAGCAAGACCCAGAAAAAAGTGGGGGTAACCTTGCAGTCAGATTCCCCCTTCCTGCACATGTAAGCTATATTTAATTTCCTGATCTATCCAAAATCAGTCTATAAAAAGGAAAATGAAAACCAGTCATTTTATTGGCAAGTAGATGACTGCTGAAGTCATGCACGCACCTACAAAATGACGCAGTGGCGTGACCTGGTACTTTTCTTTTTCAGCCATGAGTACCATTGAGTTGGGTAACAACATACATTTGTTATACAGCGCCAAGATACCCGCAGTGGTGAACGTGTGCTTTACAAATACACATGTTATGTTTCATTGATGCTGTGAAGTAGAAAAAGCGGAACCCGTAGTAAACTCCATCAGCAGCAAAGTTGGTGAAGTAGGACATTATGCCACATCACCATTTATATTTTTTTTATTCTTTGTTGCTCACAATCTGCAGTTAAGTTCTTTATAGAATTTTGGTGATTCTTTCACGGAAGGGTTGGATGGCCTTCTAGCCTGACTTCCACAGTTTATTCTTGTACTTTACACACTTCGGTTTTCTTCATCCCTACTCAGTTCAGGTTTTGACCTAGCTTTATTATTCATTGGAGTGTATCTGACCATTGTGATGTGACTATCTTGGAGATTCTAGCCTTCAGCAGAAAAGTGCACATGCAGCCCATTGATTCCTTGCACTGTTTTTTCAGCCTTCTGAGCTCTGCCTCCCTCCAGCTCCCCAGTATATTAATCTTAGGAGCAATGACAGTCAAGCAGAAACTGTCACAGCCTATTAATGGAGGCACCCTTGCAGAGGGAAGCTGCTCTAAAGCAGACATAGCAGGCCACTGGTCCCTCTCCTTGTACCCACAGAAACTTTAGCCCTCTTTGCTAGGTACTTAATTATAAAGCATGATACCCATACTTGGCGTTTAACATAGACAAGTTCATGTAGTAACATATGGTTACAAAACCAGTCATGGCTGTGGCAAAAACCATGCTAGGCCCACTGCACAAAGGAGAACTGGTCCCTTAGTATCGGTTTGCATAGGGTTCTTTTTCATACAATGCTTGTACTGCACCTTGCCCTTGGATTAAAAGGCATAATCACATTGTATAGAGTAAAGATGATGCTGGCAAAAAAATAGTTTGATTGCTTATAATCTTTAACTGCCATGCTATGAGTGTGGGTAAGGCCAAGATGGCGGCCATGCTATGAGTGTGGGCAAGGCCAAGATGGCGGCTCGATTGGACATGCTTGCTTGTCGATCCATCCTCACTGCATCTAAAGCACTGTAGCAGAGCTCCATCCACCTAGACTACACCCCCTGGAACAACCCGGGACAGTAGCCGGCTGGTCCGCAGCACGAGGAGACTGGAGAGCCCCAACCGGGACTGGGTGAAGAAGCGGGGCATCTGTGCAAAACTATGGATCGGAGTACTGCGGCCCATGCAGTACACGTTCCCCCGTGCTGCGGCCTTCCCAGCGTTGGATTGCCGGTTGACTGGGCCTGTGTCGCAATGCGGCTGGTTATCAGAGACACGTGCCTGGAGATCCCGAAGACCAGCTGACCATGGTGGGGCCCTAACTGAACACCAAGGCGATCCCGTGAGGGCTGCGTCGGCCGGTAAGGAGAGACTGCGGCGGCACAGGTGGCTCCTGACTGTAGTGCCCTGGGGGGGGGCCAACTCTGGTGTGTGGAGCCCTGCTGAAGACGTTTGCGGCTGCCAGGGGCTCGGCTAGGGGGGCATAGCCGGAGTCTGGAAGCTACGTGGAGGAGGCTCTTCCTAGATTATTATTTATTTTTTTGCAGAGTTTTATATAGCGCGAACTTTAACCAAATGAATCGGTTATCAGAGCGCTTTACATAGCACCAGTTACGTTACATGAGGCTACACATTCATTTTTGTTAGGCACGGGGAGATTAAGTGATTTGCCCAGAATCACAGGATGTTTGGCGTCGTTACCGAGACTCGAACCCAGATCCCCAGGTCCGAGGTCGAGCGCCTTAGCCGTTAGGCCAACTCCTCTCCTCGTAGACTTAAGAGCTCTCCAGTCTATGAGGAATTGCAGCCCGGCCGCCCCTGTCCTCTGATTGTGGTGCCAGACGGGCAGCAGCTTCAAGGATTTTCCCCGCTGGGCAACTAATCTTCCACATTTCACTTGATTGTCGGCAACAATCAGCAGCCTGCACATGCAGTGAGGCCACATACCGGCTTCAGGTGAGTAGACAGCAACACCTAGCCCCGTTGTGAGGTGGGATTGAAGTGGGCTGGGCCTCCTGCCCTGGCAGTCCTGGTTGAGCAGTGGCCCTCTTCCTGGGAGCCAGGCTGGTTGCTGTGAAGGCCGGAAGGCCTGGAAGCAAGAACATTGGGCCTGAGCTGTTGATGAGGCGGAACCAGGGCCTTCTCTACCACTAGCCATAGTGGAGAGGTGCTCAGCATGGTGGGACTGCTTGGCTACCCCAGCGACGTCTGGAGACACGATTGGTAGACATCTGCTGGTCTGACCCCCCCCCCCCCCCTGTTGAGTAGCAGGGGGGATGCAGTGACTGATCAGATTTAACGAGTGGCCCCCAGAGTGGGAGTGATCCGGCGAGGCTTGGCTCCTGAGCTTGAAGAGATGCACTGCTGGGCCCCTGCACCTGTTCCAAAGTCGGTGTTAGTTGAGGGTGGGGGGCCTTTGAATTGACTCTCTTCTTGGAGCTAGCACCTGGGACCCCTCTGCTTCCCCAGGCACAGGACCCACCCTTGGAGCAGTCCTCGACTAAATGACCTCTACAAAGTCCAAGAAGGACCGCACCCTATGAGACCTTCTCCTGAAGACCTCTGGTGAGAAATCTGGGTCAGCTGAGCCGAAACCTGGGGGCAGTGGTGAAGCCCCCGAAATCCCAGTTACCCACAAATTTCTGGAATCCTTATTTGCCTCCCTATGTAAGGATCTGCAAGCAGATTCGAGAGGTATGCAGAGATCTGCATGAGGTAGGGGAGCGGGTGGCGGCCTTGGAGAACAGTGCCACAACCAGAGACTGAGTGTGAGAGGCTTCAGCAGGAAGTAATCAGTCTCCAAGAACAACAGACTGACCTTCAGGCATATGCGGAGGACCTTGACAACTTGTCCAGAAGGAATAACCTTTGTATATGGGGGGGCCCCCAACTGCCTCAGAAGGCTCTGATCTGGAGGAGTATGTTCAGACCTTGTTCCACCAGATTTTGGATTCCCTGGCGGAGGAAGAAATCAAACTTGACTGATTCCACTGAGTGGGGCCACCGTGTGCGGTGAAGCAACTTCCAGCTGACACTATGGTCTGTGTCGTGATTTTAAATCTATTTCAATTTTTTCTAAGGCATATAGACTGTTTCAAGAGTCTTCTCCCTCGGAGTGCTACTGAGTACTGTTCGAAGTGGCCTTGGTGAAGGCTCGGATTGGGTACGCTTAGAACCCCCGCTTGTCTCCCCCTCTAGTAGCAGCTTGGGTGGGTGAAGGGGTTACTTGTTTCCTCTTTTTGTTTTTGTTTCATTACTCTATTCAAATCTGTTTCCCCCATGCTAAGCACTTCAACTGTTGGCAGCAATCCAAAACATTGAATAAACGCAGCCGGTTCAGTTGGGTTGTAGGCAGCATGCTGTGTGCTTTATGTGCAGACTGTTAATAAACAGAATTGATCCTAACTGCCATGCTAATCAATGATTTTTCTTCTGCACAGTCTTAGTAAAGATCTAGAAGTGAGTTTTTCAAAGTTGATTTAAAGCTGGATAAGGAGGAGAGTGTTCGGAGCTGATGTTGAAGAGTTCTTAAGACTCTATGTTACCAGAGAAAGAGCTCTCACCCTTACACTTAAAAACTACAGTGATCAATGCTAGATTTTTAACACTATTTTGTTTTAATAGCAGTCAACCTGTAGTCAGCCCTTGAGCCATACGTCTCCCTAGCATCATAGCGCAAAGCAGGATACATCTCAGTACTTCCCAAACACTCCCTTGCAAGACCAGTTGCCCCCACCCTAAAACACTTTTACTGTCTCACTTGTAGAGGTACTTTCTCATGGGCACTTCCGCCTACAGTTTCTACACCTTTTGAATATCCAAAGCATCAAACTAAAGCTGTAAACTGTTCGATAGTTCTCCACGCCGGTAGAGGGCTCAGGCCCCACTACGGCACTGGAAGCAACATCGTGACCTCACTGGAGCCATAAAGCATCCCAACTGGCTCCCTGACTTCAATTCCCTTTTTTCCCCCCACCATCGACGCAAATCTGGAGCTTAGCTCACCTGAGGCTATTCTCTTTTTTTATATATATTTTTATTGAAGAAAGGCAGGAGGAAACGGTACATAAATCAGGTGTCATACTTAAAGTACAGTACAACATTTGGCAGGTGAATAAGGAAATGCAGAGCAAGCGGTACATGGAAGTAAAAGGAAAAATACCAACAGGATGTAATATGGGAACAGGAGAGTTAATATGGACGATCAGTTCGATAAGCTAAAATCTGCAAAACCCTTCCACCCACGACTCAGGATAATTAGAACTAGAGTAGACACCAAGATGAATGAGGAACACAATCCAGGATATACGACACACCTCCCGCAAAGAAGGAAAGGAAAGAAAAAAAAGGCCATAGAACTAAACAAAGACAAAATAACAAAAAAAAACCACCCTGCAATGGCTACAGCCTTACCCCACTAGCAGCGTGCCTGTCGCCCCAGAACTTGCCCTAAAAGAAGGGAGAAAGAAAGTGGAGGAGGAGAGAACAAACAGGCCCCCGGTCTCCCTTACCCCCCGCCAGAAGCAAACCCCCCCCGATTATAAACAGAACAATATTAAGTAATGATTACGACAGTCGGGGGAGTTTAAAAGAATCACCAGACTCCCACATCAGTATAATCTACAAATCCCGCTTCGAATGAATCCCTTTCGTCAAACCCAGACAATCAAATCAACCTTGGCCACGTCGGCTTTTCGTACGAACCCTCTCTGCTCGGACCGCCATATCAATAAGAAAAGTAAAATGTTCGATAATGTCAAAGTCAATTTGGCCAGAAAGAAGCCACGACATCCATACTCGAAGACCACAAGTCAAACGGAAACAACCGATCACCAAAGATAAGTCCCAGGAGAGAGGTTGCACCAGCAGAGAGGAAAAGGACGATGAATCGCTCCAATAGTCTCTGAAAAATGTGGCTAGGCGTAAAGGAAGATCTCTGTCCAGCTCGAGGGGAGTCAGCATTGAACGTACTGAACTCATGGTAGTCACTGGCTTACTAGCCGTTGCGTGGGGACGGTCAAAAAACTCCAGATCTGGCAGTGGCACGGAGCCCTCAATCACAGGCATAACCTGCTACGTAGGTAACACAGCTTGTTGGAGACATATCGAAAGGCCGGCATCCGGTGTCAAATTGATAGAGTCGGCTGTTTCAATCATTTTCTGGATGATGGCGGTGACCCTCGAGTGGAGCGCTCCAATGGCGGCCATTAAGGTCAGCAACGACGGCGTAGTCTCCACTCGTTCCATCCCCTCTGGCAAATCTGCTGAGCAGGTCTTGAACCCCGGAGGTCGACTACTCCGGGGTAACAGGCACAGGTAGGGCCGAAGGAGATAGTGGGCGCTCTCAGTTTCGCAGTATCGACACCGTCGCCTCCAGCGAGAGCCCAAGCCCATCGACCCAGGGCGGGCAGCAAAGCCTCCGGGCTACGGACCCCCGACCACGGCAACCAGTGCAACACGCCGCTGTGTCCTAGGATTCAACCGACCATCAAATCGCCATTCAAACCAGTCAGGATATACTCCCCATCGGGGGACCGGACACGGCCCAAGACTCGCGGCCGATGTTGTTCACTTCCAGCCCTGATGGATTCAAAATTGAGGCCCCGGCTTTCGCACTGGGTTAGGCCGAGAATTAAACACGGCGTATCTTCCTCATCCGAAAAGATGGAAATCTCGGGATTGCACCTCCAGACTCAGGAACTCTTCAGCTAGACGGGAGTCCGGTGCAGAATCAGGATAAATGTTAGGATTGACGAGCTGCTGGCGGAGGTCGGCGGAGCCGGGAGCTTATGCTGCCATCTTGGTTGCGAGCGTAGCTCCTCCTCCCCTGAGGCTATTCTCAAGATGTTTGTCTGATCTTTACCTAAGCTACTTACAGGTGCAATGCACGGATGTCTCCCCCATAAAATGTCAGGTTTCTTAGCCTTCAAATTTCCATCACAGACTCGCACATCTATTTGTGGTTTCTGGAGTCAGACCACATTAAGGTCCGTACCTCTAGCAAAGTATGCACCCCTAGGCCATAAAGGAGTAAAAGCCAAGCTGTTTAAAACTCTGGCTCGGGATGGTCATGGCCAAATATTAGAAGAGGCCCAGGACAAGTTGCTTGGCGTCACCTCAGTTATCAGTCATCCAGGCGGAAGCACAAGAAGGAGCAGCGCCAAGACTCCTACTAGTGGCCAACTTCAAAATGGAAGTCCCCACATCCTTCCATTAGTCCTCCTCAGGACTCTTCTTTGGCATCAGAGCTGGTTAAGCTTCCTGCAGAGGACCTGGTACCTGTGTCTTATTCATACCCGACGACAGTCACTGACCCGTTGACATCTGCCACACCATCACCTATGCCTCGGCCTGGTATATATTACCCAACTTTCTAGCCCTGTGAATAGACCCGATTTTTGCAGGGCTATGGTGCCTTCTGGAGTGCCTTTGAGACCCATGGGACTCTAGCCCCATTCACTCCTTGCCTTCCACTGCTACCTGTAATGTTCACTTCAACTCCAATGCCGGCTTCAGCTTCGACATCATGACCAACATCTCTTCCGTTCCACATTCCAGCAGCGTCAACCTCAACATTGGTTTAAATTCACTAGCGCTGCTGCTTCCGCAAACCTCGCCACCGGCACCACACCTACTCTCTACCCCAGATCCTTTGCCTCCAATGGAAATGCTTCCCCTGCAACACATATCAAGAGGGAAACCACAGCATCCTATTGAAGATCACTATTCTTTTGGGATTTTGACCCCCTGTAAGAACAGTTATTGATCAGAAAGGTGATGGGATGTCTGGTACCATGGACCCATACTTCATGGCACTCTGGTACGGAAGTGGCCTTGATACTTCACTTTAGTGGGCTCTGCTCCTTGACTGGCCTCTCTTCCCCGGAGGTTTCATCCTACTATGCAGCCTTATGAAAGGTGGCGGAGGCTTTTGACCTTCATCAGAGAATAAAGCCAACCTTCTCACTGAAGTTCTACATCCAACAGCTCACGATACAGAACCTCTATTACCCTTCAATGAAGGTCTCACAAAGTCCCTTCTTGCGGTGTGAGAGAAGCCCACTACGTATGCAATCAACAGAGTGACGGCAAGGAGGTATAGACCAGCTCTCAATGGCCTGGCATTTCTCTCCAGTCGTCCGTTGCTAGAGAGCCTTGTTGCCCAGGCTTTCTGCTCATCCAAACTAGCATCAGGAGCCTTCAGACACCATTCCTTGCCTCTCCCTTCCCTCTCTTCTTCATCCTCTTCTCCAGCAATCGTAGGGAAACAGTGCTACTTTCTCTTATTAAAACACAGGGTGCCTTTCCACATACCTGCAAGGCCATTACTTCAGACCAATGGGTCTTGCAGATTGTGGAAAGCGCTGTATCCTACCCTTTTAGCATCCCCTGCCCCCCAGCAGACCATCTTCTAATCCTTCAGCAGGAGGTAGAAATCTTACTACAAAAAGAGGTGGTTGAGCTGGTGGAAGAGTAGGAGCAGAGCTAGGGTGTGATGTTCCAGGTGATTTCTGGTTCCGAAAAAGGGAGGCAGGCTGTCTGATCCTAGACCTAAGGGTTTTGAATGGTTCCTGTGAAAGAACAGCTTCAAATTGCAATCCCTAGCACAGTTGTTACTTGCACCAGAAGCAGAAGACTGGATGGTGCATGTCCACCTGCAGGACGAGTGTTTTCACATAAAAATTCTGCGGTCGCACAGAAAGTATCTACATTTTACTGTCTGACCAGCACATCACCAGTTTGCAGACCTTCCAGCTTTTTGCCACACAAACCATGGATTCCCACCATGCCCGAAACTTTATATAAAACCAGATGCAAAAACAAAAGAAACTATATCCCCTTTGGTAGTTGTTTAATTGTCTTGCTTCATGAAAATGCTGCCTGGCAAGAAAAGAAAACAAACGCCACAGGGAGACTCGCACTCCTTTGTAGGTCGAAGCCTGCGTTGCAGCGCATGCGCTGCTGCAGGCGAGAGTGCTTGTAAACAAGAAGGGGCATGAAACCACGCCCCTTCTGCCATTGGCCGGCCTCGCGAAACGGAGGCCTGCCATTGGACAATGCCTCTGTTTGGATGATTTGCCCGGCTCTGATCCCGCCTTTTGAGGACTCGGTGACGTGACTTACGGTGTCACAAGCGTATTCTCTGAAATATCGCCATGGCAACCATGAGTCAGGTCACCAGTCCGGGAGGGGCGGGATTCATTATCGCGTTTCCGGCTTTTTTTTTTTGCATTTTTGCAATCATTGCTGCGCGTCCCTCGGCGGTGGAGGATGTAGGGGAGAGGTGGTGCTGGTTACCTTGGGCATCTGTGTTATATTGTCCGCGGACTCCACAACTTCTGTGCAGACTCCCTTTACTTTCATTTCTTGGCAATCAGGGCCTTTGTTTTTGCACGTTCAGATTTCAGCAGTAGTGTTAACCATGGGCATCTGTGTTATGTTGTCCGCGGACTTCACAGCTTTGGTGCAGTCTCTCTATACCTTCGTTTCTTGGTAATCAGGGCCTTTGTTTTGGCGAGTCTAGAGTTCAGCACTATCTTGGGCATCTGTGTTATGTTGTCCGCGGACTCCGCAGCTTCCAGATTGCGGCCTTCGTGGTTCAGCTGTTTGAATGTGTTTCTTGGGTGACCCGATGTACAGTAGCGATCTCTGGGTCGTTGTTGGGCGCTAGCTTATGTAATAACCAGGGCTTTACCCTGGGACCTGTAGTGAAGGTTGTACAACACTTTAAGTCTTATCCTTGAGATTACTGTTGGCAGAGAAAGGCTTCCGTGGCTGCTTACATGTGGTCCTAAACCCTCAGTTCTGCCCCGTCCGGCTCCTGGGCTGAGAAGCCTTGGCATCCCTCAGTGACTGTCAGCGGCCCATTGCATGTGGCATGAGTCCATCTGTGCCGCCATCAGAGCCCGCTACACTTCCACCGGGGGTCACTTTCAGGGGCGAAGAGAGACATATTTGTGTATTTGTAAAGTGCACGTTCTCATTGAAGGGCATCTTGGTGCTGAATAACAGATGTTTATTGTTACCCAGCTCAAAAGTGCCAATTCTATCTACCTCAGAAGGATGAAAGGCTGAGTGGCCCAGCCTAGATTTGAACCTGTGCCCATGAGGTCGAACACAGGCCCCTACAGAGGTCCCATTAGTGCACTGTGCCACCAGACTCAGCAGGACACAGGAGCCGAAGGTTGGTGGACCTGACCGCTGGACTGACTTGGTCAACAGAGGAGAGAGAGCTCAGAGTCCGGTAGGACCCCCTCGGTCAGTTCATTCGGAGAAGAGGATGAGTCTCTCTTGCCTAGTGGGGGCCAGTCTGAGGGGGTGAGTCAAGTCTGCTGCTCTCAGCAGGATCTCAGGTGCGGCTCCATACAGGGAGTAGAGCCACAGTGCACAAGCAGACAGTATACAGCAGACAGGTTTATTTTATTTCATTTATCTCACACCAAGTACCACCTCGTTGATACAGAATAGTCCGGACTTTAAGTGGGCCGGGTCTCACCGGGTCTGAGCACCGGCAGTTTTTTAAAGGGGGTCTCGAAACGGGTCTCTAACGGGCTCTGTTTTGTGATGTAAGCGTGCTGCTCACACTTCTCACTTCTCACTAGTGGAAAAGTAACCGCATGACGTCATGCCAGGTGAGCGTTGTTAGGGGAAAGTAAATCCTTTCAAGTCATTTTCTCTCTAGATTATCCTTCTGTTTTTGAAACTCAGGAGCATGAACATTGTCTGGTGTCACCAGGGCTTTAAGTGGAAGCTTTTTCGATAATATTCAAGTCCTAGTTGCTGCTTATTTATCTCATGCAACTAACAACCACTGACAAAGCCAATAGTCCTGACTTTTTGTAGGTGTGATGTGACTTGTTTTTCTTAAATTCAGGAATGAGGAGGACAGACCTCCAGTAGCCTGGCCTTTGAATGTTTCCTTGCACTGTTGAGTCGGATAGAACAGCAGGTTGCTGTGCAGATGTAGACATTTGAGAATCCTTTTGGTGTTTGTAGCCGATCACACTATACGTCGCTACCAAGCAAAGTTAATTTTCCAGTGTATTCCACGTCAGTAGAATGTGAAAAGGGACAAGGATAATGTTGCATCGCAGCTGCCTTTGGTAGTATTTGTTTTTTCAGAATAGAAATGTCAGCTGCCTACAAACTGATTATTGTATAGCTTTATGAATGTATCATGTGTCTGGCAGTGTCTGTGGAAGGGCTTTAGATGAGGCGGTGCTTCTTTTTAACAACTATATATTTTAGTCTTTGGGTGACATCATGTTCGATGACGTCATTACTGAACTTGTTACTGACAAAGTCTTATCTTTGTCTACCGCTCAGCATTAGTACGATAGTGTGTAAACAAGTAGACAGTCGTGCATTAAAAAATAAGTGCTCGATATTTAAAGCTTAGAGAAAGGAAAAGAGCATATAAACTTCCAGGAGCTCTTTGGTGGTAGCAGCAATTTATTAGTACTCTGGCACTGGTTGGTTTTCATACATATTATTAAGGCCTCTATCACGATTGCAAGTGAGACTCCAATGGGCAAAACAGAAAAGCTGCATCCTTGCATGGGGAAGCAGGCACGGTTTGTATTTAGAACATGTACCAAATAAGCGGTCATGTTAAATCAATTGTAGATCCATCAGTAGTAGTGCAGGCAATTATGATTTCCGAGGAACTTCCTAGCCCACAATCTTGCACAGAACGCAAAGACACATGGTCGGTATTCTCCAACGAAACAAAGGAGGGAACCTGCTGAGCTAGGTAGAGACCTGAAAGACCACACCGTGACCGACCCGGACCATAAACGTTGTGTGGTTTCAGAAACGTTCTAGGCAGTATTTATTCAAAATTTAAAACAAGACTCAATTGACACAAACGAAAAACTTGCATAAACAATATCACATTAACACTATTTATATACTTTACATCCTTTGTTTACATGTTGGTGGGGGCAGAAAAAACACTGTGTACAGAAGTCGTAACACCAGCCATCACACTGGCAAATTGGCCTCCTGATTTACCACCATTTGCTCTTCCTGATTGCTTACGTCAGGCCCCCACGTACACTCAAGCCACTTAGCAACCTACGCACTGTTGCCAAAGAATGGAAGAGTGCCAGCTTACATGCTGACCCAAACCATGGCAAAGGCATCGCCCCTGGCACTCTTCAAGAGATGAGCCTGGGAAGTGTGCCAAACGTGGTTCTCTAGTGCAAGTGCATATTCCCAAACCCCCAGGGCACTCTGTGGAGAACTTGCAAAGGGCCAGACCTCTACGTAAAGGTCCCTACCAGCCCCCTGTCACCTTTAGTACTACAGAGGCTATACTTGGGTAAAACAGCCAGGTCCCAGACATGCCCTTAGTTGAGGTATGATGTCACAGGTATCAAGCAGGGGAAGAACAGAAACGCTAGCCTCCTCTTTTAGTAGCTTTAACAAGAAAAAAACACATGTCCACGCTTCAGATTTTCCAAAACATATAGTAGCCACTTCCCCGACACAGAAGACACGTTCTGACTTTGCAGCTATGTTTATGGCAGGATAGAATTGTCTTTCAATTATCATCATGAACTCGAATTTTTTTTTATTTATTTTTTTAAACAATTGATCCTGACCGATTTTTACTATACATTTGACTTTCTGGTAATACTGCATAAAAGACCAATATTAACTGTTAAAGTGACATTTGCAGATTTTAAAACGTAAGACTAGAGAACGATTTTTCGGAAAAGCAGATGTGCTTGCATTTTTCTTTGTCATGGGTATTACTACGATTATTGACTGTTTTTGGTCTCTAGGAGCTTGATTTTTATGTAATGAGCCTTACAACTCGGGTCAGTATATCTCACATTTTATTTCAAGTATTCATACACTGCTGCACGCCTCACACTGCTGCACGCCTCACACTGCTGCACGCTGCAGGCCACACACTGCTGCACGCCTCACACTGCTGCACGCCTCACACTGCTGCACACCTCACACTGCTGCGCTCATCACACTGCTGCACACTGCTGCATTACTCACACTTCTGCATGCCACACACTGCTGCATGCCACACACTGCTGCATGCCACACACTGCTGCATGCCACACACTGCTGCATGCCACACACTGCTGCATGCCTCACACTGCTGCATGCCACACACTGCTGCATGCCACACACTGCTGCATGCCACACACTGCTGCATGCCACACACTGCTGCATGCCACACACTGCTGCATGCCACACACTGCTGCATGCCACACACTGCTGCATGCCACACACTGCTGCATGCCACACACTGCTGCATGCCACACACTGCTGCACGCCACACACTGCTGCACGCCACACACTGCTGCACGCCACACACTGCTGCACGCCACACACTGCTGCACGCCACACACTGCTGCACGCCACACACTGCTGCACGCCACACACTGCTGCACGCCTCACAATGCTGCACGCTGCAGACCACACAGTGCTGCACGCCACGCACTGCTGCACGCCACGCACTGCTGCACGCCACGCACTGCTGCACGCCTCGCACTGCTGCACGCAACACACAAACATCTTTTACTTGCAAAATGTGTTTTCTTTTTCATAAACTGTAAATCAGTCACAAACACATATTTTACGTACATACCCATTGCATAACTAAGATTTTCAAAAAAAGATGCAAAATACATACATCAATATTTATTGCCTACTTTTTCAACACCATTATCTATCATTTCACTTTTTAATACACCTACGCATTACATGTGATTGTATTTCAGTATAATTGCAATTCCATAACTAGCACTAACATTGCCATTTTCAATGCCAACTGCTCAAACTTTAATAATGCGAGACCTGTTGCATTTCCAATGCTTGTTTAGCCTGGATGTTACCTCTGAACTACTCCATTCCATTTGACCATCCACCTACCCCCAGGACATCTAGGCGGGCACAGATCAGGTATTGTCATGTGAATAACAGGGATGACATTGCCAAACATGCCCTGTCATTTACCCCCTGCCTCATTGTTGGCTACTCCTCCCTGCGTTGTGAAAATGATGGAGGAGAGTGAAAACTTTTTAAGCTGGTACATTGTTTTCAAGATCTTGGTAACTGGCCAGGATAAACTGCACATATACCATACAAACAAGCACCAAGTGTTTGAGGTAGACCGTGTGGTATAACGACCAAAGCTGCCTTTTGAACTGTGGAATAAGGTTCGAGTCTCAGCATCTCATCTAGTGATCCTGGGCAAATCGCTTGATTTCCCTGTCCCTAAAGAAAAACATAATAGTAATCCGTCTCTGTGTAATGTAATCAGGTGCCATTGTAAAGCGCTGCAATACCCTTGGGCCGAGTTCGGCCTATATAAAACTGCAAAAAGTATGAGACGAAAGCATTTCTGTCTAAAGTAAGCATGTCTGTGTGGGGTGTTTTGTATTATGAGGGCTTCAAAAGCCTTTCATTGCCAAATACTTGAACATTTATTTAGAATTCCTCGAAACACTACATATGTGCGGTGCGGTTTCACTATTGCTGTACATTAACGTGTTCCAAGTACAGTAAATTTGCTGTTGAATATTTACTGAAATGTGATCAAACTACATTATAACACAGAAACGAGTGGTGTTTGTCATGTGCACCTACTCTATGCTTTAATCTGTATTTCTATTGTCAAGTCATCCGTCCTATTTAGTAGTCATTTATGGGCTATATAGCCTAAAATGGATAACACCCCATATTTGATGGTGGTGGTTTTCAGCTTTGACATTATTACCAAAATGCAATGGATCTGGCGTTTATGGGCTGCAATCTCTCAGGTACACGACTCATCCTCCTCTTGTACAGATACGACACTCACCCTACACTAAAAGAGGCGCGCTGCTTACCCTGAAATCACGAGGGCACATCATCCTGTTGGACTGAAAAACCCCACACTGCACTCTGAAATCACAAGCACTTCTCTCACCCTGCACTCGAACAGGCACCTGCTCTCCCTGAACCCACACCAGCTCTCCCTGCACATATACTGGAATGGCCTGCATTCAGACACTTTACTCACGTTGCACTCACTCAGGCACACTCCTAGTCCTGCCCTAATCCAGTAACACTGTTCACCCTGCTCTTAAACAGGCACAACTTGCGCTCGAGCACATTATTTATCCTGTGCTCTTACAGATACATCACTCTTATTGCGTTTTCCCCCTGAGCTACCCTGGCAATGGCTCCTTTAATCTGATCCCCACTGCCTCTCCTTGACACACCAGTACATGTATTTTCGTTTTATAGGGAGCAGCTGTGTGAGAGGGGGGACACAAGACACATGACAGCCAGCTCATGCCTGTGCATGGCCACTAATTCCATTCGACAAGCCTAATCCTAGTAAGTGAAGAGCAGCTACTAACTGGAAGGGTCAAAAAGGTAGTCATTTCAAAAGGAAGGCTCGGCATCTAAGATCACACTTTTTGTTTAAGCAGAAAGCCAGGATTGAGTCCTGATTCTTTCTCATTTTTTTCTTCCAGTTTCATGGTCTGCAATTCAGCAACTAGAGCGGTATATTTTTCTCACATCAAAGGTTAATGCTTTGTCCTTAAAACCTTGGAGGATAAGATTAGAGCATGGGTGACAGGCAGAATGCTGTAGTGATTAGGAAAACAAATGCCATGTTTTTTTCCTCCAGATTCCCTTTTTATTAGGACATAACTTTTAACTGTCACTAAAATAGAATGCCGCAAAATTTCCAATTTTGTGTTGAACAATTTTCTAATCCAAGCCACAATATCCGGTGGTCTCTTTCGCGTATTCATCCGGACGCATGGGGAGTCTCAGTGTATACTTGGACGACTGACTCATAGAAACAGAGTCCCCGGAGATGGTGGTGCAATATATGAATGTCACAGTGTCTCTGTTGTTCAACTTGGGCTTTTCCATCAACCAGTCCAAATCTCACCTCGTGCCCTCTCAGTGCATCCTGGTCATAGGTGCAGTTATGGATACTACATCAAGCTGGGCCTTTCCACGTACTCAAGGTATTCAAGATATTCAGGCTGTGAATCGCATGTTTCTCAACAGAGCACAAGTTCCAGTCTTGCAGGTCTTGCATTTTCTAAGTCGACTTACGTCCTGCATTTCGCTGGTCACTCGCGCAAGCTGGCACATGAGGACCCTCCAGTGGTGCCTCTACAGACAGTAGTCCCAACATAGTGGAGATCTGTGCTGGTCTGTCAGAATCTCTGGAACACCGCAGCAGATTTGAAATGGTGGTATGTGGAAGGAAAGCTAGTGCAGGGAAGGCCTTTCCAGCCACCACCAACTTTCCTCATGGATGCTTCCACCCTCAGGTGGAGCTCATCTAGAGGACCTGAAGATCCGAGCCCTATGGTTTCCTGGAGAGAAGACGTACATTAATCTGCTGGAACTGTGTGCAATTTGGTTGGTGCTCAAAGACTTTCTGCCATCTGGACAGACTGACCGCAAAGAGATCTTGACAGACAATATGACATTGATGTGGTGCATCACCAAGCAAGGAGCTGTAGGGTTGCAGCTTTTCTGTCGATGTACAACTGTTCAGGTGTTTTGCTCAAGCATTTTATCTGGCTGGTTGCCACTTATCAGTCTGGGGTTCTTAAATTCCGAGTGGACAGTCCCAGTCGATGACACCTTGATGATAAAGTGTGGCGACTTCACATAGAGGTGCATCAGCACATCTACAGACTTCACAAAACACCTCAGGTGGACCTTTTCGCAGCACGTGACACTGCTCAGTGCCCAGTGTTGTGCGTCCTCCAGTATCCGTTGCTGGGATTACCTGTGGTTAGCTTTCCGCTTCACTATGTGTTTCCCCCCCCTCATACCCTTGATTCTTCAGGTGCTGAAGATATTAGCCCAAGTCATCTAAATAGCCCCAGGCTGGCCAAGAAGGGTATGGCATGCAAACCTAATGCTATACCAGTGCCTCTTGCTCATGGGCGTCCGCAGGGGGGGGGCAAGGAGCGGTGCTTGCC
The DNA here is from genome assembly GCF_964261635.1 of Lissotriton helveticus. Taxonomy (NCBI): domain Eukaryota; kingdom Metazoa; phylum Chordata; class Amphibia; order Caudata; family Salamandridae; genus Lissotriton; species Lissotriton helveticus. The sequence goes on from NC_136063.1 coordinate 580,998,975, forward strand.
TCCCCTGGAGCGCCTCTCCTTATCCTCCATGCAGACACCCATGAAAACCGTGACTTCAAGACGGGGTTCTCACTCTCTTTCCTCTCCTTTCTTTTATTTGCTTCCCTGTGAAATGGATCCAAAAAAGAAAGACGCTTTTGCTGGAAATGCCGTATTTTTCTGACATTTTAATTCCAAAGTGCAGCATTGGGAATAAAAGGCTAAAAATGTGAAAAATAGATAAATAACTAAATAAAGTAAGAGAGTGGTATCAAACTGCCCAAAATATTTTATTCACACCCAAACACATAAGCGCCACTTTTACAGAGTTTGCCAGTCAAGCGCTATTTTTGATTTCTTGCCTTTGTTTTCCCTGGACTTGGAACTAGTGCACCAATCCTGGAGGTACTGCAATGTGTGGATCAGAAAACAAAATGTGTGCTGCGGGCCGCGGCTCTGCGTCCAGGGATGTGGTCTTTTTACCATACTGCTTACGTTTTGTAAAGATCTAAGCAATAGCCATTGAAATGGGTCCATTCAGGGCCCTGTAGTCGTGTCCTTAACTTTTCAGGCAAAAGCACTCATTGATTTCTGAATAGTGAGTGTAAAAGCATTAAGGTAACCATGTTGTTCCTGCTTACATTTCCCATGGTTTGCTAAATTTTGCATTCCCTACAAGTGTTTGCTTTTTCCAGGATGTTGTTACTTTTTTTTTCTAGGCCGCATATTGCTCTGGTCTAGTGCGTAATTTAAATTGAGCCGCATCCAGGTGTTTATAGCGGGCAACAATTGGGTTGTAGTTGAAGACAGTGGGAGTTTTTCTCAGTGGGGCGGTACGATGTTCAGTGGGGGAGAGGATGTGGCACTATGGTCACAGCTGCTGAATTTGGAACTGGGAACCAGGTTCAGCCTTAATAACCAGTCCACCAGACCACTCTCCTGCGAGAGCACAATCACATGCTAGACCTTGGAAGGCTTCGCAACACCTTAGAAGCCCGGGTGTCTTCGCACCAGCAGGTGGACCCTAGCATGACCAGTGTAGGTTAACCTTCAAGGCTTGTCCACCACTATCCATACTGAAGTTCACCTCCAGTCTTACGGGCACGCCTGGAAGCAGCACACCCTAGAACAACAGTCACTGTGGTCACAGGACCCTTGCGCAGGGCCAGCTCTAGGGCGGTGCAACTAGTGTGACCGCACCGGGTGCTGACTTTAGGTGGAGGCATCATGTTTGCAAGTATATTATGGTTTTAAAAACGCTTGCTGCCTCCTACCTGGCCTCCAGCAATTTTCGGCAACAATAAAAATGTCATGATGACTCTGGTGATTAATGTTCTTCCTAGAGAGAGATCAGAATTTTGTCTAGTGGAAGTTTTGACTCATGGAAAGGTAGCTCAGAGGGTTAATGTACCGGCTGCAAAGAACATGTGCCATGTAGATCACAAAGTGCACATAATGTAAATAGGTCAGTTGGCTACTGCTTTTGTCAGAGAGATCCTTTTGTTACTTGCAGTTTATAAGTTAAAATCCTAACTTAGAACAGTGAGCTATTAACTGTCATCTAAGACCTGCATACAAACTGCAAGGTATAAATTAGAGCGTTGTATTTCTTCCCCCCCCTGTCTTTGATCATCCTACTGTCCCAAAAGTGTTCTTTGGATTATTAAGTAGAACCCCAAACCATGGTATTACGTTTTAAATTCCGGGTATTGTTTCTCTCCAGACTAATCACTATAAAACTATACAGGCTACTAGTATGGTTGTCCTGTTGTCTTATGTAACATTTCCTATACCGTGATTTACACATGTATACATTGATTGTCTCTGTGTAATGTGTGTGATGTAAAGTGCTCTGACACCCTACAATGGTATGAGTGGTGCTGTAAATCAAATTAAATGGATCTGAGAGAGAGTGGTTATGGAGACTTGGGGGGCACAGTTAAAGGGTGGTAGTGAGGGAATCCATGGCAGAGGTGGTCATTGGGGGCACTAACAAACATTAATGCACAGGACAACACCAGTGCTATGGCTGGGCCTGCCCTTGAGGCCAGTCTGCCTCACCCATAGGTACCTCCATTGGCCTTGTTTCAGCAGTAGTAGCTGCAACTCACCAGGGATTGGCAATGCAGGATTTGCACGCACACCAAACTAAGTTCGCAAACTTCACAGTCTCCCTGCTTCATTTACAAGCACTTTTAACATGTGCTGCCTGCTGTGGGGCTACTGGAATTAATTATGCAGCAAAGGATGACAAAAGTATGCTGTAGTGTTGACTAAATAATGCTTTTAAAAAAAAAAGGCTGCAGCGTAATGCAGTATATTTTCAGATATTTTATTATTTTGACGTGTGTACACATGCTAACAGTCTCTGGAAAGATGTTGCCTTTTAGTACCAGTGTAACATACAAACGCAGCAGTGAGAAAGGTAACCAGTCAACCTTTGCAATAGGCCATCCTCTCCGCAGCAACACAAGTCACCCTTTTTATTAACTTTTGATATGTTTGAGCTACAAACAATTTATTAGTTTAAATGGTCAGATCATACAGCAGATCTTGCATTATGAGGCAAATATGGCAGAGCCATAATTTTAGAGAAAACATTTGCAAACTAGGATATTTTGCTTTCTTGTTTGAACTGCTGTTGTGGAAAAAGGGAGAAGTGCTGATGACCAACTCCATGGCTCGGAGACAAATGGCTTGTGTTTCCACATTTTATCGTATTTGGTACATTCTGTGATTAGAAGCAGGTCAGAAACCTCGGTGTTATGTTCGATGAGAAGCTGCTGTTTAAACACCACGTGAATGCGGTGGTCTCATCGTCTTTCTTCATGCTAAGGAAGATCAAAAAACTTTTGCCATATCTCCCTTCAGGAGCAGGGTAAACTTTGATTACCACTCTCGTTTTCTCAAAAATGGATTATGGCAACGCCCTCTTTCTTGGCACACAAGAACAGATCTTATCCAAATTACAATCGGTGCAAAATGCAGCGGCCAGAATTCTGCTTGGCATCCCTAGCCGCCGTCCCACCTCCATGGCCATACGCCAGCTGCATTGGCTAAGAGTTAAGAGTCGTATAAAGTTCAAGGCACTGTGCATTGCCTACAGGGCCATCCATGACTCTGGACCAAGGTTTCTCAAAGAGGCTTTTCGGATCTATGTTCCGCAAAGATCTCTTCGTTCGGCTGGCACTCACCTTCTTTCTGTCCCACGCACCAGAACCACTAGCTGGGGAGATGGACGTTTCTTAGTCGCCACCCCCAGGCTATGGAACTCTCTTCCGCTGCCCATCAAAACCAGTCCTACCCTTACCATCTTCCGCAAACTCTTGAAAACTTGGTTATTCAATCAATGATTCATCTGGTAGCGTTCCGTTTCAGGGAGTCCGATATGCGCCGAGACACCTTTGGGTAGTTGTGCGCAGTAAAAATCTCAAAAACATAAACTTTGTGAATATATTTTAATGTCAATAACTCATAACTTTAAATCATGTGTATCCATTGGTTGATTAAACTGGGCAGTGAAATGCCAAACAAATACAAAAAATTGGGCTCCAACCACAGATCCAATCCTTGGGTTATTCCGGCCCTCTGATTCTCCGCCCACTGTTCTCCTACTTTTTTTACCCCACTTCGACCACTGTGTAAGACTCAGCATCCCTGGACATGTGATGTGCCGCTGCTGCGGGCTCCGCAGTGCCACACATTTACGGTGCAGGGCTTCCGTATAAGGGAACTGCCCATTATTGTATCCCTAAACGTGCGCACGTTATCAGTTTGACATTGACTACAAGTAGAGGGACTCTAGGTTTCTTTTAAAAAATATTGCTAACATTTGGACCTATACATTTTATACTGTATAAATTAATTGAATGTGTGTAAAATTTAGCAATGCCCGGGGAATTCTAGTAAAGGGAGCACCCCTTGGCGAATCACTAGCGTGTGTGATTGCTGAATTATTTATTACTGACGGAAGTTGTGCTTTAAATTTGGGTAAAAGTTATCATGAATTCTAGCGCCAAGAAGCCAATATTGGTAAATATGTGCGCTACAAATAATCCCTAACATACACTGTGCATACAGTATATTTAATCTGGTGCTTTAATCATAGGCTTTTTTAAAGTATTCGGTGCTGAAGACAGCCTTGATTGGTGTTGGATCGAGGACCCGGAAGTGTGCACACCTAGGAGACATAGATAAAGCAGCTTGTCAGAAAATTTAGCGTTTTCCCTACAGGCGGTGTTTGTTGGCCTGTGGCAGGGTCAGTCACATGTCATGGATTCCTGGCATTTAATTGAGTCTATCCCAGTTCTGTGCCCCAGTGTTTCTTGTGCCCCACCTGGCACACATCATGTCGGAGGATGGAGATGACGTTAACATTTTGCCACTCCCTGGAAAAATGTCTGCGGACGCCCATGCATCTTGCTTTGTCTCCTTCACAGGGTAAACCACTTCTCGCTGACACATGGGCATGTACTGCACCCCAACCTCCAAAGCCTCTGCATTGATACTTGGAGATTCAATGGGGTGACCTGATTGCTTTTTCTCTACCTCATGAAGTGGTGGATGGCATCCTAAGTGCCCACAGACACTCCACCAAAAAGATCTATTCTGGGAGTTGAAGTTGGTTTATTAAATGGCGTACAGACAATTCTGTAGACCGTCTTAAAGCCCACTTAAAGAATATCCTTTGCTTTCCATTCTCCTTAGCCCAATATGAGTGGGCAGTGGGCACAGGCAAAGGCTACTTGTCAGCATTACTCAGGCTCCCAGATCAACAGTCCCTCTTCACGTCACAAATAGTTAAGAGATTTCTGAAGTGCCTTGCCAAAAGGTTTCCACCTACCCCTTTCATAATTCCAGTATTGGATCTTATTCTGTTTAATGTACTCTCTGTTCGAACCATTGCACAGTTACTAGTTGTGACTGCTTACATTTAATACTATTTTTCTTGTAGCTCTAACATCAGCAAGGCTTGCCAGTGAGTTGCAGGTGCTGAGCGGCAAGCTTCACTTCACTACTTTCTTCCACCCACAAGCTGGTTCTTAGAATCAGGGTTGCTTTTCTTCCAAAGATGACCTCACACTTTCATATAGGGGCAGTCTAATCACCTTACCCATGTTCTTTCTCCTCTTCATTCTTCTAAAGAAGACGAGCGACTTCATAGGCTGGATCCCAGGACAGCAGTCAGTTTTTAACTGATCGTACTTAAGGCTTAAGGATTGACAACCAGCACTTTTCATAGGTTACATTGTCCGGTGAGGAGAGGGATTTTGGTGCAGTGGTTACTTCTGAAGCCCGATTGGAGAGTTCCAGGATGTGATTCGTTTAGATGAACTCTGAGAGTTGGGCATTGATGCCTTTTCTTTGACTTTGGCTGGGAAGGGAGTAGAGAAATGGATCTGTAGTTCCTGAGGTCCGTTGGGTTGGCATAGGGTTTCTTCAGCAAGGGCTAATCTCTTCATGTTTCCAGTCTTCAGGTAGGGTGGCAGACTCGATCGAACAGTTGACAGTGCAGCAGATATTCTGGGTGCGATGGAGGTGCAGGCTCTGTTGAAGATGTGGTGAGGGCAGGGATCCGATGGGGCTCTGGAGTGGATGCTCTGCATGATCCAGACAGTGTCATAAGAGGTGAGGGTGGTCCGGTTGAGCAAGATCCTCTGGAGTCATTGAGTGAGGTGATTTATGTTGGGCTGCAAAGCTGTCATAGATCTCGCTGATCTTGGGGTCGATGTGTGCTATGTCTGTGCTGGGTTTGGTGAATTCTTTGATGATGGCTAAAAGCTAATTTGTTGTTGTTAGTGGTGTTGCTTTCCTGTATGGCTGCTCTCTTTGTTCTGATGAGGTGCTGGTGTGTGGTGACGGCGGTTTTGAAGGCTGCCTGGTCTGCCACTATCTTGCTGAAAAATTAGTTCTACATCTTCTTTTGGACTTGCCTTGGGATTTTACTGCAGCCTAGCAATAATTCCATTTGTAGAAACTTGACTTCTAATGTTGCCACATGCATTACTGCCACATATTTTGTAACCTGACACTTTTCCGGCTTTGGTACCGCCTTCTCCGACTGCCACTAGCTATAGAAAAGACTTGACATTGAGCAAAGACCTGATTTCCTGACAAATAGTTAATCATACACACCAAATGCTCTCCCAGTAAAATTACATTTGGTTGAAATACAGAAGGCTAAATAATTCACATCTAATGGGTCACACTTGGATATCTCATCTAGCTCTGAGGCTTCACTTTGGTTCGTAGTGCATAGCTGCACAGTACTGCACAGCTGTGTTTCCCACTTCAATTCTTCTCTTGCAATGCATGTGCTCATCCCTAAACAAATGATTCACACCAAATATGCCAGAATGAGAGAGAGAACGAACACGAGAGAACGCAAACTTACTTTGTGGAATTTGGAAAACCTAGGTGCCTTGAAGAAAGGGATTATTAAATCGCACCTAAGCACAGCTTTTAACTGTTTGCAAAAAACCTCCTATGGACCATACCCAAAAACTACAGTGGCTTAGTGCCAGCCCTTTCTTTACTGTTGGCTTTTTTATCACTCATTTCCATGAAACTTTTTCGATCGTTTCATGTCTTTTTCTTTAATTTGTCTATCTCTTGAAGCATAGTCTCTTTATCATCCTCTTGATTGGATGACTTTCATGCTTCCACTTCTCATATTCAGGGAAATACTTTTTTCTCTTTTGCTTGGCACTTGATGCGAGTGCATGTGTTCTTGATCCCTCCTTCACGTCATGAATATTGATTCACCTTAAAGCACACCTTTGATCTTAATTACATCACAGGAAGTGCCATCATATGGGCTTTGGACATCAGTTTATTGACATCACAAAATTTGACATTGCTGAAGTTCCATAATAAATGCATGATTAATATAATAACACAAAATAGACACGTCTATTTTAGATAGCTCCTTTATTGGGGCTCTGACGTGATGTGTAAGGGGATACTTACTTATTTCTCTTAACTTTACAGGAAAATTAATTTGTTCATCTGAAGAGGCTTCAGTGCCACAAAACACACAACAGTTCTGGGAACCTATTATTTTCATACCACAAACAAGCGTAATTTAATAGTTTTCCCTACTGTATTCTGCAATGAGAAATGGTGTTGATAAATCACAGGGAGAGAAAAGTGCCTTAAATAAAACAATGCTCGTTATGTTCATACATTTTAATTGAAGTAGACAATATATTGAATAGGAACTAAAATGCTGAGCTTAACTTTTCCTTACTGTTAATACATTTTGATTTAAGATCATTTGCAAGCCTCTATCACTCGAATGAAGCACAGAGGTGACCGCTTTATTCAGACACTTGTTTTTTCAACTGTTTATAATAATGAATCATGTCAATTTGTTAAAAAAAATCCCATTTTTTTTATTTAATCAGAATAGTGCACAATGCACTGCTATTTTTTTCCTTTTATTTGTACAAAACCTAACATGTATTGTCTAACCCTGGGCAAAGCACTATGCTACGCTCGCATAGTTTGCGAAGTTTGCGCTACTTCGCACTACACGAATTGCATGTAGCACAGTGCAAACACACGTAGCGGTAATTTTTTGCTTGCTCGCGGTCCTCAACGTCAAGTTGGCGACCGTGAGCAAGCAAAATGACATCCCGGCGAGACTTTTACCTCGTTCGCGATCAGCAACATCAAGTTGCCGGTCGTGAGCATGGAAAATAAACTTCCCGGCGAGATTCTCAACGCAGGGAGGTCTAGTTTCTCATTGCGAGTGGTCGCGTATGCTCGCGACCGATCACAATGAGAAACTACCAGTCCGCGTTGAGAAAGCTGCCGCTTGAGTAGAAATCTACAAGAGCGGCAGGAAACGACCGCTTGCACTGTGCAAGATGCAGTTTGCACTGATTGCACAGTGCGGAAAAGCATCCGGCACAGTGCACTATGCAGTTTGCGTAGCTCACGTAGTGCGAAGTGCACTTTACGTAGCTACGCGTAGCGCTACTGCGCAAATTACGCCCAGGCTTAGTATTGTCCCAGTGGACGCTGCAGAAAGTAAACGGTGCTCATAAAGACACTGTATACCTTCTGTTCTTAGAGAAGCTACTGATGAGTTTTGAAAGTGGTGGGCCTGATTCCTTGAGTATGCCCGACAACTTCTAGGCAGGGTTCCTGAAGAGGGTGCTTCTCACCTCCTATCCCCCCCAACCCCCACCCCCTGAGAACATTTTGAAAAAATTGGACCGGATATTGCATTTTAAAGTACACTTTCCACATAAATTAGTTAAAAAGTCACAGGCTCTGTAGAAGCACTGATTAAATATTCAAGTCTTTAATGTAATGCCGTGCCAATTTAACCTGACTCCCTCCAAGAGTTGACCCCATTGTTTCTCAAATGTGATAGGGGTGCCACCATATTTAAAAACATACCTCCGTTATGCCAGACGTAGCATATTTTCATGCTATGGGTGACCCTTTAGTCCAACAAATTGCATACCATATACCACTGACAGTTTGCCAGTGGAGCTGTTCATAAACGATGGGTGGCCCTTATGTCAAAAATGATCTCTAGGATGTCCGTTCCAGCATTTTGTCATGATTGCCCTCTCCTATATACTTTGGTTGTCCTCCTTTATGCAGAAAATGACCTTCCATGTGCAAGCACCAGCATTTTGCCATGGTTACCCCCATGCCAAAAACTTCTTCAAGTTTGCCAGTGCTGCAGTTTGTCTCCTCTGTGTCCCCCCTGTGCCAAGTGTGTCCTCGTTTGGTAGCAATTTGTCACAGGTGCCTGTGGTGCGAAAAACTGCCTCCAATATGCCAGTGCCCGAATTTTGCTATGGCTGCCTCTTTAAGGCAAGAACTACCCTCAGTATGCCGGTTTCAAGGATAGACTCACAAGCATAACTCCACATTCTCACTCATGCTTACTTATATTCACTTACTCACACTCTTACTTATTCATTCTCACTTGCAGTTTTACTCCATCACTGCCTCTAATGCTCGCTCATTCTTGCTGACACTCCCTCACAATCATTCCTATTCATTCTCACTAGCTACCGTGCCACTTTATTTCCTTAAAAAAAAAGGTAGCGCCACAAGCCTCTGATATGGATTGTGACTATTCTACCCCGTTGTGAACTGACCACTTGTCGCTACCATGCTGCTTTGGCTCCTGTTTCTGGACAGTATGTACACCGTGCAGGGAGGGGGGTGGGACCCGGGTGGGGATGCGGGGAGGGGGGTGTTGGACGATGTTGACTGAATTTCTTGAACGCTGTTGCTCCTTTATGCTCACTGTCTTTCTGCAATCTTGGAAGCAGTGTTTCTTTTGTATTCTGTCAACTGCCATAACACTAATAAAATTTGTTCTGAAAAAAAAAAAAAAAAGGTAAATACAATTAAAAAATGCTTTCACTCAAGTAGAATTTCTATTTTTTTAAATTTACCGTTCTGAATGGCATCTACCATCTTGGAAGGGTAAATAAAAAATGAGTTAAATGGCACCCATGTTATGCCAATGCTTCACAACAACAGAAATAAGTGAAAGCCAATAAATCAAAAGGTTTTGAGCTATTGGTTTTGCCAGTGCTTGTTTGTAACATCCTCCTTTCACAGACAACCTGTGAAGTCATAAAACTGGGGGGATTAATTATAAAAATACATAGGTCTAAAAAAGGCATACTATCTCCAGTATAATGTGAGCAAAAAAGTACGACCCTATCAATCTAGAAGCATGTATTCCCTTAACAGTGGTGGTGATTGAAGCTCAGTTCGGAAGAGGGAAACTGGTGCGGGAGGCAGCTATATTCTTTGAATGAAAAAGCGACACCCAGTGGCAAAATGCCATCAAACAGCTTGTAGATTTAATTGTCCACTGATTCTTTATATCCTGTGTCAGAAAGTGTGCTCCAGAGCACAAACGGGAGCATTTTGTGCTTAGGATTTGTTGGAAATTGAACTAATAGTGATGACTACTGTTGTGTATGCAGACTACATGGTCAATGCTGCTGCTATACATTGTATACCTTTTGTGTGTCTCCAAAGAATGCAGATTACACCACAGGACAGGTCTTCGATTTGTCTGAAAAGCTTGAGCAGTCTGAAGCACAGCTCGGTCGTGGAAGTTTTATGTTGGGATTAGAGACACACGACCGAAAATCTGAAGACAAATTAGCTAAAGCCACAAGAGACAGGTAAGAGATGTATATGTCTGTTTTGTTGTTATGCATGGCTCTAATCGCGAACCATGAGCTGGACTAACTGGATTCTAAATCCTGTAATTCACTGCTATGATGTAGTAACAGTTAATAACAAAACGTGTTACCCACTGTTGCTAAGTCTTGAAGGCCTTCCAGACCATGCTGACAGGGCTCTCGGAGAGCCTGTCAGTGCCGCTGCACTTGAATGAAAGCAGAAAGCACAGCTGCAGAAGGGAGAAGGAAGGTGGTGGGGGTTGGTTGAGGATGGCAGGTAAGGTATTTTGTTCACATTAGGGAGTGGAAGTCATTTTGTGTATAGGTCCCCTATTACTCCTTTGTCTCAGCCTAGCAGTTATAAGCATTGGCAGATGAGTTGTCAGGGCCATATAAAAAATAAAATTATTGATGGATAACTGAGTTACCAGGATGCCTTTCACCTTAGGGTTTTGAGTGACAGCCTAATTGCTTTGCTTTCGTCTATTTGATGTCAGAGAACCCCATGGTGAAAATCATCCAGTGACTCACATTTGCCCGTCCATAATTCTATGTTATGTACAGTTCTCACTGAGAGACGCCATCATGAATTCCAGATTCTAAAACTGGTAATCGACTGCTATGACATAGTAACGGTTAAAAGCTTCTACCCACTGGTGCTATGTCATAAAGGAACTCTGGGCTCATTTGACAGGCCTCTATGGTAATCAGGGAGCACTGCTTTTGAAGAGGGGGGTGGGGGGTAGGCACATAGAGTGGCTGGCAGAGGCTAGATTTTTGGGGGGGGTTGGAATTGGGAGGAAAGACCATGTAATGTTTGGCTCCCCCATTACTCCTCTCCCCCTGCATATCAGTTGACGTAGGGGCAGATAATTTGGGGGCATTCATATATAGATGGGTATAGAGTAAATATCTGGGATGTTTTCACTTTGATGTTCTGGGTAACATCATAGTCAACAGGAGCTTTGCCCTCATAAATATTGCATTGAACCCCTTGGTAACAATCATCCCCGATTTTCACTGTTGACGATATTGCTAAATAGTTTAATGTAAGGCCCAATGCATGTGCCTCCCAGCTTTTTTCTGTTTCGATTTTCAAAATGTGTAACCTGATAAAGATAACTAGCAGTAAATGATTATTAGATAGACAGGCCAAGAGTAGAGATGTTGGTAACCATGTTCAGTTTCTCCATCCTTTCCATCGTTAAATTTGGGAAATAAGCAGCTGCAAAAATGTCTCAAATTAGTAACTCACTAGCTGAGGAAGAGCTGAGGAGCATGTTGCTCTCCACCTGGCTTGCTTCATTTGTCTTTCTTAGCCCCTAACTTGTTGCAAAGGACTTTAACTGACAGTAGGATTATTTTAGGCGTGTAAATAGTCGGCAGGTCTCCTCCTTGTGCACTGGCTAATTGTCTTTTATTTCTACTTTGACCATAAGTCGCTTGTGGTCTGCAAGATATAGCAATGTTTTCATCTGAAAATCTTCCAGTAATTTCTTCCTTTTGTGAGTTTTTCTAAATCCTATTTATATCCAGTGTGCACGGGTAGGCATGTACTAAGAGTTAGATACCATTCCTACCTTCAGTGTAGACTATGTATCTTTTCCTAATCTCCGTCTTTCCTGTTTTAATTTCACCACAAGAACAGTCCTGCCAAGTACCACGCATCAGGCGTTAGACTAATGCATTTCAGTGTGGTGATCCACATCACCGCACTAAAATTAATTGTTACGCATTTGCATAGTATCTCAGCCTCCCTGGCGCTGCCTAAACTATATCATAGAGTGAAAGTGTGGCAGCTGGCAGTGCTCCCTACCTAGCGTGCCCGCGCAGTTCCCGCTGCAGGCTATGGTCTTGCAGCAGAGTTGATGCTGCTGTTAGGCTCGCTGCACAATGCAACATTGTTTCATTTTGATTTCTGCTGGGCGGCTCTCGCACAGCCTGACGTCACAGTAGTGCTCAGGCCAGTCTGATACATCCAATAGTCTGGCGCCGTGGTGGGGCTTGTCAGGTCCGGCTTGCGAATGTTTTGTGAGGAAGCCGCTTGAGCTGACTTCTGGTGTGTTGGTGCCGCCGCAATCTTAGCGCTTGAAGTGCTGCCTGCTGCTCACACCTGCCCGGGCCGCAATCGCGTGCTTCCCCGCGGTCAATTCAATTATTCATCAACGAGCTCAGCTTCCCGTCATGGAGTCCATGATCGGCAGTTTCAGTGGCCGCCCAGGACAACCGGTCACTGATTGGATAACAGCAGACTGGAGGACAGCCGGCCCCCGGGCTAAGGAGGCCTGCGGTAAACCTGAACTGCCTGCAAAAGAGTCTAAGTAAGTACCAGCCACCCGAGTGTGTGCTTATTCGATCCAGTGAAAACAGTACTTGCTAAATAGTTGACTAAACCCATTTGTTCACAAGCAAGCCAAAATACGTGACAACCATGATTTACAAAATGAGAAGAACATTGATGCAAACATTAACAAATGCCATAAGTCTGCCTTTGTATTTGAATGTGCTTTTTCAATAATTGGCGGGTTTTGTACATGTACGTGTCTTTGGGGGACGCGTGAAAGGTTACGAGAATGTTCTGTACATTGGTCATGGAACGTCATGTCCAGTCATGTCTCCTCGCTGTGTTTCTATCACAAGTAGCTTCTGTTGTGCATGGATCCTTTCTTGGATGGTTTTTTCTCGCATCCTGCTGAGATTGTGGTGAGTGTGTTATTCAAGTTTCAAATGGATATCACGTACAACCATAACAAACCGCAGTTAATGTTCCGAGATAGTTTTGAGCCCGTCATTGTTGCAGTGTTAAAAGTGAAACTACTAGCTCTAAAATGTTACATGCTTTTGGCTAAAACGTAATTCTGGCTGGAAAAGTCAACTTGGCAACTGTGGTCTAAACTGCAGAGGTGGGTGAAAGTAAAGTCTTGTGCCAGTAACTTTTTGGGGAATAATAAATGTGCAAATCCTAATCCAAAGATGCATCATAGCGTGTGTGCCATCAGAACTGAGCATAATCTTTACCACACAGCGGGCTCGTCGCCTTCCTTAAATGAAAGTGTTTCTGAAAATAGGTCAGTGAGACTATGCTATCAGCCTAACTGTGGCCAAAAAAGAGTGCCTTCCACGCTCCGCTTTCTAATGCAGCCATGCTTACAGCCCGTGTGGTCGGCGTAAATCGAGTGACTCTGTGAGCCACTAGTTGATTATAATAAATTATGAACGCCTTCCAGACTGCTTTATCTATTTTCTGCAATTTTGACTGTAGTCTAATAAATGAGTTGTTTAACAATTATGTCTTATGCTTTGAAGCAGTTAACTTCAACCTTCTTGTTGCTCAATTGGGTGTAACTTCTGATATTTATAGGTTTCCCTCCTCTTCACTGCTTTATTTTGCTCGCGATCAAGTGTCACTCATAGTCATTGAAATGTCACTCATAATTTCACTGAAATTATGAAAATGTCACACAGCAATCTGAAACCTTGGCAGCTATGCGAGAAGTGAGGTCCTTGCTTATTGTCCTCATCCAGGAATGACACATTCACATTACTATCGATCCCTCTGTAGTGTGACAAGCTGTTTTGTGCCTATGATCTGAGAAATTAGATGTACGGCTTTGCACAAGAGATGAAACTGACTGTACCCCTTCAGAATGCAAAAGAATATTTAAATACTTAAAGCGTATAGTTAACATTTAGAAATATTGGCAACAGGTTTCATTGTGTTGGGGTCTAAAATGCCTTCGCCTGTCCTAGTTTTTGGGCACTGTTGCTTTGCGGAAACATATACACCCTCCTCTTGTGTTTGATGCTACTCCGAAGATCATATGTTTCGGTTTGGATCATTCTTTACTGGTCTCTTGAAGCTGCTTTCCTTTTCTAAACTCTTTGGGAACCCACAAATGAGCTGGCCGCTCAAGTACATTTTTTGGTGGCCAAATCTTTTTAATAGGTTTCCTCTCCTATGAAAGTCACACAGCACTGCCAGTGTTGTCTCACACAATACCTTCTGTTTTCTTCCTGCCTCTCATCCATGGGAAAATGTATTCCAACAAATTAAATCCTCTACGTACTCTTGAATTGTCTTTTGTCTGGCTTTTGTTTGAGCTTTTGTAGCAGGTTTTCAGTGTTGTATCTCCGCCAGGTGTTGTTAGCCATTTATGGCTCAGAACTTTGCACTTCACCTAATTAATATCCTTTTTTTTAGGTCGAGCTTGAGCCAACGCGCATGCTCTGCACTGCGAGGCTTCTTGTGGATTCTCCGGCTTTCTCCGTGTGGGTCTGGCTCCTCCCAAACATTAGATTGGGTTTTTTGCGTGCGCCTTTGATGCAAATGGCTAAAGGCGGGTGCATGTTCTACTTCTCCAAAGGTTCACTCCCACTATATTTTGCTCTCTGGAGCGAGCAGCCGCGCGCAGAGTGGCAGCTGCATTCCTTCCACAGCAGGTGCCTTCAACAAGGCTGTTTACGATTATGTGCGCTTCTGGGAGGAGTCCGGGGGCGATGGCTTGGGCTTTGAAGGTGTATGTTTACAGTGCAGGACTCTTGTTATATAGCGCTACCAAGACACATCTCTCGGCGACAAAGCGTTTTGCAAATAAAACTTATAACAAAATTATGCTAGCAAACGTATACGGCCGTAGGAGCAAACTCGTGGAAATGAACAGCGCTGACGTATTATAATGAGAAATGCGCATATAAACGTTTTCCGGGTAAACAAACTCACTTAGGCAATACAACATAGTTATCATTCAGTTGTTGTGACTTCTGAAGATGTCTTGTGAGCCCCATAAATAATACATTGTTCTTATGAACACCATCTCTGAAAAGTGAAGCTCTGCACTGCCCTCACTAGGGTGACCAACCGTCCATAACTTTCACGGACAGTCCGTAATTTCGACCGTCTGTCCGTTGTCCGTGAAGGATTCTTTAACGGACGCCATTTGTCCGTGATTTTTACTGTTTGCACAACCGGCACAGCTGCCCCCCATCCCCCACCTCCCTGCTTGACTCGAATGCTGTTAAGGTCGGGTGTAACTCCCATGCTGTACGAAAGCTCAGATGCCCAGCAGCATTGGAGAGGCACAGCGGGATGGCAACCCTTCACACCTCCGGCCCTTCACGAGTTGTTAATAGGTGATTGAAGGTGACTGAGAGCGAGGGGCTGCAGCTTCAGGAGCAGGGGCGTCTATTCAGATGCAAACAGCACTGAATGCGTCTTGTATCTGCAATTGGTGTGAGACATTCCCTTTCTGCCCCGGTCCCCAAACATCCTAGAACCAGCCCTGATTACACCGAGGCAGCACGTGGTTCTTTTCACAGAGCTTAATTACTGTCACTAAATTTTAAACAAACCTCGATTCTTCAAACATGCAGTCTATATTGTAATAAAATTAAGAAATGGCACAATCGCACCCACACTGATTAACAAAGTATGGAGGACAATCAGTTAAATCAGTTCTCTTGGAGTATCTCCTTTCAGTACTGTACGTCAGTGTGGGGGGGAGGGGGGCAAAACTAACATTTTGGAAACAGAGCCTGTCTTCTCGTTGTCTTGTCCAGGAGGGGGTAAGGAGCCCTCCCCCACCCTGGAAGAGGACAAGATGATACTAGAATACTGCATACCCGCCCCTGTGACCACCCTGGTGGATCCTGTTCCCCCATGTGGTGGCTCCTGCCCCCCCCTGCCTGTGATGGCTCCTGTCCCCCCCTCTGGTGGCTCCTGTCCTGCCTGTGGTGGCTCCTGTCCCCCCCCCCCCCCAACCCCCACCTGTGATGGCTCCTGTCCCCCCATGTGGTGGCTCCTGCCCCCCCCCCCCTGTGATGTCTCCTGTCCTCCCCTGTGGTGGATCCTGTCTCCGCCCTGGGTGGCTTCTGTCCCAGTCCTGCAATGGCTCCTGCAGCGAGGGTGAAGTTCGTGATGGGCCTCTTCTCAAAAAGGCTCAAAATTAATATGAAAAGGTGGGCGAGAGAGTAAGTGAAGGGATGGCTGGATGAATTAGTGAAAGGGTGAATGGATGAATGAAAGATTGAATAGATGGATAATGGGAGAGGATGAATGGATTGATGAGTGAGTGGAAGGATGTAAGAGAGAAAAGGGAAATAGCTGTATGTATGGGTGGAAGGGTAGCTGGATGGGTAAAAGGGTGGATGGATGAGTGAAAAGGTGGATGTGAGTGAGTGGGTGGATGGATGAGTGAAATGATTGATGAATTGATTAGTGCAAGGGTGAATAGATGGATGGATGAGTGAAAGGGTGGATGTAAGGATGGATGAGTGAGTGAAAGGGACAACATGATGAATAGAAGAGTGAAGGAGTGAAAGGATAAATGGATGAGTGAAAGGATGGATGAGTGATAGGGTCAATGGATGGATTCATGAGCGGATGAGTAGATGGATGGGTAAAAGGGTGGATGGATGGAAGGAAGGATTGCTAATTGAAAGAGTCGATGGAGAGAGAAAGGGAGGATGATGGATGACTGAAAGGGTGGATGGGTGGAAGGATGAGTGACTGGGTGGATGGATGAGTAAGTGAAAGGATGGCTGGATGGGTGAAAGGGTAAATGGCTGGATGGATGAGTGAATGAATGGATGATTAGAAAAGTGGATGGATGAGTGTACAGATGGATAGGGTGAAAGGGCGGATGGATGGATAATGGATGGATGAGTGAAAGGATGGATGAAGGGATGGATGAGTGAAATGATAGATGGAAGGATACATGATGGATAGGTTTGCAAATGGCTGAATAGGTCTAGATATGGCTGGGCTTACTTATATACAGTTGCGCGACCTCTGATGTGTCTGTAAAACTTATCCAATTGTCCTGAAGTTTTGTCCTGAATTTTGACCTCCTGTCCTGAATTTGTGTCCTGAATTTTTACACTCACCGTCCTGAATTTGCACCAATGCCAGTTGGTCACCCTACCTCAGTCTAGATTAGAACTTCCACATATAATGCTACATTGAAAGCAGGGAATGCTTAGATCAGAGCGCCGTACAAGTCCCTTGTATGCACCCAACATGGAGAAACTTAGGATTGCACCTCTCGGCGAGCATTCATTTTCCACCCAGCTCACGTTCACTTTCATTGTGCATATCGATAAAGCGCTTATTAAATACATGTTTCATGAAGCGCTGCAGCCGTGTTGATGACAGCAAGGCGCACAGCCCCCAAGCTTCATCTTCCAGCATGGTGCTCCACCTTTCTTTTATCAGTGCAGCACCCGCTTGTTGTTTTAGGAAGTTAAGAGGAAGTAGTGAAGGGTGCGCTGGTCCTCTTTATATTAGTGGATAATCTCCTTTGAAGCTTTACAAGGACGTTTTTAATTAATTCACAATAAACTTTGTGGGAATGTGCGCACATGGTGCTTTAGGAGTTGCCTTATTTTCCGTTTTAGCCCTCCCATCCTCCCTCTAGTATATGGAAACAATAGCCGTGCTGCTGTACCCTAACTTTATCGCTTACTCGCCTAACACATCCTGGCTTTCTCTGTGCTGGGTAATGGCACAAATAGTGTGAATGCTTGTTTATTTCCTCCTCACCCTTCCTCATAATAATGGCTAGCATCTCTTTGTCCCACCCATGGCGCTTTGCCTGTTTATAATGTGCTGCATAACTTAACACTTATAAGGTCCCAAAGGCTATGCCAATGCTGTCTCCGCTGGCTTTCACTTCTCGATGTAGAATATTGCCTCTGGCTGTATATTCCAATCATTCTTTTAATTTTTTTATTAATTCATGCGCATTTGTTACCCTTATCCAACCCCACTACAGATTTCTCTTATACACCATCTCAGGGTGACTTTAGTTGGTTTTCAACAACTGTGGCTGGCAAAAGGTCCAGATATCTCTGCTAATTTTCTTTTCTTTTTTTATTCACGCCTCTTGTCGCCTTCAGAGTTCACTGCTACCAATTCTGCCCGCATGCCATTTAATCGAAGTACAGAATTCATTTATATAGCTCCCCCTCTTCTGTGGTGTTTGCCTCTCAGTGAGAACGGTATGGAAGCTTGTAATGTGCCTGATCTGTGCACTATGCTCCTCATGGGCAATCTTTCTCAGTGCCATCTTGGTGAGAATGCTGCCTCTCCACTCATGGGCCCGTCCCAGTTCACCATGTCTGTCCTTGCCCAGCTGCCCTTTCAGCCCAGTGCACACACTCTTGGGTGACCCATAACATTATCGCTTCTTTGTCACTTCTTCAAACTCACTTGGCTGGCTTGAATGGTGTTGTAGTAGTCTACTGCTTATGCACATACACCCTCAATCTTGCCACGGGGTGCATAAAAGGCCCACAGCTGTCCCAAGGAAGAGTGAGGAGAAGAAGTATGAAGGTAGTGAAAGATGAGGACAATTTTTTCCGTCTTTGGTGATTACAACACTTGGATAGACCTTGGCGAGCACTTGCTCTCAGACCTACTTTCATCTTTATTCACTGGGTGTTGATCAGATGACTTTATTATCGTGCGTTGTTTACTCTGCTTCTTGCTGTTCAGAGGAAGCAGTGGTAAGCAGTTCCCAAAGACTGATGTATTGGCCCTTCAGAGACGATGGAGTCCAAACTTGCAGCCGGAGCCACCATGATACCTCCATATGTGTATTCCTGAGGGATTTCTTCCATGGAAATGGCGTGGAATTAGGAGACTGTGTGTCGCTGTAGGTCTTCATTTCACCCGGCACATTATAGTCGTTTCTGCAATTCATCTCTGCCCAATTATACGAGACATCCTCTGTGCATCATGTCACCTAAAGAGTTACTTATATAGCATTGGTTCACCATTCTCCACCAAAGAACTGTCCTGATGGAAGGTAAAGGCTTCATGTTCTGAGATTACATTGTTCTGTGGTTAGAGATACAAGCCTTTACTCTACATTAAACCCGCACATTATTGGCCACATCTCGATCAAGAGTGTCTTCCATAGGCTGCATTACAACGTTCGATGATGCAGTAGCTAGACTGCCTACAAAACTGAATTTCCCTGTCAACACTGCAGAGAGAGTTCCTCTCCTATCAGCTCTGAAGACAGATCTGTCATTTATTATGTTAAAAGAATTTAACATATCTTAAACCTTCATCCAATAAGCAGTGGAGTGCTCTAAAGAGCGCATTTCTTATTGTAGCAGAAGCATCTCCGACAAGCGGTGTTGCACATGGAACAGGTTGTTGTTGTTGGTGTATGTAGGGGTATGTGTGTAAATATGTGTGATATAAAACTATAACTGTACTGTCCCAGGTTACAAAATATTTCCAGCCATGCTCCTCATGACATCCTGGTTTCTGTAGTGTGGTTTCACCGTGACTTCGGCCCCTCACTTCAAAATCCAAATTTGCACCGTACTGTTCAGTGTGCAGCATTTTCGTGATGCTCCTGCTGCAATAAACACGATTTTATATGTAGCATGCTTCACTGCTGATTTGGAGGTTGGGTCACACTACATAATGTTTTCCAAGGCGTAGATGAAGTACTCGAAAATCAGTGGAAAAGTGGTTTTAATGTTGATTGGTTTCAAAAATCACCAAAGACAAAGGTTTGGTTTAGTGGCTTAGTCGTTTGTATCCATTTACTGTTCGCTTTTCCTCTTGACTAAAAATCTGTGTGATTCTGCCCAAATCAGTGTGTCTATAATTGTATGTATGTGTACTATAAGTGTGCTATTGTGTGGTACGTAACAATCTGTGTGATGAATAACTGATCTATCCCTATTGCATGTTATTACCCACCCTCCCCCTGAGAGCGGTCTTCCAGGCACAGTGCCCGGGCTCTTCTACGGTCATTGCATTGGCTCCCGGTTGAAATTCGTATGAAATTTAAAATGCTCTCCATTGTGCAACGGGCCCTTTACGGTCTTGGTCCTAGTTATTTACAGAGGAGATTCGCCTTTTACACCCCAGTGAGACAGCTGCGTTCTTCTTCGCTGCTGCTAATGCAGACGCCAAAGTTTAAGCGCCAGCGATTGGGTGGGAATTCCTTTGCCCGCAAGGCTTGTCTGACCTGGAACGAGTTACCCTTGGCCCTGAGAGCCACTTCTGATACTTTTCTTTTCAGGAAAGCCCTTAAAACTTTTCTGTTTTAATCTGGTATTTGAGCTTCTCCTGCTTCTTTTTGCTGCTAGCGCCGGGACACTTCCGAGTATCTGTGCGCTGAATAAATTAAAATAACATAACATAACAGAGCCTGTTTTTGGGTTTCGCCTGCCGAAGGCTGCGCTCTGCGCAGCTCTTCAGCGCAGGTGAAATCCTATGTCGTCAATAAGGACTCCTGGAACGTCCCCCGGCTCTCATTGGCTAGCTCCATAAATGGAGGCTAGCCATTGAGTGCCGGATCTGTCCATCAAGGCTGGACCAGATTCGGGGGCGTTCCGGAGATTTTTTCCCAGGGCGGAGTTACGTTTTTTCCCGTTCCCTCCCCTTTCACTGAAAGTGAATTCAGAAGCGCTGTCCTCTCCCGCCCCCTCCCGCCGTCCGTCCCGCTCCCTCCCTGTGCCTTTCCGCCCCCCCTCGCTGTCCTGGCAATGTTTCCGGCCGTTTCCGGCCGTCCGTGTCCTCTCCCGCCCCCTCCCTGTGCCTTTCCGCCCCCCCTCGCTGTCCTGGCAATGTTTCCGGCCGTTTCCGGCCGTCCGTGTCCTCTCCCGCCCCCTCCCTGTGCCTTTCCGCCCCCCCTCGCTGTCCTGGCAATGTTTCCGGCCGTTTCCGGCCGTCCGTGTCCTCTCCCGCCCCCTCCCTGTGCCTTTCCGCCCCCCCTCGCTGTCCTGGCAATGTTTCCGGCCGTCCGTGTCCTCTCCCGCCTCCTCCCTGTGCCTTTCCGCCCCCCCTCGCTGTCCTGGCAATGTTTCCGGCCGTCCGTGTCCTCTCCCGCCCCCTCCCTGTGCCTTTCCGCCCCCCCAGTACAGCTCAGAGTCCTGGCTGGTTCCGGTGCACATTGGCTTGAAGCGCCAAGGCAGGGTGAGAGCAGCGAATTCGCACTGCAAGTGGGACTGAAGCAGTGTAGCCACCTGCCGTCACTGCCTGTGTTCACTTCATGACTCTTAACACAAGACTTTTTTGTGTGCGCGAGAGTGTGTGAGAGGCAAGGGGGCGGACGGTCTGGCAGCTCGTTTCAGTGGGGGATGATTTATCTGGAGGAACATTGAGGAGGAAGAAAGGACGGCGACGCCAAGGAACGGACACCCCCCTTGTCAAGCCCCCCGACACTCAGCCGCCGCCTGGGGGCCGCAGTAGGGAGCATGCTGATCTTGCTCTTCTGGATTTTGACTCTCTCGGACACTCTGTCTCAAGGTAGGACCCGAACTTCTGCCATCTTTTGTGCGGGGCTGTGCTTTGTGCTCGAGTCTGGGCGACGTCCCCGCTGCCCGGCTGGGGGTAGAAAAGGCAGTGGGTGCCCCCGGTAAAAGGGGGGGTATGGAGTGTGGGGAGAGAGCCTATGGTCTCTGAGTTCCTGTGTTTCCACTAGAAGTGCCCCGCATCATGTGCTCGGTGTTAGATACGAGCTGAGACAGCCACAGAAGTTCACACCGATGTCTGGGCGCACATCGCTTGGGGCCGCCTTCAGTGCGCTGAGAGTGTGTTTAGAGCCTAGAGGAGGGGGTAGGAGCAGCAACGTGTCTGACACCCAAGTCACTTATTTACAGATCTGTTGTTGGGGGAATTGTATCCGGGCTTAGGGGGGTATATATGGATTGGGGAGGTCAGAATGTTCCTAAAATGCAGCATTTCTGCTGTTAAGTTGTTTGATGGAGGGAGTGATGTTCCACTTCTAGGAGACTTCAGTGTGTGCCCAGAATGATCGTCTCTGTGCGTTAGATCCGTTTGGTGGCGGGGGGTCACTCGGACCAATGGAACTCGAGAAAGGGGCATGTTGTGCCAGTTTTCAAGATTTCGTGCTTCCCTTATTGTGCGGGTGCCAGGCTCGGGCGGGCTCCCTAGAAGAGGCCCCATGAGGGTCCAGCGGTCAGTCCTGGTTCTCCGAGGCAGTTCGGGTCTTTGATATTGCCTCCCCGCTTCCTGTGTCTTTTGGGTGGGAGGAGGCGAGGTGGCAGGCCACGACAGGGTCTGAAACAGAGCGGTGTTGCCTTTACACGTGAAACTTTGCATCTCTTTTGCACGGCGATCACTGATGGGATAGGAGATGGAGTCAACGTTTGCTTTTGTAATTTGTTCACTTGTAATTTTCTCCTCATGTATCACTACTGTTGCTATTGTGAAGCGCTCGGACACCTTCGGGTAAAGTCCGCGCTATATAAAAACGCATAAAAAAAGGAAATAAAAAAACCCAGAAAAAAACACTGCTGATATTCCCCCACCGGTGTCGCCGGCACAGGTGTGGCGTCCTGCATGCGGCCTGCAAGGAGGAACGCTAGAAGCCAGCTGCGCTGCATTAAAGGTACATGCAGATCGGAGACCTCAGTCCGGCCTACTCCCTGGGTGCAGGCCGCTCCAGGTCCGTGCCCAAGCTGCACCCAGTCAGGAAGTGGCAACTGCCCCAGAGCAGCAAGCGGCCCCTCCCCTACCTAAAGGAGTGAGCAATCCCAGGAGTCTGGAGCAACTGCGGGAACAAGGTGTGGGAGAGTATCCTTAGCGTCCAGGGAGAGGTAGTGAATTTACCCACCGGAGTGCGCACAGCCCCCGGATACAAGCAGTTGCATATAGCCTTCCGCGCCCGGTAGGGGCACCTGCATCCCCAGCCAGCGCAGCCAAGGCGTCCGAAGCAGCAGTGGCCATAAACCGCAGCTTCAGCAGGTCGCAGAACCTGCGCTTCCTGGAGAGTAACAGCACCGTGGAGGTGAAGAGTAAGGTGAGTGGGTTCAGCTCTCAATTGCACTGAGGTACTGGTACTCTCTTTCCGTGCAGCTCCTGCAGTCTGGAGACTGGAGGCTGCGGTGTAAATTATACCTGGGAATCCCTGGAATGTCAGGTGCCGGGGCATCTAGTACCAGCTCTCTTTCCCCACTTTGGACCTAACCCCTTCCATATGCGCCTCTGTGACAGGACACAGCAGAGCTGGAGACTAAGATCTCAACATTCTGTATGTTTCTACATTGTTATTTGCAAAGTATCAGTTTGCTTGATAAAGTTCATTGAATAGTGGGGTCTGGCCATATTTGTTACTTGCTTGTGTTCCTGGAGTACACGGTTTCTCAATTTCATTTTGCACAACATAGGCTGTTGCTCAAACATGGAACAGAAGATTGATTGGTGGATATACTTGCCTTTTGTCCACAACCCATTTCTTTGTTAGTAGCTCCGGCCGCTTTACTAAGTCACTTTTTTTGGGTATACTAAGTCTACAGATTTACAATTCACTGTTGTTGCTGTAGGATGAGCGTGTGGGTGGCGGTGGTGTTACCAGTCTCAGTTCGCAAGTCACTGCTGTCTGTGCATCCTCTGCACTGTGAAACATTTGCATCGCTGTACTTGCATGTATGGGAATCTGCTGTTTGGTTCAGGTTTAAGTCTTATGTCCCTCACACAAAATTACCACAAACACAATCCATTTAAGATGGAATCGATCCTGTATTCTAACTTTTTTCACCGCCTCTCACGGCCCACATCAGTGTTAGTTTTCACACGCTGTATTCTTATGGCTCTGGCTATTACTTTCCCAAACAAATTTAATGCAATACTAGTGCATTGCCCGCCTTGTGTAACATGCTGGTGCATTGCAGGAAGGTGTCATATGTTCTCCATTCAGAGTAGGCACGTTTAATGTTTACTTTAGGGACGTCTGGTAGATGCACTTGTGTGTGTGTGTGTGTGTGACCCCGTGTGTGAGAAGGCTATGCACAAGGTATTGGATGGCATGGATACTTGTGGCATTGTCCCTTGTTTAGTGTGTGTATATGTGAGGGTGCGCACATGGCACCTGACTGTGTGAGTAGGACGTGCAAAGGGTTATGAGGGTTGCATCTGTTGTGTGCTATGTGAGAGGGTGTGCACATGGCACTAGACGGTGTGAGGAAGCGTGCAAAGTGTTGTTGGGGTTGTATCACTTATTTGATGTATTAGAGGATGTTTCACACAGCACTGGTTGGAGTGAGTAGGACATGCAGCTGGTTCTGGAGGCTCTATACCCAGTGCTTAATTTGATCCAGTGGGTTCCAGTGCTTGACATGGGCACTTAATTTATCAACACCGGCACATCTGACAGTCTGCAACATGGCAGCGCTCATTGTCTAATTTAGAGATGAGCACACGTTGTTTCTTATTTCAATAGAGCAGACCTTAGAAATAACTAATACCTGCCACCCAAGCCACTCTTACAGTTGTGGAGACCCGGAATAGTCCTAATTGTCTCACTTGTAAGAGCGTGGTGGTTAGTAATTGCGTTGGTACTGTCACTGAAAGAGCAGGCAGGGGCAATGGGAGGTGCAAGCTGCAGTGGCCTCCTGATGAAGGCCCTGGCACTTACTTATTTAACAAATTTAGCACCGTCTATCCCTCATCTGGCGCGTGAGAGGGTGTGCACAGGGTGCCCTATGGTGAGTTTTTGAGGCTTTGCCCCTCGTCTGGTGTGTGTGTGTGCGCAGGTCACTAGATGGAGTAGGTCAATGAAAGGGTTATGAGGGCTGTACCCCAGGTCTAGTGTGCGCGCAAAGTGCACTGGCTATTGTGAACTGGGCACGTATGGGGTTTTGAAGGCTGTATCCCTTGTTGGGTATGTAAGAGGGTGTGCACAGGGTACTGGAAGATGTGAGGGGCTGTACACAAGCTTCTGGGGGGCTGTACTCCTCCTCTGGTGATGGGGAGGGTGTGCACATGGCTTTAGATGGTGTGAGGAGGCTTTGCAGAGAGTTCTGGATGGCGTGTTGCTCACCTGTTGATTTGATTTGGGTATTAAGGTGGTACTGGGTGGTGTGAAGGCATGCATTGCAGACACATCTGGAGGATGTACGTAGAGCGTATCCATTGTGTAGGCTGCGAGAGTAAGCTATTGGCATTGTAAATGACAAAATGCCATTTATTTATCTGTTTTCAAAACCAACTCAAATAAAAATGTTGTCATTAACAATGCCAATAGCTCAGAAAGGGCAGAAAGGGGGCGGCAGGGCAGTGCAGGGGAGGGAAAGAAGGAAGGAGGAGGGCAGAAAGAAGGGGAGAGGAGGAGGCCACGAGAGGGAGACAGACAGGGGAGGTTGGAATGAATTGCTCGTCTTGCCAGCTGGAAGGCTCGGCTCCCTGAAAGTTTTCATGGTGTCCTTTCGCTTGTCTTCTATCGGAGCGGACCCTCAAGGTGACTTCTGGCCCGCCCCACCGGCTCCGCGGCAGTGCACACGCCCCTTAGCCCCGGCACCGACCTGCCAGTCGGGCTCCCCGGATGTGGCTCGAGCGCTGTGCCCGGCTTCCCACCTGCTCTCCCGGGTCCGAAGGCGCCTCAAAGCCTTGTTCATCTAGGCTGCATCACATTGTTGCCAGGCTTCAAACCTCCGATTGCCACAAGTCTTACTGTATTTAACCAGCTTGTCTTGCTTTTGCCCAGTTCTTCTCTTAGATACTTTATTCTCTGCGTGGGTTTATTTCGGGTGACGCGCGCTGCTGCGTATCTCCCCTCGTAGCTTGGACCAGCCCGTGGGTTGCAGGTTATATATTTTTTTAATAGAATTTCTATTCTGACTGCCACCGACCCTCCGTTTTCTTTAAACTGGATTTGTTTCAAAGATTTCCGGTGGAATGCACGTTCGCTAATCGCCACCCTCAGCCCCTGGCATGGAGCGTCCCAGGGAGTGCCCGGACCTCCTCGTCGCTTCAGTGGCTATCAGTCTGGGGCGGGAAGGCTGGCTGCAGTGCTATGGAGTGCTAGAGAGTGCCTAGGGAGTGCTAGAGAGTGCAGAGTGCCTAGGGAGTGCTAGAGAGTGCAGAGTGACTAGGGAGTGCTAGAGAGTGCAGAGTGACTAGTGAGTGCTAGGGAGTGCTAGAGAGTGCAGAGTGACTAGGGAGTGCTAGAGAGTGCAGAGTGACTAGGGAGTGCTAGAGAATGCAGAGTGACTAGTGAGTGCTAGGGAGTGCTAGGGACTGCAGAGAGACTGCTAGGGAGTGCTAGGGAGTGCAGAGTGACTGCAGAATGCTAGGGAGTGCAGAGTGGCTGCCGAGATTAACCTAATGGCAATGTAAATGACAATGCCATTTATTTATCTGTTTTCAAAACCAACACATAAATACAAATTTTGTCATTTACAATGCCAATAGCTCTAACTTTTCCAAAGGCGAAACCATTGCATTGTAAATGCTTGTTTGTAATGTGAGCATTAAGATAAACCCCAACTCCTCCCACGCTCCTGTACCAACCATGCCTCCCCCATGAACTAGACACCATGCCAGAGGATGCCTCTAGAACTAAACCTAACACTCCTCTTGTGACTCCTGGACTGAGCGCTATATGACCAATGCAGCTTCCAGGCATGGATACAGTTTACCAGTGGTGTTTAGAACTGGACCCAATATTGTAGATGGGGCGTCCAGGACTGGACATCAGTCTATGTTACCCCTGCAAGTGATTTATATAACTGTAAGGTCACCTCTGTTTCCTTAGATATCTACCTCTACACCCCAGGTTTCCTCGTGATCTCAATGTTGCCTTATCATTCTGTTTACCCACGTTAAGGCCATTAAGTACAAGAACTTGAAGATGCACAATCCCAGGAAAAGCACCCACTGACCCTTGTGGGACTTGTTCTGTGTCGAAGTGAAGCATGACGAACCCATTTCATTACTCAAAAGCTTAAACAAGTGACATTGCAAATGTTTGTTGGCAGGTGCCCGGCTTTCAGGCACATGAATATGAGATGTCACTGAAGTACAACTGGCCGTTCAAGTTCTGCTGCAGGAAGTTAAAAATTAGGGTTTGATTCCAGCGGAAAGCGCTTCTATAAGTTGTTTAATCGACCAGGAGTACTGAAGAGTGGAACCATGGCTGATGTGAAAATTAGATGTTCTTTTGTGGTAGTGCTAGCTGCACAGTCATGCCGTTTCCCTTTTCCTTCCACAGTGCACTTCCACAGGCAGAACATTTAGAACCACATTTGAATGTATATGTTATAGAAGGGCTTTGCTAGTCAAAGGTGCTCCCGGATAGCTAATGTCTGGCCTTAATAGAACACAACATTTATTTATTCATGTTGTCCTATTCCTTGTGAAAAATGGTCAAGTTGAGACACTGCAAGACCACCGTGGTAGAGATATGCTTGTAAGACCAGCCTGAAGAGCTTTTAGTGTATTTGTTTTCTGCAGCTTTATGCTTCCACGGCTGACACCACTATTGCTTTGGATTGAGAGAATATGCACTAGAATCAGCACTGTCATGTTCCACACTATCCTTCTCTGTCTGGTTAAAGATCGACCTAAATTAGTAAGGCGATCGCTAGCGGTTTCCTGACTCTGCCCATGTTTTACACGGTCTAAATGTATTGGTAAAGACTCGCCAGAAGCTCGTAATTTTACCACTAGTTAGTAACACGTCAGCATCTGCATTATGACTACCTCTATTAAATGTTGATGAATCCACCTCTTTAGTTTGACATGTAGCTAGTTGTTTTTTGGTGAGTATTCATGGATCTCGCTTGACATTTATTGTGCTAGTTAGACTTCAGTACCTTAAGATGGCTCATCCCTTTATGCACTGCAATATATTATAATCTACAAACACAAAATAGAAATAGTTGCATTATATAGTCTAAGATTAACTTAATTTATCTTCTGTTTGTAAACTACACTTTTGTTTGCAATACTCCAGTGTGACTAAATATTTTTCTTTCTTTTCAGCTGTAAGACAACAATTGAAGCTATTCATGGACTGATGTCACAGGTTATCAAGGATAAACTTTTTAACCAAATAAACACCTCTGCCTAAAGCTTTATCTGAAGCTATGGACTTGGAAGTCTCGTCCTCCATAATGTGGTGCCCTATTTAATTTGTTTCAAGCTCTTCAAACTGGTTGAACTGTAAACTAGAGTAAAGCATTTACAACTGTACATGACCCGATGTCCTCTTTGTTTTATACCTTCCTCTTTCTTAGTTTTAAGCCTGAAACTGTTCCGCAAAGTTGTCAATTGCAGGTCTCCATTTTAAAGATCCATTACATTCTGCAATAAAACACGATTTAGCCTAAACATGTCTTATTTGCATCATTATTAAAAATGTATAGTTCTTGTGATGTTTTTACTTGGTATTCATAAGGTTCCATTTCATTTTGCCTGAAATAAATGTTAGATGTTGTGCTTTTCTCCAGTTACCTATTTACGCGAGGATTGCAGACTGCTAGAGAATTCTCATTCATAATACCTGATGTATATTCAGCTTCCCTCCCAGCTTTTCTCCGCTCCATTTGAGAATTGTAACTGTGAGCCTGCTGTTCGCTTCTTATACATTTACCTCTGTTGAAGTTTAGCCATAAAAGGTATATAGTAGGGTGGAGTTAAATGGATATCCAAGATGGCTGCTCTTGTTTACATTTTTTAAGTTGACTTCTTTTCCCGAACCAGGTTGTCGATGAGAGCGTAGCTCATACTCAGAGGGGGTGAGTACAGAGATAGCAAGAGGCATGGAGCTTTCTCTGATAATGGCATGCAATCATTACCGGGGACAGTGGTCAGTTCAAGGCTTCAGAGAAGAGCGGGAATGATTGCTGTGACAGTTCGTCTGCTGAACCCTAGTGGCTGAAAGCACTCCAGCGCAAGCTACAGTGGAGAGCAGATGGACTTCGAGGGTTGAATGCAATGCTTTTCCTGGTTCCACCATGATTTCAATTGTCTCTCTTTGGGCTTTGATGCGTGAATTGATAAGAACTTGAAATGAGAGGTCATCCAGTACTGCCCAACGGAAGTAAGAATAAAGCATTGCAGGAAACCTTGACCTTATTCCTGCTGAGAGCTGTGACTATGCCAATGACTACCAGTAGTATAAAACTCGGTGGATGGGAGGAATTATTTACTGCACCTGATGACTACCGTTTAATTCTGTTGTGGGGTGTGAACCGGGTGCAGTAAATACCTGCTGTGCTGAGTATTCCATTTGAAAACTTGGAATAACATGCATAGTCAGTATATGCTGCACTGATTTCCAGATGTATCAAATTTTTTCCTGAAAACTTAGCTTAGTACATTTAATGAGATGTTGGTGAAATGTCAGAAAAAAATGTGGAATGCAATTACCACTGCACAAGTCTTCATTCCAGGACTGGCATTTATGCCCTACTCTTATTCAGAGACTGTCTCGTGAAATTTGGTGCAAGCCTACTAGGGTAAACCACAAGCTACTCAGAATTGGGAGAGCAGCAATCAAAAAGAAAAGATTGAAAGTCATTGGAAACAAATTCCCTTTTCCTTATGATCTCAGTAGGGAAATATGTTGAGGCATGTGTGCTGAAGATACACATGTTTTGCATACTCCTGCCATCTAATGTTGGGTGCAGACATTTGCAAGTTGTTTTTCTTCGAAGAAGTCTCTCCAGTTATAAGGTAAGGTGACTCCTCCTTTCGGTAATAGTGCGCATGGGCTTCAACTGCATTGTTAGATTATTTTACTTTTTTTCCGTCATCTGGTTCGGATGTGTAATGCTGCGCTCAGGTTCGAAACTGTTCTTTGGGTTCCCCTCTGTGCGCAATCCACTCTACCCTCGATGGTATTGTTCGCAAACACGTTTCCCTGTTCTCTGGTTATCAAAGCGATCCTGAAACACTCTTATCTTTCAGCTGACATATCGGGGTAGGGCCTCTGGCCTAGCCTATATCGGTCTACCCTTCTTCCGATTGAACGAAATCCACTCCAATTCTGTCCTCTGTGCCGCGCCAAGTACCCTCGCACTGATCTACATCAAGTTTGTAACTTGTGCCTCTCACAGGAGCACAAGGAAGAAGACTGTGACAACTGTAAGTCATAGCGGTCGAAGAAAACTCTACGTGATCGTCTGGCTCGATGACGAGAAATGCAACACCAAAGCATTCAACACACTGGATATATAAGGTGAAGAATCCCAGCATGGAGAAGTCGAAGCATTGGTGGCAGAAGAGGAGGCCAACTCTGTTCCAGAGTCTGATTCCGAACTTGAGATAGACTTGGACTCCGAAGACGTGACTCCGGGACAGGGTGCCATGAGTACCCTAGACCCCTTGCCACCCAAAGCTTTTTACAAAAAACATAAGGCTACGGCACCAGCTCTCTGCCTTCGGGCCAAGGTCGGCACTGAGACAATGATTCTAACGGCTCGCCTCCTGGCTCGGCACCGAAACAAACCGTCAAGCCTTCCGGCTCTAGATCAAAACGGCCGAAATCGTCTTCAGATCCGAAACCCTTCCGTTCCAAGGACCGATCTGGTTTGGAGCCAAAACACTCTGCTCTGAAACCAAAACAGGCTTCGAAGCTGAAACCTTCTGCTCACAAAAGCAAAACTATTGAGCCTCCCAAACCAATTTTAGACGTTCTCAAGGCTAAATTGGATCCTAAACAGAAAAAGCTTTATATCTATTCTGATACAGGACATATTTCTGGCAAGACACCAGTCAAACACAAACTTCCTTCAGACGACCCTGCAGATAAAATTCCTCTGACAAGAAAAAAGGACATGGCTGCTAGCCCTGCTTATCCTGCCCCTCAATCCCCTCCACCTTCTTCAGAGTTACCAGATTCCTTACACATACCACCTCAGTGATCTCCACATACACAGCCTCAAGGGTATGATACTGATGAAGAAGACACTAATTTGCCTGTAGACCCATGGAATGATTACACCAGGGGATACTGACCCAGACCTTTACCCTGCAAAACCATCACCACCAGATGATAACATGGCTTATCAAGAACCTATTGCTAGAGCAGAAGAGTATCATGGGGTGGCCTTACATAAAGAGTCCTTAGAAGAAGACTTTTTATTTGAAACCCTTAGGTCCACACACGGGTCAAGTCAAACACTGCCTATGTTAAATGGCATGATGAGGCATGCAGATGACATCTTCAAAGACCCTGTGCGAGCTCGTATTTTAACTCCCAGAGCCGATAAAAAATATAAACCTTCTCCATCTGACCCTGTGTTCATCAGAGGACAATTACCTCTCAATTCCCTAGTAGTGTCCAATGCTCGCAAAAGGGCCAATTCACAAATATCTGGTGATGCACCTCCCCCCAGACAAGGAATCTAAGCTCATAGATGCCTCTGGGAAGCGAGTGGCTGCTCAAGCCACTAACCAGTGGTGGATCGCAAACACACAGGGCCTACTTGCTAGGTACGACAGGGCACACTGGGATAAGATGAAGCATCTGCTCCAACATCTCCCAGATGAACACAAAAGCAAAGCACAAGAATTAGTTCAAGAACGCAAACTAATTTCTATCCCATCTATTAGTTATGCTCTAGATGCCGCTGACACAGTGGCTAGAGAGATAAATACCAGCATTTCCTTCAGAAGGCAAGCATGTCTTACACCCCTTTTGACAAAAAAACACCTGTTTGGTCCTGAAGTCAATCCGGCTTTAGAAAAAATGAAAAAGGACACGGACATAGCAAAGTCCATGGGAGCGCTCCTGTCGCCATCAAATAGAGGCTCCTTTCGCCGCTGCTTTTACAGAGCAGGGTCCAAACCCACATCTTCAGACCGAAATGTTTCCTCATATAAAGGCAACACTCAATCCTCTCCCTTTAGAGGTTTCTATAGAGAAGGATATAGAGGATATCATTCCAAAGGTAGGGCTAGAGGTGCCACAGCACGTAACTCCCCATCTCCCAACAAACAGTGAGTTGCCAACATTTCCCCCGATTATTTAACACCTGTCGGGGGAAGAGTTCAACAATTTCTCCCCATTTGGCAGTCCCTAACATCCGAATAATGGGTAATCAATCATATCCAACATGGTTATTGCCTGGAGCTTTCCACCAATCCTCCAAACATCCAACTCGCACTCACAAACTGTCATCACACCACATCACACTACTTAGTTACTCAAACAGGAAGTGCAATCTCTCTCAGAAAAAGGAGCCATAGAACCAGTTCCATTATAGCACCAAGGTTTAGGGGTGTACTCTCTCTGGTTTCTAATCCCCAAAAAGGACGGCTCCTTGAGACCCATTTTGGATCCGAGTGTTAAACCTATACATACTATCAGAATACTTTCATATGGTAAAGCTCCAACAGGTGCTTCCACATCTACAGCAAGGCGATTTTATGTCAACACTAGACTTAAGACTCATTCTTTCACATTCCTGTCCATCCAGCTCATCCCAAATATCTCAGATTTCAGATAGGAGGCAAACACTATCAGTTCAATGTACTCCCATTCGGAGTAACTACTGCTCCCAGAGTTTTTACCAAATGTCTAGCTGTAGTGGCAACTCATCTCAGAACACAGCAAATTCACGTCTTCCCCCTACTTAGACGACTGGCTCATCAAAGCCAGCACACACCAAAAGTGTCTAAAACATACTCGGACCACGCTAAACTTACTTCACTGATTGTGCTTCACAATGAATGTACAAAAGTCTCATCTGCAGCCTTTACCAATAGAATCTGATCTGGGAGCAATCCTCAACACTCACACATCTCTAGCCTCTTCCAGTGCAGCCAGAATTTGCAATATTCAAACTCGGTTATTACAGTTTCAAGCCAATCAAACCTTAACAGCCAAAACTTGTATGCAACTTTTAGGAATGATGGCGTCCTGCATCACAATAGTGCCTCACGCAAGACTACACATGCGTCCTCTACAGGAATACTTAGCACATTAGCGAAACCACTCACAGGGTCAATTAACAGATCTAGTATTGGTAGACATCCACACCCATCGCTCTCTACAGTCATGGAACCCACAAAGCTAATCAAAAGGGGCGGCCTTTCATCGACCAAGTTCCAAAGATCGTGCTAACAGCAGACTCCTCTCTCGCAGGTTGGGGTGCCCAGCTCCACAATTACACAATTCAGGGTCTCTGGGACAAGAAGCACAAATCTCTCCATGTGAACTATCTAGAGATTCTAGAGGTATTTCTAGCACTCAAAGCTTTTCATTCTTATCTGATAGACATGGTTGTCCTAGTCCGAACGGACAACATGACAGCCATGTACTATATACAAAAACAAGAGGTTGGGGGAGACACATTCTCCAGCTGTCACACACCTCTCAGACCATCTGGAGCTGGACAATTCATCACAAAATTCACCTTCTGGCAGAACACCTTCGAGGAGTCAACAATTAATTTGCTGTTCTCCTCAGCAGGAGACAGCAAATACACGAGTGGGAACCACATCTTTTTTCATACTTTCAAAAATGGGCATTTCCACAAATAGATCGGTTTGCCACAGTGGACAAAGCAAAATGCCCAAACTTCGCCTCCACGTTCCCACACCCTCGATCCAAAGGCAGTTCCCTATGGATCAATTGGTCAAAGATATTTATCTATGCTCCTCCGCTTCTCCCACTCCTTTCGTTTCTAGTTCGACAGCTCAGGCAAACATCACTCACACTGATTTAGTAGCTCACACATGGGCCCATCAACTATGGTACACCACACTTCTGGAACTCTAAGTAGTTCCACATCAAATGCTTCACCTCAATTCGAGCCTTCTCACTCAGTAGCGTGGAGTAATCAGGCACCCAAACCCCAAGGAGCTCAACTTAGCAATTTGGCTCCTGACGTCCTAGAGTTTGGATACTTATATTGCCCCCAAACCGTATGACTATCCTAAAATAAGCTTTTGGGAAGGTTCAGCATAAATGCCCTAGTAGAAGTCTAGAAAAAGGATTAATGCTGTTCCTTTGTACAGAGAGCCAGAAACAGGGAATACAAACCAACCTGACTAAAGTAGTTCAAAGTTGGTAATCCATTTTGTTGGATTATAATGCCCTCACACACCTGGTAGGGTGTCATGCTTCATCATCGGGCTGCTCTTCGTCTGGTCGGCGGTGCAATACCAGATGGGCTTCCTATAGTAGAGGCACTTTAACAGAGATCTTTTACCAACAGCGTAAAGTGATGTGGGGTGAGGGACTAGTTGTGTGTAGATGTATGTGTAGTTGTACTGAATCTAAAATAGGGTTGGGAGTACCAACGACATTAACTTTAATCAGGAGGCCTCCTACCCTAAGTAGAAGAAGTGATATAAGGCGCTCAGCTGAGGATTATGAAGTAATATAGGACAGGGCAACCCAATCTTCCCCAAGGAAATGGGTATATCTAATCATAGAACAAGAATCCTTGAGGATTTATTCACGAACCTTTTCAATTATAAATTATAACAACGTCAGAAAACTGATCGCTTAATCAATACAAGCACTATAAACAGCAAACTGATATTTAAATTATTTCTTTTTATCAGCAACTTCATATGAAATCCAAAGTGTGCATAATTAGTTTATACATACACATTGGTATACAAACAATTTGCTCATGGCAACCAAAGAACATGCTGTTGTATTATTCTCTCCCTACAGCATCAGCATATCACCTTTGTACACATGTATGGCCACTTTAATCGTTTTGCCATGCATTAATCAAATTAGAAACAATATCTATCTGTTTCATATCCAGAAACCAATTCGTTACAACAAACAAAAGGTGATAGGGCGTCGACGTTTCGGTCCCACCAGCTTAGTTCCATGAGACCATCCTCAGGACGAGAAGGTTGCACACAATCTATTAAATGAACATATATACATCTATGTAAACATATACACCAAATGTTAGTCATCAGCCTACCTATAGTGCATGTGCGTTCGTCTGCCCACATTGAACCAAAACCAGATGCACCACAAATGTGCAGACTAGATGTAAAACATAAATCACCAATTTATAAAACACAAAGCGTGTCCAGTGTAATTCTAACCGTGACTTTTTAATTGAATATAGTTGACCCAGTGACTAGCCATGCCTGTGATTACTCACTCTGAACCACTCGTAGGTCACTTCAAGCTTCTGTCGGGTAAACAACAGGGTATTACTACTCTCATCGAGACGTCATTATTCACAAAATAAAATCACCTACAGTCAAGAGTCTTACCTGGACTTGAACTGTAGTCATATGGTAAGTATACAACGGCGTTTCTCTAGTTAGTCGGATTCATCTAATGGATCCAATTTCTATAGAGTACATAAAACACAAAAGCCGGTCTTCTGTCAATTCTATTCAGTTGGACTTATATATATACATATATACAGATTAGCTCACTACTGCATAATATGCGGGGTGAACTTACTATCTGGCGGCAACTCCGTACACATCAGTAATCTAGCCTCACTCGCTATCGCGTTAGCGTCTCACGTACTGCTGTCTCGATTTAACAGATCGGAACGTCAGTAACGTATCATCCAACGTGGCGGCCATCTTGAACAGGTCAATGCTACTCTACTCTTCTACACAATACTTCGTTGTCACGTATGATCTATTCATATAATTATATATACATAATTATATTATCAGACATTATGGACCCAGATAAGTTCTGTTAGATCCTGCGAACCTAAACCCGCCATGTTCGAAATCGTGTCAGGAATCAAAACAATCCTCATCTATTTCTCTTTGTCCGAACAACTAAAATAGTATGTGTTAGGTAATGGCGGTCATCTTGAGTGTATACTTAGCCATCGTTTATATCAATCTATTCACCCAGACCCGACAATGTCTGCTGCATGCAAGTAACTCAGGATACTGGGTCTCCTGCAGAGTAGTCTAACCAACCTCAATCCAGATAGATACAGACCCATGTTCAGAGTATTCTAAAAAGAGGGTTAGGTATTCTCAAACGAGGTTAATTTCAAAAGAGGTTATAAGGTCGCCAATGCTTGCCACTTTACATACTGGTTCAGACCATTCTCTACACTCCTTGCTAACCAGATCCACCGGTTCTCCTTCAATGTGAGCTGACGACCCACATCGTGCCTCCATTTTGATTGTTTAACCACATCCAGTACAAACCAATGCATTTCCATTGGGTAATGTGATTTTTCTAAATAGTGCTCAACTAATGGAGCAGTCAGAATTTTACACCTGATCCTAGACTGGTGTTGCATTATTCGTTTTTTTACCTCCTGACTTGTTTTCCCTATATAGTTTAGAGAGCAGGGGCATTGTATGCAATAAATCACATTCCTTGTAAGGCAATTGGCGTTATGTTTAAAGATCCATTCTTTTTCATTTAGTACACATGACTTGACAGTTGTGGTAGTAGAACATGCGTTACACTGTCCGCATGGATAATGACCCACTACTGTATACAAGCCCCAAAGGTTTTGTATAGTGTTGGGTGGTTAATCTTTATATGCTTTCACCAAACGATCCCTTAGGTTCATACCTCTTTTGAAGGCAAACCGTGGGTATTTGAACTGTGGTTCTAGTTTTTTCATCAAATGCCAGTTCTTGGTAATAACCTTTTTAATGGTATTGGACTCAGTACCAAATGTGGTCACACATGTGATTGAGTTGATAGTATTAGGATCCTTCACTCTCGTTTGTAATAGCGCATCTCGATCATAATACCACGCTCTTTTAAGAGCCCATTTAACTAGTCTGTAAGGGTAATTCCTTGCCATAAATTTCATTTGCAGGATTTTTGCCTCTTTGAAATAATCGTCCCTTTTGGTACAGTTCCTCCTAATTCTGAGAAACTGCCCAAAAGGGAGGTTATCTCGCGGGTGATGGCTCTGGTACTTTAAAAGGGTGTTCCTCGCAGTCGGTTTAGTGAAGAGACTCACTACGAGCCTACCCTCCTCGTTCTTAATGCATAGGTCTAAAAAGCTGATCGATTGGTTGTTAGATTCCATAGTGAACTGCAAGTTCCCGTTCTTTTCATTCAACCATCTATGAAAATCATCAAGTTCGTCTGAGGTACCCTCCCATATAAAACACACATCGTCAATATAACGAAGATATTTCATAATGTGGCCTTCAAATGGGTTATTGATAAAAAATAGTTCCATCCTCAAAAGCTGATACATAGAGATTAGCTATGTCCGGGGCAAAAAAAGCCCCCATAGCCACCCCCTTAATTTGACCAAAGAAATCTCCATTAAAGAGAAAATAATTGTCGCCCAATGCTATTTTGGCACAGTTGGTAATAAATTCAGTCGGGACCTGATGGGGACGTGGTCTGCTGTTCAGGACATCAGTAATCACTAGGAGAGCCTCGGTTTGTGGGATGTTACTGTAAAGGCTCTCAATATCCATCGTGACTAAAATATCATTAGATTTATTGAAGGGTATCCCTTCTAGCTGTGTGATTACACTCATACTATCCCTCGTATAGGATTTGGTTAGTGGAACAAATGGTTTAATGAAAAAGTCGACATACTCCGCTAAGGGTTGTAAAATCGACTGACACCCCGCCACAATAGGTCTTCCGGGTGGGTGTTCCTCATTCTTATGAATTTTTGGTAGCGTGTAAAACGCAGGGATAGTAAAGTCGTTCTTATTTAGATAGTCAAACTCCTTCTTACCTAGCCACAGACCATCCAGGCCCTCTTTAGTCGTGTTTAGTATTTTCTGTCTAATTTTATTGGTAGGGTCCCCTCCCAATTTGACATACTGTGCTGTGTTGTTCATTGGCCTGAGGGCTTCCGCATCATAATCAGATTTATCTTGAATAATGATGCTACCCCCCTTGTCGGCCGGTTTGATCAGAATATCATCCCGACTCGCCAAGTTCTTTAGGGTCAAATGTTGGTCTTTGGAGAAATTAAATTTTACATATTTCCTTTGTTGGAATATTTGCTCAACTTCCATCAGCACAATATTTTACCCTTCAATAAATCTAATGATATTTTAGTCACAATGGATATTGAGAGCCTTTACAGTAACATCCCACAAACCGAGGCTCTCCTAGTGATTACTGATGTCCTGAACAGCATACCACGTCCCCATCAGGTCCCGACTGAATTTATTACCAACTGTGCCAAAATAGCATTGGGCGACAATTATTTTCTCTTTAATGGAGATTTCTTTGGTCAAATTAAGGGGGTGGCTATGGGGGGCCATTTTTGCCTCGGGCATAGCTAATCTCAATGTATCAGCTTTTGAGGATGAAACTATTTTTAACAATAACCCATTTGAAGGCCACATTAAGAAATATCTTCGTTATATTGACGATGTGTGTTTTATATGGGAGGGTACCTCAGAGTAACTTGATGATTTTCATAGATGGTTGAATGAACAGAACGGGAACTTGCAGTTCACTATGGAATCTAACAACCAATCGATCAGCTTTTTAGACCTATGCATTAAGAACGAGGAGGGTAGGCTTGTAGTGAGTCTCTTTACTAAACCGACTGCGAGGAACACCCTTTCAAAGTACCAGAGCCATCACCCGCGAAATCTGCGAAATAACCTCCCTTTTGGGCAGTTTCTCAGAATTAGGAGGAACTGTACCAAAAGGGAGGCTTATTTCAAAGAGGCAAAAATCCTGCAAATGAAACTTATGGCAAGGAATTACCCTTACAGACTAGTTAAACGGGCTCTTAAAAGAGCGTGGTATTATGATCGAGATGCGCTATTACAAACGAGAGTGAAGGATCCTAATACTATCAACTCAATCACATGTGTGACCACATTTGGTACTGAGTCCAATACCATTAAAAAGGTTATTACCAAGAACTGGCATTTGATTCAAAAACTAGAACCACAGTTCAAATACCCACGGTTTGCCTTCAAAAGAGGTATGAACCTATGGGATCGTTTGGTGAAAGCATATAAAGATCCACCACCCAACACTATACAAAACCTTTGGGGCTTGGATCCAGTAGTGGGTCATTATCCATGCGGACAGTGTAACGCATGTTCTACTACCACAACTGTCAAGTCATGTGTACTTTATAAAAAAGAATGGATCTTTAAACATCACGCCAATTGCCTTACAAGGAATGTGATTTATGGCATACAATGCCCCTGCTCTCTAAACTATATAGGGAAAACAAGTCGGGAGGTAAAAAAACGAATAATGCAACACCAGTCTAGGATCAGGTGTAAAATTCTGACTGCTCCATTAGTTGAGCACTATTTGAAAAATCACATGACCCAATGGAAATGCATTGGTTTGTACTGGATGTGGTTAAACAATCAAAACGGAGGCACGATGTGGGTCGTCTGCTCACATTGAAGGAGAACCGGTGGATCTGGTTAGCAAGGAGTGTAGAGAATGGTCTGAACCAGTATGTAGAGTGGCAAGCATTGGCGACCTTATAACCTCTTTTGAAATTAACCTCTTTTGAGAATACCTAACCCTCTTTTTAGAATACTCTGACCATGGGTCTGTATCTATCTGGATTGAGGTTGGTTAGACTACTCTGCAGGAGACTCAGTATCCTGAGTTACTTGCATGCAGCAGACATTGGTGTCGGGTCTGGGTGAATAGATTGATATAAACGATGGCTAAGTATACTCAAGATGACCGCCATTACCTAACACATACCATTTTAGTTGTTTGGACAAAGAGAAATAGATGAGGATTGTTTTAATTCCTGACACGATTTTGAACATGGCGGGTTTAGGTTCGCAGGATCTAACAGAACTTATCAGGGTCCATAATGTCTGATAATATAATTATGTATATATAATTATATGAATAGATCATACGTGACAACAAAGTATTATGTAGAAGAGTAGAGTAGCACTGACCTGTTCAAGATGGCCGCCACGTTGGATGATACGTTGCTGACGTTCCGATCTGTTAAATCGAGACGGCAGTATGTGAGACGCTAACGCGATAACGAGTGAGGCTGGATTACTGATGTGTACGGAGTTGCCGCCAGATAGTAAGTTCACCCCGCATATTATGCCGTTGTGAGCTAATCTGTATATATAAGTCCAACTGAATAGAATTGACAGAAGACCGGCTTTTGTGTTTTAAGTACTCTATAGAAATTGGATCCATTAGATGAATCCGACCAACTAGAGAAACGCCGTTGTATACTCAACATATGACTACAGTTCAAGTCCAGGTAAGACTCTTGACTGTAGGTGATTTTATTTTGTGACGTCTCGATGAGAGTAGTAATACTTGGTTGTTTACCCGACAGAAGCTTGAAGTGACCTACGAGTGGTTCAGAGTGAGTAATCACAGGCATGGCTGGTCACTGGGTCAACTATATTCAATTAAAAAGTCACGGTTAGAATTACACTGGACACGCTTTGTGTGTTATAAATGGGTGATTTATGTTTTACATCTAGTCTGCACATTTGTGGTGCATCTGGTTTTGGTCCAATGTGGGCAGACGAACGCATGTGCACTATAGGTAGGCTGATGACTGTAACATTTGGTGTATATGTTTACATAGATGTATATATGTTCTTTTAATAGATTGTGTGCAACCTTCTCGTCCTGAGGATGGTCTCGTGGAACTAAGCTGGTGGAGACCGAAACGTCGACGCCCTATCACCTTTTGTTTGTTGTAACGAATTGGTTTCTAGATATGAACCAGATAGATATTGTTTCTAATTGGATTAATGTATGGCAAAACGATTAAAGTGGCCATACATGTGTACAAAGGTGATATGCTGATGCTGTAGGGAGAGAATAATACAACAGCATGTTCTTTGGTTGCCATGAACAAATTGTTTGTATACCAATGTGTATGTATAAACTAATGATGCACACTTTGGATTTCATATGAAGTTGCTGATAAAAAGAAATAATTTAAATATCAGTTTGCTGTTTATAGTGCTTGTATTGATTAAGCGATCAGTTTTCTGACGTTATAATTGAAAAGGTTCGTGAATAAATCCTCAAGGATTCTTGTTCTTGATCAGCTGAGGATTATGTCTCTAGTTATGGCGCTCTTATAGGTGAAAGGTCAACATGTTTCTCGCCATATAACTAATGTGCGGGCGATTCGTCAGGACCAAAAAACACATTTAAAGTATCTACAACTATGTGCCAGCTAACCTACCCTCCGCTACCAGGACCTAAAATAAGCAAGAAAGCCCACTACCAGAGCTTCTTATGTAGCAAACTCTCTTCTTCGCGCTAACCCAAAATTCTGCCCTAAATTGGTCTCTACTTTTCATCTTAACAATCAGTTGAGTTACCTGTAGTCTTCCCTCAACCTGATTCTGTAGCAGAACAAGCTCTTCACAAACTTGATGTCAGGAGAGTGTTACTGTATTCTATCAAAAGGGCAAAAGATTTTTGTAAAACAAAGCAACTGTTTGTTGCATTTGCACCACCTCACAAGGGCAATCCTATCTCTAAATCTGGCATTTCAAGATGCATTGTTAAATGCGTTCAAACTTCCTATACAAAAGCAAAAAGAACTCACAAAATCTGGGCTTTTATGACCTTTTTAGGTAACATTCCTATAGCTGACATATGTAAAGCAGCAACATGGTCTACACCACACAAATTTACCAAACACTTGTGTGTGAATGTGTTGGCACAACAACTAGCCAATGTAGGGATAAGCAGTGCTAAAAGCTCGTTTCAGGCAACTGCAACATCTACTGGTTAGCCACCGCTTTGGGAGAATACAACTATATCGTCACGAGTGATGTAATATGTGACGTCATCAACAGTGCATTGCGGGTGCGCGAGTTATAGTTAACTATAACGGGGGAATTTCAATGGTTTTGTATGAGTGAAATGTCCAGCTAACTATAACGTGTGAAACCTATGGTTTTTTCTGTGAATTTCAAAGGTTTTTTAAATGCTAATTTTTAACTATAACGTGTGTGAAACCTATTTTTTTTTCAGTGAATTCCTAAGGTTTTTTAAATGCTAATTTTGAACTATAACGCAGGTGAAACCTATGGTTTTTTCAGTGAATTTCAAAGGTTTTTTAAATGCTAATTTTTAACTATAACGTGTGTGAAACCTATGGCTTTTTCAATGAATTTCTAAGGTTTTTTAAATGCTAATTTTTAACTATAACGTGTGTGAAACCTATGTTTTTTTCAGTGAATTTCAAAGGTTTTATAAATGATAATTTTTAAATGTATTAATTGTTATATTTTCTTTATACTGATTTTCTACATTTATTTTTAGATATTTTATTTTTTAAATTACATTACATATTTTTTATATAAATTGAAAAATACATGTTTTTAAAAATATTGATATTGTAATATTTTTTATATTTTTTTTAATTTATAGATATATATATTATATAGCAGGCAATGATATCCTATGAGAGGAAATTCAAGTTACTGTAACTACGGTTAGAATTACTTTTCAGGATCAATAGTGGGCTGAGCGATGCAGAACTGAGGTCTCTCCAGATAACGGGTGAGTAAATCGGAATTCGTAGGTCGGCTGATTTTTTTGAGGACTTTTTAAAAGTTACAAAACTCCACACTTAGAAGAATTTTCAAGTAAAACATGTCAATGTTAGCCTATGAAAGGAAATTCAAGTTACTGTAACTACGATTAGAATTACTTTTCAGGATCAATAGTGGGCGGAAAGATGCAGCACTGAGGTCTCTCCTGATAACAGGTGAGTAAATCGAAATTCGTAGTTCGGCTGATTTTTGAGGAATATTTTGCTCAATAGTGAAGGAAGGGGGCGGGGACTGAGGAGACATGTGTGCAAACACGTCCTGTGGCGCGTTTTAGGTTGGGGAATATATTCCTTCAATCCTGAGGTCATCTGTGACTGAGACACCTATGAGCAAACATGCCCCGTAATGCTTTCTAAGTTGGGGGATTAAGTCTCCTTGCATACTGGGGGTCCCTGTGGGCCAACTAGCCCACCAGGAACCTCCAGTATGCGTTAGGGGGCTGCATTGCAGAGGGGTGTAATGAGGCCACGCTCCTTTTTACATCTCTCCGCAACGCAGCCCCCCGGCGCGTTTGCAGAGGGGAACTAATTCCCCTTGCATACTGGAGGTCCCTGGGGGCCAACTAGCCCACCAGGAACCTCCAGTATGCGCCAGGGGGCTGCATTGCAGAGAGGTGTAATGAGGCCACGCTCCTTTTTACATCTCTCTGCAACGCAGCCCCCTGGCGTGTTTGCAGAGGGTGAACAAATTCCCCTTGCATACTGGGGGTCCCTGGGGGCCAACTAGCCCACCAGGAACCTCCAGTGTGCGCCAGGGGGCTGCGTTGCAGAGAGGTGTAAAGAGGCCACGCCCCTTTTTACACCTCTCTGCAACGCAGCCCCCTGGCGCTTTTTCAGAGGGGGAACTAATTCCCCTCGCATACTGGGGGTCCCTGGGGGCCAACTAGCCCACCAGCAACCTCCAGTATGTGCCAGGGGGCTCCATTGCAGAGAGTACACGTCTGGAACGCAGCCTCCTAGCGCATACTGGAGGTTCCTTACGCCCTAGGCCTGCTCAGGGGGTCCCCCAAGGTCTCCCCAATTTTTTTATTTTTTTAAATCCCAGGATACGCGTCGGGTACGCGTACCCTGCTGATCCCCCCCCCCCCCCCCCAAAAATTAAGGCACCACTCAGCAAACGCACCCCCTGGCGCATTTGCAGAGGGGGAAATAATTCCCCTTGAATACTGGGGGTCCTTGGGGGCCAAGTAGCCCACCAGGAACCTAGGGGGCTGCCTTGCAGAGACGTGTAAAGAGGCCACGCCCCTTTTTACACCTCTCTGCAACGCAGCCCCCTGGCGCATACTGGAGGTTCCTGGTGGGCTAGTTGGCCCCCTGGGACCCCCAGTACTCAAGGGGAATTATTTCCCCATCTGCAACCGTGCCAGGGGGCTGCCTTGCAGAGAGATGTAAAGAGGCCCCGCCCCTTTTTACACCTCTCTGCAACGCAGCCCCCTGGCGCGTTTGCAGAGGGGGAACTAATTCCCCCTGCATACTGAAGGTCCCTGGGGGCCAACTAGCCCACCAGGAACCTCCAGTGTGCGCCAGGGGGCTGCGTTGCAGAGAGGTGTAAACAGGCCACGCCCCTTTTTACACCTCTCTGCAACGCAGCCCCCTGGCGCTTTTTCAGAGGGGGAACTAATTCCCCTCGCATACTGGGGGTCCCTGGGGGCCAACTAGCCCACCAGCAACCTCCAGTATGTGCCAGGGGGCTCCATTGCAGAGAGTACACGTCTGGAACGCAGCCTCCTAGCGCATACTGGAGGTTCCTTACGCCCTAGGCCTGCTCAGGGGGTCCCCCAAGGTCTCCCCAATTTTTTTATTTTTTTAAATCCCAGGATACGCGTAGGGTACGCGTACCCTGCTGATCCCCCCCCCCCCCCCCCCCCCAAAAATTAAGGCACCACTCAGCAAACGCACCCCCTGGCGCATTTGCAGAGGGGGAAATAATTCCCCTTGAATACTGGGGGTCCTTGGGGGCCAAGTAGCCCACCAGGAACCTAGGGGGCTGCCTTGCAGAGACGTGTAAAGAGGCCACGCCCCTTTTTACACCTCTCTGCAACGCAGCCCCCTGGCGCATACTGGAGGTTCCTGGTGGGCTAGTTGGCCCCCTGGGACCCCCAGTACTCAAGGGGAATTATTTCCCCATCTGCAACCGTGCCAGGGGGCTGCCTTGCAGAGAGATGTAAAGAGGCCCCGCCCCTTTTTACACCTCTCTGCAACGCAGCCCCCTGGCGCGTTTGCAGAGGGGGAACTAATTCCCCCTGCATACTGAAGGTCCCTGGGGGCCAACTAGCCCACCAGGAACCTCCAGTGTGCGCCAGGGGGCTGCGTTGCAGAGAGGTGTAAACAGGCCACGCCCCTTTTTACACCTCTGCAACGCAGCC
The DNA here is from genome assembly GCF_964261635.1 of Lissotriton helveticus. Taxonomy (NCBI): domain Eukaryota; kingdom Metazoa; phylum Chordata; class Amphibia; order Caudata; family Salamandridae; genus Lissotriton; species Lissotriton helveticus. Next base: position 581,043,721 of record NC_136063.1, read on the forward strand.
CCCTGGCGCTTTTTCAGAGGGGCAACTAATTCCCCTCGCATACTGGGGGCTCCATTGCAGAGAGTACACGTCTCTGCAAGGGAGCCCCCTTGCCCATATTGGAGGCTCCTGGTGGGCTAGTTGGCCCCCAGGGACCCCAGTATTCGAGGGGAATTGCTTCCCCCTCTGCAAACGCGCCAGGGGCCGTGTTTGCAGAGAGGTGCAGGGAGGGGGCGAGGCCTCCTCCCGATCCCATAGTTTAAAAAAAAAAAAACTTTTAAGAAGGGAGGCTGTGAAGCCTTCTTTTTCTTTTTGGGAGCTGGGGACCCCATCCCCCAGGGCCTGCCCCCAATTTTTTTATTTTTATTTTTTTAAATCGGAAGGGGGCCACGTGGCCCCCCTCCCGTGGCCTATTTCAGCCCCGGGGACCCCATCCCCCCGGGGCATAGCCAACATTATTTTTTTTATTTTTTGTGGAGGGGGGCTGCCCCCCTCCTTTACCCCCTTAAGGCCCCGGGGACCCCATCCCCCGGGGCTTGCCGTTTTATTTTAATATTTTATTTTTTGGGAGGTGGGCCGCGTGGCCCCCCTCCCGGGCCACTTCTGGCCCCGGGTACCCCATCCCCGGGGCCTGGCCTTCCTCGTTGGGGGCAGTGGGGGGTCCCCAAGTCCCCCACGGTCCCTACCGGCTCCCCGCATCCTGCGAGAGCAGGCATTGCTTTTCTGTATGGGGAGCAGCTAACAGGCTGCTCCCCGTACAGAAAAGCAATCGACTTTGATTTTTGAAAAAGAGAGCAGGTTTCCTACTCTCTCTTTCAAAAATCAAAGCAGTTTGCTGTGGTAGGGTGGGAGCCGCGAAGCTCCCGCCCTACCACAGCAAACAGCAGTGTCCCAGGGGTCGGCACCCCGGGACACTCCAGGGCCATCAAGGGCTCCAGGAGGGGGGTTGCGCGGCCCCCCTCCCAACATGTCCAAAGCCCCCGGGGGTGGTGGTCCTTGGGGCTGCGGGGTCCGTCACGGACCCCCCTATTTGCATATTAGTAACCTGGGGAGGTGGCGGTCCCCGGGGCGTGTGGGGGGGGCTTGAACCCCCACACAGGTTTTATTATTTAAAACGAAGCCCCGGGGGTGGCGGTCCCCGGGGCTGCGGGGGGCCGTGAGCCCCCCTGCATACTTAAAAAGAAAGCCCCGTATGGTGGCGGTCCCCGGGGCTCGGGGGGCCTTAGAGGCCCCCACATCACAAATATTAAAGCCCCGGGGGGTGGCGGTCCCCGGGGCTGCGGGGGGGGCCGTGAGCCCCGCCACATACTTAAAAAAAAAAGCCCCGGGGTTGGCGGTCCCACACTGCTCTCCTATTGTGTTGCTGTTTTATATAGCGCGGACTCGAAGCGAAGGTATCAGAGCGCTATATATGAGCACCGATTACATTACAGAAGTAAACTACCTACGCGAACCCCGCGATTTTTCAAAAAAGGGCCTTGGGGGTCCTTGTGGGAACCCCTGAGCAGGCCTAGGGGGTCAGGGTGTTTCTACCCTGCCCCCTTTGCGTGTTTTCCACCTTTGTTTCCCTGCTTTCTTGTGCCTCAGTCTACCGAGGCACAAGATGGCTGCCATCACTTTCTGGTTTAGAGTGTTGACAGACAGTTGGCAGCCAATTAGCATTCAGCTCGTGCTCGGGAAGGTACAGAGTACAGTAAGCTTACAGTAAGCTTACTGTAACACCTCCAATATAGATCTATGATTTTACTTTTGATTTTCTCAGGAATTACTCAACGGATTTACACCATTTAACAAAAAGGTCCATCTGCGAACAGAACTCTACCTTTTTGCCAAGTTTGGTGCAATTCCGTTCAGCCGTTCGGTATGTAGCCCAGGCTAAAGGTCCCTATGGAAAATTGTATGGGGAAAACACGTTTTGGGACCCCCCTTTTTTCTCGGACCCTGCTGTACGAATCACCCCCAAACTTTCAGGGAAGGAGCGGAGCGGAGCAGGCCAATTTCTTGGAGAAATTCACGAAGATTCAACCACCGGTGCCAAAGTTATTCCAAATAGAATGTTGCGGATTTCCTATGGAAACTAGGTTTTAACTATAACTACCTACTGGCGACCGCCAGTAGGTAATATATATATATATATATATATATATATATATATATATATATATACACACACAATCCACAATCCTGATGCGCACTTGTGTTGAGAAATCAGGTACGGACCACTCAATAGATACTTGCATATTGAATTAGGCCCCTCCCAACACTCGCATAGAACTCAACAACAAACTACAGGTTAAGGATGTGAAAGGCTTCAACATATTATGAAAAACCAGCTGAACTGTGCAGCAAACATAATTTCCTAATGTATCTATTTTTTATGCTGCGAATTTAAAGCCGTATGTCTCTACCACAAAACAATAATTAAGACATTTCTTATGTAGAAATAAAGGGCAAGTGCCCATTTCAGTGGTAGTAATCAAACATCTTATCCATTCAATTTAATCCAAATCGTCTGCTTTGAAAATAAAGTGCAAAGTGCCTAAAATTTGTAAACGTCAAGCTATTGGAATCATACCATCAAGCAACTGTATAAGTGCAATAAATATGTGGTAAATTAAAACACAAATCAATATATTACTTCATAATAGATTTGCTCAAAAGACTTTGAATAAGTCGCATGGCCAAACGCTATGGATTTTTACCCATTAAACTTAAAGTGCATAGTTTCTAAATCTTTACCTGATTGCAAAGAGCCATGAATGAATCAGACCTAAAGTGCAAAATCAGAATAGGATGTGAAACAAAACGCAATACTCATAAAACATAGCACCCTAATTAGTAGCCCTACTGTTACACTACTTGTAAAATTGATATGTTGAACAACGTGCGATGCTCCTCTTTCAACTCAGTTATTAGTCACCCGATCCCCACAATCACCGAATAAAAATCAGTAAAACTAGAAAACCAGCTAAAATCTGATAAAAGCAAGGCATAAAAAGGCTACAGATAAAAACCAATCAAGTTTAAAAGGCACATAAAAAATCTCATATCCTCAACATAGCAGCAACTCATATATACCAGTCCGAGATCAATATTTCATTGGTACTTCGGAATATTAATCTAAAACCCATTGATCAGATTTGCCCGCCCAATACACTGTTCTTATAGAAAATTATACAGATCCTCCCCAGTATTAAGGCCATTTGGTATCTTCGTGTCTAATTGTAGAATGTACTGGCTCTCCACTTGCCGTAGCTTTCTTTTCCTATCGCCCCCTCTTTTTGACCAGGGGACTGCGTCTATTACATAGTAACTAAGATCTTTCAAGTTGTTCTGATGCACTAATTTGAAGTGACGCGCTACGGGATAGCTGGAGTCTGAATTAACAATAGCACGAAGATGCTGCAAAATCCGATTGAAGACCTGGAGCTTAGTGCTCCCTACATACTGTAGATGACATGTACATTGTAATACATAAACAGCATGATCTGTTTTACATGTGAATAGCCCCTTAATCTTGCACACAGTTTGGGAAAATGCGTCAGGATATTCTTGTGTATTTACTCCAAATTTACAGGCCCTGCAAGAACTGCATTTGTAAAAGCCAGTTCTGTTTTATAGCCAATTAGATGTTTTCAATACATCTGGACTGGTCCTCACAAGAGCATCCCTCATAGAGGGTGCCCTTCTAAAAGTGATAGCTAGCAAATCACTTAATACTGGGGCTAACATAATGTCTGTTTTTAAAATAGGCCGATTTCTATTTAAAATGTTCCTAACTTGCTTCTCTTGACAATTGTAAGTGGTAATCAACCTCACCATAATGTCCTCCTTACTAGGGACCCTAGCTCCCATTAATACTGAGCTTTCAGTGTTTATTACCTGGGTTGATTCATTTACTGTATTGTGCATTTTGGACAGGGCAGTCTGTAAGTCATTCATTTTATAACCTCTGGCCAAAAATCTTTGTACAGAATCATCCGAGCATTGCGTTAGGTCACTCTTACTGCTACAGATTCTCTTAATCCATATATATATATATATATATATATATATATACACGTATATACGTGTGTGCGTAGAGAGAGGTAGAGAGTGAGTAGTAGTGTAGTAGAGAGTGAGTAGTAGAGGGTGAGTGGTAGAGTGAGTAGTAGAGCGTAGTAATGTGAGGAGTAGAGTAGTAGTAGAGAGTGAGTAGTAGAGAATAGTAAATAGTGAGTAGTAGAGAGGAGTGGAGCGGAGTAGAGAGAGTAGTAGAGAGAGTGAGTAGTAGAGTGTGGTAGAGTGAGTAGAAAGTAGTAGAGTGAGTAGTAGAGAGTGAGTAGAGTCAGTAGTAGAAGCGAGTGAGTAGTGGAGAGTAGAGAGTAGTAGAGAGTAGTAGAGAGAAAGTAGTAGAGAGGAGTAGATAGAGAGTAGTAGAGAGAAAGTAGTAGAGAGTGAGCAGTAGAGTGAGTTGTAGAGTAGGTAGTAGAGAGTGAGGAGTAGAGTGTAGTAGAGTGAGTAGTAAAGAGAGAGAAGTAGAGAGAGGGAGTAGTAGAGAGAGAGAGTAGTAGAGAGAGCACATATACGAAAGACATGCCACACCACTTACATTACACTCCAAGCATAAACACCACACAGGTACATAAACTACCGATAAAAGACAAAATCCACACACTCTGAAACCCAACAGGTGACCACCTACATGGACTGTCCAACTAATGACGACAAAGCACATCCACGCCGCTCCCTCCCCCCACCTTCCATGCTGTCACACTTTCCCACCATTACATGTACATGTTTCATGCTATGGTGTTGTAAACCAGCACCCGAGTGCGTGAGTACTGGGCCCTTGCCCTGCAGTCAAGGGACAGAAGGTTCTAATCCTGTTAGCGTTACATGTGCTGATTAACATGTGATTGACACAGAAGCCAATGGCTGAGACCTCCTGCCCTCTCTGCCATAAGCTGTGCACGGAGGTCTCGGTCCTCACTGGTTGCTTTGTACAGGCGCAAGAAAGAAAGCACATTCTGAAAGGAAAGTCTGGAATACGAGGTTGATTCTAGCATAATTTAACTATTGTGGCATGCCATCATATCGTCTTAAGCTAGTTCTGGCGTTCGTCGAACATACTGCATTCTGGGGCTTGTAGTTTATTTTTAACATTGTAAGTATTTTCCGAGATTACATTTGCTGTTGGCTAAACAATCAAGCATTGGCATAGCCAATAGGTCTCGCCTTTGGGACCTTATAAGTGTTTAGTAATGCAGCACAATAGCCTTGGTGCAACATCAACTGTTGCATGGCTAAACACTTACAAGGTCCCAAAGGCGACCTAATGGCTATGCCAATGCTTGTTTTGTTAACCACCACTCCCCATACGCTCCTTGTTGCTCTCTGTTCTCTCCCCTCCGCTGTGGTATAGGTTTCTCCTCCTAACCTCCCAACCACTATTCAGTTGTTTTACCCCAACCTTTCCATTTTTATGCATGTTTATTTGCTTTTTCTGCAGGGCCTGGCAGCATCGATGTTACTACTGCTATTGCTACGCCTCAGCCAGACTCATACTGGACATCCCCCGTCAAGCTCACATTTCCGGTCACCTGAGAGACCTCCACTGGCTCCCCGTCAACAAGAGAATAACATTCCGTCTCTTCACCCACGCACACAAGGCCCTCTACGACCAAGGACCCAAATGCCTCAACACGCGACTGTCCTTCTACTCCCCCACCCGCCAACTACGATCATCCAACCAAGCCCTCGCCGCTATTCCGCGCATCCATAGATCCACCATGGGGGGAAGATCCTTCTCCTACTTAGCGGCCAAAACCTGGAATTCTCTCCCCACCCACCTCCACCTTACACAGAACCACCTCTCCTTCAGAAAGCAACTAAAAACTTGGATATTCGATAAGTAAAGCACGCACCCTCCCTCAAGCGCCTTGAGACCCTCTGGGTGAGTAGTGCGCTATACAAATATCTGAACTTGAACTGCGCCCCTCCTTCCACTTAAATACGCTTTGTGTATATTGTATTGCTTTCTTTTAGTTTTGGGGTTGGCCAAGAACTTGTATGTAGAATACTTGTGAGGGCTCTCAACCAGAATTCGTCATGCCCTGTTGTGCTCTTCCCATTTTTCTTCCGCTCACTATGTGGCAATGGGTTATAAAGAGAACTGAAAACGCTGGATCTGGTTGCATTGGACGTCCTGTAAGGCTCAAGATTGTCTACCAAGGAAAACATTTCATCGTCTCCCAAACTGAATTTTATGGCACGACACGGAGGCCATATTATGCAAATCTTCTTTATTGCCACAGCTCAGCAGCAAAAATGACAATGAAGAACATAAAACTTCAATGAACCTTCTAGAGAAGTATAAAGTCCCTTCGTGACCAGCCATCTTCCTTCTTTGTTAGAACTGCGAGGAAAAAATCAACATGCAGAAACAGGAATACAACTGAAGATAGCGCTCCAAAAGCGGTCCGAAGGAAAAGAAGTTTTTCATTCTTAAAGAAAAAGAACAACATTTCATAATATCTCGTGCACAATGGGAGGGATAAAATATAAATAGCGGTGGGATATTTGCCTCCATGTACTTAATAAAATCCAGATTTTCTGCCCAGCAGTCTGTGAAAAATCTAAATTTTATGGCACGACACGGAGGCCATATTATGCAGATTCAAAGTGCATTAAGAACATTATCAATCGCATTAGAGATTGGTCTAAAATAACAAGTCTTAAACTTACTATCCCTCGATCAGTCTGCTGCCCTAAGGATGTCTTGCGATCCCCCTCCCAGAAAAAAGGCCTTAGAAGCAGAAGCACCTCTGAGGGAGGGATCTCCAAAGACAGATATATCCACTCCGCTTTCATGCATAACATCCTTTACCCATCTTGCTAGGCTTGGAGAAGAGATTCCTTTATGAGGGGATCTATAAGAAATCAGAAGTTGGCATTTATTCAGTCTTAAATTTTTAGTTATTTTCTTGTACTCTTTCAGACACTTAACTACGTAGAGTCTTTCATTCTGTGGAAAAAGGGGGTAAAAGATAGAGGAAGGCATTGTCTTGGTTCTTGAGGTAAAACCAAATGCCTTTGGGTTGGAAGGCCCTGCTAGAAATATCTAATGCCTTAACATCTGAGGTTCTCCTAAAAGATACTAGACATAGTAAAACAGTAAGTTTGTATGAGATGCGTTTAAGGGAGAGGGAAGTATTATCTCCCCAAGAAGATGGAGTTCTAAATACAAGAGTAACATCCCACAGGGCGGTGTATTTAGCAGAAGGGGGGTTGAGAACTCTCATGCTTCTCATTATCTTCTTAGTTAATAAGCTTTGCCCAAGGGAGATTCCCTTAATCAGAGAATGGCCAGCAGAAATAGCAGATCTGTAAACATTAACGGTGCTATAAGATAGACCAGATGTAAAGAGATCTGAAAGGTAGTTGACAACGTGAACTAAATCAGTTGAAATGGGATCATAACATTGTTGAAGACACCAGCGAACCCATTTGTTCCAAGCCAGTCGATAAGCTTTCCTTGCACCGGATGCCCACGACTCAGAAATGAGTGTGAAAGCATTTGACGAAAGCCCTAGGATTCGCCACTGTCTCCTGAAATCGTCCATGCCATCAGCACCAGAAGACCCTGCTCAACCAGGTGGTGAGTGTCTCCCTCTGGACCTAGGAGTACCTCTCTGAAAGAAGGGATCAGAATGGGAAAGTCTATAGACCTTTCTAGAACTATCCGGAACCAGGCTTGGGATCTCCAGAGCGGTGTTATCACGACCATGCTCTCTCTGTAATGTCGAGCATGAAGTAGTAGACGGGGAATTAATGCAAATGGCGGGAAGGCAGAAGGGGCCAGACCCTTCCAATCTTGGAGGAAGGCGTCCACCTTGAGAGCTTGAGGGTCCGGTCTTCAACTGAAGAAATTAGTCAATTGAGTATTCAGACGGTCTGCAAACAAGTCTGTCTGGAAGGGACCCCATTGGGACTGGATGGTTAAGAAAATCTGCCTGTCTAGTCTCCAGTTGCTGGAGTCCTTGAAATTCCTTGAAAACCAGTCCGCTACACCATTGTTCAACCCAGGAATGTGTTCCGCCACAACAGATATTCCTTTGTTCAAACAGTACTCCCAGAAACCTTTCGCTAGGTTCGATAAACTCTTGGAATGAGGACTCCCTAGTTTGCTGACATAACGCACCACGGAGACATTGTCCATCCGTAACGTTACACAACATTTCGACGAATTCTGGGTGAAGCAGCGAATCGCAAATGAACCTGCTAATAATTCTAAGCAGTTGATATGCAACCTCTTCTCTTGAGGAGTCCAACGACCCCCTGTTGATGAGTTCCCACATCTGGCTCCCCATCCTTCTAAACTCGCGTCTGACTCTATTATTAGGTCCTGTTCCTCCCCAAAAATGGCTCTGCCATTCCATGCCTCTACATTCTTCAACCACCAGAGGAGTTCGGTTCTCGAGTCCTGGTCCAGAGAGATCGGATGGGAATAGGAATGAGTCGATCTCAGGGACCTGGCCTTCAATCTCTGAAGTGCACGATAATGCAATGGACCTGGGAAGATTGCTTGAATTGTCGATGAAAGTAGGCCCAGGATCCTTGCTAGGATCCTTAAGCAGAAGGAGTCTAGGCTGAGTAACTTTCGAAGTTCCTTCCTTACCTTCCTTACTTTCTCTGCGGGGAGTCTCAATTCTGCTCTCATTGTGTCTACCAGGAAATCCAGAAACTGTGTCTGTTGACTTGGAATTACACAAGATTTCTTTGTGTTTATAATAAACCCCGGGCGCTGCAAAAGGCTAATTGTAAGGTCTGTGTGAAGTGACACGGGGTCTTTTGATTGGGCCATTATGAGTATGTCGTTGAGGTATATGATCAGCCTCACTCCCCTCTGAACCAGGCGGTGACAGGTCGGAGTAACTTGGTGAAGTACCGAGGGGCGGATGATAGTCCGAAGGGGAGGCTGCAAAACTGGAATAGTTTCCTTTCCCAGGTGAATTGGAGGAACTTCTGATGAGGTCCCCATATTGGGATTGTTAGATATGCGTCTTTTAGATCCAGACTGGTTAACCAGTCCCCCTTCCGTAAAATGTCCCTCAGGAGGTGTATCCCCTCCATTTTGGAAAAACAGGAATTACAATATGCTCTCCCAGAATTGGATCACACATGGACCTACAGGGTCATGTATGTGGCCTATCAGCCAGAGCTGCCGACTCTGGAACTGAAGAACCAGGTTCGAGTCTTGTCTTTGGCTCAACATCATTCTAGGAAAATTACGTAAACTCCTGCTGCCATAAAAACAGTAAAGAAGAACATGATCTTTTAATTGGTGCTCATGTAAACACTGAGAGGGAATGAATAGCGCCAGGTTTGCTTACAAATATCTTTAGTTTATGTGATTATTTCTATGCCACCGATATGATTGCTAGTGTTTGGACAATGAAGTGTCGATATACGTGCTGCACTTTTTTTGTTTCTTTCTTCATAACCAAATGAGTCCAATTAGTAGTGTCACCATAAGCACTGTTATTTTTGCCATCTTAACATCCACATAAAACTTAAAACTCAGTAATTTACATGCTCAGTCCCTGTTTGTGGTCATATGCACCACTTCACCGTCATCATGTACACAAATTTTGTTTGAAGAACAACTCGGGAACAACTCAGGAAATAAACAGTACAGTCCAACTCCTGGTTTGAGAACTATTCCTGAATTCAACAAATAAAAAGTAAATACATACAAATAACAAGCGCGGCCCGTCATGGGACGGACAGAAGATGTGCACGCAGGGGCTGCCTTTACTGGCAGCGGAAAAAAAAAATACAGAGTATCTCGCCGCCAGTAAAGGGGTCAATACCCGCGTGCACATCTTCTGCCTCAGTTTGTCTCCCTGCGTGCACATCTTCTGTCTCAGTTTGTCTCCCCGTGTGCATGCTGGAATCATATCGATTCCAAAAGGCCTCTCATGGCAGAGCAGCGCATGCGCTGCTTTCGCCAGGCCGAGACCTAATAAACGAGACTACAAATGAAAAGCCTCGTGCACATATGGTTCAATGAACTATAACGCTGCCTCATTTGTAATAATATGGGTACAGGTTTTGCTTTGTTTTCATGTTGGACCTATTGTTGACATTCTAGGGCTTTCAGCATCTTATACTCGCCTTGATTGACCAAAGCATCCATGTTGACATTGGATTGATCTGATGACTGGTTTTCTACTTAACTCCGAGAGAATTTCCCAACATAGAACTGTGAATATGAGCAGGTTTAACCTTCTAGTTCTAAAAATGTCTAACTACCTCTGCCCTAATACATTTATGGTTATCAAACAAACTTCTGTTTATAAATCATAACTTTATTTGCATAGAACAGCAATGAAAAACAGAAAGCATAAGAAAGTAAACTTATGGAGTAATAGAAAGAGCTTAAGGCCACCCAAAAACAAAATACATCTCAGGATACCTCTTAGCAGTTACATTACAGACTGGTTTTGTATACACTGAAATTTCCCAATTTAGTACAGCGAACCCCAATAATATTACTACTCTTTCTACATATTTTTACATGGCTTCTTTTTTAATTGGGTAGTCTCGTCCCACGGGCCCCTTCACCAGCTTTGGGTCTGGCAGTTAAAAGAGCACATCTACAAATTAGTTCCATGTCCGTTAAATCTTTCTCAGACTTTCTATTTTTCTAAATTTTGTATTTATTACTTTTGCCTCAGACCTTTAAAAAGGTGTCTAACTTCAGGGCCTTCTAATGTAGCTGTTTCATCAAAGTTTGCATTTTCACCAGTCCCAATGCTGACGCTTATTGTTTTGTTTGTTTGTTTGTTTTTTAATAATCTGTGGACCTATGGACGTAGGTGTTAAGCCTGCAACTATGCCTTAGAATTAAATTGACCCCCCCCCCTCTGGATTCCTAGGTATTATTTAGTCGATTGGTTAGGAGTAACCCACATCATTTGGAAGAAAGTACTTCCACTGTATTTACATTTCGGGCAGTCATCACACTAGTAGCAGGATTTATTCTATGCAACATAACTGGGAATGCACAGGTAGAGCGCCGCACATTAAATTATGCAAGTTTAAATCAAGCAATACTTTCCTTACCTGCAGGCATGCTTACCTCCACTTCCCCTGTTATTCTGGCATAACGTCACATAGAAATCCCCCTAATTGGGCAACCATGTGTTGGGGGTGAGAAGAGAGTCGACATTCCACCGGGAGTATAGGGTACAATCTTCCTGGGTTAATACTACTAACATGGGTATCCTATAGCCCAAACCGTCTTCAGACCGAGCATAGCTGTTGAAAAATTATATTAAGAATCCTTATTAGTTTTTTTCTATTAGTGGCATACTTCATCATCGGGTCTCTTCCTGCTGTAGGGAGAATAAGGTACCCTAAAGATCCCAAACAAAAGCAACAGTTCTTAACAGTATCTAGGATGCCAACAATAAAAAGGTACAGGTTGTTCTTCTGGAATTTTTATGTCACTAGACCCCATCAGGTAATATGCTTAAGTTCTCCCTGTTATTGTGGTATCACAGTCAGTCTCCCTTTTCCTTTTTACTGCCTGCCATAGACGTCTTCCAAAAGGCTGTTGATGGTCTTATCCCTTTTATGACTCATCAAATCTCATTTTAACCTGATTTTTTTCTGGCTGACTGGAGGGTCGCATAGAGGTGGACTTGTGAGCAACAGTGGCAGTTACTTGGCATCTCAAAGGATGCGGTGTACAAGCCAAGAGACGTATGCACTGAATCTATACACACATCGTCCTGTTTATGGTGCATCCTACCAGATGTACGTCACTTTGAGTTTGCTCTCGACATGGATCTGATGTGTGGACCACGTTTCACAATTGTGCTAACGCAAAAGCTCGAGTTTGTTTCTCTTGACTTTTTTTTTCTTTAAGCACCAATATCCTGCATGTCTTTTTTTAGCCAGTCCCAGATCAAGAGCAAGCGTCTGCTTTACTGCAGAGGGCATGAATCATGGCACATCCACGTGTTTGTGCCCTCCTGGCTCGATCGGCCTAGTCCACCGTACTCTGGCTTCAGGATACATTAATCTAAGCAAAATAGCCCTGCACGCTTCCAGGTTTGAAAATGATGTGTGTTCAAGCAGATATGTTATCTCAGTTCAAATGTAAACCATCCTGAACCAGATTACCGCATGGAGACGGGCGTGACTTTTCGTCGATACACTTTTTTCAATTCCTGAGCTTCTGAACTGAGATAACATATATGCTTAAACACACATACTTTTCAAATGTATTGGGTTCTATTCACTGGCAACAACTAAATCCAGCCCCTCGCCCACCAACCTCTAAGCAAGAGGAAAGGAAACTGAAACGCCGCAAGAAGCAAAGGAACAAAAACTGTAGCAATTCATCCACACACAATCTGTTTCCGTTGTTTATTAAAAAGAGCACGAGGAGCCCACTGAAGAAAAAGCGGGTTTAATCATCCAACAAAAACCCAACCACCGAAACAAATTACTGACCTAGTGATCACCAGCCCAAGTCTTTCTCCAAGCCCAAATGCTAGAGCGACAAGACAAATCGAGATGCACACAGTCTCCAGTGTTGAAGACTCCAACACAAGGGCTCATCAGTCAGAGAGAGGGGGCTTTGACGCCTCACTTCCCCCACAAGGTCTGTGAATGCCAGGCTCTTTCAGCAGACAGCAGGACAGTGTTACATATACACCCTCGCCCAAGCAGGCAACTAGAGCCAAATTTCAGGGGGGGCTGTAACATATTTTGGGGGGGCTAATTCTTCGAACCATAGACAGAGTGAATGAAAGAAGGGGTTAAAACACAACAAAAGCCTAATTTACAAGTAAATGGTCTTTTAAAGACCTGTTAAGTACTCTGGTGCGGCTGCAATTAGATGGTCGCCAGCCCGCAAAGCTGTGTCCGCCCGGGCTGACACACACGACAGGGGGGGCTGAAGCCCCGTGAGCCCAATGGGTGTTGCGCGCCTGCCCTCACCTTTTTGTGTCGATCCATCTACTCACTTTAGTTTTTCCAACCAAAGCCAGTCTCCTGTAGAAAGGGCTTTGCATACTATGGATGGTTATGGATGGAAGAAGGGCCATTACCAGTGCTTTAAATGGGCTGGTACTCACTGGTACTGAGTACCGGCACTTCTTCATTTTCTCCCCTTGAGTACCAGCACTTTTTTCTAGAAGAAAGAGAGTACCGGTACTCATGGGGATCTGACTTTAACCGAGGCAGCGCGCTCCCTTTATCCCTCAAGTTATACTACGGCAGCACCTTTCAAGCACTGCACGGAATCAATCAATGGAGCTCGTCACCAGGACCCAGCGTGAGCTGCTTTGTAAATCAGAGCAGGGGTGTGTCTGCTGAGTCATTTGCTTATCCAAAGATCTTTCACAGTGGGAGCTAAGAGGGGGCTGTAAAATCTAATGGGTGGTGGTGGGAGGCACTATTCATAGTGTGCGCACAACGTGACACACTCCTCACCACCACTGCCAACATCCATCACACCCCACTCTTGCCAGGCCCATAAAGTCACATAATGCGGTTATATTGTCTAGGGCGTAGATTTTGTTCACTTCAAGCAGGATAATTCAAGACAACCACTACATGGATATAAGTAAACTACTTGGATACACAGAATATACATGTTGCACCCTCTAGTGATATTTTCATGTCAAAGGCACTAAGATATTAAAATAATTATTACATTTCAGCAAAGCATTAAGCTGTCCATCCTCATGAAAACACTACTGCGCACATTCTGCCGGCAGGCCACAATGTGCTACAGCAAACAGTTGCATTATCTGAACCAGAGCATGGCATAACGCACAGGCTCTCAGAGGTACCTGAACAATGTCAAAACTTTCCAGCACACACCTATCAAATACATCCAGACATTAGAATTGTCATCACAGGTGAGCATAGCCTTATGTTGTTCGTAGTCTTGACACCTCTGCTGCGCACCTTGTGCCGGCAGGCCACAGCGTGCCGCAACAAACAGTTACCTTGCTTGAAATCCAGGGCACCGCATAGCGCACCGGCCCTCCGAGGTGCCTGAACACAGGCAGTTTCCCCAAGATTCATCTCAGTCCTTAAGTGACGTGTTCGAGCAGTAGCGTTGAGGACCACCGGCAGGCCGGTCCCCCTTTTTACCGCCAATCCATTGCACACTTCAATCCTACCCCGTCTTGGGGTCCATCCAGTCTCTCAACCTCCTTTGTTGAGCATGCCCCTTCGTTGTTAACTGTCAGCGCTCCGCCACCCCGTTTTACCTCAATGCTGGGTGGGTGGGTGGTTTTCCGTCACTCTGCGGCTGTGGTCCAGGGAGACAAAGAGGACGTCCCCCCTCGAGGCACAGCCTTAAATACCTTCCAGATAAGATTCGGTTTCGTTTACCCCTGGACACTCCAGAAACCGTAACTTAAGCCAGTCTGGACCCCTCCTCAAACCAGCCCCCAGAGTGATGCTTGGTCACATGGCGCAACTAAGGGAGCCCCTCCTCTAGGCGAGTGGGGCTCCTGCTCATAGTGTGCGCACAACGTGACACACTCCTCACCACCACTGCCAACATCCATCACACCCCACTCTTGCCAGGCCCATAAAGTCACATAATGCGGTTATATTGTCTAGGGCGTAGATTTTATTCACTTCAAGCAGGATAATTCAAGACAACCACTACATGGATATAAGTAAACTACTTGGATACACAGAATATACATGTTGCACCCTCTAGTGATATTTTCATGTCAAAGGCACTAAGATATTAAAATAATTATTACATTTCAGCAAAGCATTAAGCTGTCCATCCTCATGAAAACACTAATGCGCACATTCTGCCGGGAGGCCACAATGTGCTACAGCAAACAGTTGCATTATCTGAACCAGAGCATGGCATAACGCACAGGCTCCCAGAGGTACCTGAACAATGTCAAAACTTTCCAGCACACACCTATCAAATACATCAAGACATTAGAATTGTCATCACAGTTGAGCATAGCCTTATGTTGTTCGTAGTCTTGACACCTCTGCTGCGCACCTTGTGCCGGCAGGCCACAGCGTGCCGCAACAAACAGTTACCTTACTTGAAATCCAGGGCACCGCATAGCGCACCGGCCCTCCGAGGTGCCTGAACACAGGCAGTTTCCCCAAGATTCATCTCAGTCCTTAAGTGACGTATTCGAGCAGTAGCGTTGAGGACCACCGGCAGGCCGGTCCCCCTTTTTACCGCCAATCCATTGCACACTTCAATCCTACCCCGTCTTGGGGTCCATCCAGTCACTCAACCTCCTTTGTTGAGCATGCCCCTTCGTTGTTAACTGTCAGCGCTCCGCCACAGGGCGAGATGCTACCCGGCGCACACGCCCTCCCCCCCCACCGGCGTTGACTGTGCTCCCGAATAGCCCCCAAAATTGTATGGATGAATATCTCTATTCCTTTTGTCGACAGGTGCTCACCATTGTGATGGAACAGTTCAGTAGACCCCGGATGAAGCAATCTATGCTGTATTGTACCCATTGAAGGGCCACGTAAGAGTTTATGTATTGAAGAATTCAATTTCCGCACAGAGTCATTAATGGCCTTCACCGAGGCCCCACCCACCCAGAACGACCTTGGTATCACCTCTGACCACAATATCAATGTTGTAGGTAGATAATTTCAAATCCTAGCCAGGACTGAAAACAAGGCCTCTCGAACTCCTAGTCTGCCTAAAGGCAACATGTCATTCCCGCCCACATGAATCACTAAAACGTCCGGGCGAGGCATCTCTCCAGATTCTACCACTTGTTGTAGGTGTACCAAAAGATCCTGTAACCGTAGTCCCCGTACCCCAAGCCAGTGATGTGTAAACCCAGCCGCCCTTTGTGCTGCCTCCAAACCGGACCCATGAAATTGCTGCTCCGCACTGCAAATCAAGGAATGCCCACACCAACAAATATGCACTGTTTTGCGGGAAACAACTGTAACAGAGAGAGAATTGGTGTTAAGACCAAGATTGAAGGCACCCTGAACATCACTTCTTTCCTTAAACAAGACTTGGCCGGACATACCGATGAAAACAATCTGACTGCCAACGACCCACTTTTTTGATTGCATCTGCTGTCAATCCCATCGCTGCTGCTGTGGTGGCCGCCCCTATGCGAAAAGAATGGGAGCTAAACTGCGTGGAATCCTCACCTAGATGTGCCAACGCTTTCCTAGAAACCTGGGTAAACTGATACCTTGTCATTGGCACGCCATCTTTGTGCACTAGAAGCCTTGTTGAGTGGACCACCGGGCGTACTTTAAGATATTCCCGTGTCAATGCTACTGGACAATATGCAACTTGATGAGCCGCAAACAATTTCACCCAAGTGCCTCTCCCGCAAGAGTCTGTCTTTGACCGCTGGATCCTTATGTGGACTGCCCCTTCTTCTAGAATGACATCTGCCAGGCCTAACCCACCTCCCCCCTGTTTGGATGCTGCCACCAGCTCAGAGACACGTAACGCCCCAAAAAAGGCGAGCGAGTAAGCCAGACTGAATAGCTTTACCTCATATTGACACCGGCACACCGACTGTAAGGCCCCCACAAGCCTACCCAACCTTTCAACATTTATAGGTCGCCTAGTGTCTCGTGCTCCCGGTGCCAAACGCTCCCAACCCCTAATGGCCTTTTGCACCCTAAAATCTTTATTGGGATCCCTAACACCATGCAAACCTGCGAAGAAAGCAATGGCAGACATCTGCCTCCGCACTAAGGAGAGTGGCCTTCCCTGCTCCTTCTGGCCCACCAGAAAACCCAACACACCTTCTGGTGTGAAACGTTTTTGCTCCGTGTCTGCTCTGAATGTCGCGTTGTACACCCCCCAAGCCTTCTCGTACATACGTTTTGTCTGGGGTGCCAATGCTGCTGTAATTAGGTCTGCGGCAATGGGGCACCAAGCCTCCATAACTCCTCTGGGAACTCTGCCATCACTTCGTCTGCCTGCGGCCACCGTGCCCTAAACTCTGCCATCTTAAATCGAGACAAAGCGTCAGCCACTGTATTATCCACACCAGGTACATGTTTGGCAGCAAAATGCACGTTATGCAAGAGACACAGGCGAACAAGCGTCTTCAACAACCGCAGAACCATGGGGCATCTTGCGCTCTGATTATTAATGGCCAACACCGCAGACATACTGTCTGACCAAAACTTTACTCTAGTGTTCGGTAAAGAAGGCCCCCAAATGTGTAAGGCAACAATGATAGGGAACAGTTCTAAAAATTTAACGTTGCGTGTAAGCCCACACTCAACCCGTTGCTCCGGCCAATGTTTCATGCACCACTTAGAACCTAACACTGCTCCAAAACAGATGCCGCCCGCTGCATCCGTATAGAGGTCTAACTCAGTGTTGTTGCACTCAGGCTGCTGCCATAAAAGTGTACCATTGAAGTTATCTAAGAACTCCCTCCATGACTCTAAGTCCTCCCTAACCTCTGTTGACAACCTTGTGTGATGGTGCTTAGCCCGTAAGCCAGACATTGCTCTAGCTATGATTTTTGAAAAAACTCTCCCCATGGGAATCACTCTCAGGGCAAAGTTCAATTGACCTATCAAAACCTGCAGCTGATGCAAAGTAACCTTCCTGGCTGAGATGCAGGCGTTAACCGCCTCCCTGAATGACTGCACCTTTTCCTGAGGCAATCTACATTCCCCTGCCACTGAATCCATCTCGATACCTAGGAAGCATAGGCAGGTGGTAGGCCCTTCTGTCTTGTCTGCAGCTAACGGAACCCCCAGCGCCTGGGCAAGCTGCCGGAAACCTTGCAGTGCCCTCCCGCATGCCAGATCATCAGGGGGACCCATGAACAAGAAGTCGTCCAGGTAATGTACCACATCATCTGACGACACCAAGTCCCTGACAGCCCATTCCAGGAAACGGCTGAATGTCTCAAATACAGAGCATGCGATGGAACATCCCATGGGCATGCACAAGTCCATAAAGAACTGTCCCTCAAACGTGAAGCCCAGCAAGCATGTATCCTCAGGGTGGATGGGAAGGAGGCGGAAGGCCGATTCTATATCTGATTTGGGCATTAGCGCCCCTTTGCCTAATCTCTATTATAAACGCTAACAAACCTGAAGTAAATAAAACTACGCCGGCCCCCCTGAACCCACCGCGTTGTTCTTCGGCCTACGACCAGAAGCTCTGCACTCTTGGCCGTCTTTTTCCGTCACTCTGCGGCTGTGGTCCAGGGAGACAAAGAGGACGTCCCCCCTCGAGGCACAGCCTTAAATACCTGCCAGATAAGATTCGGTTTCGTTTACCCCTGGACACTCCAGAAACCGCAACTTAAGCCAGTCTGGACCCCTCCTCAAACCAGCCCCCAGAGTGATGCTTGGTCACATGGCGCAACTAAGGGAGCCCCTCCTCTAGGCGAGTGGGGCTCCTGCTCAGGACATAACAAAAGAAGGTATGGGAAGGCTTTTACAGTCGCCACGCATCTGAATTGCTTTCTTGCACACTTCCACTTCCACACTCGCTGATTCCTATTTCATCGACCTAGGACAGACCTTAAGACCAATCAAAAATGTGGAGATTGGCACCTGATTCCCCAGTACAGACGTTGTCAGCTCTGGCCCTAACTCCGGTTTACAAATGTTCCAGGAGAGACTTGTTTATTTATTTTATGCGTTTTTATATAGCGCGGACTTTACCCGAAGGTGTCCGAGCGCTTCACAATAGGAACTGTAATGATACATGAGGAGAAAATTACAAGTGAACAAATTACAAAAGCAAACCTTAAGTTACATGAGGCAAAAGTGACAATTGTGAGCAAACAAAATACAAGAGGTAGCAAACGATACATTAAAGGAGGAAAAAGTGATATGTGTGCAGGTTACAAAAGCATACAAAGTACAAGTAGAGGTATAGTACTGCAATAAATGGCAGACACTCCAGCACAAGAACAAACGTTACATGAGGCAATGGTGGCACTTGCGCAAGTATCTAAAGCAAACAAAATGTAAGAGGTAGCAAACAGTATGTTACAAAAGAAAAGTGACGTGTGCATGTTACAAAAGAGTACCAGTAC
This sequence comes from Lissotriton helveticus, assembly GCF_964261635.1. Taxonomy (NCBI): domain Eukaryota; kingdom Metazoa; phylum Chordata; class Amphibia; order Caudata; family Salamandridae; genus Lissotriton; species Lissotriton helveticus. The sequence goes on from NC_136063.1 coordinate 581,062,764, forward strand.
TGGACAGATGGCTCAGTGGGCTGTAGGCCACCGGTTCGATTTAAGGCAGGCTGAAGCAGCATGCAATCCTTAGGCGGTTGATAAAATGCATGCAGATTTCGTGCATACAACCTTGGCACGGTCAAAAAGCTAACCCCGCCCCTTGTTCCCGCCCTAAACACAGCCCACTGCTCCTTTTGGTGAGTACCTGCACTTATTTTTTTTCCATTTAAAGCACTGGCCATTACCTACCCACACAGTACCAGCTCGTAAATATTGAGTACTCTTTCCACCTCCGTTTCCTTGGCACACTAATCCTGCTATGCACACACAGACTTCACAGTGCTTTGCGCCTATGGAACAGCCTCTCACCCAAGGGAGAAACACTCAGCCTGAGGTGGAACCTCCTGGTGCTTTGCGGCTTTAAAGGGAAGTATCACGATTCGGTTCACAATCGAAAATACTTCTTCAAAGAAAAGCAATTCGCAGCTCGTCTAGCACAACGGTAGATGCAGTCACGCTGTAGTGTGTTCACCAGCCCATGGTCGTATCTCTTTTCTTTGGTGACGTCACAGTAAAGGCGCAGGTGCTGACGTTTGAAATGTAGGATTTGTGTGCTTTGAGTTCTTACCTGAATGCTAGTTCTTTTCACAATGAACATAGGAATGAATTGATGTACAGTCTGGCCTGTTGGTTGTGCTCCCGTGAGATGACGTATAGTGGCGAAGGTGTCGCCTCTTGGCGCTGTTGATCCTGTTACGTGCTGAAAGTGTGTATTCGGAACCATCCCTCCTCTGGCATCTCTGCAATACCCGGGAGCTAGACACAGGTTACAGCAGTGTGTGCCTGAGCTCAGCCAGACCAACTTTTCTCTTTGCATCTGGGGCTTGTAGTCCTGATTTCATAATGGACTAAAGAGATTTTAAAGTCTGAGGCTGATGGCCGCAGTGATACATGAATCTACTGGACTTTGAACGAGGACTGGACATCATGTTCAATGTATTATATTTTTAGCTTTTTTTGTTGTCCGGAGCTCTCGTAAATGTTAACATATCGAGAGAGCACCGTGCCCAGTAAGATGACGTGAATCTAAAGGATGACGAGCAGGTATATAAACTGTTATTGTCTAGCCAAAGTTTAACGTTTCTGAGCGCCCAGCCATAGCATGACATAATGAAAGATAATAAACTAAGCTACTGTGCGGCCCCTTACAAATAAACACAGGCCTGAACGGAGCGCCACGCTGAGTCAGGGACCAAAGTTTGACGTCGTGCCGTGCCGTGCAGTGCCGCCCTCGCTTAGCAGAGAGGCAGGCCGGCCGCGGGGGATTGTGGGTAGGCGTAAACTTGACGAGGAGCAGGTATCCCCATGCTGTGCACGGGCCCCTTGTCACAACCGAGATCCTGATCCAGCTGGCCTCGGGCTGAGCAAGCACATATGTTGCGACTAATTCACATGCAGTTGTTATACTAAAACATAAAATGAGTTCCACATTGGTGATAAGCGTACGCCTTAAATTCATGCCAATGTAAGTGCAGCTGTCTTGTGAGGGTTAAGTGTTTTGCCGATGAGCAGTTCTAAACCTTATCCCGTGCTCCTGCTTATGTTTCCGTTTGCTACACCATCGAACAGAACTGTGTTACGATGGAATCGAGGACACTGAGAGACGATTGAACAAGGTTTATTGTCGAGAGAGTAACCTGGCATCCAAGACCCTCGACGGTCTAGCAGGAACTGCCAAAGGTCGAGTCTTGTCAGCCTACCTAGAAGCACAAGGTAAGTAATATGTAATACAACATTACTTCATAACACATCCTCTCTCCTAAAAAGAAAGAAATGAAAAGTTAACACAAAACAACCTTACGAGGTAACGTAATCTTGCAAATAAGAAGGTGGTCTTGGAATCCTCGCACCCACATCTCCAGAACCAGAACCAGAACCTCCCTTAGGCCCAACCCCAACCCTGGACTGTAAAGGTGAAAAGAAGCATCTGAAACGTTGCACTTAATTTATAAGTGTTTATTCAAGAAGGTAGGTTCATAATGTAAAGCCCACAACCGACTCCAGCTTCGTCTTAGTTGCAACTGCCAAACAACAGTAGAGGCAGTTACAACGAACACGCAGCTGCGAGGACAAATCTCAAAGAATAACAAAGCACGAGAATAACAGTGTACATAAATAATCATTGGAAATAACGAAAGATGACAGAGCGTGAAAGCACGCTCATGGAGATTGCGAGCCGCTCTTAAAGGGACAGAGCAACTCGCAACTCCAACACATCCCCCTTATTATAAAACGAAAAACAAGTAATGAATAACAAAATGAAAAGTCTGTTACATAGATGCAAGTTTACATCAAATAAAAGTCCTTACATTTCTGAGGAAAAGAAACGTTGCGATGAGATCTTTGTGTACCTAGAGATGAAGAAGAAATAACTGGTGATGTTTGCACCATAGGTGAAGAAACACAACTTGTAGAAGAAGTTGAAGGAGTTGGTAAAACAACAGGAGGAATAACATTAGTCATGGTTGAAGGAGTTGGCAAAACAACAGGAGGAATAACATTAGTCATGGGATCAGTGTTAGAAACGACGCTTCCATCAACATTGATTGAAGAACGATTCCTGTTAACATTGGATGAAGAAGACATGTTGACACAGAAATCCATACCAGAACTTGACTCACCTGAGTCATAATCATAAAGACCCATTCTTTTGGTAGAGAGGATCTTGGAGGCTTGATCATCAGTAATTTTGACCAAACATCTTTTATTCCACCATCCCCTTCCTTTTAACAAAACAGCATTTTTAGAAACCTGTACAACCTTTACTGGTAATGTAAATTTAGATTCTCCTTTCCTAATTCTTGTAGGTTTTTTAATTAAAACCCAATCCCCAATAGATAACAAAATATCCTTAGTATTCCTGGTATCCTGAAGATATAAAGAAACAGCATCATGTTTAGACTTAACAAGCTTCTTAATTTCAAACAAATCGTTCCCCAAAGGAACACTGCTGTTAGTCAAATCATTCACCCAATGAGGACATAGGTTTGAAACAGCAGATCTGTGACGCAGCATTTTGAAGGGAGAAACCCCTGTAGTACTATGAGGAGTGTTCTGGTAAGCCCAAAGCTTTTGCCTCAAGAAATCTTCCACCTGACAACCAGAAGATAGAGCAGTTTGGACTCCCTCCTTCAAAAATCTATTAATGCGTTCCACCAGACCATTTGATGAAGGAGAATAAAGGGCAACAGTGAGGTGTTTAATTTGCAAATTCTGAACAAAACTCAACATGTGATGGGATCTGAATTGAGTGCCATTGTCCGTGACAATAAGTTTAGGGGGCCCCTCAACATCAAAAACACTTTTCAAAAACTTGATGACAGCAGCAGTATCTGGAACTGAAACAAAACAAAAATACCCACTTGGAAAAATAATCGATCAAAACTAACATATGTCTCATATTGGTAGGAAGAAGCTCAAATGGTCCCGCAAAATCCAAAGCTACCTTTTCCCAAGCATAATCAGGAAGTGGGACCATATTAATATGTGGTTCAAAAGTTCTCCAATGCTTATCAGAGATAAGACAAGTGTTGCAATCAGAGATCCACAACCTCACCTGAGAATCCAAACCTGGCCACCAATAAAATTGCTTTATATTTCTAATGGTCTAACACACCCATATGTCCCTTATGGCTCTTTTTAAACAACAAAAATCTTAGCTTGGATGGAGGAACTAGTAAATCATGGCGAAATAAGAATCCAGAGACAATTGATAGCTCATCAGAGACTTGAGCAAAAGGTTTAACATTTGAAGAGATATTTCTCTCATGAGGCCAACCAGATCTGACAAAAGACATGACACTTTGCAAAAGGGTATCTTTAACAAGTTCAGAAATCCATGAGTCTTTAGACAATGGGGAATCTTCATGCAACATGTCATCAATAAGTGCCACAACACACTCCACCTCATCTTCTACAAAGGATGATGCTTCCTCAACAGGCATCCTAGACAAACAATCCGCCCTAGCATTCTTACCACCAGGTAAGTACTTGATATCAAAATTATACTCATGTAATTTGTTGAGGATTCTGACAAGTCTAGCCGAAGCTTTCCCAGTACCATTACCGTTTAACAAAAAAATGAGTGGCTTGTGATCAGTAAAAATCAAAAAATGAGTACCCCAAAGAAAAGTCTTAAACTTCTCCACTGCCCAAGTACAGCCTAACGCCTCCTTCTCTATGGTGCCATAATTTTTTTCAGAGGACAGTAAAGACCGTGAAGCATATGCAATGATATGTTCTCTATTATCAAAGTGTTGAGACAAGACTGCACCAATGCCCAACTGGCTGGCATCAACAGACACACAACAGGGTTGGCCTGGAGTGAAAGGAGACAGAATGGGTGCAGAGGTAATCAACACCTTGATCTCAGAGAAAGCTCTTTGAACCTCATCAGACCAAACAAAAGCTTTCCCTTTGCGCAACAATTCTCTCAAGGGCTGAACAATTAAAGAATACCCCTGAATGAAACGAGAATAATATTCGCAGAGGCCAAGAAATGACTTAAGAGTATCTTTATCCTTGGGAGGAGCAGAGTCTCTAATAGCAGAAATGAGTGACTCTTTGGGTTTGATTCCATCCTTGGTGATACAGTGACCAAGGTAGTCTAGTTGATCAACTTTGAATCTACATTTTTCTTTTCTAAGGGTAATTCCAACGTCCTTAAAAGCAGACAAAACCCTTTCCAATATGAGATTGTGTTCTCTATCTGATTTTGCAAAAATGAGGACATCGTCCTGAAAGGCCTGTACTCCAGAAATATCCTTAAGGATTGTATCCATGAATTTCTGAAACACGCTTGCCGCAGAGGCAAGACCAAACGGCATGCGTAGATACTTGAAAGCACCAAATGGTGTGACAAAAGTGGTAAGGTCTTGACTCTCTGCGGCAAGCGGTATCTGATGATACGCTGATCTGAGGTCCAATAAAGAAAATACAATCGCCCCACCCAAGTTTGCTAACAAATCTTGTACCTTGGGTAAGGGATGGCAGTCAATTATTATGTTCTTGTTCAGGGTGCGAAGGTCCACACAGAGACGAATTTCGTTATTTTTCTTTTTAACGATAACAATAGGACTTACCCATTCTGATGAGTCCGTAGGTGTAATAACACCCTCCTTACAAAGTTTGTCAAGCATAGCTTTGAGATCCTGCCTTGTACTGAGAGGAATGGATCTCACTTTGTGCACAACAGGCGAAGCATTCTTTTTGAGTTTGATCAAATGCTCAAACTTTTTTATGTTACCAATTTTATCACAGAAAATCTCTTCAAATTTGTCAATTACATTACTAACATTGGTTTCTAAATCACTCTCAATAAAATTGATTGACTGTTCTGCAAGTCTAATAGGATTGTCAGAGCCAGGGAAAAGTGCAATCCCTAACCTGGCTAGATCCTTCCAGCCAATTATGTTTTTTCCCTTCACAGCTACATAAATTTTAGTAGTAATTTTCCTACCCAAGCATGAAAGGACGTCAATAAAATAACCAGACATGTCAATGACAGATTCCCCAAATGCTTTGGGATGAACATCAGGTTGAGATAATAGTCTATCTTTCCAATTTTCAGCAAATAACCAGTCAGGAATTACTGTAATGGGAGCACCTGAGTCAGCCATCACATCAATAAGAATATTGGAAATCATAGCTTGACAATAAGGTCCCTTGATTGAAACCTCCTCTAAATTGTCATCTGATAAAGCTAAGAACATTTTCTCAAAATCTTGTGAACAGGTATGGGGAGTGGCGTCAATGGAACTGACTCTGACAGTGCTTTTCTGAGATTTACAAACAGACATAAAATGTCCTAATTTACCACATTTGGTACACTTTTTGAATGAAGCTGGGCAATTCGGATTGTTTCCCAAATGATTGCGAGATCCACACCTGAAACAGAAATTATTGGGTTTCTTAAAAGGTACTCTATTAAATCTGCTTCTGGTATCAATGGCTGAAACATGAATGTCTTCATTAGATACTAAAGCTAAAGAGGAGCTTGGGGAGGAAAAATCATTAGTAATAACTTTAGAAGAAGCAATAGATCTTTCTATACCCTTAGCTATATCAATAGTTTCGCTCAACGTTGGGTTGGCACAACCTAATAATCTCTCTTGCATTTTCTTAGAAGCACAATGATATACAAATTGATCTCTGAGACAGGTATCTAACACAGCTCCAAAATCACATGTAGAAGCCAAATGTCTTAAAACTGAAATGTAGTCTTCTATAGACTCATCTACATTTTGCTTTCTCTTCATGAAATTGAAGCGTTCCAATAGAATAATGTGAACTTCCTTGAGAGTCTTGCCAGACCCTCAGCATACACATTCCAACCTTCCTCAGCACCTGCGGGAGCTGGAATTTGTGGTAGATTGTTGAAGACTTTTTGTCCTTCAAAACCCAAATGGCCATACAAAAGAGCGAATTTCCTTTTTGGATCATACTCGATGGCATCATTGGCAACTAGGTAATTTTGAAATAAATTGAGCCAATGTTTCCACGGAATTACAGGTTTGCCTGGTGAAGGTAAAAAGTCTACTAACTTAAGAAGTTGGTTATTTGAAGCCATGAGCTCAATGAAATGAAGTATGTTTGTGAAAAGTTCTCCTTGTAAATAATAATTCAGTTATGCAACGAAATAAGTAGGCAAAGCTGATAAATAAATAAATGTACCTTTGTAAGTTATAACGAAAAGTTGCTGAAATAGTTAGTAATGAATAAAGAAATGCGCAACTGGTTGAATTACTTATAATAAATATGAAAAATTGAAAATGGTGTGCCTGTCTCCGAAGAGCAGGCAATTCTTACCCATGAGATCCTTTTAGCGAGTGAAATGGGGCAAGAAATCTTGTCTTTCGAAGAGAAAAGGCAAACTGTAGTAATGTTGCTAGGCAACTGCCTTCACCGAGAGTGCCTAGCCTTGACAAAAGCTAAAACACGCCCAAAATGGGAATTTAGCCAACCGGAGCCTCTCAGGAAATCATCACCACGTGAGGGGTTGAGTTATTACAACCATCCAATAGTGGAGCGTCTATTAGGGAAGAGACGAACTTTCCAGCCAATTGGAGATCGTGGTGCGAAGTGAGATGGCAAAGGAGGACTTCTTCGAGAAATTCCCAAAATCAGCTTTCTGTGTTGCCGGTAGGTGGGCTGTAGTGACCCTCGTCGCCAAATGTAAAGGTGAAAAGAAGCATCTGAAACGTTGCACTTAATTTATAAGTGTTTATTCAAGAAGGTAGGTTCATAATGTAAAGCCCAGAACCGACTCCAGCTTCGTCTTCGTTGCAACTGGCAAACAACAGTAGAGGCAGTTACAACGAACACGCAGCTGCGAGGACAAATCTCAAAGAATAACAAAGCACGAGAATAACAGTGTACATAAATATTCATTGGAAATAACGAAAGATGACAGAGCGTGAAAGCACGCTCATGGAGATTGCGAGCCGCTCTTAAAGGGACAGAGCAACTCGCAACTCCAACATGGACCCATCAGAATCCCCAAGGACAAGACCATCATCAGGAGGAACATCAGGAGGACTCAAAGCAGAATAACCTGAAACAGGATCGACAAGAACGCCAGACTCAGGATCGCCAGAAACACCACCCATCTCCCTCCTTTCGACACCACCAAATTTGTCAGGAATAAACATAGCACTGGAGCAACCATCCGAAGACACTTCCTCATTGATTACATTACCGTTTCTCTGATACAAGGCAATTCTACGCAAATTCCACTTGTGACCACCCTCAACAACTACATAGTATTTAGACACTTTGATAATGCGACATGGAGCAGAAAATTTGCTTAAACCAGCTTTGACCCTACCTGATCTTATTTTGACCCAATCACCAAATTTAAACTTGGAAACAAAGAAATCTTCCGGAGAATTCCCATCAGAAGATACCCAGTCCTGTAGCCAAACAGGAACACATCTAGAACCTGGCACACATCCTCTCATGCTAAAGAACGGTGAAACGTGAGTTACACTATGCTCAGTAGAACGATAAGTCCACAACATTTAATCAATCAAACGAATAGGAGACTGCTTGTTGGCCACGGCTAACTGCAAATTACCCTTAACCAGTCTGTTGGCCCTTTCAACTATGCCATTTCCCATAGGGTTATACAAAGAGGTGCACGAATGTTTAACATCCCAACGCTCCAGAAAACATCGCATTTCTCCAGACGTCAACTGAGTGCCATTATCTGTCAATAAGCAATGAGGAACACCCTCCTCATAAAACAATTTTTCAAGAACCTCAATAGTGGAACGAGTGGTGATTTCCTTGACAAATTTAACCACTAACCAGCGAGAGTGTACATCCACAATAACCACAGCAAAACGAAAATCTAAAATAAGCTCAGACATAGGCCCAATAAAGTCCAAACATATGGTATACCAGGGTTTGCCAGGGTCAGGAATATGACCCAAAGCCTTTTGAGTCCCAACTCTGAGCCTTTTCTCACTTTCCTTGCATAACAAAAAATCTTCCACCCACCTACGAATTTGGTCATCCATCCCTGGCCACCAAAACTCTTGCCTAATTCTTTTTATAGTCATGCCCTGTCCAAGATGTCCCTCATGGGCAATTTTAAAAATATGGAAACGCAAACCAGAAGGAGGCACAAACCTATCCCCACGCATGATGACCTCCTGACCACAAATAGATAACTCGTCCAATAATTTCCAAAAAGGTCTCAAAACCACAGGAACCATACTTTCAGGCAACACTCCCTTCCTAATCATAACAATAACTTGTTTCAACACTGTATCAGACTGCATCTCCTTAATCCATTGTTCTATTGAAAAGGCACCCAAACTGCAATCACTAACTTCATCCACACAGGCTACAGCTTCTTCAGAAGCTAACTTATTCACCAACGCTCTATCAACCACCTCCCATTCCAACGAAAACCTAGACAGACAACCGGCCTGTGAATTCCTCCATCCTTGAATGAATACCACATCATAAGAAAACTCTTGTAATCTGGCCGCAAAACGTGCCAACCTAGCGGAACCTTTGCCAGCACCACCAGCGGATAAAATTCTCATAAGAAGTTTGTGATCCGTTTTTAAACAAAACCTTAAGCCCCAAAGATACACCCTGAAATGCTCCGTTCCCCACACTGCAGCTAACGCCTCCTCGATTACAGAATAGTTCCTCTCAGCTTGTGTTAAGGTACGAGAGGCGAAAGCAATGGTTCTTTCCACATCCCTCTGAAACTGTGAAAGGACCTCACCCAAACCAATAAGACTGGCATCCACAGTCAAAACAGTTTTACAATTGGAAGTAAACGGAGCCAAAATTCCAGCACTACAAATTTTGTCCTTGATCTTGGTAAATGCCAATTCTTGATCTTTAGCCCAACAATACTTGGCACCTTCCCGTAACAAACCTCTCAATGGTTCAACAATATCAGCAAAGGATTTCACAAATTTTGAATAGTATTCCACTAAGCCTAAGAAAGACCGCAAATGGTTCTTGTCCCTTGGATGCGGCGCATCTTTAACAGCCACCAGCAAGTCATGTTTGGGAGTGATACCACCACAAGACACAGTATATCCTAAATATTCAACCTGTTCAGTCAAGAATATGCACTTATCCTTATTAACTGTCAATCCAATGTGCTCTAAATTCCACAACACCTGTTTCAAAACAGAGTTGTGCTCCTCCACTGTTTTTCCTGAAATTAACACATCATCTTGGAAAAAAATAACCCCCTTTAAATCTTTAAACAGGCCACTTATCATCCTCTGAAAGACACTCGGCGCCGAGGCTAACCTGAACGGCATGCGTGTGAATTGGAAAGTGCCTTCCAAAGTAATGAACGCCGTGAGTGCCTTGGAATCAGGGTGTAACCTAATCTGATGATACGCACTCCTCAAGTCAATTTTGGAAAAGTACTTAGCACTACCAATGGATTGCACCAATTCATTAATATTCGGCAAGGGAAAGGTATCCATTACAATGTCTCTGTTGAGGGACCTTAAATCTATGCAGAACCTCAGGCGACGGTCCGCCTTAAGAGTAAAAACAACAGGTGAAATCCACGCTGAAGCCTCGACAGGTTCTATCACGCTGGTTTTCAACAAGTCATGTAATAAATCCTTGAGTTTACCCCTGACAGAAAGGGGAACCCTCCTAAGTTTGTGTTGGATTGGACATGCATTGGATTTAAGAAGAATTTTATGCATATATCCTTTTACACACCCCAATCTGTCTTCAAAACTCTGTGGGCATTTTGAAGAATTTGATCAATGTGAACAACATCATCAACAACCATGATTTGGTTAGGAGCTCTAGAGTTGATAATTATGTTCAAATCAAAGTGGTGAACCATCCCAAGATTGGAGGACCCTCTTTGGATATATAAACTTTTCCATCAATGCATCTAGAACCAAATTTGATGGCACCACTCATGTAACCAAGAATGTCAATCGGTTCTCCTTGATAACTGATGGGATTTATATCTCTATTGGATAAAGAAACATCTTGCCACAATGAAGTAAAAATAGATTCAGGTATAATTGTGAACATTGAACCCGAATCAACGATCAATGAAACTTCTTTACCACAAACATTAAAATTAGCAGAAGGTCTGATTAATCTACGTGCATCAATCTCACTGACTAAATCAAGACTCAATTCATCCCCAAGAGCCAAAACTCTTTTTTGTGAAACAAGTTGGCTAGCAACTTCTTGGACAACATTCACTTTAAACTTGGATTTGTCAATGAAATCAGAAGATTTGCACATACGTGAATAGTGACCTTTGCGACCACACGTTGCAATTTTGATCTATTGCAAAACACTTTTTGAAATCAGAAGAATGGTATTGACTTCCACAACATGAACATTCTCTGTTTTTAAATTTAGCAGAAGTCGCTGAAAAGCTTACACTCTTTTTTTTCTTATACAACATTGACTTCTACCTCATCATCCACACTAGTGCTTGCAATTTCGTTGGACAACCTATCTCTCTTGCTAATTTCTCTTATGCAAATTTGGGACTCTTCAATCACCTTAGCTAGGTCAATAGCCTCTTTAAGTGTGGGATTTTTCGCTGCCCACAACCTCTCCTGTATTTTTTTATTCTTGCATTGAGCCACTAATTGATCGCGAATTAGCTCATCGAACATATTTCCAAACCTGCATTTCACAGATAATTTGCGTAATCTAGAAACAAAATCATCTATACTTTCATTCTAAATTGAGGTTGGGTGTAGAATTTGTATCTAGCCATTGCCACGTTGACTTCTTTTGCAAACCTTACCTCTAATCTTTTAACAGCCTCTTTGTACTCATTGTCTATAGGCTGTCCATTAGGACCCATGGCAACAGGAAGGTATTTAAAAATATGTTGACCTTCACTCCCTAAAGCACTCAATAAAAGTGCTTTCTTTCTTGCAGGAGAAAAATTCACACCATCTAAAGCAACTCTGTAATTTTCCAACATGCATAACCAATCTTCGTAAATGATTTAGGCGGACCTGGAATGGCTAAAAATAAAGGTGGCATGATAACATTAGATTGTGATTCTGCCATCTAGGAAAATAACGTTACAATATGCCCAACTACTTTAATTTGAAACCTAAAGTGAAAATGAATTAAAGAAGTCCAGGTGTGCAGATCACCGAAAATGCTGCACAGGAAAATAATGTGGTTAAATCCAGCTAAGAAAACAGCAAAGCATCAATAATTTGTTAAGAGAAACGATAAATGCGACGATGAATACAAACGTTCGTAGATTCAAAACGTCGAAACTGCAGTCCCACCTCAATGTCAGTCAGAAGCGCCGAGCGAAAACATCAGCGTTGAGAAGAAATAGACATACCAAATCCAAAATCCAATATGGCTGCACGTAGCGTAACGTATGACGAAGCACGCCAAATGCCAAAGCACGCGTACAACGCGTTGTGCGTTCCAGGCTACGTCACTATTGCGTTCCAGTGACGTACACAACAGACGTTGGTGTGCGCTCGAGCAGGTTGCTCAAATGTTCCCTTGGAAAGTCTCCAAAGATAAAAAGAATGGAAAACAGAACCTTCAACGAGAGACAAGAACACGTCTTATCACGAATGAGCGCCACAGGTGAACAGCAGCCACGGGAAACTTCAATCTGACAAACAGGAAACTTGAAAGCACAACGCCAGGATCACCAGGTTCCCTCAGAAGAACATCGAGGAAACGAATCGTCGCCAAAAATGTTACGATGGAATCGAGGACACTGTGAGACAATTGAACAAGGTTTATTGTCGAGAGAGTAACCTGGCATCCAAGACCCTCGACGATCTAGCAGGAACTGCCAAAGGTCGAGTCTTGTCAGCCTACCATTCTAAAGAACATAAGGTAATGAAGATTCTACAATGAGGTAAGAGTACAGAGCACGCGAAGCACAAGGTAAGTAATATGTAATACAACATTACTTCATAACAAACTGCAATCAATCAGATATAAGCAAGAAACACTGGCAAATACTACAAGCTCTGAAGTGAAATCAGTATTTAAGGAGATTTGATGAATGACTTATATATGCATCATTTGAGTGGGAAGGGTAAGAAGAGATGGGGACATAGCAGCATATGTAATTGCATTCATATTGCGCTTACTACCCCTCACGAGGCACAGCGAGTAGCACGTTACTCCGGAACCCCAAAAAGATAGTGATGAATTAGTATAGGGAAATATGAAAGTATTTGAGGGGTTGACATGTTAGTCTGTTATTTGGATTGACAAGGATAGTGGAGGGATAGAAGACAAAAGGGTTTGCATTTATAAAGCGCTTGCTACATCTGATGAGGGGTTTAAGCGCTTTTCGGCGAGAAGCACTCTACTCCGGAACCCAAAGAGGATTACTGGTGAATTAGTATAAGGAAATATGAAAATTGATTTGAGTGGTGGACATGTTAGTCTATTATTTGAATTGACAAGGGTAGTGGAGGGATAGTAGAGGGAAGGGTTTACATTTATATAGTGCTTGCTACTCCCAATGAGGTGCTGAAGTGCTTTTCGGCGAGTAGCACACTACTCCGGAACCCATAAAGAATTAGTGGCAAATTAGTATAGGGAAATAGGAGTGGCAATTTAATAAATTGTAGTATGAAGAGGGTCTGCTAAACATCCTTAATATGCAGAGCCAGAAGAGTGGGTGAGCTTCTAAGTCGGAGTTCAATGTTGACAGTCAAGTATTTACCTACAGAGATGATCATTGCTGTACAGATATATTGTATGTAAGCGAGAGTGGACAGGGAAAAGAAGCATTGACAAAGCCAGTAAGTGACAACTTTTCGACCTATTAGCTTTGCCATAGCCTCTCAGCTATCCTGGCACCATCGACAAGATGCTGTGCAGCATGGCGAAAAGTTAAAAAGAAAAAAAGGCTTGTTGACATGTCTACCTCATTTTGTAGGTGCACCATGCTCTGTTACGCATGTGTGTCCAAAATAAGATGGAAGCTGTTATTTTTTTATTTACTTATGCAAGATGGACCGCAGGAGGCCACCATAACCTTGTTGGCAGACAAATTGGGTGTAATACTTTCTACAACTAGGTACACATGAGAGGCCGTGGATTTGAAACTTGTTATGTTGGGCATTGATCTCTCCTTACTAAAGGCAGATCACGGCAAAGTAACTGAGAGGGTGGCAAACATCGAGTCATCGCTAGTCTGGGTGAGGCCTTCTGTGTGAGTGCTGGGCGCACAGATCTTGGATTTGCAAACATAATTAGATAAAGTTTGTGCAAGAAATAGGGAGCAAATGAGTCCGAAAGGAGGTCCAGAAGAGTTACGGTGCACTAAATTGGACTACTGGACGGAGGCACTCATTTTGGTGCTGAACATTATGGGCAAACTTGACATTAACAGATGCCGTCCACAAAAGAACGCTATCCAGGTGGATCATCTTGTGCATCAAGATTTGGTACACCCTGGCCAAGAAGGAGGGTCCTGAAGGTATCATTCTAGGTTAGGCCCCACCATGTGATGACCTGCTCCTAAGTTATAGAAACAAGGATGGCCTGCTGCAGTTGGCCAGGTATGATGACCGGTTCATAGTGGGTGATAGAAAGGTGTTCCTTGTGTGGGCTGATAGCTGCAGTGCTGCAACATGGGAGGCATATTTGTGCAAGTAAACTGGGCCTCCTGTCCCTCCAGCTAATAAAGTACATGCTGCTTTTCCCTGCAAAGCTAAAGTTTCTAGAATAAAATTTCTAGATGGAACATCACACTTCTTCACAGTGCTGGGTGTGGTGTATGACTGGGCAGAAGGCTGGGCCCTGGAACACAAAATAACTATTGCTGAGTTTCCATGAAGAAGATGTAGATGGACGCGCATACGATGGGAGCCAGGAAAGGGATGCAAGCCACCGAACAGCAAGAGGTGGCTCTACAGCCAAAAGTGGAGGCAGAGATCAACCTGTGGAGCTTCTCCTTGGAAGCTTTGGATGAAGAACTGACTGACTCAGAAACTAGGACAACCGAATCCACCATGGAGTGAGACATGGATGATCCAGATGTTGAATGAAGCCCCAGGAGTTAAGCCAATGTCATCAGAGGAACTATGCTATATACTGCTATTTCACATTGTTACTAGGCACTAGGAAGCTGTGGCTCAAGTTTTTCTTTTCTTCCCTACACTTTTCCTCTCCCCACATTTATTTAACATACTACCACACATATGGCCATATTAGAGCTAATACATTAGGAGTAGATGCAAGACCTGGAGTTCTAAGATGGGCTGGATGGTGAGCTTTACCAGAGGGGCACACACTAGATCGAAGGGTTGGTAAGATACGATTGCATAGAGATGAGGCAGGCGTCAGGGAATGAGCAATTGGGGAGGGTTGGGTACGTATGTCACTCATGAAAGATGATATCTATCTATATATATATATGTGTGTGTGTACACAGTGATGTCATAAATCATGTCATAGAACGTGTCATAAGTGAAGTAATATATGAGGTCGTAAGCAGGGCATGGCGGGGGCACAAGTTATAGTTAGAGCAGCCAACTATAACTGGTGAATTTCAGTTTTTTTTAATTCAAAACTTTGTTGCTGACAAATTCAACTAACTATAACATTACTTTAACCTCTGGTTTTTTTCTGTGAATTTCTAAGGGATTTAAGAAAAAAACCCAGATCATTTCATCACACCTAACTATAACATTAATTTAACCTTTGTTTTTTTCAGTGATGGGGTTCGTACAGCCTCTTCCCCATTTTCTTAAATTTTGGCATGGGGTGGGATTGGAGAGGTGGGCCGCGCACCCCCCATATAAAACCTCTTGGGCCCCAGGATAGGGTTTCCCCTGGGCCTCTCGAGGCTCTGGGATGGGGGCTCTGCAGCCCAACTCCCCTTTATGAATACAGCCCCATGGATATGCTCCCTGGAGCTTCTAATTATTGAATGTGGTCTGGCTGCCATCTTGTTGGATTTTTTCCCCAATCCCTCAAGAGTCTCGTAGAATCGCAGCATTTTTTGCATATTTTTTTTTCTTTTTTGACCTGGATACCCTGACCTAGCGGGTCAGGGTGTGCCTACCCTGAACCTTTATACTATTGAAAAAAAATTAGGACATGGGACTAAGTCCCAGAGTCTGGTAATGGCTAGCAGCAACATTTTTCTCAAGTTGCTTACAAGCACACATAGTGCTTGCTCTCGTGGGAGTCTGAGATGGGCCAAAGGAAAAAAGCTCCCAGGGCCTATCAGAGCACTCTATTTTGAAATTGCCTCTCACGTTGACCCAGCTATCCAGAATCCCATGTAAGTAAGCATGAATAGTATTTTTTTAGTAAATGCAAACAATAGATTTAATTTGGTGTGACTATACCCAATCATTCCTGTTTTAGGCATTCTTTTACACTGTTGTGGACATTTTGTTTTGGCCTCTTCTTTGACTGATCGTGGATACTCCACATATGCCTTTTGCATTTCTTCTTCCAACTTTTCCATTGTGTACATATTACCTGCCTGTTTGCTATGAATTTCTTCTTTTTTTCTGACATCTTTTCCAGCTTGTAAGAGTTGCCCTTTCCCTGATGTATTGTGTTACGTGGACTTCAGTTGAACTCTTCTTAGTGTAGGTGAAATCTCTTTTTCCTCATTGGAATATGGCTTTGCTTGCTAGCTCAATGACTTTAATCTCAGTTGCAATTGTTATATACATGAGTGTGAGGATATAGTAAGGAGAAGTGTCTGCTTAGCCCTCAGCTCCAACTCAGACTTTTCTGATGGTTGACTGTTCCGCTATATTTTGCCTAAAGCATGGCAATACTTAATTTGAGGTGGAAGCAATCATTTTTAGGGACCAGCACTAATTATTCGTCATCAGACTTTCACACAGAGGAAGAGAGAGAAAAACGTATAAGGAGGGAAGAAAGAGGAAGAGAATGATGTAAAAAAAATTGCCGGGAAAACAAGGAAGGAAAACAACCAATAAGAGTGAGATAATGAGGCAGGGAATGTCTGGTCATGACCGATAGAGTCAGGAGGTAAAATAAAGGCTACGCAGCATTGGTATTCGGCATCATTATATCAAGATAAGTATTATCGTTGGTAAGTATATAATTGTTTGTTTTATACAATATCAAAGTTTTTAATATAAAAAACATTAATATTGTTGTATAGTATTGTTTCAGAGTATTTTACGTAGGTTTTATAATGTTTATTTGAATGTTAAATGTGTTTATATATTTGTGAACATGTTTGTTACTGTTGAAAATATATATATGTATGTATATATATGTGTGTGTGTTACATATCTATATATATATATTTTTTGTTTTGGGGAAGCTGGGTATTGTTGGGAATGAGATGTTTGTTTTTGTTGTATTCATTGTTTATTACTTAATATTGTTATTTATTTTTTGGCTTGTGGTTATTTTGGTGTTTCAGTGGGTAGTTTTTAAATTCTTAAATGTTTTTATTAATTGTGGGGAATTTGTTTACATCTAAAAATGCAGTTGTGATTTTATAGGTCAGGTTTTGTAGGTATTTTGAATGGGTAGTGTATTACATTTTATTCATGTTTTAACATAATTTTTTTTGTAAATATTTTGGATTGAATTAATTATTTTTAATTAGTGTTATTTATTTTTTGGGTTGTTGATTATTTTGGGCTTTGAGTGGATAATTTATTAAAGATTTTTTTTACATTTACATTTATTTGGATTTTATTCATTTAAATATTTAAAAACGTTATTTTTTTATAGTTCTGGTTTTTGGTATGTAGTGGTTTATGTGGGTAATGTATTAATATTTTTGTTTTATTTAATTTTTAAAATTTTGGTTTAGTAATCTTAACGTTATACCTGTTTTTTAATAAATTTCTGCGTGCTATTTGTGTTATTTTTCTTTTGTTTTTGGAGTGGTTTTGGTGTGCATTGATTTATTGTATTTAATTTTTATATTCTTTTATATTTGAGTGTTTTTATTTAGATATTGTTTTTTAAATTATTTTGCCTTTTTGGATTTTTTAGGATTTTGCGTGGGTAGTTTATGAAATTGTTATATTTTTTATTTTGCAGATTGTTTTGGTAGTGTACCGAAGTGCATTATTAAATGTATTCTTAGTATAAATGTTATTTATTTTTCAGTTTTTTTGGTTCATAAGGGTTGGGGATGGGAGTTACAGTGCGTTAATAATTGTTGGTGCGGTCTCTTGTGCACCTAACAGATTATGCCATATTAGCAAGAATGATCCAGCCCCCCTCGGGCCAGGGACTCCATATATGTCCTAATACCTGGAGTCAAGCCCCCCCCCCCACTGCCGGGCCCACTCTCCCATTGATAGCAAGCTCGGGCTAGGAAGTGTATCTGGGAGAACCTCATCCCCACCCCTCCTGTATTCTGAAAGCTAATGTGTCCGTTTGTGACCAACGGCACCTTTGACATCAAAACGTCCCTCCTCCTCCAGTATACAAAATGTATAATGTTTGTGCCACTCCTGTGCTCTTGCATGGGAGGCGTGGATTGGTTCCACACAGTTTAGTCGGACCTAGATCACTCATTGTAGGCACTGGGCGTCACATGACATCTGAACTTACCACCGAGCGCCTCAGGAGTTCTGGTTGCCTCACAATAACCAATGGGGGGATTCTGCTCAGACAGCATCCCTCCAGTGTCCACAGCCCTATGCCCCAGCCCCTTATGTTTCAGACTGTGTGCGCCATGGCCCATCCTGTCCAAACTCACTTAAATTCTCCCAAAGTGCGACCTTCTTGTTGCACTCTGGTTTGATGCATACAGTCATTGCTTCAGTTAGGTTTAAGTGTAAGTTAATTATTTATTCATTCATTATTTAGTTTTTCCAGGTGTCTAGAGCCTTGGCCTTTTATTATGTCATGCCCCCTGGTCTCATAGACTTCAACCAAATATGCTACGCTTTTCCTCCCTACCGCTCGGACCACTAGTCGCCCATTTGGCACACCCCATGTCCAGGGTCCGCTGTCAGGAGGACCATTGTCCGACCATGACTCACTGATGTCTGGTTTTTCTCTTCAATTGCTCTGTGTGACCCCCCCCCCCCCCCAGCTACTCCACGAGGTATGCAGAAAGGGGGTAGCGCCCTCAGGCGTTATTAGTTGTGTCCACTCTGTTTTGGGGGCAGCATCTTGCCAGTGCTTCTCCGCTGCTCAGCTCTTGTCGGGCTGCCTAGACCTAATCCAAAATGCCTGCTTTTCCTCTGCTCACCGTCTCAAAGCCCCAGGTACTCTGTAGCAGCCTGGGGCCTCACTAGTGGGCTTCTGCACATGGTGGGAAGTCTTGTGGTACTCACAGTCAGAGCAGAGTGACAGGACTATGCGTCCACCTCTATGTTGGCTTAGACCATGCCCCACCCCGCACATTTTTAAACTGGTTTTAACTACATTAAAGATGGCCACCCATGCATGCATAGGCATCCATCTTTGAATGATTCTGTAAATCTTTACTGCCAAAGTATTCCAATATGTCCACCAGTGTATGTACATACATGTGTACACATAGGTGTTCATCTTTATAATGTTTTTGTAATGAAGATTTGAAAAAACAATGAAAAATAAGTACTGGCAATACCAGACATACTGACTTTGCCAATGCTTGTTCTTCTTCTGCTGACAACTGTTATTCATCTTTAGCCCTCCATTGCACTATTCTCAACAGATCTAGTTTTCAAGGTCTATTTTCAATAGCAGTTGCCGAAATATATAACTGTTCTACTACAAGCCATTCAGAAATAATGTCTGTCTATTTTTTGTCTTGTACCCTGCTCATACTTTTTCTTGTCTACAGCAACAAACGAGATTATATATTCTCTGTTTCAGTTTCAGTTTCTCTATATTCAATGTATTCGTTTTCTAGCCTCACCCCCTACCAGTTATCCATGTTCTAACATCTCTGTGTTTGATCCGTTATGAGCTGTTCATCTACTTTTTTTGCTTTTAATCTGCTTTCTGAACATTTTGTGCTGCCAAATCAAGTTTCGTTCATTTTTTTAGATCTAGACTATAGGCAGCTTTAGCTCTAGCATTCTGTTGGCTCGTCCTGTTATTCCCAATAAACATTGAGTGGGCTTTTGGTCAGCCCTTTTCTCGTACTTGGATCGCTTTGTTGGCTTTCTCAGTGGTCTCCTTTTGATTTGATGGCCTACCTCTTTATTCTTGTGTTTCTCCCACCCGGGAGTATTTTGGTCTCACAGTGATTTGAATGGTTGACTTGTATATTGGAAACACAACAAGATGATGGATGGAGTGCTGAAACTTTTCAACCACTCAAGTCAAGAGATCTTGGTGTAATCCATTGTTCGTTTGCTCACTATGCCACCCCAGTTGGGACCCAGCCATATGCAAATCAGTCTTGACCATGCTCCTCATGGCAAAAATCGAGTCTGAACTGCCAAGCCAGGGCTTACCTGGACCGGAAACAAGCGACTTGGGACTGGTTTTAGGGCATCCCCCTCATCAGCCAGGCTAGCCTGAATCAAGAGGTGCAGCGAGCAAGAGACCCACATCTGGGGCATTTACTGTTTGGGGCTGCATGTCACTCACAGGCTGAGTTTACAGATTAAACTGGAGCCTGTGCCGGGTTGCTGTAATGAAATTTGCGGACCCTAAGTGGAGAGTGGATGCTTGGGGCAGGATGCCCAGACGGTGGAGGGGCCATAATCAGGTACAGCCATCTGTCGGTGATGTGAGGCGTTCTGCACTCTTCAGACATCTTTCGTGTTTTTAAAAAAAAATTACTTACCCTATTCTTGCTTTTTGCACCTGTTTCCTCCTTTGTTCTTATATCTTTTTTCTCTCTTGCCGCCTTACTCATAATTTCTCTCCGTTTCCTTCTTTCTCTGTTAGCATGTCCTTTCTTTTTATTTCATGCAAATTTGCTAATTTTCTTTTTCTCGTTGTCCTGTCTGCTCTTCATATTTCCTCATTTTACGTTTCCTCTGATGCCTTGTAATTACTGCCACTGGGTCTGAGTGCAGGTATAGAGAGGTGTCAGAGGCCTCCTGATCCAGCTGAGTGCAGCAGCCAGACTCTGATGCCTAGAATCACATAACTTGTTTAAGTGGGTAAGACAGGATCGATCCTTGGTTTTCTGGTGTCACATTGAGCCGTTAAACAAGTAAATGGATATTTCTCTTGCTGCCCTATTTTATAATGAAAGTAATGTTTTTGTCTCACTTTCTTGGCACATGAGATTAGAGAATGGGCAGCAGGCAGGTGCCACATGAAGGCGTGGCTCATTTTGGGCTCAAGAGTCCAAAAGGATCTTGAACTTAGCCCGAGCCAGGCAGTTGGCTCAAGCTTTCAATGGCTTGCTCACCTCTACCTCTCAAATTTGTAGATTAAAAATTAGAAATTCGATGCAATACATTTTACTTTTTTCTTTAAAAATACTTATAAGAAAAGTGATTGTTGGTTAACTTATTATAGAAATTTTGTTTGAAAATGCACCATTTTACACCACTTTTTGAAAAAGTTCTCAGGGGCAGAAATCTCCCAAACTTTCCTAGAACATTTCCAGCTCACTCGCATGTGCACCAAAGTTCATTAATTGTTCTTATGCTCCACTAGTTCCAAATTCCACAAGCAGCCACTGAGTTTTATCTGACCTGATGGCATCGCTAATCTTGGGAGGATGGGGAAGCGCCTTCGTGCGCTCCGCTCTCCCAACTATGAGGGCTCACGACCTCTTGCGAACTTTCCCTGATGATGAATTGACCTCCTCAGACCTCAGATGGCCCATGTAGTTTTCGGACATCCTTGCCTCGCTCCTGCAGTCAGCCACGGTCCGTGCAGGTAACCGTGGTGGGGCCGTGTAATTATTCATTTAATTTTCCCTTGGCATCATCCCTTAGAAACTCCTGTTACACTGCCCCACTGCCCCACCGCTGTTACCTGCACCGACCACGGCTGCCTGCAGTGATCACTAAGTGTTTCTCCTGGGTTCCCTTGCAAGGTGAATCAGGGCATCGGCCCTGACTGACGGTGGATCCCCTCCTTGGCACATGGGGGTTTGCCAACCTTGGGCCGCACACAGGTTATGTCCTTGTCTTCAGAGTCCACCCTCTTCCTGGTGACATGGAGTTTGCCGACCTTGGCGGCTGCACAGTGACTGAACACACTTCACTGTGGGCCCCTTCTTGGTCACACAGGATCGCTTGATGTGGCACACACAAAGGAGACACCCATACTTCATGGTGGCCGCCCATCCTGGTCGCATGGGGGTCAAGAGTGGGTGGACAGCCTGCACTCCTGCAGCAGTACCAACCAGACTGGGCATCTCACACTTCGCTCATCGGGATCCACTCGCTAGGATCCTCTCTGAGTCTCGCCCCCTCCAGGTGCTCCTCTCCTCAACACAGGGTCCAATGGTCTTGGCATGCAGGCAGAAGGCTGGTGCTACAGGTTCAAGGGAAGTTGTCTTGACTTCCTGGGTGATGTCCCCTAGCCCAGCAGAGAGACTGGCAGAGAGTGCCCCCTAGTCCTGGTCCAGCAGCTAGAAGTCTTAGCAATCTTCTTCCTCCTGATGGACAGTGCTGTTTCATGCTCCCATCTTTATAGTCCGACTCTGGATACAAATGTGATTTGGCGTCTGACCCTTTGAAATTTGAGTTGGGGTGTCAGCTCCTTTGGAGCACTCTCTCCTCTGCACTGCTCTTTGCACTGTCTGCCACAGCAAGTGTGGCTCTATTTCTGACTGACCCACAACACAGGCTAAGTGAGTAACTGCAGATCACACCTGGCTGTGAGCCTCCACTGAAATATGTCTCATAAACGTTCAGAGAGCTACGCCTTCCTCTCAATCAAGATTCCCTGATCGACAGTGCCAACCTTAGCAGTCTCACCATCTCCCTGACAATGAGTCCAGTCCTCACTGGCCAGTAACTCTTCCTGGAATCAAAGAGACCTTTGATGTGCATAGAGGATGCTCTGCACCCCTTCCTTTGGCGTGTGCTCCCTCCCCAGCCCCTAGGAATATCAGCACCACACTACCCCCGTCTGGGGGTTGCAGCCCTCAACTCTCAACCTCTGAAGGCTGTATTTCCAAAATGGACCATGCACAGGCACAAACACATCCCAACACGCACATGAAAGTATCACACGTTATCCAGCGCTACACACAATCCATGCAGGCAAGGGTAACTTAAGTACATTGCCACAGAACTTTACATGAGTGGGCCCTTAGGCACTAATCCTGTGATATAGGTAAAAAGGCCTGTTTGCTCTACTGATCACTAAAAAACACAGAACAGGGATCCTGCCACCACCGTGATCATGTCCCTACAGCTTGGTGCACCCCTCCTGGTCCATTACCATGAGACAGGCCTAGGTCATGGTGAACATGCATGATCCGTGTGCGCCTAGGACCAAAAATCATTACCAAGGGTCCAGATATCCATGCAGCTGGGACTCTCAGGGCAGGTGGGGTGCACATCCGTCCCCATGCAGGACGCTCACCTTTTACAAGCCAGTACCTCAACACACTTTCCATTCTATACAACAGATTTGCAGTAGTTCATATTTTCATACCTATGCTTGATTTACATGACAATTTTCAACGTTTCTATATTTTATGGTACTTTGTTCAAGAAATATTTGTTGTTTGAAAAAAAAATCTTTGCAACATCTTACACATCCAAAATGGACTTGCAATAATTGGTTTGCTTAAATGTATAACATCGGCCAAGGACAGGACAGAGAGTTAGCGAGCCTGACACATCAACCAGCTCACTTTCTGCCCAGGTCAGGTGTAAACCAGACTCAAGACCCTTCTCAAGCAACAACCACAATCCCTGTCATGGTGAACCACAACAGTCACTAAATTAACCTGTGCTTAGCACTCTGGTAGCTAGGCATAAAAGAAGTCAGGCTTAACTCAGAGGCACTGTGTTACGTAAGTGTGCAGCAAACAAACAGTAATAAAGTGAAAACACAAAACGAGAGATATCCCACAACAATTCAGAAACAAGTAGTAAAATGTCATAAATAAAATGAGGCCAAAACAACAAAAATTAGATCAGTAGAAGCGGAGATATGGAATTTTACAGGTTCAAGTAAAAATAGTGCCATGAAGTAGAAAGCACTAATTGTGGGAATCTGATTGTGCTAGACTGGGACAAAGTCACAAGTTCATGCTGACTGTGATGCACTGCGGGCCAAATACAGGGACCAGGTTATTCCTGATGAAAAAGTTACCCTCTCAAAATCTGGGTTGCAGAGTTCAAAATGTCAGGATTTTCACAGGAGAAGCTCAACCGATGCTGGGCAAGAGTCCAGACCTGGGGAGGTCCCACTTGGGATCAGTAATTCACTCCAGCAGAGGCCAGGAGGGCTCAGGCAGGTACATTTGCAGGCCCAGATAGGTCCAGTTGCAGCTGGTCAGCTGGACAGTTACAGAGAGGCCTTTGGAGCTTATGGTGCCCCTGTAGCTCAGAACGGAGGTCAATCAACTGGCCCTTTGATTCACTCAGGTTAGCCTGAGATGAACAGAGCAGGTCCATTCTTCTTTCTCAGAGAGCAGGAAGGCCTAAAGCAGCAGGGCAGTCCTCTGGGGAACAATGAAGGCCTCAAGCAGCACAGCAGTCTTCTGAGGAACAAGGCAGTCTTTCTTCTGTATTGTCCACAGTTTGAGGGGTGTACTGAGTGGCTCAGGAGGTCTAATACTTATACCTGGTGTCACCCTTTGAAGTGGGTGAACCTCTAGTCGACCCCCACATCTGGTTATGGAAAGTTCCTTCTTTTCCCTTTATTTCACTGCCCAGTTTCCAAAAGGTCTAGGGTGATAAAAAGCTGGCGTCAAGGTACTTTGCAAATGTGCAGGAGGCAGTCCTTTGAAATGTAAGTGGGGCATGAAATAGCTCTACCGCTCCCATCCTAACAGGATGGCCCTCTCCCAGCTACACCTGGGTCCTATTGTTCACTGTGTGGGCCCCATATGCATTCCTGATTGGGGATCAATTAACAGGCCCAGACAGCTGGAAACTGTTAGAAGGCCTCAGAAAGTTTAGGACAGGAAAATGCTAACTTTCTCTAAGCGGCATTTTCAAAATTGCAATCTAAAATCCAATGTTACCATTAAAGAGGATTTAAAATTATACTCGAGTCCAAACATGACATTTCTACCTTATACCAATTAAATGTTAGCACTTATTAGATGCAATAAGGTAACCCAATGTTATCCCGTGGGAGAGGTAGGCCTTAAAGTAGTAAAATATGAATTTAGGAATCTGTCAGTATCAGGGTGTATAAAACTTAAAAACACATGTCCTACTTTTTAAATACAATTTACTCTGCCCTTTGGGCTGTCTGTTTATGGCTTACTTTAGGGGTGGCTTATATGTAATCAAAATGAAGGGCCTTTATAAGGAGTAACCTAAATAAAGAAGGAAAGAAGTGTTGATGATTACACAGTCTACGTATAGTTTGACCATATAAATATTACTACTTGTATGTACATAACATTGTACATAAAATGTAGTAAGTAAAATGTATTTGTGAATATGTATGTCTGTATACATATCACTATATACCTAAATGCCTGGGTATGTCTTTATATTTGTATTAATTAATTATTAACATATTAGGAGAAAGAAAAAACCATTATATTTTCTCTGTTCAACCTCTGCCCCTCTCCATTCTCTGGCTCATCCCAAACCTTTCTGACTACTTTGGACTCCAAAACATCCTCTAAAAACTCTTCCCTCCCCCCTTTATCCAATTCATCCAACTAACAGGTGTACATGTCCCCTATACCAAATAACACCGCACATCTTTCCCTTACTAATCCACTTCAGTATATCTATCCCTTTCAAAGAAGTACAGTAAATGCACGAGATCTCAGGAGCACAAATTTAATATACTCACCACAACTAATCCCCAAGGAAACAAAAAAAATGTCACTAATCTAATACCTTTTTACTTCTAACCTTTGGATTCCAGAGTACTGTACGTGTAATATAAATATAATTTACAATTACAACTAGTACTCATCTCCCAAAATCAGAGAGACTATGCTGAGGCTGACACCCAGCCCCACTCAAGATACAACAACTTTCAAGGGAATTAAAATGGCACTGGGCAATACATCCTGAAGGGAAAAGAGTTTGCATGAGCCTACCAGAGTTCGCAGAGACCTGTGAGTCTGCCTTTTCATCAAAGCTGACAATTAAGGGAGACATTTGTCTGCTCACCCTCCAACAAGTGGAGTCTTATTAGATAATGTATTACCCCCACACCTGTCCCTAAAGAGTGACATCTGACTTTTATTTAACAATGGCTTCTAGTGCTTCAAACCCCGAGTCCTCAAAAGGTGCTTGGAGATTTCTAGCAATAATGTTGATAATCATCCCAGCTGTGCTAATTACTCCGCCATCTTACAATGAGTCTCCGGGATAAGGCCACTGCTGTGTTGGGAGAAGGAGTTCATACCAAAGGGGATGATGGACGGAGCATTTGAGCAAATCAAACACTCACCCGCGTCAACTGATCTGGTTTAATCCATCGTCATTCTTTAGCTCATTCCATCACCCCAGTTCAGACATGGCCGTATGCAAATCAGTCTGACCCTGTGCCCTAATGGGAACAGTCCAGCCCGAACTGCCAAGCCATGTCTTCCCTGGACCGGAAACAAGTATCTTGGGACCGGTTTCGGGTTCATAACCCTCATCAGCCAGGCTATCTTGAATCCAGTAGCAAAGTGAGCAAGGGACCCACGTCTGGGCATGCCCTGCCAACTTAGGGCAAATAAAGTGATACCGAAGGGGATAATGGAGGGAGCGTTTGAGCAAATCAAACACTCACCCCCAGTCAACTGAGCTGGGTTTAATCCATCATCATTCTTTAGCTCACTCCACCACCCCAGCTCAGACATGGCAGTATGCAAATCAGTCTGACCCTGTCCCTCATGGGAACAGTCCAGCCCGAACTGCCAAGCCATGTCTTCCCTGGACTGGAAACAAGCATCCTGGGACCGGTTTCGGGTTCATGACCCTAATCAGCCAGGCTATCTTAAAGTGAGCTAAAGAATGATGATGGATTAAACCCAGATCAGTTGACTGGGGGTGAGTGTTTGATTTGCTCAAACGCTCCGCCCATCATCCCCTTTGGTATCGCTTTGTTCGCCCTAAGTTGGCAGGGTATGCCCAGACGAGGGTCCCTTGCTCACTTTGCCACTGGATTCAAGCTAGCATGGCTGATGACGGCTGAATAGCCAGAAACCGGTCCCAGGATGCTTGTTTCCGATCCAGGGAAGACATGGCTTGACAGTTCGGGCTGGACTGTTCCCATGAGGTACAGGGTCAGACTGATTTGCATATGGCCATGTCTGAACTGGGGTGGTGGAGTGAGCTAAAGAATGATGATGGATTAAACCCAGATCAGTTGACTGGGGTGAGTGTTTGATTTGCTCAAACGCTCCATCCATCATCCCCTTTGGTATCGCTTTGTTCGCCCTAAATTGGAGGGTATGTCTAGACGTGGGTCCCTTGCTCACTTTGCCACTGGATTCAAGCTAGCCTGGCAGATGACGGCTAAATAGCCATAACCGGTCCCAGGATGCTTGTTTCCGGTTCAGGGAAGACATGGCTTGGCAGTTTGGGCTGGACCGATCTCATGAGGCACAGGGTCAGACTGATTTGCATATGGCCATGTCTGAACTGGGGTGGTGGAGTGAGCTAACGAATGAGGATGGATTAAACCCAGATCAGTTGACTGGGGGTGAGTATTTGATTCACTCAAACGCTCTGTCCATTATCCCCTTTGGTATCGCTTTGTTCGCCCTAAGTTGGCAGGGTATACCCAGACGTGGGTCCCTTGCTCACTTTGCCACTGTATTCAAGCTAGCCTGGCTGATGACTGCTGAATAGCCAGAAACCGGTCCCATGATGCTTGTTTCCGGTCCAGGGAAGACATGGCTTGGCAGTTTCGGCTGGACTGTTCCCATGAGGCACAGGGTCAGATTGATTTGCATCTAACGGAGCTCTCCCTAGTGAGGGTAACTGGGGCTGCGAGCTGCGTGTTGCTATAACGTGGTGACATTCTTGATACCTGTAACGAATACTTATTGCACTTTAGAGCGATTTTACATTTGCTGTGATTGTATTATTGGGGGCTTATTTTAGTGTTAACTGGAATTTTAATGCAGGCACACTGACACTCTGACCATTCTTTGACTTCCCTTCACTTTGCCCAGCCGCTTTCCAGCCGACAATCGGCGGCGGTGGGCGCCATCTTTGGTGAGGCGGGGAGAGCGCTCTAGTCGCGCCGTCCTCCCGCCCTCCTAGAATATTTAACAGAGCCTCACATCGAGCACGGTGCCTAACGGAGCTCTCCCTAGTGAGGGTAACTGGGGCTGCGAGCTGCGTGTTGCTATAACGTGGTGACATTCTTGATACCTGTAACGAATACTTATTGCACTTTAGAGCGATTTTACATTTGCTGTGATTTTATTATTGGGGGCTTATTTTAGTGTTAACGGGAATTTTAATGCAGGCACACTGACACTCTGACCATTCTTTGACTTCCCTTCACTTTGCCCAGCCGCTTTCCAGCCGACACTCGGCGGCGGTGGGCGCCAACTTTGGTGAGGTGGGGAGAGCGCTCTAGTCGCGCCGTCCACCCGCCCTCCTAGAATATTTAACAGAGCCTCACATCGAGCTCGGTGCCTAACGGAGCTCTCCCTAGTGAGGGTAACTGGGGCTGCGAGCTGCGTGTTGCTATAACGTTGTGACATTCTTGATACCTGTAACGAATACTTATTGCACTTTAGAGCGATTTTACATTTGCTGTGATTTTATTATTGGGGGCTTATTTTAGTGTTAACGGGAATTTTAATGCAGGCACACTGACACTCTGACCATTCTTTGACTTCCCTTCACTTTGCCCAGCCGCTTTCCAGCCGACACTCGGCGGCGGTGGGCGCCATCTTTGGTGAGGCGGGGAGAGCGCTCTAGTCGCGCCGTCCTCCCGCCCTCCTAGAATATTTAACAGAGCCTCACATCGAGCTCGGTGCCTAACGGAGCTCTCCCTAGTGAGGGTAACTGGGGCTGCGAGCTGCGTGTTGCTATAACGTGGTGACATTCTTGATACCTGTAACGAATACTTATTGCACTTTAGAGCGATTTTACATTTGCTGTGATTTTATTATTGGGGGCTTATTTTAGTGTTAACGGGAATTTTAATGCAGGCACACTGACACTCTGACCATTCTTTGACTTCCCTCCACTTTGCCCAGCCGCTTTCCAGCCGACACTCGGCGGCGGTGGGCGCCATCTTTGGTGAGGCGGGGAGAGCGCTCTAGTCGCGCTGTCCTCCCGCCCTCCTAGAATATTTAACAGAGCCTCACATCGAGCTCGGTGCCTAACGGAGCTCTCCCTAGTGAGGATAACTGGGGCTGCGAGCTGCGTGTTGCTATAACGTGGTGACATTCTTGATACCTGTAATGAATACTTATTGCACTTTAGAGCGATTTTACATTTGCTGTGATTTTATTATTGGGGGCTTATTTTAGTGTTAACGGGAATTTTAATGCAGGCACACTGACACTCTGACCATTCTTTGACTTCCCTTCACTTTGCCCAGCCGCTTTCCAGCCGACACTCGGCGGCGGTGGGCGCCATCTTTGGTGAGGCGGGGAGAGCGCTCTAGTCGCGCCGTCCTCCCGCCCTCCTAGAATATTTAACAGAGCCTCTTATCGAGCTCGGTGCCTAACGGAGCTCTCCCTAGTGAGGGTAACTGGGGCTGCGAGCTGCGTGTTGCTATAACGTGGTGACATTCTTGATACCTGTAACGAATACTTATTGCACTTTAGAGCGATTTTACATTTGCTGTGATTTTATTATTGGGGGCTTATTTTAGTGTTAACGGGAATTTTAATGCAGGCACACTGACACTCTGACCATTCTTTGACTTCCCTTCACTTTGCCCAACCGCTTTCCAGCCGACACTCGGCGGCGGTGGCGCCATCTTTGGTGAGGCGGGGAGAGCGCTCTAGTCGCGCTGTCCTCCCGCCCTCCTAGAATATTTAACAGAGCCTCACATCGAGCTCGGTGCCTAACGGAGCTCTCCCTAGTGAGGGTAACTGGGGCTGCGAGCTGCGTGTTGCTATAACGTGGTGACATTCTTGATACCTGTAACGAATACTTATTGCACTTTAGAGCGATTTTACATTTGCTGTGATTTTATTATTGGGGGCTTATTTTAGTGTTAACGGGAATTTTAATGCAGGCACACTGACACTCTGACCATTCTTTGACTTCCCTTCACTTTGCCCAGCCGCTTTCCAGCCGACACTCGGCGGCGGTGGGCGCCAACTTTGGTGAGGCGGGGAGAGCGCTCTAGTCGCGCTGTCCTCCCGCCCTCCTAGAATATTTAACAGAGCCTCACATCGAGCTCGGTGCCTAACGGAGCTCTCCCTAGTGAGGGTAACTGGGGCTGCGAGCTGCGTGTTGCTATAACGTGGTGACATTCTTGATACCTGTAACGAATACTTATTTCACTTTAGAGCGATTTTACATTTGCTGTGATTTTATTATTGGGGGCTTATTTTAGTGTTAACGGGAATTTTAATGCAGGCACACTGACCATTCTTTGACTTCCCTTCACTTTGCCCAGCCGCTTTCCAGCCGACACTCGGCGGCGGTGGGCGCCATCTTTGGTGAGGCGGGGAGAGCACTCTAGTCGCGCCGTCCTCCCACCCTCCTTTCTCCCTATATAATGTGTAGGCCAGCCAGACGGCGCAGCGGGCTGGCGCAGCGGGCGCGTCGGTTGCACGCCGAAGCCGCGCCTAAGCCAAGCCCGTCTGCGCCCGTCCGCGCCAGGATCGCGATGGGCGCTGGTCACGCCGGTCAACATCCACTTACCATCAGGTACGACAGTAAGGATTTACTGGCACTACGATCTAAAGCCGGTGAACCGTGTAAGGGATGTCCTCCTATTGACCTTCTCCGGGGCCCCTTCTCATGTTTACACTGTAAATAGATGTCCCCTGGGATACCTACAGAGACGCATTATATTTCTGCCCCCCCAAGGCGTAGCTCTAATAACTTTAAGGGAGGACTTATTAATGCCCGGTCCCTGTCCTGCCATTGCCAAGACATACATGATTTAATAACGTGTCACGACCTGGACGCCCTTTTTATAACCGAAACATGGCTCAACGACTCTTCCAATCCTGATTTGGCTACTGCCCTCCCTCCGGATTTCACAATCTTCAGGCGGGACAGACCAATCGGGCGAGGAGGTGGGGTTGCATTTATTATTAAAAAGTCCTTCTTATGTCATACATTTGATCTAGGCCACCTTAAAGAAAGTGAGAGCATCGGCTTCTCGATTAAAATTAACGCCTCCACCTCTTTTTCGGGAGGACTAATCTATCGCCCTCCAGGCAATGCCACCCCGTTTCTTGACTCCCTAGATGAAGCTCTTGGGTCACTTATGTTACATTACCCCAACTTCACCCTATTAGGAGATATGAACATGCAACTGGAATCGTGCGTTGACCCTCACGCCACTTGTTTCCAACACACTTTAAATATCTTTGGACTGGCTCAACTAGTTACCGCACCCACCCACCTAGCTGGCCATACTCTTGATGGTATTTGCTCCAACTTAACCACTATGATTACGCCCCCCCCCCCTCCCACAAATTTGGACTGACCATAGTTTCATTCCCTTTGATATCGAGAAACAAGCTCAAGCCTCACTCATAACTAAGCGTCCTCAACCTTCCTTCACGATAAATTGGAGAAAGGTGACCGACCGTATTAAGCTGGACCCCCAATCACTGGTACAGGCCCCTAAATTGATAGGAGATGTATCGGTTGATTCTCGCAACTTTCACGTCTGGATGGATCAAATTATCTCGGAAAAATCTGATCTAAAAGGTGATCACGTGAAATGTCCTAAAAGAAAACTAAATGCACCATGGTACACCCAGGCTCTAACTGAGAGTCATCTACTATGTAGAATAAAAGAAAGGAAGTGGAGGAAAACATATGACGAGGCTTCAAGAGCCCTCTATGTTCAGCAGAGGAAATTATACCTCTCCAGTATAAAGGCGGCTAAAAAGGAGTACTATACAAAGGCCATCAATGAAGCCCACCAGAAGCAAAAAACCGTCTTCTCTATAGTCAAATCCTTTACCCACCCTAAAGCTCTTCTGCCCGAAATTCCTCCCTCTGAAATTCTGTGTAACCAAATTGCAGATTTCTTTGTGGATAAAATCGCCAATATACAAAAGGACTTTTCGCCCCCCTTGATTATTCCTCATCAGGTAGCTGACAACCAACCTTCCCTTTGCAGCTTCCAACCTGTCTCCCTCCAGCAGACCCGCAAGGCAATTTTGGCCTTCAAATCAGGAGCACCAACCGACTCCTGTCCTCCTCGCATTCTGCACCATCTAATCGAGGTAGTAAACCCTTACATCAACGCGATCATTAACACATCCCTCGACTCAGGGGTAGTGCCTAATGAATGGAAAAAGGCTATCGTGAAACCCTTGATGAAGAAGCAGAATAAATCACCAACAGATCTTACCAACATGCGCCCCATCTCACTCTTGCCTGTTCTAGGAAAAATCACTGAACAGATAGTACATTGGGAGCTAAAAACATTTGTGGAGAATCATAACATCCTGCATCCTCAGCAATCTGGGTTTCGCCCCGGTCACTCCACCGAAACGGCTCTGATAGAACTCTCTGATTCCATCAAGTTCCTGCAGGATGAGGGAAGGCAAGCCGTCCTCATCCTGCTTGACCTAACAGCAGCGTTCGACACTATCTCTCATGTCATCCTGATTGATAGAATGCGAGAGATTGGCGTGACAGACACAGCTTTGGCATGGGTAAAATCTTTCTTGTCCAATAGGTCCCAATCTGTGTCCTTGGGTCCCTACCTATCCAGCGAAAAACCCATTACATCGGGAGTACCGCAGGGGTCCATATTAAGCCCACTTCTTTTTAACATCTATATGGCACCCCTCCTCGCTGTGATAGAGTCTCATGGGATCCTTGTCACGTCATACGATGACGACACCCAACTTGTCGTCTCCATCGACAAAAACTGCATAGATACAGAGCTGCGATTTCGGAATTGTCTCACTGAGGTATTCCAGTGGCTGAATAAAAACCACTTGAGATGCAACAGTGGGAAAACCGAAATTATACCATTGGGTAAAAATTCATCCTTCTGCCAGAAAGATTGGTGGCCCAAAGACTCAGAGGCCCCGCCTAGTGCGGTGTCCTCTGCGCGCAACCTGGGCGTGCAATTTGATGCATCCCTTTCCTTCGACGATCACGTCAGGATCACGGCTGGTTGCTGCTTTGGACTAATTAAATCTTTAAAGAAATTCTTTGACTTCCTCCCCATCACCGCTAGGAAATCGGTCGTGGTAGCACTAATACTTTCCCGACTCGATTACTGCAATGGATTAATGGCAGGAGTGAAAAAGTCCACCCTTAAGAAATTGCAAAGTATACAGCACGCGGCTGCAAGATTAGTGTTGAAACTCCCCAGAAAATCTTCGGCCTCAGCAGCATTGAACTCCCTCCACTGGTTGCCACTTCACAAGAGAATTCTTTTTAAACTTTTACTTACAGTGTTCAAATCCCTGAAAAATATAGGTCCTCACTACCTCGTCAATCGCTTCATTCACTACAACCCCGTACGATGTCTGAGATCCTCAGGGGCCAACCTCACGAAGATCCCGAAGTTTAAGTACAAAACCAGGGGTGGAAAAACTTTCACAGTCCTGGCAGCAAGGGCTTGGAACAACTTGCCCGTAAATCTCAGACTGATCGAGACTGAGAGTCTCTTCAGGAAACAACTGAAGACATGGGTATATCAGCAATCAGATACCTATGTATTGACAGCTATTTAGATCTTTCACCACCTATCTCCCACACGCATGCTCAGCGCCAAGATGCTCCTTCCGGAGCGAAAGTTTGCGCTTTACAAATACCCACAAATATCAAATATCAAATATCAAAATATCATATGGCCATGTCTGAACTGGGGTGGTGGAGTGAGCTAAAGAATGATGATGGATTAAACCTAGATCAGTTGACTGGGTGTGAGTGTTTGATTTGCTCAAACGCTCGTCCATCATCCCCTTTGGCATCGCTTTGTTCGCCCTAAGTTGGCAGGGTATGCCCAGACGTGGGTCCCTTGCTCACTTTGCCACTGGATTCAAGCTAGCCTGGCTGATGACAGCTGAATAGCCAGAAACCGGTCCCAGGATGCTTGTTTCCGATCCAGGGAAGACATGGCTTGGCAGTTCGGGTTGGACTGTTCCCATGAGGCAGTGTCGGACTGATTTGCATATGCCCATGTCTGAACTGGGGTGGTGGAGTGAGCTAAAGAATGATGATGGATTAAACCCAGATCAGTTGACTGGGGGTGAGTGTTTGATTTGCTCAAACGCTCCGTCCATCATCCCCTTTGGTGTCGCTTCGTTCACCCTAAGTTGGCAGGGTATGCCCAGACGTGGGTCCCTTGCTCACTTTGCCACTGGATTCAAGCTAGCATGGCTGATGACGGATGACTAGCCAGAAACCGGTCCCAGGATGCTTGTTTCCGATCCAGGGAAGAAATGGCTTGGCAGTTCGGGCTGGACTGTTCCCATGAGGCACAGTGTCAGACTGATTTGCATATGGCCTTGTCTGAACTGTGGTGGTGGAGTGAGCAAAAGAATAAGGATGGATTAAACCCAGATCAGTTGACTGGGGGTGAGTGTTTGATTTGCTCAAACGCTCCGACCATCATCCCCTTTGGTATCGCTTTGTTCGCCCTAAGTTGGCAGGGTATGCCCAGACGTGGGTCCCTTGCTCACTTTGCCACTGGATTCAAGCTAGCCTGGCTGATGATGTTGAATAGCCAGAAACCGGTCCCAGGGTGCTTGTTTCCGGTCCAGGGAAGAAATGGCTTGGCAGTTCGGGCTGGACTGTTCCCATGAGGCACAGGGTCAGACTGATATGCATATGGCCATGTCTGAACTGGGGTGGTGGAGTGAGCTAAAGAATGATGATGGATTAAACCCAGATCAGTTGACTGGGGGTGAGCGTTTGATTTGCTCAAACGCTCCATCCATCATCCCCTTTGGTATCGCTTTGTTCGCCCTAAGTTGGCAGGGTATGCCCAGACGTGGGTCCCTTGCTCACTTTGCCACTGGATTCAAGCTAGCCTGGCTGATGATGTTGAATAGCCAGAAGCCGGTCCCAGGGTGCTTGTTTCTGGTCCAGGGAAGAAATGGCTTGGCAGTTTGGGCTGGACTGTTCCCATGAGGCAGTGTCAGACTGATTTGCATATGGCCATGTCTGAACTGGGGTGGTGGAGTGAGCTAAAGAATGATGATGGATTAAACCCAGATCAGTTGACTGGGGTGAGTGTTTGATTTGCTCAAACCCTCCGTCCATCATCCCCTTTGGTGTCGCTTCGTTCACCCTAAGTTGGCAGGGTATGCCCAGACGTGGGTCCCTTGCTCACTTTGCCACTGGATTCAAGCTAGCATGGCTGATGACGGATGACTAGCCAGAAACCGGTCCCAGGATGCTTGTTTCCGATCCAGGGAAGAAATGGCTTGGCAGTTCGGGCTGGACTGTTCCCATGAGGCACAGTGTCAGACTGATTTGCATATGGCCTTGTCTGAACTGTGGTGGTGGAGTGAGCAAAAGAATGAGGATGGATTAAACCCAGATCAGTTGACTGGGGGTGAGTGTTTGATTTGCTCAAACGCTCCGACCATCATCCCCTTTGGTATCGCTTTGTTCGCCCTAAGTTGGTAGGGTATGCCCAGACGTGGGTCCCTTGCTCACTTTGCCACTGGATTCAAGCTAGCCTGGCTGATGATGTTGAATAGCCAGAAACCGGTCCCAGGGTGCTTGTTTCCGGTCCAGGGAAGAAATGGCTTGGCAGTTCGGGCTGGACTGTTCCCATGAGGCACAGGGTCAGACTGATATGCATATGGCCATGTCTGAACTG
The DNA here is from genome assembly GCF_964261635.1 of Lissotriton helveticus. Taxonomy (NCBI): domain Eukaryota; kingdom Metazoa; phylum Chordata; class Amphibia; order Caudata; family Salamandridae; genus Lissotriton; species Lissotriton helveticus. The sequence continues at coordinate 581,098,263 of NC_136063.1, forward strand.
GGGTGGTGGAGTGAGCTAAAGAATGATGATGGATTAAACCCAGATCAGTTGACTGGGGGTGAGCGTTTGATTTGCTCAAACGCTCCGTCCATCATCCCCTTTGGTATCGCTTTGTTCGCCCTAAGTTGGCAGGGTATGCCCAGACGTGGGTCCCTTGCTCACTTTGCCACTGGATTCAAGCTAGCATGGCTGATGACGGATGACTAGCCAGAAACCAGTCCCAGGATGCTTGTTTCCTATCCAGGGAAGAAATGGCTTGGCAGTTCGGGCTGGACTGTTCCCATGAGGCACAGTGTCAGACTGATTTGCATATGGCCATGTCTGAACTGTGGTGGTGGAGTGAGCAAAATAATGAGGATGGATTAAACCCAGATCAGTTGACTGGGGGTGAGTGTTTGATTTGCTCAAACGCTCTGACCATCATCCCCTTTGGTATCGCTTTGTTCGCCCTAAGTTGGCAGAGTATGCCCAGACGTGGGTCCCTTGCTCACTTTGCCACTGGATTCAAGCTAGCCTGGCTAATGATGTTGAATAGCAGAAACCGGTCCCAGGGTGCTTGTTTCCGGTCCAGGGAAGAAATGGCTTGGCAGTTCGGGCTGGACTGTTCCCATGAGGCACAGGGTCAGACTGATATGCATATGGCCATGTCTGAACTGGGGTGGTGGAGTGAGCTAAAGAATGATGATGGATTAAACCCAGATCACTTGACTGGGGGTGAGCGTTTGATTTGCTCAAACGCTCCGTCCATCATCCCCTTCGGTATCACTTTGTTCGCCCTAAGTTGGCAGGGTATGCCCAGACGTGGGTCCCTTGCTCACTTTGCCACTGGATTCAAGCTAGCCTGGCTGATAATGTTGAATAGCCAGAAACCGGTCCCAGGTTGCTTGTTTCTGGTCCAGGGAAGAAATGGCTTGGCAGTTCGGTCTGGACTGTTCCCATGAGGCACAGGGTCAGACTGATTTGCATATGGCCATGTCTGAACAAGGGTGGTGGAGTGAGCTAAAGAAGGATGATGGATTAAACCCAGATCAGTTGACTGGGGGTGAGTGTTTGATTTGCTCAAACGCTCTGTCCATCATCCCCTTTGGTATCGCTTTGTTCGCCCTAAGTTGGCAGGGTATGCCCAGACTTGGGTCCCTTGCTCACTTTGCCACTGGATTCAAGCTAGCCTGGCTGATGATGTTGAGTAGCCAGAAACCGGTCCCAGGGTGGTTGTTTCCGGTCCAGGGAAGAAATGCCTTGGCAGTTCGGGCTGGACTGTTCCCATGAGGCACAGTGTCAGACTGATTTGCATATGGCCATGTCTGAACTGTGGTGGTGGAGTGAGGTAAAGAATGAGGATGGATTAAACCCAGATCAGTTGACTGGGGGTGAGTGATTGATTTGCTCAAACGCTCCGACCATCATCCCCTTTGGTATCGCTTTGTTCGCCCTAAGTTGGCAGGGTATGCCCAGACGCGGGTCCCTTGCTCACTTTGCCACTGGATTCAAGCTAGCCTGGCTGATGATGTTGAATAGCCAGAAACCGGTCCCAGGGTGCTTGTTTCCGGTCCAGGGAAGAAATGGCTTGGCAGTTCGGGCTGGACTGTTCCCATGAGGCACAGGGTCAGACTGATATGCATATGGCCATGTCTGAACTGGGGTGGTGGAGTGAGCTAAAGAATGATGATGGATTAAACCCAGATCAGTTGACTGGGGGTGAGCGTTTGATTTGCTCAAACGCTCCGTCCATCATCCCCTTTGGTATCGCTTTGTTCGCCCTAAGTTGGCAGGGTATGCCCAGACGTGGGTCCCTTGCTCACTTTGCCACTGGATTCAAGCTAGCCTGGCTGATGATGTTGAATAGCCAGAAACCGGTCTCAGGGTGCTTGTTTCTGGTCCAGGGAAGAAATGGCTTGGCAGTTCGGGATGGACTGTTCCCATGAGGCAGTGTCAGACTGATTTGCATATGGCCATGTCTGAACTGGGGTGGTGGAGTGAGCTAAAGAATGATGATGGATCAAACCCAGATCAGTTGACTGGGGTGAGTGTTTGATTTGCTCAAACGCTCCGTCCATTATCCCCTTTGGTATCGCTTTGTTCGCCCTAAGTTGGCAGGGTATGCCCAGACGTGGGTCCCTTGCTCACTTTGCCACTGGATTCAAGCTAGCATGGCTGATGACGGATGACTAGCCAGAAACCAGTCCCAGGATGCTTGTTTCCTATCCAGGGAAGAAATGGCTTGGCAGTTCGGGCTGGACTATTCCCATGAGGCACAGTGTCAGACTGATTTGCATATGGCCATGTCTGAACTGTGGTGGTGGAGTGAGGTAAAGAATGAGGATGGATTAAACCCAGATCAGTTGACTGGGGGTGAGTGTTTGATTTGCTCAAACGCTCCATCCATCATCCCCTTTGGTATCGCTTTGTTCGCCCTAAGTTGGCAGGGTATGCCCAGACGTGGGTCCCTTGCTCACTTTGCCACTGGATTCAAGCTAGCCTGGCTGATGATGTTGAATAGCCAGAAACCGGTCCCAGAGTGCTTGTTTCCGGTCCAGGGAAGAAATGGCTTGGCAGTTCGGGCTGGACTGTTCCCATGAGGCACAGGGTCAGACTGATTTGCATATGGCCATGTCTGAACTGGGGTGGTGGAGTGAGCTAAAGAATGAGGATGGATTAAACCCAGATCAGTTGACTGGGGGTGAGTGTTTGATTTGCTCAAACGCTCCGTCCATCATCCCCTTTGGTATCGCTTTGTTCGCCCTAAGTTGGCAGGGTATGCCCAGACGTGGGTCCCTTGCTCACTTTGCCACTGGATTCAAGCTAGCCTGCCTGATGATGTTGAATAGCCAGAAACCGGTCCCAGGGTGCTTGTTTCCGGTCCAGGGAAGAAATGGCTTGGCAGTTCGGGCTGGACTGTTCCCATGAGGCACAGGGTCAGACTGATATGCATATGGCCATGTCTGAACTGGGGTGGTGGAGTGAGCTAAAGAATGATGATGGATTAAACCCAGATCAGTTGACTGGGGGTGAGCGTTTGATTTGCTCAAACGCTCCGTCCATCATCCCCTTTGGTATCGCTTTGTTCGCCCTAAGTTGGCAGGGTATGCCCAGACGTGGGTCCCTTGCTCACTTTGCCACTGGATTCAAGCTAGCCTGGCTGATGATGTTGAATAGCCAGAAACCGGTCTCAGGGTGCTTGTTTCTGGTCCAGGGAAGAAATGGCTTGGCAGTTCGGGATGGACTGTTCCCATGAGGCAGTGTCAGACTGATTTGCATATGGCCATGTCTGAACTGGGGTGGTGGAGTGAGCTAAAGAATGATGATGGATCAAACCCAGATCAGTTGACTGGGGTGAGTGTTTGATTTGCTCAAACGCTCCGTCCATTATCCCCTTTGGTATCGCTTTGTTCGCCCTAAGTTGGCAGGGTATGCCCAGACGTGGGTCCCTTGCTCACTTTGCCACTGGATTCAAGCTAGCATGGCCGATGACGGATGACTAGCCAGAAACCAGTCCCAGGATGCTTGTTTCCTATCCAGGGAAGAAATGGCTTGGCAGTTCGGGCTGGACTGTTCCCATGAGGCACAGGGTCAGACTGATTTGCATATGGCCATGTCTGAACTGGGGTGGTGGAGTGAGCTAAAGAATGAGGATGGATTAAACCCAGATCAGTTGACTGGGGGTGAGTGTTTGATTTGCTCAAACGCTCCGTCCATCATCCCCTTTGGTATCGCTTTGTTCGCCCTAAGTTGGCAGGGTATGCCCAGACGTGGGTCCCTTGCTCACTTTGCCACTGGATTCAAGCTAGCCTGCCTGATGATGTTGAATAGCCAGAAACCGGTCCCAGGGTGCTTGTTTCCGGTCCAGGGAAGAAATGGCTTGGCAGTTCAGGCTGGACTGTTCCCATGAGGCACAGGGTCAGACTGATATGCATATGGCCATGTCTGAACTGGGGTGGTGGAGTGAGCTAAAGAATGATGATGGATTAAACCCAGATCAGTTGACTGGGGGTGAGTGTTTGATTTGCTCAAATGCTCCATCCATCATTCCCTTTGGTATCGCTTTGTTCGCCCTAAGTTGGCAGGGTATGCCCAGACGTGGGTCCCTTGCTCACTTTGCTACTGGATTCAAGCTAGCCTGGCTGATGATGTTGAATAGCCAGAAACCGGTCCCAGGGTGCTTGTTTCTGGTCAAGGGAAGAAATGGCTTGGCAGTTCGGGCTGGACTGTTCCCATGAGGCACAGGGTCAGACTGATTTGCATATGGCCATGTCTGAACAAGGGTGGTGGAGTGAGCTAAAGAATGATGATGGATTAAACCCAGATCAGTTGACTGGGGGTGAGTGTTTGATTTGCTCAAACGCTCTGTCCATCATCCCCTTTGGTATCGCTTTGTTCGCCCTAAGTTGTCAGGGTATGCCCAGACTTGGGTCCCTTGCTCACTTTGCCACTGGATTCAAGCTAGCCTGGCTGATGATGTTGAGTAGCCAGAAACCGGTCCCAGGGTGGTTGTTTCCGGTCCAGGGAAGAAATGGCTTGGCAGTTTGGGCTGGACTGTTCCCATGAGGCACAGTGTCAGACTGATTTGCATATGGCCATGTCTGAACTGTGGTGGTGGAGTGAGCAAAAGAATGAGGATGGATTAAACCCAGATCAGTTGACTGGGGGTGAGTGTTTGATTTGCTCAAATGCTCCATCCATCATTCCCTTTGGTATCGCTTTGTTCGCCCTAAGTTGGCAGGGTATGCCCAGACGTGGGTCCCTTGCTCACTTTGCCACTGGATTCATGCTAGCCTGGCTGATGATGTTGAATAGCCAGAAGCCGGTCCCAGGGTGCTTGTTTCCGGTCCAGGGAAGAAATGGCTTGGCAGTTCGGGCTAGACTGTTCCCATGAGGCACAGGGTCAGACTGATTTGCATATGGCCATGTCTGAACTGGGGTGGTGGAGTGAGCTAAAGAATGATGATGGATTAAACCCAGATCAGTTGACTGGGGGTGAGCGTTTGATTTGCTCAAACGCTCCGTCCATCATCCCCTTCGGTATCGCTTTGTTCGCCCTAAGTTGGCAGGGTATGCCCAGACATGGGTCCCTTGCTCACTTTGCCACTGGATTCAAGCTAGCCTGGCTGATAATGTTGAATAACCAGAAACCGGTCCCAGGTTGCTTGTTTCTGGTCCAGGGAAGAAATGGCTTGGCAGTTCGGGCTGGACTGTTCCCATGAGGCACAGGGTCAGACTGATTTGCATATGGCCATGTCTGAACAAGGGTGGTGGAGTGAGCTAAAAAAGGATGATGGATTAAACCCAGATCAGTTGACTGGGGGCGAGTGTTTGATTTGCTCAAACGCTCTGTCCATCATCCCCTTAGGTATCGCTTTGTTCGCCCTAAGTTGGCAGGGTATGCCCAGACGTGGGTCCCTTGCTCACTTTGCCACTGGATTCAAGCTAGCCTGGCTGATGATGTTGAATAGCCAGAAACCGGTCCCAGAGTGCTTGTTTCCGGTCCAGGGAAGAAATGGCTTGGCAGTTCGGGCTGGACTGTTCCCATGAGGCACAGGGTCAGACTGATTTGCATATGGCCATGTCTGAACTGTGGTGGTGGAGTGAGCAAAAGAATGAGGATGGATTAAACCCAAATCAGTTGACTGGGGGTGAGTGTTTGATTTGCTCAAATGCTCCATCCATCATTCCCTTTGGTATCGCTTTGTTCGCCCTAAGTTGGCAGGGTATGCCCAGACGTGGGTCCCTTGCTCACTTTGCCTCTGGATTCAAGCTAGCCTGGCTGATGATGTTGAATAGCCAGAAGCCGGTCCCAGGGTGCTTGTTTCCGGTCCAGGGAAGAAATGGCTTGGCAGTTCGGGCTGGACTGTTCCCATGAGGCACAGGGTCAGACTGATTTGCATATGGCCATGTCTGAACTGGGGTGGTGGAGTGAGCTAAAGAATGATGATGGATTAAACCCAGATCAGTTGACTGGGGGTGAGTGTTTGATTTGCTCAAACGCTTTGTCCATCATCCCCTTTGGTATCGCTTTGTTCGCCCTAAGTTGGCAGGATATGCCCAGGCGTGGGTCCCTTGCTCACTTTGCCACTGGATTCAAGCTAGCCTGCCTGATGATGTTGAATAGCCAGAAACCGGTCCCAGGGTGCTTGTTTCCGGTCCAGGGAAGAAATGGCTTGGCAGTTCGGGCTGGACTGTTCCCATGAGGCACAGGGTCAGACTGATATGCATATGGCCATGTCTGAACTGGGGTGGTGGAGTGAGCTAAAGAATGAGGATGGATTAAACCCAGATCAGTTGACTGGGGGTGAGTGTTTGATTTGCTCAAACGCTCCGTCCATCATTCCCTTTGGTATCGCTTTGTTCGCCCTAAGTTGGCAGGGTATGCCCAGACTTGGGTCCCTTGCTCACTTTGCCACTGGATTCAAGCTAGCCTGGCTGATGATGTTGAATAGCCAGAAACTGGTCCCAGGGTGCTTGTTTCCGGTCCAGGGAAGAAATGGCTTGGCAGTTCGGGCTGGACTGTTAACTGAGGCACAGGGTCAGACTGATTTGCATATGGCCATGTCTGAACTGGGGTGGTGGAGTGAGGTAAAGAATGAGGATGGATTAAACCCAGATCAGTTGACTGGGGGTGAGTGTTTGATTTGCTCAAACGCTCCGTCCATCCTCCCCTTTGGTATCGCTTTGTTCGCCCTAAGTTGGCAGGGTATGCCCAGACGTGGGTCCCCTGCTCACTTTGCCACTGGATTCAAGCTAGCCTGGCTGATGATGTTGAATAGCCAGAAACCGGTCCCAGGGTGCTTGTTTCTGGTCCAGGGAAGAAATGGCTAGGCAGTTCGGGCTAGACTGTTTCCATGAGGCACAGGGTCAGACTGATTTGCATATGGCCATGTCTGAACAAGGGTGGTGGAGTGAGCTAAAGAAGGATGACGGATTAAACCCAGATCAGTTGACTGGGTGTGAGTGTTTGATTTGCTCAAACGCTCTGTCCATCATCCCCTTTGGTATCGCTTTGTTCGCCCTAAGTTGGCAGGGTATGCCCAGACTTGGGTCCCTTGCTCACTTTGCCACTGGATTCAAGCTAGCCTGGCTGATGATGTTGAGTAGCCAGAAACCGGTCCCAGGGTGGTTGTTTCCGGTCCAGGGAAGAAATGCCTTGGCAGTTCGGGCTGGACTGTTCCCATGAGGCACAGTGTCAGACTGATTTGCATATGGCCATGTCTGAACTGGGGTGGTGGAGTGAGCTAAAGAATGAGGATGGATTGAACCCAGATCAGTTGACTGGGGGTGAGTGTTTGATTTGCTCAAACGCTCGACCATCATCCCCTTTGGTATCGCTTTGTTCGCCCTAAGTTGGCAGGGTATGCCCAGACGTGGGTCCCTTGCTCACTTTGCCACTGGATTCAAGCTAGCCTGCCTGATGATGTTGAATAGCCAGAAACCGGTCCCAGGGTGCTTGTTTCTGGTCCAGGGAAGAAATGGCTTGGCAGTTCGGGCTGGACTGTTCCCATGAGGCACAGGGTCAGACTGATTTGCATATGGCCATGTCTGAACAAGGGTGGTGGAGTGAGCTAAAGAAGGATGACGGATTAAACCCAGATCAGTTGACTGGGTGTGAGTGTTTGATTTGCTCAAACGCTCTGTCCATCATCCCCTTTGGTATCGCTTTGTTCGCCCTAAGTTGGCAGGATATGCCCAGGCGTGGGTCCCTTGCTCACTTTGCCACTGGATTCAAGCTAGCCTGCCTGATGATGTTGAATAGCCAGAAACCGGTCCCAGGGTGCTTGTTTCCGGTCCAGGGAAGAAATGGCTTGGCAGTTCGGGCTGGACTGTTCCCATGAGGCACAGGGTCAGACTGATATGCATATGGCCATGTCTGAACTGGGGTGGTGGAGTGAGCTAAAGAATGAGGATGGATTAAACCCAGATCAGTTGACTGGGGGTGAGTGTTTGATTTGCTCAAACGCTCCGTCCATCATTCCCTTTGGTATCGCTTTGTTCGCCCTAAGTTGGCAGGGTATGCCCAGACTTGGGTCCCTTGCTCACTTTGCCACTGGATTCAAGCTAGCCTGGCTGATGATGTTGAATAGCCAGAAACTGGTCCCAGGGTGCTTGTTTCCGGTCCAGGGAAGAAATGGCTTGGCAGTTCGGGCTGGACTGTTCCCATGAGGCACAGGGTCAGACTGATTTGCATATGGCCATGTCTGAACTGGGGTGGTGGAGTGAGGTAAAGAATGAGGATGGATTAAACCCAGATCAGTTGACTGGGGGTGAGTGTTTGATTTGCTCAAACGCTCCGTCCATCCTCCCCTTTGGTATCGCTTTGTTCGCCCTAAGTTGGCAGGGTATGCCCAGACGTGGGTCCCCTGCTCACTTTGCCACTGGATTCAAGCTAGCCTGGCTGATGATGTTGAATAGCCAGAAACCGGTCCCAGGGTGCTTGTTTCTGGTCCAGGGAAGAAATGGCTAGGCAGTTCGGGCTGGACTGTTTTCATGAGGCACAGGGTCAGACTGATTTGCATATGGCCATGTCTGAACAAGGGTGGTGGAGTGAGCTAAAGAAGGATGACGGATTAAACCCAGATCAGTTGACTGGGTGTGAGTGTTTGATTTGCTCAAACGCTCTGTCCATCATCCCCTTTGGTATCGCTTTGTTCGCCCTAAGTTGGCAGGGTATGCCCAGACTTGGGTCCCTTGCTCACTTTGCCACTGGATTCAAGCTAGCCTGGCTGATGATGTTGAGTAGCCAGAAACCGGTCCCAGGGTGGTTGTTTCCGGTCCAGGGAAGAAATGCCTTGGCAGTTCGGGCTGGACTGTTCCCATGAGGCACAGTGTCAGACTGATTTGCATATGGCCATGTCTGAACTGGGGTGGTGGAGTGAGCTAAAGAATGAGGATGGATTGAACCCAGATCAGTTGACTGGGGGTGAGTGTTTGATTTGCTCAAACGCTCGACCATCATCCCCTTTGGTATCGCTTTGTTCGCCCTAAGTTGGCAGGGTATGCCCAGACGTGGGTCCCCTGCTCACTTTGCCACTGGATTCAAGCTAGCCTGGCTGATGATGTTGAATAGCCAGAAACCGGTCCCAGGGTGCTTGTTTCTGGTCCAGGGAAGAAATGGCTAGGCAGTTCGGGCTGGACTGTTTTCATGAGGCACAGGGTCAGACTGATTTGCATATGGCCATGTCTGAACAACGGTGGTGGAGTGAGCTAAAGAAGGATGACGGATTAAACCCAGATCAGTTGACTGGGTGTGAGTGTTTGATTTGCTCAAACGCTCTGTCCATCATCCCCTTTGGTATCGCTTTGTTCGCCCTAAGTTGGCAGGGTATGCCCAGACTTGGGTCCCTTGCTCACTTTGCCACTGGATTCAAGCTAGCCTGGCTGATGATGTTGAGTAGCCAGAAACCGGTCCCAGGGTGCTTGTTTCCGGTCCAGGGAAGAAATGGCTTGGCAGTTCGGGCTGGACTGTTCCCATGAGGCACAGGGTCAGACTGATTTGCATATGGCCATGTCTGAACTGGGGTGGTGGAGTGAGGTAAAGAATGAGGATGGATTAAACCCAGATCAGTTGACTGGGGGTGAGTGTTTGATTTGCTCAAACGCTCCGTCCATCCTCCCCTTTGGTATCGCTTTGTTCGCCCTAAGTTGGCAGGGTATGCCCAGACGTGGGTCCCCTGCTCACTTTGCCACTGGATTCAAGCTAGCCTGGCTGATGATGTTGAATAGCCAGAAACCGGTCCCAGGGTGCTTGTTTCTGGTCCAGGGAAGAAATGGCTAGGCAGTTCGGGCTGGACTGTTTCCATGAGGCACAGGGTCAGACTGATTTGCATATGGCCATGTCTGAACAAGGGTGGTGGAGTGAGCTAAAGAAGGATGACGGATTAAACCCAGATCAGTTGACTGGGTGTGAGTGTTTGATTTGCTCAAACGCTCTGTCCATCATCCCCTTTGGTATCGCTTTGTTCGCCCTAAGTTGGCAGGGTATGCCCAGACTTGGGTCCCTTGCTCACTTTGCCACTGGATTCAAGCTAGCCTGGCTGATGATGTTGAGTAGCCAGAAACCGGTCCCAGGGTGGTTGTTTCCGGTCCAGGGAAGAAATGCCTTGGCAGTTCGGGCTGGACTGTTCCCATGAGGCACAGTGTCAGACTGATTTGCATATGGCCATGTCTGAACTGGGGTGGTGGAGTGAGCTAAAGAATGAGGATGGATTGAACCCAGATCAGTTGACTGGGGGTGAGTGTTTGATTTGCTCAAACGCTCGACCATCATCCCCTTTGGTATCGCTTTGTTCGCCCTAAGTTGGCAGGGTATGCCCAGACGTGGGTCCCTTGCTCACTTTGCCACTGGATTCAAGCTAGCCTGCCTGATGATGTTGAATAGCCAGAAACCGGTCCCAGGGTGCTTGTTTCTGGTCCAGGGAAGAAATGGCTTGGCAGTTCGGGCTGGACTGTTCCCATGAGGCACAGGGTCAGACTGATTTGCATATGGCCATGTCTGAACAAGGGTGGTGGAGTGAGCTAAAGAAGGATGACGGATTAAACCCAGATCAGTTGACTGGGTGTGAGTGTTTGATTTGCTCAAACGCTCTGTCCATCATCCCCTTTGGTATCGCTTTGTTCGCCCTAAGTTGGCAGGATATGCCCAGGCGTGGGTCCCTTGCTCACTTTGCCACTGGATTCAAGCTAGCCTGCCTGATGATGTTGAATAGCCAGAAACCGGTCCCAGGGTGCTTGTTTCCGGTCCAGGGAAGAAATGGCTTGGCAGTTCGGGCTGGACTGTTCCCATGAGGCACAGGGTCAGACTGATATGCATATGGCCATGTCTGAACTGGGGTGGTGGAGTGAGCTAAAGAATGAGGATGGATTAAACCCAGATCAGTTGACTGGGGGTGAGTGTTTGATTTGCTCAAACGCTCCGTCCATCATTCCCTTTGGTATCGCTTTGTTCGCCCTAAGTTGGCAGGGTATGCCCAGACTTGGGTCCCTTGCTCACTTTGCCACTGGATTCAAGCTAGCCTGGCTGATGATGTTGAATAGCCAGAAACTGGTCCCAGGGTGCTTGTTTCCGGTCCAGGGAAGAAATGGCTTGGCAGTTCGGGCTGGACTGTTCCCATGAGGCACAGGGTCAGACTGATTTGCATATGGCCATGTCTGAACTGGGGTGGTGGAGTGAGGTAAAGAATGAGGATGGATTAAACCCAGATCAGTTGACTGGGGGTGAGTGTTTGATTTGCTCAAACGCTCCGTCCATCCTCCCCTTTGGTATCGCTTTGTTCGCCCTAAGTTGGCAGGGTATGCCCAGACGTGGGTCCCCTGCTCACTTTGCCACTGGATTCAAGCTAGCCTGGCTGATGATGTTGAATAGCCAGAAACCGGTCCCAGGGTGCTTGTTTCTGGTCCAGGGAAGAAATGGCTAGGCAGTTCGGGCTGGACTGTTTTCATGAGGCACAGGGTCAGACTGATTTGCATATGGCCATGTCTGAACAAGGGTGGTGGAGTGAGCTAAAGAAGGATGACGGATTAAACCCAGATCAGTTGACTGGGTGTGAGTGTTTGATTTGCTCAAACGCTCTGTCCATCATCCCCTTTGGTATCGCTTTGTTCGCCCTAAGTTGGCAGGGTATGCCCAGACTTGGGTCCCTTGCTCACTTTGCCACTGGATTCAAGCTAGCCTGGCTGATGATGTTGAGTAGCCAGAAACCGGTCCCAGGGTGGTTGTTTCCGGTCCAGGGAAGAAATGCCTTGGCAGTTCGGGCTGGACTGTTCCCATGAGGCACAGTGTCAGACTGATTTGCATATGGCCATGTCTGAACTGGGGTGGTGGAGTGAGCTAAAGAATGAGGATGGATTGAACCCAGATCAGTTGACTGGGGGTGAGTGTTTGATTTGCTCAAACGCTCGACCATCATCCCCTTTGGTATCGCTTTGTTCGCCCTAAGTTGGCAGGGTATGCCCAGACGTGGGTCCCCTGCTCACTTTGCCACTGGATTCAAGCTAGCCTGGCTGATGATGTTGAATAGCCAGAAACCGGTCCCAGGGTGCTTGTTTCTGGTCCAGGGAAGAAATGGCTAGGCAGTTCGGGCTGGACTGTTTTCATGAGGCACAGGGTCAGACTGATTTGCATATGGCCATGTCTGAACAAGGGTGGTGGAGTGAGCTAAAGAAGGATGACGGATTAAACCCAGATCAGTTGACTGGGTGTGAGTGTTTGATTTGCTCAAACGCTCTGTCCATCATCCCCTTTGGTATCGCTTTGTTCGCCCTAAGTTGGCAGGGTATGCCCAGACTTGGGTCCCTTGCTCACTTTGCCACTGGATTCAAGCTAGCCTGGCTGATGATGTTGAGTAGCCAGAAACCGGTCCCAGGGTGGTTGTTTCCGGTCCAGGGAAGAAATGCCTTGGCAGTTCGGGCTGGACTGTTCCCATGAGGCACAGTGTCAGACTGATTTGCATATGGCCATGTCTGAACTGGGGTGGTGGAGTGAGCTAAAGAATGAGGATGGATTGAACCCAGATCAGTTGACTGGGGGTGAGTGTTTGATTTGCTCAAACGCTCGACCATCATCCCCTTTGGTATCGCTTTGTTCGCCCTAAGTTGGCAGGGTATGCCCAGACGTGGGTCCCTTGCTCACTTTGCCACTGGATTCAAGCTAGCCTGCCTGATGATGTTGAATAGCCAGAAACCGGTCACAGGGTGCTTGTTTCTGGTCCAGGGAAGAAATGGCTTGGCAGTTCGGGCTGGACTGTTCCCATGAGGCACAGGGTCAGACTAATTTGCATATGGCCATGTCTGAACAAGGGTGGTGGAGTGAGCTAAAGAATGATGATGGATTAAACCCAGATCAGTTGACTGGGGGTGAGTGTTTGATTTGCTCAAACGCTCTGTCCATCATCCCCTTTGGTATCGCTTTGTTCGCCCTAAGTTGGCAGGGTATGCCCAGACTTGGGTCCCTTGCTCACTTTGCCACTGGATTCAAGCTAGCCTGGCTGATGATGTTGAGTAGCCAGAAACCGGTCCCAGGGTGCTTGTTTCCGGTCCAGGGAAGAAATGGCTTGGCAGTTTGGGCTGGACTGTTCCCATGAGGCACAGTGTCAGACTGATTTGCATATGGCCATGTCTGAACTGTGGTGGTGGAGTGAGCAAAAGAATGAGGATGGATTAAACCCAAATCAGTTGACTGGGGGTGAGTGTTTGATTTGCTCAAATGCTCCGTCCATCATTCCCTTTGGTATCGCTTTGTTCGCCCTAAGTTGGCAGGGTATGCCCAGACGTGGGTCCCTTGCTCACTTTGCCACTGGATTCAAGCTAGCCTGGCTGATGATGTTGAATAGCCAGAAGCCGGTCCCAGGGTGCTTGTTTCCGGTCCAGGGAAGAAATGGCTTGGCAGTTCGGGCTGGACTGTTCCCATGAGGCACAGGGTCAGACTGATTTGCATATGGCCATGTCTGAACTGGGGTGGTGGAGTGAGCTAAAGAATGATGATGGATTAAACCCAGATCAGTTGACTGGGGGTGAGTGTTTGATTTGCTCAAACGCTCTGTCCATCATCCCCTTTGGTATCGCTTTGTTCGCCCTAAGTTGGCAGGATATGCCCAGACGTGGGTCCCTTGCTCACTTTGCCACTGGATTCAAGCTATCCTGGCTGATGATGTTGAATAGCCAGAAACCGGTCCCAGGGTGCTTGTTTCTGGTCCAGGGAAGAAATGGCTTGGCAGTTCGGGCTGGACTGTTCCCATGAGGCACAGGGTCAGACTGATTTGCATATGGCCATGTCTGAACAAGGGTGGTGGAGTGAGCTAAAGAATGATGATGGATTAAACCCAGATCAGTTGACTGGGGGTGAGTGTGTTGAAAATGGCAATGTATATGCACATAAGCGGCGTTCATTTGTGTTCACTGTACCCCTTGTTGTAAGCAGAACGGATATCGCAAATCACTGACTGTGTTATCCCGCCAGCGTAGACCCATGCACACACGTACACGACAGCCATTTTAGGCACCATGGCCTCTCTGCCCGTTTGTTAAACCCCCGGCACCCCTCCCCGCGCGCACTGCTCATGCATCGGCCATAAACCCTCTCCCTCTGCGTGACCCTGCTCTAGAAGTAACACTCCTGCTTGACCCACACCCCCCATTTCCTCCCAAAAACACCCTTCCCCTCTGCTGACGAGCCCCCTCCCAGCTGCACTTGGCCTTTCGACCCGGTCCCAAGTCCTAAGACCAAGCCTCGTGGATGTACACCCCCCCTTTTCCTGCCCAGCATAACAAAACTGTGATACACCAACCGAAGTGCCCGATCTTATCGCCTGTCCAACCTTTGATCTGATCATCCCCTCCTGCCCTCGTGTCCTGTAGGAATGTCCGGCTGAGAGATCACGATCTCTTGTTACATTCAGGAGGGGAGGATGACATCTGAGCGACTGGTATGGGAATAGGCCTGAAGCTGGGATTCCAAGCATGCTTTTTCCTACTTCAAAGCGTCTTTATTGCAATAAGGAATGTTTGTGCATCATAAACATGTGTATAAAAGACGAAGCCTCAGAGAAACTTGTTAGAGCACCTCCTGAAGACACTATGCGAATGTCCGACATGACAGGCTCTCCTCATGAGAAATAAAACTCTGTTCTTGTTTTCCTGCTTCCAGCGCCCGTCTCTTTATTTGGTAATTGTTCAAGATGGGAACTAAGAGGCGTCTTGCGCCAGCAGCCTGGGCATCAGGTGCGTTATGGGCTGACTTTTCCACAATTGGCGTCCCAACGCGGGGTCCATCAGCGACATAAGGTCTGGTAAGAGAGGTCCAGACGATGGGGTGAACATCTAAACGATTGCAGTATACCTGCCTTGAGAGGGCCCTCGTCCGGCTGCCGATTGAATGAACTTCACCGATTCCGAACGGACCTCTCTCAGGTGACCTACTGTCCTGACTGGAATCCCACAGGAATGCTGCGGTAAAAACATGGAGAAAGAGAACGATCGGGCGCTGGAAAAGGGAAGGCGAAGAATTGCCCACACGGTCCGGTCCGGGTAAGGTTAAGTAGGACGTCTTTACGTCCGATTGGTAGGATGGCTTTATCCATCTGATTGATTGATTGATTGATTGTACTTGAAGTATTGGTTCTCTTTGAGACATTTTCTATTTGCAAACAGCGATGAATAGGAACGTTCCTCTCTCTTTGCAAATAGTGAAGGATAGGTAATGCAGACTTTTGTCCCCCATTGTAATCCGTCATGCCTATCTTTCTCCCCACTGATTGTTTGTTATCGATTTTTATCGATTATTGCTCTTTGAGATATTCCCTGTCTACAAACAGGGAAGAATAGAAATATTCTGCCCCCCTTTGCAGATAGTGAAGGATAGGTAATGCAGATTTTTGTCCCCTATTGTAATCCGTCATGCCTATTTTTTTCTCCCCACTGATTGATTGATTACTTGGACATCTTATTGTTCAAGGAATAGTTCGTTCGAGGCATTCCCTGTTTGCAAATAACGTAGAAAAGAAATATTCTGTCTAATCTTTGCAAGTAGTGAAGGGTAGGTAATGTGGACCTTTGTCCCCCCTTGTAATCTGTCATGCCTATCTACTCCCCACTGATTGGTAAACTAGTTCCACCCGGACAATTTATTAGAGGTAGATCATCTGGCTCAACCGGAGGGCGCCCCTAATAAAAAGGACATATGTAAAATACGAAGTAATCACCGTATCCTGTTAACAGAAACTTTAGCACGAAACACACTAGAAAAGGAAGGAAAAAGAAATCGAGCAAAATCAGTAGGCCACTGATGAGTTTTTGACTTAGCTAGAAATAAGAAACGTTAGAAATAGCCCGCAATAAGAAACATGAAAGTGGTGAGAGAAGCCAAGCTTGACATCACGGCAGCCACGAGGTAGCTAGGCTCCGCCACCCCTCACTGCTCCAAACATGTCTGTCCCACCGCCTGCCACGCCCCAATAACGGTAACATGAGATAGATACAAGTCAGCAGATACCTACCCCCATTCTGGAAACTCCCGAAGTGCAACAGGTTCGCGGCTACGCCCATCCGGAAGACGAGATCTTCGGCACGAGTAGGGCGGGTCCTGCTGCCAGCCGTCGGCCGAAGAGGTCGTCGCATAAGGTGGGCCAGAAGAGGAGCCGAGGCCGACGGGATCCGGGCGTCCCCTCCTCTTCTTTCTTCAATAATGGCTGCAACAACACGGGGGGGATGTCTTGCTCATGCCATCGACCCCCCCCCTCGTATCTCCTGGTCCAGCCCCGGCTTGGTATGAGCTCCCCGTTCGGCCCTGAAGCGGCGCCTTGCAGGCCACCGGGGGGGGATGTCTTGCCTATGCCTCCGACCCCCCCCCCCCCTCTCATCGCCTGGTCCGGCCATCATGAATGTCAACGCCGAGAAAAACGGCATGGGGTGCGCTGGGAGGGAGAGGCGGCGCGAACGAGCCTCTCCCACCTCCCCAGGTGGAGGCCCCCAGTGGCACCCCCGACGCTCCACTCACCCGACAAGGGTTCGTCCACTCTTGTGATCCAGTGACTGCTGGAACTCGTAAAATGGCGGTCGACCCTGCAGGAGCGGGCCCAGCGTGAAGGGATGGCCCGGTTGCTTGTTAATTAAGAAATGAGTCCCACAATCAGAAGTGTTCTCCTCGACTTTGAAGATTCTATAAGAGCCACGGGGGCCCCCGACCCCCGCAGACACCCCCGATGGGGAATGACTGCCATGATTGCCCGCGGAACGATGAAAATATAGCCGCGAGACGTCGGCGCTCCCATGCTGGCGCCAGCCTCAGTTTGAATGACCAAAATCCTGCAGACTACAGTTCGGATCAGTTCCGGTGAAAACCCAGTATGACCCGGTAGGAAAAAATTGTTGCCTCCCTCCCCCTTTGACTGATGGTTCATACCGCCGATCCTTTCTGTTGCCCTTTAACGGAACTTTTGGACTGCCAAAAGAGGCTCTGGGCCAACCACGAGTTGGTGGAGATTTTGACTATGCCTGGATCTGCCTGGCTGCACCCAAAATGGCGCCGGTACAAATGAAACTTTCAACTCCTTGTTGTACCCCGATTGCTCACCCTTGGTGTCATGAGATATGTATGCAGTTTTTTTTAACACATGGATTGATATAGGATGTGTACTGATTATATGTTCGGACAATGAATTGATATGGGATGTGTACTGTCAGTTCGGACAATGAATTGATATGGGATGGGTACTGATTATGTGTTCGGACAATGAATTGATATGGGATGGGTACTGATTATGTGTTCGGACAATGAATTGACATGAGATGGGTACTGATTGAACATTCGGACAACGAATTGTTGTTAGGTTTTGGCGCATCGTGATTATTGAAAGTTCGAATTTCAACACTTATGATACTCGCTCACACTGAAGTTTCGATATGATTTTATTGCACTTGTCGCACTTTTTATTATGAAATCAACGACCACCGACTCCATTAGGTTTTCCACTAATAAGTATCCCCACATGTACAGTTCCAGCCTGCTCCGTGGCCGGCCCACGGGGTTGTAGTCCCGTATTTGTGCACCGACATTCTTATTAAAGATTTTTGGAAAAAGCAAACGTAGTTATCACGCGTAGATTGGTAAGTTTCGAATAAATGACCACTATTTCCGATATAACTAAAATACAGGTGAGATGGCTCAGCTCGATTAGTTAAAGGGTTAAAAAGTATAGTACTCAGAAATATTGCAAATATGAACGGTCCAGGTTTTTTGTTGTATGTGTTTTTCATTTTTGTACAGCCTAAAGCAACCGCTAAAGATCCTGGTATTTAGCCTATATGCTACCTGTATCAGAAAAGTTGTTTTAAAATGCCCCTAAGTCGCCCCGAAGGAGTGCCACCTGACCCCCCTAGTACGAACGACAACGACCCCGTACCACTGTAGGTTATCCCTCTTCCTCAAAGGAGAGCATGAGCTCGCCCCCCCCACTTTACACCGACTCCCCTTTGTTCTGACCCCCCCCCCCCTGCACACGATCCGTAATACCACACTTGGGCGACCTATGCTATCCACAGGCTTCCGATAATCATCTCTCCCACACTAAACGGTCCACCTGGGCTTAAACGCCAAGTTGGCAGGGACTGCATCCCGTGGAGATAGGCCGAGTATGTGGTAAGTAAAAGCCTTTTCGGGTTTATGCGCGTTAATGTGTCTTTAAATGCTGCCCCCGCCCCCCTTCTTTTTCCCTCTTTCTGCAGGTCACATCGGAACGTCGATTAAAAGTACGAAAAAATGGTGATCTAGCGGACGAAGAGATGGGAAAAAGGGGTTTGATTATGGTGTCTACACACGACGAGCAAACAATGACTATTTCTCTCCCTGAACTTAGCGCTTGGGAGGACAGCCTGAAGCGGAAACTACAAAATATGACTTCGCTTGGCACCCCGAATAATACAACCAAGAATGACGTGCACTAATGAATAAATTCCTACGTTTAACTAAATAGGGAAAGTTTGAGGAATATTCCGAGGTGAGGTTTACCCAAGTACCCTCCGCCTGGAGGACTAGGAATGTTGCCAATGTTTAAAATCTACTACCTCCTTTTCCTACCCTCATAGACATGAAACTCAAAGCTGCCCCATTGTTCTCCCAACTGACACCCACTGTTGCCTCAGCCTGGAAACACATTTGCTAAAAAAAAATGATTCGAAAATCCCACCGTGAGCAATAGCCCGACCAGGTTAGTTCTTGACCAATTGGCAAAGGTGTAAGTGTGTGCAACCAAAGCCACCAGTGAAGGCAGCCGACGATAAAAGAGAAGAAAAAGGTAAAAAGAGCTTAGGATGCTAAGGATGCACAGCATACAGGAAGAGATCATTTTGGCCAATAACTGTTCTATGTTTTGTCTTGGATTTTTGTATATAATACCAATAACTGTTCTCTGTTTTGTCTCGGATTTTTGAATATAATACATGTACTGTCTCCCCCGCCTGAGTTTGTGTGTACGTAATGTATGGATCTACGTCCTCCCTCTGCCTGTGTTTCCGTATTACTTGACCCCTGCTGTTCTGTGTTGTGTGCGCACTAAATGGCCTATTATTGTACACGTTTCTCTCTCTCTCTCTCTCTCTCTCTCTCTCTCTCCATCCATGTCATACGTGTACCGAATGGTTCGTTTAGAGTGCGGACGACTCTCTCTCTCTCTGAGGGTCCCCCTGTTCCCTCCTCCCTTGTGTGGTAACGTTGTGCCCCACCGGCACAAACCTAATTGGGTCTCTTCGAACACAAAGGTGTTCGGCAAAATTGACAGGAACTAAAACGATTGTAACTTGCCATATTACTACCTCTCCTTTCTGCAAAACGATAGAACCCGAGTTGGTAATGAAAGAAAGGACAGGTAAGACGACTGATGTCCCCTAATCTGGCCTTTTTATAGGGGGACTATAACGTCAATGGTCTTCTGTTTTTCATTTCGTTAGAAATGCAATCCCCAATGCCCAGATTGCCCCACCCCTCTGCACTTAAGTGCGGATGTCCAAAGCGTCCTCGCTTTTCCCGATTGACCCCAGCTCCCTGTCCAAAGCGTCCTCGCTTCTCCCGATTGACCCCAGCTCCATATCAGCTATCCCCGAAGCGTAATCGATGACCTTGATTAACCGTCGCTCCCCAAGAAAAGCATGTTTAGCCTCTGCCCCCCTCTCATGATGATAACCCCCCTGCTTGCAAGAGTTAGCCGACCCCGAAGGGAAATGTAAGATTGTCAGTACTTGGGTTAAAAAAAAAAAGGCGAGTCTCTACCTAAGGACTCGATTTCGAGTTTGATAGAATACACTGTCGATGGGAGTCCGATTTCTCTCCACGTACGTCACGAATGAACGCCAAATAGGCTTACGAATTCAGTGGAAATGCCCTCCTACATACTCCATAGTGATGACTTCTGACTGTGACCGATGAACCTATCCCCCACCTACTTAGGATTGGGGACGGAATTGAGATGTATAAATGTCTTCTCCTGCCAGTTTTTCTAAAACTTGTTTTGTACCCATTCAAAGATACAATCACCGGAGGAGAGGAGCTGGACGTGACGCACAGCCTGGCCACAGATCATGAAGCACGTGTGACCTCAACCAAAGGTGGAGTCGCAGAGCAACGAGACGCGGGACGAGGCACCACTCTCAAACTCGGCAGATGAAGGAATGAAGGGCTGCCTTGAAGCCCTCGATTTGCTGACCCACTCGTGCCTGAAGTCCCCGTCCCTTTTGAGCCCGACTGATGGGCCTGCCTGCTCGTCGCCCTTTGCTCCCTTGGTCCCTTGGTGTGTTCAAAGATCTGATCCCGCTCCGCCCTCTCTTCCCTCGATCATTCAACAACATCACCCTTTTCGCATAACTTTTGATTCAGAAAAGAAGAGCAGCATTTAGATAGAATAAGGTTTTGCCACGGAAGAAGAAAGACACGCAGGTGCCCAGCATGAGGCACCCCTAAGAAGATCAGTTAGGAAACAGGACTGTGATCTAACAGCAGAGGACTGATCGCACCCTGCAACGCGTAAGGATGGATCCGAGCTGGACCTATAGCTCCACCGCCGGTGCTCAACAGCGCCAACGAAAGAAGACGGACTACCAGAGCCTACCAGTGATGGCTCGCTGTTAAAAAGACATTGTGACGAAGACCCCCCCTTCCTGAACTTTCTACCCACCCCTTGACTAATTGCTTGTATCGAACTGAATTCCTCCCTCAACCATTTTTGTATTGCTTTCAAAAATGTTTCATCGGTCACTCATGTATTTCGTTTTCCAAAAGTCTCATATAGCACTGACAAGACCCGAAGGTATCAGAGCACTTTTTACTGTATGTTGATGTCACAGGAGAGAAAGTCAGAACCTGATTCTATAATGTGTCGGAACGTTTTTCTTGATTGAACCCGACTAAGTATTATGCCGATCTCTAGACTTGTATGAATAACCCAACAAATGTAAATTCATATGTACCGCATTCTGCCAATAGTATCGACTGCATATGGTCACACGCAATTTGCTAGTATTGACAAACGCTATTTCATTGGCCACACATGGCTATATGTACACTCCGTCAGTTGGGGTAAACACCGAAATGAACTAGCTTATGTTAAAAAGCGGCGACTGTTGAAAATGGCAATGTATATGCACATAAGCGGCGTTCATTTGTGTTCACTGTACCCCTTGTTGTAAGCAGAACGGATATCGCGAATCACTGACTGTGTTATCCCGCCAGCGTAGACCCATGCACACACGTACACGACAGACATTTTAGGCACCATGGCCTCTCTGCCCGTTTGTTAAACCCCCGGCACCCCTCCCCGCGCGCACTGCTCATGCATCGGCCATAAAACCCTCTCCCTCTGCGTGACCCTGCTCTAGAAGTAACACTCCTGCTTGACCCACACCCCCCATTTCCTCCCAAGAACACCCTTCCCCTCTGCTGACGAGCCCCCCCCCAGCTGCACTTGGCCTTTCGACCCGGTCCCAAGTCCTAAGACCAAGCCTCGTGGATGTACACCCCCCCCTTTTCCTGCCCAGCATAACAAAACCGTGATACATCAACCGAAGTGCCAGATCTTATCGCCTGCCCAACCTTTGATCTGATCATCCCCTCCTGCCCATCTGAGCGACTGGTATGGGAATAGGCCTGAAGCTGGGATTCCAAGCATGCTTTTTCCTACTTCAAAGCGTCTTTATTGCAATAAGGAATGTTTGTGCATCATAAACATGTGTATAAAAGACGAAGCCTCAGAGAAACTTGTTAGAGCACCTCCTGAAGACACTATGCGAGTGTCCGACATGACAGGCTCTCCTCATGAGAAATAAAACTCTGTTCTTGTTTTCCTGCTTCCAGCGCCCGTCTCTTTATTTGGTAATTGTTCAAGATGGGAACTAAGAGGCGTCTTGCGCCAGCAGCCTGGGCATCAGGTGCGTTATGGGCTGACTTTTCCACAAGTGTTTGATTTGCTCAAACGCTCTGTCCATCATCCCCTTTGGTATCGCTTTGTTCGCCCTAAGTTGGCAGGGTATGCCCAGACTTGGGTCCCTTGCTCACTTTGCCACTGGATTCAAGCTAGCCTGGCTGATGATGTTGAGTAGCCAGAAACCGGTCCCAGGGTGGTTGTTTCCGGTCCAGGGAAGAAATGGCTTGGCAGTTTGGGCTGGACTGTTCCCATGAGGCACAGTGTCAGACTGATTTGCATATGGCCATGTCTGAACTGTGGTGGTGGAGTGAGCAAAAGAATGAGGATGGATTAAACCCAGATCAGTTGACTGGGGGTGAGTGTTTGATTTGCTCAAATGCTCCATCCATCATTCCCTTTGGTATCGCTTTGTTCGCCCTAAGTTGGCAGGGTATGCCCAGACGTGGGTCCCTTGCTCACTTTGCCACTGGATTCAAGCTAGCCTGGCTGATGATGTTGAATAGCTAGAAGCCGGTCCCAGGGTGCTTGTTTCCGGTCCAGGGAAGAAATGGCTTGGCAGTTCGGGCTGGACTGTTCCCATGAGGCACAGGGTCAGACTGATTTGCATATGGCCATGTCTGAACTGGGGTGGTGGAGTGAGCTAAAGAATGATGATGGATTAAACCCAGATCAGTTGACTGGGGGTGAGTGTTTGATTTGCTCAAACGCTCTGTCCATCATCCCCTTTGGTATCGCTTTGTTCGCCCTAAGTTGGCAGGGTATGCCCAGACGTGGGTCCCTTGCTCACTTTGCCACTGGATTCAAGCTAGCCTGGCTGATGATGTTGAATAGCCAGAAACCGGTCCCAGGGTGCTTGTTTCTGGTCCAGGGAAGAAATGGCTTGGCAGTTCGGGCTGGACTGTTCCCATGAGGCACAGGGTCAGACTGATTTGCATATGGCCATGTCTGAACTGGGGTGGTGGAGTGAGCTAAAGAATGATGATGGATTAAACCCAGATCAGTTGACTGGGGGTGAGTGTTTGATTTGCTCAAACGCTCTGTCCATCATCCCCTTTGGTATCGCTTTGTTCGCCCTAAGTTGGCAGGGTATGCCCAGACTTGGGTCCCTTGCTCACTTTGCCACTGGATTCAAGCTAGCCTGGCTGATGATGTTGAGTAGCCAGAAACCGGTCCCAGGGTGGTTGTTTCCGGTCCAGGGAAGAAATGGCTTGGCAGTTTGGGCTGGACTGTTCCCATGAGGCACAGTGTCAGACTGATTTGCATATGGCCATGTCTGAACTGTGGTGGTGGAGTGAGCAAAAGAATGAGGATGGATTAAACCCAGATCAGTTGACTGGGGGTGAGTGTTTGATTTGCTCAAATGCTCCATCCATCATTCCCTTTGGTATCGCTTTGTTCGCCCTAAGTTGGCAGGGTATGCCCAGACGTGGGTCCCTTGCTCACTTTGCCACTGGATTCATGCTAGCCTGGCTGATGATGTTGAATAGCCAGAAGCCGGTCCCAGGGTGCTTGTTTCCGGTCCAGGGAAGAAATGGCTTGGCAGTTCGGGCTGGACTGTTCCCATGAGGCACAGGGTCAGACTGATTTGCATATGGCCATGTCTGAACTGGGGTGGTGGAGTGAGCTAAAGAATGAGGATGGATTAAACCCAGATCAGTTGACTGGGGGTGAGTGTTTGATTTGCTCAAACGCTCCGTCCATCATCCCCTTTGGTATCGCTTTGTTCGCCCTAAGTTGGCAGGGTATGCCCAGACGTGGGTCCCTTGCTCACTTTGCCACTGGATTCAAGCTAGCCTGGCTAATGATGGCTGAATAGCCAGAAACCGGTCCCAGGATGCTTGTTTCCGATCGAGGGAAGACATGGCGTGGCAGTTCGGGCTGGATTGTTCCCATGAGTCACAGTGTCAGACTGATTTGCATATGGCCATGTCTGAACTGGGGTGGTGGAGTGAGCTAAAAAATGATGATGGATTAAACCCAGATCAGTTGACTGGGGGTGAGTGTTTGATTTGCTCAAACGCTCCGTCCATCATCCCCTTTGGTATTGCTTTGTTTGCCCTAAGTTGGCAGGGTATGCCCAGACGTGGGTCCCTTGCACACTTTGCCACTGGATTCAAGCTAGCCTGGCTGAGGATGGCTGAATAGCCAGAAACCGTGCCCAGGGTGCTTGTTTCCGGTCCAGGGAAGAAATGGCTTGGCAGTTCGGGCTGGACTGTTCCCATGAGGCACAGAGTCAGACTGATTTGCATATGGCCATGTCTAAACTGGGGTGGTGGAGTGAGCTAAAGAATGAGGATGGATTAAACCCAGATCAGTTGACTGGGGGTGAGTGTTTGATTTGCTCAAACGCTCCGTCCATCATCCCCTTTGGTATCGCTTTGTTCGCCCTAAGTTGGCAGGGTATGCCCAGACGTGGGTCCCTTGCTCACTTTGCCACTGGATTCAAGCTAGCCTGGCTGATGATGTTGAATAGCCAGAAACCGGTCCCAGGGTGCTTGTTTCCGGTCCAGGGAAGAAATGGCTTGGCAGTTCGGGCTGGACTGTTCCCATGAGGCACAGGGTCAGACTGATTTGCATATGGCCATGTCTGAACTGGGGTGGTGGAGTGAGCTAAAGAATGAGGATGGATTAAACCCAGATCAGTTGACTGGGGGTGTGTGTTTGATTTGCTCAAACGCTCCGTCCATCATCCCCTTTGGTATCGCTTTGTTCGCCCTAAGTTGGCAGGGTATGCCCAGACGTGGGTCCCTTGCTCACTTTGCCACTGAATTCAAGCTAGCCTGCCTGATGATGTTGAATAGCTAGAAACCGGTCCCAGGGTGCTTGTTTCCGGTCCAGGGAAGAAATGGCTTGGCAGTTCGGGCTGGACTGTTCCCATGAGTCACAGGGTCAGACTGATATGCATATGGCCATGTCTGAACTGGGGTGGTGGAGTGAGCTAAAGAATGATGATGGATTAAACCCAGATCAGTTGACTGGGGGTGAGTGTTTGATTTGCTCAAACGCTCCGTCCATCATCCCCTTTGGTATCGCTTTGTTCGCCCTAAGTTGGCAGGGTATGCCCAGACGCGGGTCCCTTGCTCACTTTGCCACTGGATTCAAGCTAGCCTGGCTGATGATGTTGAATAGCCAGAAACCGGTCCCAGGGTGCTTGTTTCCGGTCCAGGGAAAAATGGCTTGGCAGTTCGGGCTGGACTGTTCCCATGAGGCACAGGGTCAGACTGATTTGCATATAGCCATGTCTGTACTGGGGTGGTGGAGTAAAGTAAAGAATGAGGATGGATTAAACCCAGATCAGTTGACTGGGGGTGAGTGTTTGATTTGCTCAAACGCTCCGTCCATCATCCCCTTTGGTATCGCTTTGTTCGCCCTAAGTTGGCAGGGTATGCCCAGACGTGGGTCCCTTGCTCACTTTGCCACTGGATTCAAGCTAGCCTGGCTGATGATGTTGAATAGCCAGAAACGGATGTATGACGTTACAACGCATACTTTTACCACGCATACCTTTACAACGCGGTTTTTACATCGCAAACCTTTACAACGCATAGCGCTTAGAGGTGCTGGATAGTGGTAAGTATAATTTTCTATTCCAACTCCAGTCCCCGTGTACACTAGGGAAGGTGTTGGATAGAAAATTAAACTTATTCCCTATCCTAGAGCGCCCCCCAGCGCAATGCGTTGTAATGGTATGCGTGGTAATGCCTGCGTTGTAATGGTAGTGCGTTGTAAAAGTTTCGTTGTAAATGTTGTATACCCCAGAAACCGGTCCCAGGGTGCTTGTTTCCGGTCCAGGGAAGAAATGGCTTGGCATTTCGGGCTGGACTGTTCCCTTGAGGCACAGGGTCAGACTGATTTGCATATGGCCATGTCTGAACAAGGGTGTTGGAGTGAGCTAAAGAATGATGATGGATTAAACCCAGATCAGTTGACTGGGGGTGAGTGTTTGATTTGCTCAAACGCTCCGTCCATCATCCCCTTTGGTATCGCTTTGTTCGCCCTAAGTTGGCAGGGTATGCCCAGACGTGGGTCCCTTGTTCACTTTGCCACTGGATTCAAGCTAGCCTGGCTGATGATGTTGAACAGCCAGAAACCGGTCCCAGGGTGCTTGTTTCCGGTCCAGGGAAGAAATGGCTTGGCAGTTCGGGCTGGACTGTTCCCATGAGGCACAGGGTCAGACTGATTTGCATATGGCCATGTCTGAACTGGGGTGGCAGAGTGCGCTAAAGAATGGTGATGGATTAAACCCAGATCAGTTGACTGGGGGGTGAGTGTTTGATTTGCTCAAACGCTCCATCCATCATCCCCCTTGGTATCGGTGGAAGGAGTCGCCAGGAGACTTGGTTCAGAGTTTTTAGGAGCCCCCCTGAGGACTTCTGTGACAGGCGAGACACCCCCATTTAAAACCGAGTATCGCATCACACAGAGCGAACATTCTCATATCCCGCATATTGCAGGGCTTTGCTCGAGGCACGTGGAACAAAGAGCTGCCCGCGTGCAACAACCGCGCCAGCAAGCCATGACTCCTAACATGAAGTGAGAGGCGAGGCTGCAGTTCATCAAAACGCGCCCCCGAGGCACAATGTTTTCCCAGTCAGTCATTGCAAACCTTTTTTTTTTGTCTGTTTTTATCCAAAGCACTTCTGAGCAGTGCTTAACGAACTGGCAGCTCTGTCTCGAAGTCAGTTGTTCCATAAGCTCCGCCACAAAACTGAGAAAGCAATTAATCATTTGAACCAGCCATCATACCATCATTTTAGCCATTTACTTCCTTCACAAAGTCTGCCCTCGTGCACTGCGATAACGCCAAGTTTCTGTACAATGCAAAGGGCTTTAATCCTGAGTGTAGACAGTAAACTGCGCAGGCCCTCTATGAATACATGGAATTATGTATTGTTAATTCCCTTACCATAGCAGGCCACGATGACATGCTGACAAGGCTTACCGGGGCGGCCATATTGTTCGTAGCGGTTATATGAAGAGTCAATAGTATATGTGTGTGTATATATATATATTGGTACCTGAACACTCATTGATGGAAAGGCCTATTTTCGAAACGGTTTAATTAAAATTAAAGCACTAAGTACTAATACTCTCCATGTGCTTACAACTAATGCTTCACCCAGACAGACCTGCTCTATGCCGGTAAAAATTGCTTGGCACGCAAATGAATCAAGGCAGAGGCGCGCTATATAAAACTTTATAAATAAAATAAATAAATAAATAAATAAAAGCAGCAGGAATAATTACTTACATCTTGTGCCCGATCCGGTAGACAAGAGTCATGATTGAATTCATGTTGATGAATAAATACATATTTGTAATGGAGATGAGACGTGAGACTAGTTCAAACCGGAAATGAAAGTCAGTGAATCCTATCCCTGTGGGGCCTATTCAGTATGTATCATTTCCAATCGAAAGTGCAAGGGTCGTCATACAGAATTACACCCATTATTGTAGTACATCAATATCATATGTAGTCGGTGTGTGCCTCAATGTGTGCACAGATCATTCCTGCTGGCATACTGACTGTGGATGAGCATAACATGCCATCTTCATCCATCATCCATTTAGGGCAGCAATGCTACGAACTCCATTTACATCATTATGTCCCAGAGTTGTGGTTTGTGAACGGTCCATCCATCTACCTTCTCTTACTGAGAGTTTTCTAGAATGTGTTTGAGCTGGTTTAATTGCTTCCACAATTTGCCATCACTTCCATTCTGCATCGGAGACAACTCTGATGCTGCCATATCCATTGCATGATCGTCTGTGTTGTTTGTCCAACATACATTAATTATGGACACAGGAGCAAAGCGAAGCCTTCACCCTGGTACTCTTGCCAGGTAGCCTCAAGTGGAGGAGGCCTGTTACCTGACGGCAGCGGCTATCCTACAATGGTGGATCGTCCTCGCTGTTCTTATGACCACCAGTTGTAAACTTTATATTACTACTTGCACTATTAACATTAGCAGTGTGACTTCTTGACGGTCCCGATAAATTCGCCCACACCTCATTAAGGGAAACAATAGGGTAGAAACACGTTGACCAGATTTCCACTTTGGGGTTGAATTTCATCCCGTTTTATTTAGTTGGGTTTAAACCTATCCTTGGGGACAGAATACAATAGTGGAATTCCACCAAGAGATTGTTTTAGCTATTTTTCAACTGCACTCTGCACCACCAACCACCCCTTATACTCACATAGGAATGTTACATCTAAAAGAAGTACTCCTGAAGTCAGGAGTTGTAGCCCACACCGCTGCAGGTTGTTGTGGTGTGAGGAGGAACCCTATGTTGAAGCATGCCACCTAATGGTGGGTAAGGGTTCTCATACTCAGAAAAGTTACTTTCATTAGTGTTAGAGAATGTGAGATCCTTCAGTGTGTGACAACAAATGTCATGACCACGTACAGACCTGTTTTTTTGTGGTTTCTATTGATATTACGAATGAATACTCATTGGCTCCCTCTGTGTTTTGTGACAAGAGCAGTTGACCATTGTGCAGGGGGGTCGGTCCACCAGAAACTTGCGAAGAGTGTGACTGGCGTGGACCGGACTCAGAGCCCATCACTATGCCGAAGCGGAGAATTTGCAGCACTGCAGAAGTGTGCTCAAGGCAATTCTCTGTTGACTCTGCTGTTGCAGCCATTGCAATTATCTGTGTCTGCCTGGGCCGTCTGCATTGCTGACGAAGGGACCGATCTTGACATGTAGCACTTATCAAGTACCTGAAGTAATCCTGTTGATGTAGCTGTTTCACTCACCAAAGTGAGACTGTGGCAGCCACAGCACATTGTAAACTGTGTGCCTGTGTGGACTATGCTACTGAAAGTGGAAGCTTCTACTTTGTCACTGGACAAAGGATGCCGAAGCAACTGAGTGACTGTCTGTAGCGCTATCCGCAAGTGCATCTGAGCAGATCCACCCACCAGTGGCAGACAGCTCATCGCAGCTACTCAATTGTTGACTCCGGACCTGCAACTGGAAGAGTACCGAGGGCCGGACTGGGAACCAAAACCGACCATGGCAAAGTACTCAGCCGACCCTGCGGTGGGAGGAGGCAGTGCTTACAGAAAGCTTGGTGCCATTTTTGGTGCTGGGGGACGATATTGTAGCTAAGCTACACCCCGGTGACAAAAACAGCCCCTCAGAGGTCTAAAACCAGCCCCCACCCTGGCGGCCCACCGGGGAAATGCCTGGTGCCTGCTACAGCCAGTCCGGCCCTGAGAGTACTACATTGACCCCTCATCCAAAGGAGGCCCAATCGACTGACTCAATGACTCACCCGTCTAGAAGGAGGAGTCCCGCTTGTGACCCACCTGCCATTTACGCTGTGAGCCTAGATGGGGCCGCTACCTGAAGCCAGCCGGACGCTACCACTGCTTCCAGGACACTGCTGTGCAGCCTGCTGCTGCCAGTCAGGAGTATAGCAGTCATCTGTGCTGACTGCTGCTGGTGTACCTCCTCTCCAGTGATGGAGTAACAGATACTGAGGCGGCCCAGGACAAGGATAAGAGACTGAGCCCTATTACTGCCTGAAGGCTCGTAACCGAGAGGCGGGGCAGAGAACGTGAGGTTGGTGGCAGCATCTCAGCTCTCTGGGAACCTTTAGCCTGCTAGTAGCGCGCAGTCAATGCTTGGTGAATGCTGCAGTACTGGCACGATCTAGGTGTCAGCGCTGCATCATATTTTATGCCTGTGATTTTAAAAGTAAAATTGATTGCACTCACTGCCATTTACCGACTGTGCCGAATTTTCACCTGTACCCCGCCCCGTTCCACCGCGGCTGGCGCCGTTTGTGTGGAGGGCGAGGCGAGGCGCCATCTTGGGTGGGGCTAGACCGGAGCTAGCGGTCTAGTCATTCCGGGAGGCAGGGCATAAAACGATCAGAAGCCCAGGGCTCCTCGAGAACGTGAGGTTGGTGGCAGCATCTCAGCTCTCTGGGAACCTTTAGCCTGCTAGTAGCGCGCAGTCAATGCTTGGTGAATGCTGCAGTACTGGCACGATCTAGGTGTCAGCGCTGCATAATATTTTATGCCTGTGATTTTAAAAGTAAAATTGATTGCACTCACTGCCATTTACCGACTGTGCCGAATTTTCACCTGTACCCCGCCCGTTCCACCGCGGCTGGTGCCGTTTGTGTGGAGGGCGAGGCGAGGCGCCATCTTGGGTGGGGCTAGACCGGAGCTAGCGGTCTAGTCATTCCGGGAGGCAGGGCATAAAACTTAATGTGTTTCCGGGAGCGCAGCGGATGAGCGCAGCGGGCGCGCCGAATGCGCGCCGAAGTCGCGCTTAAGTCAAGCCCGTCTGCGCCCATCCGCGGCCGACTGGGGCCTGGGGCTAGTACCCCTGGTTGTTTATATACCTATTCTTCCCAGGACCTGCTGCTGTTAAAACCGTCAGATAGTTTATGCCCTCCACTTCCACCGCACATACTTAATCGTGCTGCCATCCATGGTATTTTGAAACCCAAGTACATTGCTGGTAATGATTTACATTTTAAACCCTGTCGTCCCCCTCAGTTGTCATCGAAACCTGATACGATGCTTAAATGCTACTATTTGAACACCAGGTCAATGGCTAAGCATCATATGGACGTATTCTTCATGTTAAAAACGGAGCAACCTGATATTTTGCTCCTCACGGAGACCTGGCTTAATGCTGATTCATTACCACATATCCTGGCTGCCGTCCCTTCTGATTATTACATCCTAAATGCCAACAGACCTGCTGTCAAAAGGGGTGGAGGAGTAGCAGCTATTATTCGTAATTGCTATAAGTTCTCGCTATTACCTTCTCTTGACCTTGTTGGGTCAGAAAATATTGCTTTTAAAATGGATACTGATAGTGGTGCATTACTTATGATTCTCATTTATCGCCCTCCTCAAAAAATGCCCGGATTTTCTGTTTCATTAGCAGAACATCTTGCGCCTCTTATTATTAATTGTAAAAATATTGTGCTGCTGGGTGATTTTAATCTCTGGCTTGATGCCACTGATTTGGACACCCAGGCAGCCGCATTGAAAGAGGTTTTACTAGATCTAAATTTAACTCAACAGATTCATCTGCCAACCCATAATAAAGGCCACCATCTGGACCAGATATGGTCTCAGAATATTCCCTTGTCGGTTTGTTCTATTACCCCCTGTATTTGGTCGGACCATTTTTTGATACATTTCACTCTCGCCATTGCGAGGAGCAAAAAGCAGCCATTTCTTACAGGTGGGAAAGTCAGACTGTGGAAGAACGTTGACACTTCAGCTTTCTTAGATTCTCTGAAGCTTTCTCTCCCTCTTATGCCTCAGGACATCGATGGCATTGAAGAAGCCTATTCCAACTGGCTACACCAGGCAGCAGACACCTATGCTCCCTGCTCTAACTTCCCCCGCTCTCGCTTCAATGACGCACACAAGTGGTATACATCACACTTGAAATCCCAAAAACTAGAAGTTCGTCAAATGGAACGGAAATGGCGAGCTGGCTATTTGGCACAAGATAAAGCCAATTACTGCAAGGCTCGGAAAGTGTATCAGAAATTTGTCCTGAAACATAAATCTGACTACTTCTCAGAGAAAATAATGAACTCTCAGAATAAATCTAAGGAGCTGTTCAATATTGTTGATGGTCTCAGTGGCAGTGACAGAACGACACCTTTGGTCGCTCCCACTCAGGACCTCTGCAACTCGTTGAACTCCTTCTTCCTCAATAACATTCATACTATAAAACTTAGTATCTCCACGGTTCTGCCTACCTCTCTGTTGGATGACACGTATTATAACTGTGAGACGTTGGAATCTTTTCCCGCTATTGATGGTGATACCCTTTCTAAACTGTTTAGTCGTGTCAAATCGGGCTCACCTGATGATATCTGTCCCCCGTACATCCTGAGAGAGATTGGCACTGTCATTCCTGAGGGCATCTTACCTCTGTTAAATAGTTCTCTCTTACAGGGTAAGGTCCCTGATAACCTTAAAAAGGCTTTACTTATTCCCCTTATTAAGAAGGCAGGAGCCGACCCCCTTGACCCGTTAAATTATAGGCCTATTTCATTGCTGCCGTATTGTGCGAAGCTATTGGAGGCCCATGTCTGTGCTAACATGTCCAAATTCATTGAGGAAACAGATTATCTCGAATTCAACCAAGCTGGCTTCCGTTCTTGTTATTCGACTGAAGCAGTCATTCTGCCGGTACAAAATACCCTGAGGCGGAACGCGGATAATGGGATTCACCAGGCCCTGGTTTTACTGGACCTTTCGGCAGCGTTCGACACGGTTGACTATACCATCTTGATCAACCGTGTCGAACAGGCTGGCCTTAGGGGACCTGCATTGAGCTGGATCCGCTCATTTATCACGGGCCGTACCCAATCCGTAAGGCTGGGTCCTTTCACTGCTCCCACTTGTCCCACCACTTGCGGAGTACCCCAGGGTTCATCCTTGTCACCTCTACTTTTTAATCTGTACCTCCGCCCGCTATTGTACTCCCTAAGAAAGGCGAAAGTGACCATCTTTAACTATGCGGACGATCTTCAACTTATTTTTCCTTTGAACACCAGGGATTCGGTGGAAGAATTCCAAAACACCATGGCACACATTCAGGCTTGGATGAGTTGTAACCATCTGAAACTTAATTCAGGCAAAACCGAGCTGGTGTTGCCTGGACAGAGTGTGTTAAGCTGGAGCCCATGCTTTTGGCCATCTAGCATGGGGACCCCACCGGTCAGATCGTCCACAGTTAAAAGTTTGGGGGTACTAATTAGCGAAGATCTTTCTTTGAAAAGACAAGTAGGCGCGGTGGTGTCCTCTAGCTTCTTTCAGTTAAAAAAGATAAGAAAAATCGCCTGCTTTCTTTCACAGGCTGCCCTTATTCAGGTCATGATTGCTCTGGTTCTATCTCGTTTGGATTTCTCCAACAGTCTCTATCTGGGGCTCCAAATTGGAGAGTTAAAACGTCTTCAGCGGGTCCAGAATCAGGCTGCTAGACTGATTCTGGGACTCCCTAACAGACAATCTATTAGACCTGGGTTGAAGTATTTACATTGGCTTCCGGTTGCGCAGCGTGTGGCATTTAAGACTGGCTGCATCCTTTTTAAATCTTTACAAGACACTGGCCCTAAATTTATAAAAGATCTGTTTCTCAGATATACCCCTCCGCGAAACCTACGTTCCGCTCAAAAATCTTTATTGACTGTCCCCTCCTATAAAAGGAAACGCTTAGGTGGCAGCTGCTTTGACCATCTGGCGGCCACCTTTTTGAATTCCCTTCCTCTGGAGTTGAAATTGAGTGGCAACCTTCTCAATTTTAGACACTCTCTTAAGACTTGGTTGTTTTCGCAGGCCTATTGCTGAGATCTTTTTGCTTTCATTTTAAATTGCTGTGTTGTGTTCCTTTCTATAGCGCCATGAAGCCCCCGGGCGTACGAGCGCTTAATAAATACATATTAACATAACATAATATAACATAATAAATACATATTAACAGCATGCACCTGCACTATCACACACACCAGACTACCCTACAGTAAGAAAGGGGGGATGGGAGGGGACAGAGTAAGATGGGGGGCACCTTAGCTAGAAGTATTAGCCTTGCACAAAGACTTTGAGTACTCGATGATTTTGTGTAGTGTGTATAGCTGAGTTTTCAGTGTAATAAAATACTAATATCAATGAGAAGCACTAGGTTTGACAATCATGTCGTGCTATTGGGTGTCTGCTAAGTGCTGAGTCTGTTGTACCCCCACACTCACCTTCCTGAGAAGCCCGAAACTGCTCACCATTGCTACCACCGAGAGTCAAGTGCTAAAAAAGATAGTACTTGGCCCAGTTTGCAGACCATAGTAGGACAGACTTTAGAACATCAGAGGCAAATGATGCTAGCCCCCACAGCTTTGACCCATTAGTCCCTACTTGCCCTGTGCCCTGCCTCCTGAGAGGGGTCTGACAAATGTACACTGTCAGATGGGCAACCCAACAGGATTACTTCAGTACATTAAGCCTGTTTTGTCGCTGTTGTCAAACAAACATTCTGTAGGACTTTGTTCCAGAAAGTGGCTATATTTGAAGTGAGGTGTATGTCAGGGAGAGGAAAAGGGTGGGAAAGGGGACATCTCTGGCTGTTGACCAGTGTGGCCTCAATTCCGCTTAACTGTTTCTCATTAACCCTGATTTTAACAACTTGGGTTTTATAACTGCCCGTTTTAGGAAGCGACCGTTGCAACCAGCTGTGCCTAGCGTATCAACTATGAATGACAGTGAACCCGTGGAAGAGCCTTCCTAGCATCTAATGCTGCCACTTTTCCCACTGAAACCTATGATATGTAGGATCTTTTTGTATTGTTTGCAGTTTACTTATCTTTAACAAATCCTCTTTTGTCAGTGTATGAGTTGAGGTACGAGTCTGTCCAGCCTAGTTTCCAGACACGTTGTGAAGTATTGTGCAACTAAAAAGCTCCTTTCCGGTTTGGTGGGAAGCCCTCTGCCATCCTGGTGCATGACCGCCCTCCTTATTTAGAGACCTGTGCCTGCCTAGTGTATATCTCTGAGCCTTCAGAGGAGGTGCCTCGATGGCTTTAGTTTTGATGATCGTCTGCATTGTTTCATGCGGCTGCTCAGCAGTTTTTGGGTGGTTCCAAACATACTTCCAAACCAGGGGGGGTTGTTTTTGAAAAACAAAATACTAATGGCCCATATACCTTGGGAGTTAGTTTCTCTTAGTGTTTGAGGGATCAGTTTTTTTTCTTGTTCTAGAATGTCTGCCATAGTTAGGGTGGATGGTCTACCATGTTTTGACCAATGGCCCAATATCAGACAGACCAAGAGTATGGTGGACAGTGTACTCTGCTACATTTGTGTGTTTGGGTTCCATGTCCACTAAACTCTAAATAGGGGCATAAGTTAAGTATGGAATCGTCCTGCGTGGCACGCTTAGTGTAGAGTCCTTGCTGGGCTGAATTACTAAGGGCACTGTTGGCTTCCTTCATAGAAGGAGGGACTGAGTGCGCAAGTGCAGTCATTCATTAGACCTATTAATGTAAAAAATAAACCCGCGGCAAATGCCTTGTGGAATCTGGCTATCACCCCATAAGGACACGGGGCCTAAGATTCCGCATGGCTTCAAGGTCCTCTTCCCTCTTAATCAGGGTGTTCAGCTGTCTCCTCTGCTTACAAGTGAGACCTAATGACCGTCGCAAGGCAGTCATGGCTGTTCTGCTCTCAAGTGAGTTTGGCTGCATATAGAGTATTGTAAGAGTGGATGAAGAGTTGTAGTTCTGCTGATCTCCACTAACAAGTTATTTAGAGTAGGGCACAGCTCGGATTTCACTGAATAAATTTCCTTTGTGAGATCTTTGAAGAATTTCTGCATAAAGCCATTTGTCAAGGTCTTATTCTCAGATGCAACAGCTGAAGCTCGATCACCTTGTATCAATGTGACTCTAGAGGGTGCAGGAGTAAGAGCTGTCATTGTAGTGCTTCTACTTGTGAGTGATCTTTAATCTTGGTGTCCTTAGCACCAATCATGGAGATGGGGATAACTCCTCACAACCACTGCCCTCTCAAAGGTCTCCTTTTATCCAGTACACTAATGTTCAGTGTTCTCTTTGTTTTCTCTGATTGGCACTTGATCATTAATATATGCTCTCAAGGTCTAGGAGTATTGAGAATGGGATTTCATGTGCCGTCAACACTACTGAGACTCAACCTCTTTCCCTCTGTCCACCCAGCCTTCGACTTCTGTGCTAAATATGCTCTCTGACCTCTTACCATAACTTACATATTTGGCTAGACAGTGTTTACCCCAGTTTTTCTTGTACTAGCACTGGAGGTATCATATATCTGAGGCCTTTGCTGCTCCCACAAACCCCCTTCGCTAACTCGCCACACCTACCCTTTACAAGATGACCTGTACTGTGGGATAGCGGGATCTGGTCCTTTCCTCTGGGAAAGGTTAGGAGGTGTGGTCCCATTCCTATGCGAGTCTGAGCATTGGTGCTTTCCTCATGTGCTCAGTGCCTCAAAGTATGTTATTGGGTGGCGTCTATTGCTCTTTTATCGGTCACCACAAGTGCTGTTTGACTAGGCGGCTCATCTCTCCGCAGGGATTGCTCATGTTACGTCTCTGTCCCAAGACGTAAGTAGTGTATCCATCTATGTTGTCTAGCTCGGGTGGAGGAGTATGTGTGTTTATATTCACTTTATTCATGCTAGAAGCCTCCAAGGGCACTGGTAATATCCTCTGTAGTTCATCGTAAGGGTGCCTGGGGTAACTTCCGGGACACAATTACCTGCCTCCAAATCCAGGCTCCTACCAGTTGTTGGTGCCTTTATGCCTGCTCCCTCTGTTCTGTCCAGGATCCGTCTGCATCTTGGATTGCCTCTAAAGGCTTAACACAGCAGTCCATCGCCAGTCCCAAGGTCTTGTTCAGGGGGGAAATGGATCGTCCCCTCCTCTCATATAATGTGAAGGCAACTCACTTCCTGAGATACCAAGAAGTACCAAGCCTGTGTCTAGTTTGCAAGACCACCCAGGGTATTACCAGGTCCTTAATCATCTGCCCCAGATGTATCAGAGGTCGTTTGCTGGGCTTTTCTGCCCAGCTCCAATAGTGGGACTCCTGCCTTGGACTACTTCTCTACGATGCAGCATATACTCACAGGTCTATGGGTGCTCCGGATCTCCCCCTCCAGGAGAGATGCCCACCTCTATTGATGGGCTGGTGCGGTCTCTCCGGCATCCTACCTGCCCTCCAGCATCTCAAGTCGGCGGCTTCCCTTGTGGCTTGTTTTTGTCCAGAGGAGTCCTTCGTGGATCATCCCTTATATACACATCGGTATCATATGTACCTCTTTAGGGGCAATAAGGCTTCCCTTACTAGGATCGAGGGTTTTAAAGCCATAATGTTCTGACAGGATGCTTACTAGCAATCAAAAATAAAGGTGACTGTTTCCTGAAGCCACAATGTCACTACACACAGGAATATGTGGTAGGAAAGTGCCTTCCAGAAGCTGCCACCATCTCAGAAGTTAAAAGCAAAGGCATACAAAAACCTCCTTGATGGGTGAAGTTTTCAAAGGGCTGGGGAAAATCAAGAATCAAATCCAAATAGGAATTCTTCTGGAGCGAAGAGTCAGGACCAGCAAGTGGAGGGAGAGAGGGAACAAAGTGAAGGAACACAGCTATGTAACAACGCACCCTCCAACCAGACTGAAGAAGCTTTAAAAGGCATCTGCAAACCCTCAGCCAGGTAATGGCTATTTCCAAGCCAGAGAAACAAGGAGCAGCAGCCAGTGGCCCAGTAATTTGAAGAAAGGCATCCGCAGCTGAGTATGATTCTCAGCACACAGCTTTGAGCTTCTTGCTGTGTTTCTCAGATCTGGGAACCACAGGACCACACAAGGTACCACGGATCTGTACCCAGACGGCTAACACTGCAGGGTTGCAACATGGAGCAAGTGTGGAGCAACAGCAACAGCATATTCTTTAGAAATCTTAGTGGTCAGTTCATCAGGACCCAGGGCTTTCTTCTTCCCTTATTACTTGATTGCCTGCCTCACCTCTTCTTTTACATTGGCTTATGTTCCCCCCCCCCTTGGATTGCCGTCTTGCTGCGCTATTATTTAAGTGTTTTGAGATAACCTGCAGTGGTTGGATTCCTCCTGATGTGTATAATTTAGAATTATATGTAGCTAAGATTTGCAGGATGTACTGTGTGTGAAAGGTGATCAGTCATTCCTGTGTTTGAATTATGGTTATGCTGTTGTTTGCGCATTTTCCTTGTAGTGTTTGAGATAGAGATATCCTAGGTTTGTCCCTTTCTCTAAACTTTTGGGCCTTAAATGTTCTCTGCGAAAGTCACACCTCTAGCTCCACTGTTTCTCGGAACTCAATGCAAGGCATGGCTAATCCCTGCCAGCGTCCAGTGTGTGCTTTTTGGAGTACTCTTTCTCCAGCTGTGTGAGTTTAGCCTCGAGGTGGGTCAGGTGATCCCTGAACACCTGCAAGGTTCCAGTTTCCTTGTGATCCAGCGGGCTATAGAAAATATATCATAAACAACGCTACCCTACTTCATAACCTATAAACAAAATTCTATACTAAATATGGACCCATTTATGAACCTGATATATTTTGGGCCTACTGAATCAGGTGGTCAGAATAAATCTATATACACATTATCTACACACTATATACATTTTTATACATTTGCAGAAAGAATATTGTCATTAGAATAAAACCCAACCATTTAAACGACCACCATAGGCGACGTGATCTAGCTAATGGTAACCTACACTTCTGAATAACCAAGACCAGCTTGTTTGTCAAAAGTAAGATTTTATTTTCTAAATTATGGTATATAAGTTGTAAGTTTTATAAATGAAATTTATTTGCAATAAAGCAAGCATGATGGTAAGAAATATGAGAAAAATACAATTTAAGCAATTGAATTAAATTTAAAGAAATTATATAAAGTTTAGCATTTCTAAAACCTATTTCCCTAACTGAGCTAAATAGACAGAAATTAAAATAAAGTTCTTTGAGGATTCTTACGTGCTCCACGCAAAGTCCAACAGCACATCACCCTCATCGGAAAGTCAGAAAGCAGCAGCCAGCCCAACCCTAAGGGCATGACTTTTTATACCTTTCTACGCTAACTAAACTAGCAAAGGAAAGTTTTCAGAATTTCTCGACGTCCCATTGGCTGAGAGTGACAAGTGACATGTCACCCGATTCTTAAAAAGTTCCACAAAATCATGTCTTACAAAGACCATTGTCTCTTCCACGTGAAGCCAAAAGCTTCCTGCGATTGCAACTTTGTATTAAGTCATCCTCGCAGCTTCCATAGTCTTTCAGTGCAACTTCCGCGGATGCCAAGTTAAGGATTGACAAAAAGTTCACTTTCGACCTTGGCCATGTCCGACAGAATAATGTCAGCTCATCAGTTTTTGCTTTGTGAATGCAGCTTCAATAAACGTTTTAATTCAGAATGGGCGTCTCGTGACTTTCTGCAGAATTCTAAGTCAGCTCTTTTTCTGCGGTTCAAATAACTAGGCCCAAAAGCAGGCAACTTATGTTTTCTAGTATAAAACAAACACAAGAAAAGTATTAATGTAAGAAATAAAGTATTTTCTGTATCCACCCCATGGTTTACTAATTAATTAACCCACCCGATTAATCAAAATGTTACCTAGCCATTGCAAACAAATAAAGCAGCGTTTATATTTACCAGTCTCCGTTTTCTATGAGACCCATAAGCACCTAGAATAGTAGAAATGACATCACACAGAAAGGAAAAGCAAAACAAGCACATGCTTCTTTTAAGTTTGCAGCAGTTAGTAATGACAAAAACGAAAACAATAAATTATTTTATTATTTTGCACGAACAAAAAGATGCAACAAATATGCACGTATATGAGCACACATGTTAGTCCCCCCACGTGTAAAGTTTAATCTAAGTTGTATTAGCATGACATATCACAAATCATTAATAATTTTATTCATGTTATGGAAATGTGACTTTGCGAGTTTAAACAAAATTTTGTTTTCTATCTCGCTCCATCAACTCCCTCATCTGGTGATTAACAAATCACCACACCAGCACTCAAAATTTTTGGTAAATTAAATTTTTAGGAAATCGATTCAAATTCATTTATATTAGTAAACCTAAAAGTCTGTTTCAGCATAATCTTTGCAATTAACATGACGCTCTCTATGTAACTCCTGTAACTCGATCTCCCTTTCCTCTTCTTTTCTGAGTTTATAGATTCTTTTCTTTTCTCTCAAATGTTTCTTTCTTTTATGTAACAAACAACCTATTTTAGTCAAAATAAAAATGAATACTATTATAATCAAAGGTGCCAGAATCTTGCCAAGAATTGAACTTCCGATATTATGAAACCAGTTTTTAATTGCTTGAAACCTTTTTGAAAGTTTCCCTGTAAAATCATCTTCTTCTAAAGGAATTATCTCTGAATGCATTTGTGTAATATTCTTAATATACATTTCAATATTCTTGCTTTCATCAGGTATATATGTACAGCAATGTTGAACATGTAAAATGCCACAGACTCCTCCCTCTTTTGCTAGGAGTATGTCTAAAGCAAGGCGATCTTGAATTACCATGGATCTAATTGCAATAACTTCAACATTCACTAATTGAAATCCATCAGCAGTATCTGTTGATAATCTATCAACTATAGTGGACAATTTTCTGATTCTCCCTGCATTTAGGGTTATACCAACAAAAGGTATTACAGCTTGAAAAATATCTCCCAGAACTTCAGTAAAAGTTTCTCTTTTAGCTCTATTTACATAATTGTGTATTTTAAACAATCCTTCTGAATCTCTGTCAACATGAAACACTTTAGGAAAAACAATTCCCACATAACAAGTTCCATACCAATGGTCTGGAAGGTTATAATAAGCTTTGTCACCACAAACAAAATAAATTCCAGGAAAGATAGGATCTTTTCCACCTTTAAATCCCCAACCTCCCATTATCTGATAAGTATCTTCACAGTTGCTTGCACCTACAAAATAATTATCAAAAAGTGTATTATCTCTTCTAATGCAAAGCTTTCCACTAACAGGTTTGTCTATGTGAATTGCAATATTTTCAAGCATTTTGCCATTTAATTTCTCATCCTCTTTTTGCCAGAAGGATGACTTAGTCTGCTTGACTAATTCATTTCTCTTATAAATTGCTCTTCTCTCCTCAACCATATTCAAAAATTTCTTTCCTTCAGCACTTAATTTACATGTTAGATTATTCTTGTAAGCATACTCATAAGTGAGTTCGTTAGTAACAAGGAAATATTCTCTCATTTGTTTTGCTTTCTTATGCTTATTTAAAGCATTATCAATCTTAACATTAGCAAAAATCTCATCATAATTTGAATAGTAATATTCTAAACGACCAGTTTGATAAAATAAACTAGTTAATACACTACATGTTACAGCATAAGTGAGAGGAAGCATATTATATGTTACTCCCTCGGAAACAGAAGCAGGTAACTTAACGCATACATAACAGTCCTTTGCATCCATTACCTTTACATATTCACTCAAAAGCTTTGTGAATGTATTGCTTGAAAAATCACCTATTGATTTATCTTGATGAATGTTAGGCTGATGATCAATTACTTTTGCAGATGCACTATGTTTAGTTTGGCTAACCAGAGCTTTGCTTGTTATGTTAACTTTGTGTAATTCTCTATTCATTTCTAAAGGTATAATCACAGCTAATACCAACCAGAGCAGAACTAAAATGAGCAGACATACCAGAGTCATCTTACAGCATCTTTTAAAAACAGAACATTTTGAAGTGCTCTCCTTAACGTAAGGCATTTTTAGGTTAGTTTTAGCCTCAAAAATAAAAATAAATTTTAAAATTTATATACACCCCCCTTTTAAAATATATTTTTCTTTTATAACCCTAAACAAGATTTCTTCGACCTTATGTCATACATAAGTTTTCTTCTGCTAAACAGTTTTTTCTTCGACCTTGTGTCAACTAACAGGATTTCTTCAGCCTTTTGCCAATTTAATAATTTTGTACTTCAATCATTGTCACTAATTTCTTGGATTTCGTTTTCTTCTTCACTACTATCATATATGTCTATAACAGGTGGAATTACTAAGTAAGTCCACTCAGGAGACTTGTATTTCTGGTTTGGTCTAATTATTCTCTTCCCTTTTCTCGATATCACTTCAATTTTTCTTCCAACTCCAACTTCTTTTCCTGGACTCTTTTGACTACTTATTTCCTCTACTTGTTCTATTGGCTTTTTGATCAATCTGACTCTCAATCTTCCACCAGGCCAGTAGTCTGCTTTTCTCACGTACTTCTTCTTTGGTTCAGAATTATTTGATTCTGACTTCCAAGTCCTTTTCTTTCCGTTTTCACTTCCACCTTCCACGTCACTTTCTTCAGTTTCGTAGTCTGAAATTTCAATTGACTCAGGAACTTCTCTATTCGGCAATTTTACTCTTTCAGGAACTTCACTTTGTCTTCCATTACTGGTACTCGGTAATTCGTTCTCCTCCTCTTCCTCAATTACCTCTAGCTTCCCAGATTTCGGATTTTTGTTCCTTACTTCAGAGTTTGTTCTCTGCCTTTCGATACTCTCCTGGTCTGAAACTTCTTTTGGTTCAGCTTCTTTGTCTTCAATAGAGACAACCGAATCTTCAGTTATCTTTCCTTTTAACAGATTCTCTTCACCTTCAGAATCTATTTCAATTATTTCTAAGTCTTTTCTTGTCAGATTTCCATTCACTGGCACAGTTTCCAGATGTCGACTTTCTTGTCGATCTTCAGAATCTGGAATTACTTCACCTTCTGTTCTGTCTTCTGCTTCAGAATCAGAATCATCTGTGGTATCACTTTCAACATCAGAACTCTCAGGAGTTGGTATTGGAATAGTATGACTTGGATGAATCCAGCGCTTCAATCCTCTGCACTTTACAGCATTAGTAGTGATCAAGATTACCTGCCTAGGTTTCTGCCATCTAGGAGATAGACAATTCCTTCTCCGATGTACTTTCGTTCTGACCCAGTCTCCAGGTCTCAGATCATGAGTCAAAACTTTTTCATTTGATTGAGCTTCAGTTCCAACCTGATTAGACACAGAAGTTACCATATCAGATAACCTTTTACAGTAATCCAAAATTGCACTGTCATTTATGCTCAACAATTTACCTACAGGTACAAAAGCTTGCCTCATAACTCTTCCCATTAAAATTTCATGAGGACTCAGACCTGTCTTTTTATCTGGTGTACTTCTTAATGACATCAAAACAAGTGGAAGAGCATCAGTCCACTTAACACCTGTCTCTAGACACATTTTTCCAATTCTGTTTTTGATAGTTCCATTTATTTGTTCAACTACACCTGATGCCTCTGGTCTGTATGCACAGTGTATTTTCTGCTCAATGCTCAAAGCTTCACAAATTAACTTCAACAGTTTGTTATCAAAATGGCTTCCTCCATCACTCTCAATAGTGACTGGAAAACCGTACCTTGGGATGATTTCTCTGAGCATTAGTTTTGCTACTGTAATTGAATCACAATGTCGTGTAGGGAAAGCCTCTACCCATCTTGAGAATAAGCATACAATTACAAGTACATATTTCAAACAGTTGTGTAATGGCATTTCAATGAAATCTATTTGTAACCTGGTAAAGGGACCACCCTCTCGACCAATTATTCCTGTCCCCACCACTGATTTCCTGTTTGGATTCATTTGTTGGCATGACAAACACCTTTGACAAAAAGATTCTGCAATCGTTCTAAATTTGGTATTGAACCATGTTTCTCTAAAAAGCCTGACCATAGAATCTCTTCCTAGATGTGCAGGACCATGATATAATCTGGCCATGTCAGCAATCATGCAATTTGGTAAGACTATTCTGCCATCTTTGTAAACCCACACTCCATCTTCTTCACGTGGTCTACAATCTGATCTTAACCATAGGTCTTTTTCTTCATCATCTGCTTCGTTTTGTAAATCTCTAATCTCATGCCATGTTTCTACAACAGTTGTTAGCATTAATGAATTTGAATCAGTTTCTTTACTCCTCTCCCGATTGTATGAATAATTTTTCCTTGCGCAGTACTTTGCTGTTTCGTCTGCGAAGGCGTTTCCCTTGGAAATATAATCAGTTCCTCTAGTGTGCGCTGCACACTTGACTATGGCAATTTCTTTTGGCAATTGTATTGCTTCAATTAATCTTCTAATGAAAACTGCATTTTTAATTGGTGATCCTGCTGATGTCATGTATCCTCTCTGTGACCAGAGTTGTCCATAATCATGCACAACTCCGTACCCATACTGACTATCAGTAATGATGGTAACTCTTACATCTTTTGATATTTCACATGCACGAATTAAAGCAATCAATTCAGCCACTTGTGCTGAACGAACTCCTTCAAGACATGATGCTTCTTCAACATCTACAACTGTACAAACTGAGTATGAAGCTTTCAAGACACCTCCTTCGGATCTTAAGCATGAGCCATCTACAAAGTAGACAAAATCCGATTCAGACAAAGGTCTGTCTTTGATGTCTTTTCTGGGTTTAGTGCAGAATTCCATGACATCTAAACATTCATGTTCAGTTTCAATATCATCAACAATTTCAGAATCAGGCAGTAATGTAGAAGGATTCAGATTCAAACATCTTGAAATCGAAACATTATCTGCTCCCAGTATGATTTTCTCATACTTTGTCAATCTGCTACTTGTTAAATGTTGAGTCTTACCTCTTGTCAGTAATATTTCAACCGAATGAGGCACAAAAACTTTCACAGGAAATCCCATTATGATTCCTTCACTTTGTTCAAGACTGATGCTTGTAGCTGCAACTGCTTTCAAACAACCTGGTAATGCTTTTGCAATTGGATCAAGAACTGCAGAGAAGTATGCAATAGGTTTCTTTAAGTTTCCATGTCTCTGTATTAATACAGATAATGCACATCCTTCTCTCTCACT
The DNA here is from genome assembly GCF_964261635.1 of Lissotriton helveticus. Lineage (NCBI taxonomy): Eukaryota > Metazoa > Chordata > Amphibia > Caudata > Salamandridae > Lissotriton > Lissotriton helveticus. The sequence goes on from NC_136063.1 coordinate 581,142,634, forward strand.
GCAATACAGTTCAAAATCTTTCTCATAATTTGGCATACCCAAAGCAGGAGCTTGGCATAAGCTCTTTTTCAGGTTCTCAAAAGATTCCATCTCAGCATTATTGAGAATAATTGGATCTTTTACATCTGATTTGGTCAGTCTTTGTAGTGGTTTTGCAATTACTGAAAATCCACTTATCCATTGTCGACAGTAACCTACCATTCCCAGGAACATTCTGACCTGTCTTTGTGTTTTTGGCGGTAACATTGCTTGTATCATTTTTATTCTCTCTATTGTTACCTGTCTTTTTCCTTTTGCAATTCTGTGACCAAGATATTTTACTTCTTGTTTGCAAAACTGTAGTTTTGCTGGTGACACTTTATGTCCTTCTTCTGCAAGGCGATTTAACAGAATTATTGTGTCTGTTACACAATTTTCTCTTGTCTTTGCAGCTATTAACAAATCATCAATATACTGCACCATCGTAGACCTACCTGGTAAGTCTAAATCTTCTAATGATCTTTTTAACAATTCATTAAAGATTGAAGGACTTTCTGTATAGCCCTGAGGGATTCTTGTCCATCCAAGGGTCTTACCTTGGAATCTGAAAGCAAAGATTTCATAACTGTCTGGATGTAAGGGAACAGTAAAGAATGCATTGCAAAGGTCAATGACTGTGTACCATTCAGCATCATGTGGAATCTGAAATAGAATTACTGCTGGATTTGGAACCACAGGACAACATGGAATGACAATTTGATTAACCTTTCTCAAATCTTGTACAATCCTAAATGTTCCGTTAGACTTTTTAACTCCCATAATTGGTGAATTACAAGAACTACTCTTCATTTCCTTTAATACACCTTGTTTGATTAATTTTTCAATTATAGGTGTAATACCTTCAATTGTCTCTGTTTTCATTTTATACTGTGGAGTGTTTGGAAATTCTATTCCCTGTTTCAATGCAATTTTTACAGGATCTACGTTTTTCATTAGACCCATCTCATTTCCAGTAAAATCCCATATTTCAGATTTCACTGTTTTCTTTAGCTCTTCAGGTAAATCCTTTTCTTCAAATGCAGGAAACAATTTTGTTTCTTCTGCTTCCATCATCATCATTGTCATTCTATACAAACCATCTTCCTCCATTGTTTGTAACTCAACTCCTTCAGGAGAACAATATATTCTGCAATTCATTTTACATAGGATGTCTCTGCCTAATAAATTTACTGGACTACTGTTACAAACCACAAATCTGTGTTTGTCTCTGTAATTTCCGATTTCAACTGGTACTGGATCAGTTAAGTCTGTTTTAATTTGCTGATTACTTACTCCCACAACTTGGATGGTATCCCCAGAGAGAGGTAGGTTTTCAATTTCCACTGATCTAACAGTAGAACGGGTAGCACCAGTGTCCACTAGAAAAGTGATGTCTACATCATTAACTTTCCCGTTTACATAAGGACCAGACTGGTCAACCTCAAGAGTGGCTCCAACAACACACTCTTCCTCCTCTCTCGGGCACCGTCAGCAATAATCATCAGAATCACTGTCTTGACTTTCTGTTAATAAAAATTGTTGTGAAGCATTTTGCATTTGAAACTTTTGCTGCTTTTGCTGTTTTTGTGGTTTTATTACCTGTTCACATCCCTGAAATCCCACGTTTGGATTATATTTTTGAACTCCCCCACAATTCGGAAAAGGTGGTTGTGGCAACTGGTCTTGACGATTATTCACCTGTTGTTGTTGCTGTTGTTGTAACTGTCGCTGAATATTAAATTCATTTAACCCCTGTTGCATCTGTAGCTGTTGCTGTAGGTTAACACCATTCTGCATCTGTGGATTCAATAAGGGATTCTTTGAGTTTCTAGGAGGATGAGGACACTCGTCCCTCCAATGTCCAATTTCGCCACAATTAAAACAAGGTAATCTTTGTTTCAGCTCTTCTATCTTTGGGCTAAATTTCTTTGGGAAATTATTACCTTTAAACTTTCCTTGTATCTGGTTTGTATTTCCAGTTTGAACAAAATTAGTGTTCTTGTTTCCCATGCTGGCAATCTGTTGCTCAGCCACCTTTACCTGAGCCCACATGGCTTTCTCCTTCAGCTTCTTCTGTTTTACTTCTAATTCATCGCTACAATATTTTGCTTTTCTTAGAATATCATCTATAGATAGTGCTTGCCATCCGACAATACTAGTTCTGATCATTTCTCCAATTTCAGGTTTTAGTCCATAAACAAATCTATAGATAAAATGACTCATGTCTTTTTCATCTAATTTTTCATAACCACTGTATTGTTTAAAGATTAACAATAGTCTTTCATAAAAAGAATGAACTGATTCTTTTGTTTCTTGTTCTGTTCTTTCTATTTTAACCCAATCAACTTCTTTGGGTGGAATTTTGTTTTTCATCCAAACAATTACTTTTTCGTAGAAATCCATTACAAGTGGATTTGGGGCACCTGTTTCTTTGATTCGTTCAGGTTCTGCTTTTGGCCAACTAATAGATATTTTACATTCTGTCCAAAGATCAGATGGGACTACAATGTCAAAAAATCCATCTAAATCAATCCACAGAACTTTTGACACTTTGATAAATCTATCGACTTGCCTGTACCACTCAACTGGTTTCTCCCTTAATTTTGGAAAGTCATTTGTGAATAACAGAATGTCTTGTCTTGACCATGGGACATGAACATATCCTCCACCTGCAACTTCTCTCATTGGAAATTGCTTTGACAATTTTTCCAATCTTTCATCTTCCTTCCTTTTGGTCCATTTCACTCTCCATTTGTTCAGTTCTCCTAGCTTTTTGATATAGACAATCAAATCTTTAATATGAACTATTCTTCCCATTGAGTTCAAACTCTCAATGTCACTTTCTGAAAAGTCTAATCTGTAATGCTTTGCAAAATTCTTTTGTTTACTTACATCGATTTCAAGTTCTGCAGCTAGATCCTCTAATTGATCATATTTATTTTTCGTTTTCCTCTGAATACTTTTGCAAATGAACAGTAGTTCATCATCCCGATAGTAATTTAAACTATCTGGGCCAATTGTTCCAATTATTAATTCTTCTATATTCGCTTTTAATTTGGCCACATCAAGTTTTGGTGTGGTTACCCTGACTTCAGGACTTCCTACATCTGACATAGCACCCATTGGTGTTTTTGGAGATAAATCCTCATTAAAGGTTAAATCAGGCATTCTCGATCTAGAATTGTTTAATTCAGTCAAGTCTGAATAAAATTTTTCAGCAGGCTTTTGAATTTCTGTATTTAAAGGAATAGTTAATCCGTTTTTATTTGTATCTCTTTGATCAAATACTGGCTGAACAGGACCTATTGTTACTGGAACTGTGACAGCTTCCATGCCTTTTGTCATTCTTTTAATTAATTCTTCTTTAGACCTTAAATATTCATTATAATCAACATCCTCAACATTTCTTGTTTCTCTTACATAATCTTTTGGAGGTTCCCTTGCTCTTGGAGTCATTGAAAAATGTCTACCTTCATTTCGAGCATTCTCAAATTCTGATCTTCTAGGAGTTTCAGTGATTTCACTATTATTTGGATAAAGTTTAGGAGCTTCATTAATTGGAGGTGCACTCGGTGAAGTTTCAGTAGAAACCACCGGAGTAGACCATGATCTAGGAGGTCTCAAAGGCTGATTAGGCTGTTTCTTTCTAGCAGTTGTATATATTTCTTCCATAACTGCATCTTCAGATTCACTTTCCATAGATTTCCCTGTAGGAGAACCCATTACCATTTCATGAATTAAATACAATCCTTCACTCATGTTTCCCTGTCTCCACATTCGTAATCTATCTTCATGAGTTTCTCTTTTCCATGATGGATTTTTAGAAGGTCTTTTAATTCCACTAGCTTCTCTTTGTAACTGATACATCTCGTCTTCCCACTCAACTAAAGCTTCAAATTGAGTTGGTCTCGGTTTTGGAACAAGAGCATTCATTTTCTCTCGTAAATTTCTTAAAACTCTTACATTAAATGAACCATCATCAGGCCAAGCTAAAACACCGTCGTTTTTAGTATAACGTTTCCAACTGTCGAACCATAAGACAGTATGATATCCGTATTCACCTTCCATGTACGCTGCAGGTGTTTTATACTTATGAAGTAGTTTACCACCTCGCGTTTCGATTTTCTTGTCAGGTGAAAATAAATTTTTGAATTTCTGAAATAATGTTGTCTTTTTCTCAACATGTTTAAAATGATAACTCATTTTTAAAAGTTAAATTTAATTCACAAAATCGTTCGTAAAATATTTCCGGGATGTTCCGCAAAACAACCAATCCGTGCGCGAAACACACCAACAAGCCAATGGCAGTTGAGCTACGTCACTTTTCTGCTCAACGAATAAATTTAGTGTTTTTCCGATCGACCAATCAGCTCACAGGCCGTCAGATACTCAAGAGCCAATCAGAATACAGCTTGTGACGTAGGTCACCCAATCCCAGCGCGGCTCTGTGACGTACACAGCAGCTGCGGTTTCTCGCTTCTCACTCCTGGCGCTTACCCCTCCTTCACAAAATCTTTTCACAGCGCCATTTTAAGAACACTTTTCAGTGTAAATTAATTCTTAACAATGACTATAAAGACAACATCTGTTCGTTTCACTAATTAGGATAGTTTACATACATTCAAGTATCCACACTTCGGAATAGACGGCGCTATTCACACTAAGGATAATATTCAATTGTCAGTAGAGTAACCTTACCCCACCCTTCTAACACGTATAATTATGAACTCGCTTTGCTCTGAACCCACCGCGAAGTGAAAGTTCTAAAAGTTCCACTTGAACATAAAATACAATTCAAACTCGCACTTTTACACGGAAAATTCCCTAAATTCAAACACACATGAAATCCGTACAGGACTCTCACCTGTTTATAGAATTCATGCACCGTTAGCAAAATAACGACGTTATCTGTACAGGGCTCTCACCTGTTTATAGATATGAAACATGTACCCGTACAGGACTCTAACCTGTTTATAGATAATCATGCACCGACGTTAATTTTACCCTTCACTCAAGCTCGGATATAACTAATACTCTCATCACAGTGAGTTTTATGGAAGGCGCTTTGTCCCTATTCTCATGCTGCTTTGATTTCTTAGAAAATCCTCACTATACAAGATTCAGACCTAGCCCTAAAACTGTGCTGCTCGGCGACAACACTATGGTACACGGCGATACCTCTTGTGATACTCGGCGATATCACTACAAACAGAACAGATGGCTTGCGTGACTAATTTCTCGCCACACAATCTATACCGGTATAGCTTACAGATAGGCACGAAAAACGAACTTAACAAGTGTTAAAACATCGATCCTATTTCCATACTATGACGTGACCCTTAGCAACCAACATATTACCTTGGTTACCTCTTAGCAACCATCAATTTCTGCTACCAGAGAATTGATCCAGCGGGCTATAGAAAATATATCATAAACAACGCTACCCTACTTCATAACCTATAAACAAAATTCTATACTAAATATGGACCCATTTATGAACCTGATATATTTTGGGCCTACTGAATCAGGTGGTCAGAATAAATCTATATACACATTATCTACACACTATATACATTTTTATACATTTGCAGAAAGAATATTGTCATTAGAATAAAACCCAACCATTTAAACGACCACCATAGGCGACGTGATCTAGCTAATGGTAACCTACACTTCTGAATAACCAAGACCAGCTTGTTTGTCAAAAGTAAGATTTTATTTTCTAAATTATGGTATATAAGTTGTAAGTTTTATAAATGAAATTTATTTGCAATAAAGCAAGCATGATGGTAAGAAATATGAGAAAAATACAATTTAAGCAATTGAATTAAATTTAAAGAAATTATATAAAGTTTAGCATTTCTAAAACCTATTTCCCTAACTGAGCTAAATAGACAGAAATTAAAATAAAGTTCTTTGAGGATTCTTACGTGCTCCACGCAAAGTCCAACAGCACATCACCCTCATCGGAAAGTCAGAAAGCAGCAGCCAGCCCAACCCTAAGGGCATGACTTTTTATACCTTTCTACGCTAACTAAACTAGCAAAGGAAAGTTTTCAGAATTTCTCGACGTCCCATTGGCTGAGAGTGACAAGTGACATGTCACCCGATTCTTAAAAAGTTCCACAAAATCATGTCTTACAAAGACCATTGTCTCTTCCACGTGAAGCCAAAAGCTTCCTGCGATTGCAACTTTGTATTAAGTCATCCTCGCAGCTTCCATAGTCTTTCAGTGCAACTTCCGCGGATGCCAAGTTAAGGATTGACAAAAAGTTCACTTTCGACCTTGGCCATGTCCGACAGAATAATGTCAGCTCATCAGTTTTTGCTTTGTGAATGCAGCTTCAATAAACGTTTTAATTCAGAATGGGCGTCTCGTGACTTTCTGCAGAATTCTAAGTCAGCTCTTTTTCTGCGGTTCAAATAACTAGGCCCAAAAGCAGGCAACTTATGTTTTCTAGTATAAAACAAACACAAGAAAAGTATTAATGTAAGAAATAAAGTATTTTCTGTATCCACCCCATGGTTTACTAATTAATTAACCCACCCGATTAATCAAAATGTTACCTAGCCATTGCAAACAAATAAAGCAGCGTTTATATTTACCAGTCTCCGTTTTCTATGAGACCCATAAGCACCTAGAATAGTAGAAATGACATCACACAGAAAGGAAAAGCAAAACAAGCACATGCTTCTTTTAAGTTTGCAGCAGTTAGTAATGACAAAAACGAAAACAATAAATTATTTTATTATTTTGCACGAACAAAAAGATGCAACAAATATGCACGTATATGAGCACACATGTTAGTCCCCCCACGTGTAAAGTTTAATCTAAGTTGTATTAGCATGACATATCACAAATCATTAATAATTTTATTCATGTTATGGAAATGTGACTTTGCGAGTTTAAACAAAATTTTGTTTTCTATCTCGCTCCATCACTTGGCAATTGAAAAATGCTCCTGATGTATACTTTAAAGGTATCCCAAACATCCACAGTACTGGGATCTGAGCCCACATTGATTTGAATGAACACAGTTATGGTCCAGTGTATTACTATTTTGAATGATGTGTCTTGTAGTTGCTTCAGTCTGAATCTCCATGTTTTGCTGTGTTAGGTGGGAGTGGGATAAGACATCTGCAGTAGTACTGGGAAATGGTCTGCTAGGGTTCTGAGGAAGTTCTTTGTCTTCTTTACCTAGAGAGGTAGATTGCATAATATGCGTCTTTTTGGGGGGTTGTTATAGCCATTCAAGTTCCAGCTTAATGCTTTGAATTGGCTATTGGGCACGATATTATTAGTGGCTGTAGTGCATTTATTGTCGTTTGCTGTTGTGCCATTCGCCATATGGGGTATGGTTCATAGATTAATTTGTGTGAGCATATTTCATTGCTAGAGAATGGGACATAGTACATGATGCAATAGTAGATTAAGAACCCCCCCCCCACCTACCCTGACCCCAAACGTACACTAGTACCCCATTCCTTCTAACTGCAAAGGATGAGAACTGATGCCTCATTTATTATTTTCCTATGGCTGTGTGTGGGGAGGCCACAGCCTGGGAAGTGCAGGGTGCATTTAGCTTAATACGCTTTTAGCAGCCTAACCACAGTGTAGCAGTATGTACTATGAAAAAGAAGTTATGAGCAACATTACCATCAGTATGAATTGTGATTGATTCACGCGCTGTGTATCATTCTCTTGCGTGTTACGGGTGTATGTCTGCCCGGTCCAGGATGTTTCATGTGTATTTTAGATCCAAGTTCTTATCGGGGATTCTAATAAGCACAGCTTCCCTTCTCTGCTTGCTTTTCAGGGTAAGGCAGGGTTGGGCTAGAAGTCCACCATCTGCAGTTATCTTAGAGTTTACTGTCTAGCTGATTTGTTGTCTGCTTCATTCAGGGGATGGGAGTTTAGCATCCTTCATCATTGCCTGGCCTTTCCAGGAACTTCATCAACTGAAAGCTCAACCAACAGGACACAATTCAAAAGCATGAGAATATAATATCTCGTCTCAGTATGCTTTTTGTAAAGGGTCCTACTTCACTTAACTTTACTTTGCACTGTACTGTAGCACCTTATCACCTGTTGGAATTGTCATATGAGAATTATAAATATGATTAATCCAATCACTAAATCTGAATAATTGTTTTCATATTTTCTAACTTGTTCATTCTATGTTCAGAAGACTGACAACATCAAGAAAGACCTCCTCAATGATCTTATCTTACACTCTGGTCCCTATACGAAAACCTCCTCTGCATTTCCATTGGCGCAACACCGAATCTCCTGAAAGTTTGACCTAAAGAACGACGCAGCTTGGTCATCCTTTAACACTTACACTGAAGAAGATATATTTAAGATTTTTAGTGCCCTGAAACCTGCTAATCACTTCACCGATCCTCTCCGGCAAATGCTGTTAAAGACTTTACGCCTCTGCTTCTACCTCTCTGGACTAAGATCATTAACAGTTCACTGCAACAAGGATGCATCCCGGACACCCTCAAAGTTGGACAGGTATCTCCCATACTAAAGAAACCCACGGCGGACCCTTCGGACCTAAACAATTATCACCCTATTTCCAATATTCCTACCCTGGCCAAAATATTGGAAAAATGTGTACACCACCAACTGACAAGGCATATTGATCACTTTAACCTTCTTGACAAACACCAATCAGGATTCCGAGCTGGTCACAGCACTGAATCAGCCATGACACACATAATTGATGATGTCCTACAAATCCTTGACCAGATTGGAACCTGCCTACTCATCCTACTGGACCTCTCATCAGCCTTTGATACCGTCAAACATGAGAACTTGATAGATCTGCTAAAACACAGAATGGGAGTATCTGGGTCAGTGCTCAACTGGTTCACCTAATTTCTCCAAAACTGGTCACAAAAATTCAAGGTCAACAACACCTTGTCTATACCCGTCCCAGTAACGCTGGGAGTCCCTCAAGGATCCTCACTTTCCCCAACACTATTTAATCTGTTCATGGAACCTCTCACTGAAATGCTACATGCGTCAAACGTGCAATATCACATGTACGCCGACGACACATAACTATATCTTAAGATCAACACCCTAGAAGACATCAAACTGTTTAACTCAACGCTTGGGAATACTCAGAAATGGTTGGCAGAAAACCACCTCAAATTGAATGCACTAAAAACTGAATTCCTTCTAATAGCTCCATCGGCCAAAGTCCCCATTATGCAAGAATGGATCAAACATCTTGCGGCACTCAATGTTCAACCAACCATTGTGGAGTCTGCAAAATCTTTGGGTATAACTCTTGACAATAATCTCAATATGCATAAACATATTAGCAAAGCTACAAAAGGAGCAAACTTCCAGATAAACACTCTGAGGAAGCTGAAACCCTTCCTTCCAGCTAATGATTTCAAGCAGGCAGTCCAAGCTTTAGTTATCCCCAGAGTAGAGTACGGATGTGTCTCGTTGTGTGGCCTTCCAAAAGCTTCAACGGCACCCCTAAGAGCTTCCATAAATTCGGCAGTGAGACTCATCACGGGCTCTAAAAGAAGGGCCCACATCTCCCCAGACCTAAAATCCTTGAATTGGCTACCTCTGGAAGCCCGAGTTAATCTGAAAATAGCTTGTAGGACACATAAAGCCCTGGATCACAAGGCACCAAGTAATCTGGAATAGAAACTGACGATTTCTGATGGGATAAGATCTTCAAGAAGTGCGAACAACCTACTTCTGAAACCCCAAAGATCCAACAAGAAGAAAACCTATAAACGATCCTTCTCAGGGATGGCGCCCATAATTTGGAATGCCCTACCCCCAGAAACCAGACTTAACTCTTCTATGGCTTCTTTGAAAAAGGAAGTAAAAGCGATTCTCATAGCAAAATGCTCCTGAGCATTATCTAAAGAAATTGGAAGACCAAACCTACCCGTGCTGATAATCTTTACTATGGCAAATGTCCACTTAGATACTTGAGTCTTTATTTCTATCCTTTACTTGCTCCAACTGGATGGTTCTTTTTGCTTAAACTTACTGCTTTACGACGGTATGTACATGTGTTTAACATGCATTGAATTGATGTATAATGAACCTTATTTAATGTAAAGCGCTCTGTTATCCGCAAGGATCTTGTTCGCGCTCTATACAACTTTCAAATAAATAAATATGTCAGTAGGGACCTTTTGGACCTAACTATCTGTTACTTGCTTGTATTGTTGGGTAGAGCATGACATACTTGATCTCCATTTTGCATAGGCGCTTTTTGACTTTAAGGATTTCCTGGCTTCTTGGACAGCAATTGTGAAGTTTGGGTAAAAGGAGATGTTGGCCTTCTCATATTGTATAGTTGCTCTGTCTCTAGCAAGGGATAGGATAGTGTCACTTTCCCTATTGTTCAAAACTCTTGCTATTACTGGTCTCAGTGCTTAACCAGATATTAGTCTGGGAGTCAGAGCATTGTACTCTGACAGAGAAATGCCTCAGAGGGACTCTTGCCTGCATATTGTAGTTATTATTTGCTCTACTTATTCTTCCATTAGTCCCTTGGTGTTGGTTTCTGGCCGCCCTATGAGCTGGTGATTATTGTGCCCGGAACTATTTTATGGATCTTTGTTCTTGGTATGGATGGTCTGTATACTTTTTCTAGTTGTCTTATCTTTTCTTTCAGTGTGTTGGTGTCATTTTGAGATTATTTGTTCAGCTTCATCTAGTGATGCTCCATGTTTATCCAGTCTGTTGTTTATGTAATCTAACCTAAGAGTTAAAGTATCAATTTTCTCGACTATGAATGCAAAGCTAGACTTCATTTCAATCAACACATTTTTTTTAGTTCTTGTCCCTCGCCTCACGTTGCTTCTTCTTGCAGCACACGCCAGTCTAACCAGGTCCTTTCTTTTCATGGGGCATCTTCTACTGTTTGGGATCATTTTTTCCCATTTTGCCCAGAATATTCATCAACCTTGGTTGGGCTGCATGGATTAACGGAATGGTTACCCTAATCTGAGTTCAGTATTCGAGACCTTGAAACAATGAAGAGCAAGCCATTGGTGTTTACTGCAGGCTCTTGGTTGTTTGCACTTCAAGTTTATGCAGTTGTGTTTTTTAATTAATGAGTGATAGCTGGATCAGTGGATATTTCTTATGGTCTTCTCTCAACCCAACCCCGCCGCTGTCAGTGGCACTGACCTCACCTTTTTCACACCTACTCCAGGGAACCCTCACTTACAGAGCTGCTCCCAGAACCGGGTTCTACTCATGCCTGATGGCAGGTTCAGTACCAGCAACCCGTGGCTTGGCAGTTCGGCTGGACTGTTCCATGAGGCACAGGGTCAAGAGTAATTTGCATATAGCTGGGTCTGACTGGGGTGGCAAAGTGAGATAAAGAACGATGATGGATTCAACCCAGATCTGTGACTGGGGGGATGAGTGTCTGAAAAGTTTCAGCACTCCGTCCGTCATTTCCTTGTGTTTGCTTTGTTTGCCCTAAGTTGGCAGGGTATGCCCAGATGTGGGACCCGTGCTCACTTTGCAACTGGATTAAAGTTAGCCTGGCTGATGAGGGGTGTTACCCCAAAATCGGTCCAAGGATGCTTGTTTCGGTCCAGGGAAGACCTGGCTTGACAGTTCGGGCTGGACTGTTCCCTAGAGGCACAGGGTCAAGACTGATTTGCATATAGCTGGGTCTGAACTGGGGTAACGAAGTGAGCCAAAGAACTGTAGTGAATACACTTAAACTTCTTGATGAAGTTTCTTTAGATTTATTAATACTCAACTGCACAAATAAGAATAAGTGCCACCGGGAGTTTTTCAATAAGACAACTGCTCTCTGGTGCCATTAAGGATTTGAAAGTAAAGCTTGCGGTTAGCGCTACAGTTGAACATACGATAATAAACAATTCTGCTTTGACCTCGCGAGCCCTCTGAGGCACGAGAGGCTCACGAGAAAAAGCAGAACACTACACATCTCCTCCTTTACACAAAATAAAAGTTATTTACAAAAATAACTATTCAAAGCAGCAGGACATTTGATGGTTCTTTTTATCTTGGCGTTTACATCTTTGACTTGAGAAGTACCTTGTAAGACTCCAAGTTCATTTTCTTCAAGATGGTAAGCATGTGGTTCGGTAGAAAAGCCATTTAAAGTCTTATTTTGTTTGACCTCAAAACTGCTGGATAAGGGAACCTTGCAAAGAGCAACCCTCTTGACGATCCAACACTTACCATCCTCTAAGATAACAGCATTTTTCTTTAAACATGCAATTCGTTGAGGGTCATAAAATTTGCTGACACCTTTCTTCGCAAATCCTGTTTTTTTAATTCTTACCCATTGACCAACAGTGAGATTGACATTTTTGGTGGAATGTTTCGCGTCATAAAATTCTTTATACTTATCATGTTTGACAGAAAGATTATTTTTAACATCAGCAGAAGACCAATACATTTTGCTAGTATTTTTGACCTATCCAGGATACCAGTTAGCTCTAATCTTCTCATGAGCTCAAATGGGGAAAACTTGGTTGAATTAACAATAGCAACTCTATAATCCCAAAGTGTTTTAAATACTTGAATTTCCCACAGAATGTTATTTTGAAAGCTTAACTGGATCGCACCCTTCAATACTCTGTTGTACCTTTCAGTCAAACCATTCCTGCTGGGATTGTAAAGGGACGTTGTTTTGTGAGTGATGCCGCATTCAGATAAAAATTAAGTCATGCCTTCTGACGTAAATTGCACCCCGTTATCACTAATAATTGTGGAAGGAGAACCCTCCTGTATGAAAACTTAATCAAAAAATGCAAGTACAGTCTCTGTATCTAACCTCCTGATGACTTTAAGAATTGGACATTTAGAAAAAACATCCATCATAGAAATAATATATTTTTCCGAACTTCCAAAAGGACCCATGATATTCACTGCAACACACTCCCAAGGGGAATTTGGACATAGAAAATCACCCATAGGAGGTCTTTTTTTTTTAAGAGTCTTGAGAGCAGAAGAACACAAACTGCAATCTCTTACCATTCTTTCTACTGAAATATCTAAACCAGGCCACCAAAATCTACTTTTGACAATGCATTTAGTTTTAAAAATTCCTAAATGTCCCTCATGACACAAAGCAAGAATTCTTTCTCTTAAGCCGGAAGGGGGAATAATCTTGTCACCTCTCATAAGATTACCATCTAACAAAGATAACTCTGATCTCCCAATAAGGTTTAACATCACTAACATCAACCTTATGAGGCCATCCATTGCTAACAACTTCAAACACTTTTTTTAAGATGTCATCCTTAGACATAGCGTTATTCTATTCTTCTTTTTTGAAGGAATCTAGCCCATGGTCCTATAACCATGCAACTTGAACACTATCCATTAGATCTTCCTGATTCTCCACCAAATGGACAGAAAAACGTGAAAGAAAGTCTGCCACAGCATTTTTCCTTCCTGGTACATATTCAACTTTATACAAAATGTCCAAAAGTCGCATTGAAATGCGTGCTAATCTAGCAGAAACATTAATCATACCAACATTAGACAAAACCTTAAAAAGTGGTTTATGATCACATTTGATGATCACTTCCTTTCCCCAAATTAATGTGTGAAAATGCTCCAAAGCCCATGCACAAGCAAGTGCTTGTCGTTCAATTACCGCATAACGAGATTCTGCAGGAGATAACGATCTCAAAGCATAAGCCACAATAGATTCCACACCATTTTCATCAATCTGTGAAAAATCTGCACCCATACCAGCACCACTTGCATCTGTAGTGATTATATTTTTTCCTTGAGGATCAAAACCTTGAAGGTCTGGTGCAGAAACAATTGCATGTTTTATATCCGTAAATTCTTGTTGACAGGCATTTGACCATACAAATTTATTCTTAGTTTTAAGAAGTTCTCTTATGTGAAAAGTTCTGTTAGAAAAAATGTTCAGGAAATTTCAAGAAAAACTCCACAAGTCCCAAAAAATATTTCATTTCATCTTTGTTTTTGGGGCTGGTGCTTCAGTGATAGCAGAAACAAGTTTGGTTTTAGGGTGAATACCAACAGCACTTATTTCCTGACCCAAATAACTCACTTTGCTAGCAGCAAATGTACACTTTGTAGGTTCAATAGTTAATCCAAACTTGTTTAAAAGAGAGATGACATGAAGCAGTTTTTCTTTGTGATATTGGCTATTCTTGCCCATAATCAGAATGTCATCTTGAAAAATGAGCACATATTTAAGATGACCAAAAGTCTTGTGCATTAAACGTTGGAATACTGCAGCTGCAGAAGCCAAGCTGATAGGCATCCTAGTGTATTGAAAACAACTAATGTGTGAAATACAAGCCGTAAGATGTTTACAAGAATCAACAAGTGGGATCTGATGGTATGCCTCAGACAAATCAATCGTAGAAAAAACTTCCATCCCCTTAGTCATAGTAATCATTTCATTAATTTTTTGCAATGGAAATTGATCAATCAAAATATTTTCATTTAGATGGCTCAAGTCGATGCATAATCTGAGTTTCCCATTGGCTTTTCTGGCTGCGACCAATGGAGAAACCCATTGGGACGCTTCGAGAGTTTCAATAATACCTTTCTGTACTAAGCTAGTGAACTCTTTTTCAACCACATCTCTGACAGAGAAAGGTATATTACGCAATGTGTGAACTTTTGGAAAAGCATCAGGTTTGAGGCGGATAAGATGTTCAAAACCTTCTATCTTGCCTAGATTTCCAGAGAAAAGTGCTGGAAAATTTTCAGTAAACATTTTACTTAACCACTTGGATGCTAAGGGTATTTGTTCTTCTTCATGTAATTTCCATTGAAATCAATGGAAACTCCATGACGAGTTACCCTTGTCATTAGCATTCAAGTGGTTTTAAACATTCACCTTCATCTAGTACAAGAACTTGCTCAATACCATTAGGATCCAAAATCAAATTACATTTTCTCTGGTCTTTCCATCCAAGGACAGATGGACCGTTTTTTGAAACGTACAATTTACATAAGGCGCTTCTATTCTTAAATCTAAAAGTAAGATTTCTGTAACCTAGTAGAGCAATAGGTTCACCACTGAACCTTAAAGGTGCAATATCAGGTTGCAACAAATCTGATCCCAACTTCATAACTAATTTATCTGACCATATAGACTGATTAACAATGGTAAAAGGGGAACCAGAGTCTGCTACAATGTGAATATTGACACCACCTAAAGAAATGTAGGACATAAGTTTACTAGAATCATTTTCTTGTATGATGTTGAGGACAACTTTATCCATGGAGTTAGACAATTGGCTAATATCATCTTCACTGTCATCATTATTAGATGAGACATGAACTTCTTCAATATATTTAACTTTCTCACCCTTCACATTCCTAGCATGGCACACTTTACTGAAATGGCCAATTTTTTTTTACAAATAGTACACCTTTGTCTAATTGCTGGGCAACTCTTGTCATCGGCAAGATGGTTTTTACTGTCACAGCGATAACATTTAATGTTCTTATTGTTATAAGTAACTTTTTTCCTTACCGAATACTTAGAAGACTTAGCTTTGCTACGATTTGAAGTAATTCTAGCACATGTTTCATCTTTAATACCATCAGCATTTTCTTTTTTAAGTTCTCTAGCACATCTACCCGATAACTCAGCTTTCCTAGCAATAGCTAGAACATCTTTAAGTGCATTATCCCCATTGACCCATAACCTGTCTTGTATGGATGAGTCATATGCTTGCATTACAACTTGGTCCCTGATTAACTCCTCTTCAATGGCACCAAATCTACAATCAGTAGCCAATTTTTGAAGAGCTGTTACAAACTCATCAAAGGATTCATTCTTAAGTTGTTTCCTCTGAAAGAATTTGAAATGTGTAACACCAATGCAAACCTTTGGAGATAAATGATTATCTAATTGCTTGATGAAAAACATTCTCATCCCCTGCCGCTGTATCTTTATTAAGTTTATTGTAGACTCTGAGACCTTCTGGACCTAAACTGTGCATCAATAACCCTTTTTTCTGTCTGCAGATAACTTATTGGCATGGTCAATGGTGAATAAATAGTTAATAAAATATTATTTCCATTGTAACCATGGAACTGGAGGGTCTCCAGAAACACATAAAAAATATTTTGGTGGATTAACAGTAATATTTGTAACAGCAGTGGCCATGACAAAAAAATTAAAAATGACTCTCGAAAGTAATGTAAATATGCTTTGAATATGATAAGAGATTGAAATATAACAACAAACAATGACAGAATAAATACAGGCAAGCTGCGCGAATCCGTGTAAAATGGGATTCGCTATGTGTGTACACAAAGGATTCAATGTTTTTTTTTTTATTGGACCAGAAAATAGAGACAATCAGTAAATTTACAGACGAACTGTGCAAGTCAGTGTACAGGACTCGCAGAATGAACAAAGAATTTCGTCGTAGGAGTTGTATAAAAATTAGAGGATCAATAAAGGAAGTACTCGAGAAACTTTTCTCCAAATATGGATTTAAGAAAATGCAATCCAAAATTGAAAGGTTGGCACGATGAACAAAAATTAACAAGTCATTCAGTCAGACTCTCACATGTCAAAGGCATTCACCTCAAATACGCTGTTAGCAGAAAGCGTAAACCTCCACAAATGGATGGACACAGAGGTCCAATTTTTCACGTCTTATCGTAGTCACCTTGCTGAAGAAAGCAATCAAAGGCATTCACCTCAATTACGCTGTTGGCAGAAAGCGTAACTTCCACAATAGACCGTAGGACACAGAAGTCTAAAGGTTTTCACCTCTTACCATAGTCTCCTTGCTGAAGAAAGCAACCAGCATGAATATTAAATGCAAAATCTTGCTGCAGAAATGAAACGCCGTCGGAAGAAACAGGGCGTGTTCCGCGTAAGCAAGGGGTGTGGCTGGAGTAACATTGGCGGTGTAACCAATGAGGAACTTTTACGAAACAGGAAAGAAATCCTAGGAGGCGGGTAGGAGGGAGGAACAAATCCGATGTGAGAGCCAATGAACACGAAGATAAGACAGAAAAGTCCCCAGACACCGACTAAATCGTCTCCAGTTCGGGAAAATCAGCCGAAAACTGTAGAACACTGCGTGAGTCCGCTCCGGTTGAGCTCCAAGTCGCCAAAATGTAAGTGCAGTGAATACACTTAAACTTCTTGATGAATAAAGTATAGATTTATTAATACTCAACCGGACAAATAGGAATACGTGCCACCAGGAGTTTTTCAATAAGACAACTACTCTCCAGTGCCGTTAAGGATTTAAAAGTAAAGGTTGCAGTTAGAGCTACAGTTGAACATACATTAATAAACAATTCTGCTTTGACCTCTCCAGTCCTCTCAGGCACGAGAGGCACATGAGACAAAGAAAAACACTACAAGAAAGATGATGGATTCAACCGAGATCTGTGACTGGGGGTGGGTGTCTGAAAAGTTTCAGCACTCCGTCCATCATTTCCTTGTGTTTGCTTTGTTCGCTCTAAGTTGGCAGGGTATGCCCAGACATGGGTCCCTTGCTCATTCTGCCACTGGATTCAATCTAGCCTGGCTGATGAGAGATATTACCCCAAAACCGGTCCAAGGATGCTTGTTTCCAGTCCAGGGAAGACCTGGCTCTTGCAGTTGGGCTGGACTGTTCCCATGAGGCACATGGTCAAGACTGATTTGCATATAGCTGGGGCTGAACTGGGGTGGCGAAGTGAGCTAAAGAACGATGATGGGTTCAGCCCAGATCTGTGACTAAGGGTGAGTGTCTGAAAAGTTTCATGGCTCTGTCCGTCATCTCCTTGTATTTGCTTTGTTCACCCTAAGTTCGTAGGCTATGCCCAGACGTGGGTCACTTGCTCACTTTGCCACTGGATTCAAGCTAGCCTGGCTGATGAGGGGTGTTACCCCGAAACTGGCCCCAGAGTGCTTATTTCTGGTTCAGGTGAGTCCTGGCTTGGCAGTTTGGGCTGGACTGTTGCCATGAGGCACAGGATCAAGACTGATTTGCAAATAGCTGGGTCTGAATGGAGATGGAGAAGTGAGCTAAAGAACAATGATGGATTCAATCCAGAACTGAGACTGGGGGTGAGTGTCTGAAATGTTTCAGCGCTCCGTCCATCATCTCCTTGTGATAGCTTTGTTCGCCCTAAGTTGGCAGGGTATACCCAGACGTGGGTCTCTTGCTCACTCTGCCACTGGATTCAACCTAGCCTGGCTAATGAGGGTTGTTACCCCGAAACCGCTCCCAGATGCTTATTTCCGGTTCAGGGAAGACCTAGCTTGGCAGTTCGGGCTGGACTGTTGCAATGAGGCACAGGGTCAAGACTGATTTGCATTTAGCTGGGTCTGAACTGAGGTAGCGAAGTGAGCTAAAGAGCGATGATGGATTCAACCCAGATCTGAGACTGGGGGTGAGTGTCTGAAAAGTTTCAGAGCTCCGTCCATCATCTCCATGTGTTTGCTTTGTTCGCCCTAAGTTGGCTGGGTATGCCCAGACATAGGTCCCTTGCTCACTTTGCCACTGGATTCAAGCTAGCCTGGCTGATGAGGGGTGTTACCCTGAAACCGGTCCCAGAATGCATGTTTTGGTTCAGGGAAGACCTAGCTTGGCAGTTCAGGCTGGACTGTTGCCATGAGCCACAGGGTCAAGACTGATTTACATTTGCTGGGTCTGAACTGAGGTGGCGAAGTGAGCTAAAGAACGATGATGGATTCAACCCAGATCTGTCACTGGGGGGTGAGTGTCTGAAAAGTGTCAGCACTCGTCCATCATCTCCTTGTGTTTGCTAAACATTAAAGCATCAGGAGCCACACCAGACAATGTTGCTTTCATGATGCATTGCAACGTCGGCTCCAGTGACCCAGAGAGACAAGGTCAATTTGTTTATTCACTGATACCCAGCAGTAGAGAGAAACCTGATGTGCGCTGACAGCTTAAATGGATGCAGCTCCTCAGTGCACACATTTCGGGACCATGTGTGCACTCTAACATGCATAACTTTTAGTGCGGTGATGAGCACACAAGCACTAAAATGTGTTAGTCTTACCCCTGATGCATGGTACTTGGCAGGGCCGACTTAACTCTATTATAATCTGCACACAATTTCTGGGCACACAATGATCTCTGTAGCAGGTGTTTTAACCCTGTAAGATATTTGGTACTTGACAGGGCTGATTTACCTCTATTATAATCTGCACACAATTTCTGGGCACACAATGATCTCTGTAGCAGGTGTTTTAACCCTGTAAGATATATTTAAATGTAGCCTCTTAGTAACCAATTAAGTAATTTAGAATAGATTTACTGTCACGTATGTTCTTGTTGCCAATTTTTTTGTAGCAGATTTTTTAAATTAATTCCAAAAATATGGCGCCCAGGGCTGCTTCGAAGTTCTGTCGTAAGGAAAGTTAGCTGTCTAGTCTATCTGAACTTTGTGGGTGGAGAGTCGCCTTACCCTAATGTAAGTTTTTTTTGTGTGCATATTTTATATAGCGCGAACTCGACCACAAGGTATTGAAGCGCTTTACATGAGCACCGTATTTACATTACACATTCAGGCACGGGGAGATTAAGTGATTTGCCTAGAAATACAGGATGTGGACGCGACCTTGAGGCTCGAACCCTGGTTTTCAGCATTAGCGTCAGGCGTTTATGCCGACAGACCACATCCTCTCACCCAAGTGACATATTAACCCATTTAAACGAATCTGGTTGCTAATGTAGTGCACCGGTTTAGTCCGCATGCACTGTAATCCGACACATCTACTTCCCTCACCGCAGAGCAGCACTCTATTTTATGTAATACAAACACAGCATAAACGGTAAATTAGTTCGCGCTGAGGGTAAAGAGACACATTGGCGTCGTGTTTCTTAAGGGGTACCGGATAGAGCAGCACAGCACCCCCCGTAGTCGCAGCGACTCGCTGCTCCGGGCCCAGGAGTGTGCGCGAGCCCTGCTTCTCTTCGCCTCTTCCGGTTTGGCTCTGTTTTGTAGCGTTCTGTTGCCATAGCAACCCTTCAGCGGGACATGCAAGCTTCTTTTCGAGAACTGCCTTCACTGTTCCGGCAAAGCCAGCTATCCAAGTCCCATGGGAGAGCCTGCACATACTGCAGCCCGAGAGCATGGCCGGTACCCCCAACTTTCAATGACTTGACTCCAGGGAGTGCTGCAGCAGGAGAGCGGCAGGTAGGGGGCCATCACTGGCAGCCTCAGTGCTGCAAGACGGGTGCTGTTTGAGCAGCTCTTGCACTAACCCTAAACAGGATCCAGAACAGGCTTTAGCTTTTTTAAACTGTAGTCTTTACCCAGAGTCACTTCCAGGCATTGGTAGTTACACTAGATATATTCATTCTCACGACACACTAACATGCTTACAAGAGACAGCTAAAGAAAACGTACTCTTTAAATAAAAATAACTACACTCACTGCTACAAATGTTCTTTAACAAGCGGTAGGTTCTCGCAAAGAAAATGCGATTTTTGTCTTAACCAAAACTGCAGTATTTTAAAACGTTTCTCGTGGTGATCAGTGTATGGTTCGTTTTATGTACAATACATAGTGTGTCGCGCGTGGAAGCAACACTTTATTAAAAGTCCCACTTTCTTGAAAGTAGCCTAGAAAGAACGCCTATCTATGGCTGTTAAAAAATGTTGTGTCTGAAGTTTGAAGAGTCGCTTTAAAATATAGCACCTTCCACCACAAACAGTTGTAAACTATATTAGTCTCCTTTGAATTCCAAATGCCCTATTGGAACACAGCTATGAAAACATTGCAGTGTAAACAGTGATTGTCTTCTCCAATTCAAAAACACTTTTACAGGGTCACCAAAGGTATAACATAAAAGATTACTATCGCATTAGTTCAGACCATGGAGTACTTACCTGGCAATACTTTGTTTATAAATCGGCCTTTTTCTTTCTCCCTGTTCTTTGTTTCATATCGTCATGAAAACCATTCTACAATTGTTGATAAAAACATTTTGACAAAAAATAACAATTGGCTCACTCGTGTTTTGAATAGCACGTACAGTAGGGCAATTATTATCATGTACCGATAGATTCTTCACATTTAACAGTCCGTCGACTTCAATCATTAGGAAATAAAACGTGGACAGTAAACTTTGTCGTTGTGTCAGAATTTCCACTACATTTCCAATGCAGCATTTAGATAGTATTTCAGCGTTATGAGCTAAAACATAATATTCTATGCTGAACTCCTTAGAATCGTTGAAAGATGTACTATTAGGCCTATTCAATATTATTCAGATTTTCGATTTTACTCAAAAAGTAGAAATGGTCCAGTGTCCTTGCCAATTACTACTTACAAAATCTGCCATAGGAAGTATAGTTACCCTTAGTACTGTACATTCAATACCCAATGAATGATTAACAGATTACGCTTTGTCACTGGGAATTAATTACATGTTCGTGCGTTTTATTCCAAACCATTAATCTCGGATGGTTTTGCCCTTTTGGTTTATTCGATATACCGTACATCAAGAATAAACTACAACTCAAAAGAACAGAGGGTCTCCCTGGTGCCCTAACCTCATCTGGGAAACCTATCCTAAATAAACAAAGAAGTGATTCGCCACGTGTTTCAGAGTTACTGTATGCAGTGAGAAGAACTGCACCCCCTAAATATAGGTAGATAACCAACAAAAGGGCTCGAGAGATTCATTTTGACAAATAGTTACCCTTTGCAGTTCCTAGAGCCAGAGTAGTTGTCAAGCGGGCTAATGTCATGTGTGACTATTAGCCAGTCCAAGCTTTTTACCAAACATCCAAACAACAGTCCCGTCCCATAGATCAGCTTTTCAAAGGTTCGTCTTCTTATCAGTACTAGATTTCCACTTTTGTACTATAAATGTGCTACAGTTTAAATTGTCCATAATCTTATATCTCTCTTGATGAAACAAAGTTTAATGCTCAGTTATATTTAGGAAAACGTTGTTTCCCTATACAAACCAAACAAACTACAAAAACTGTAAACATTCTACTGATAGGTATAGTAGGGCGGTCCTCGTACTCCTTGACCTATAAGCCGCTTTTGACACCCTAAACCACACTGTTTTAGTGCAGCGGCTGAGGGATATTGGGGTCGGAGGGACTGCCCTGTCCCTACTGTCCTCTTTTCTGGAAGCAAGAGAGCAGAAGCTGTTTTGGAATGGTATGCAGTCAGAGAGTTTTCACCTCCCCTGTGGAGTACCACAGGGGTCTGCACTATCGCCAATCCTGTTTAACTTGTATGTTACTCCTCTGGCCAAGTTGGTCAAGAAACATGGATTCGGCCTGGTCACGTATGCTGATGACTCTCAGCTCATCATTTCCATCACCAACCAGCCAGAGACCACAGCAGCTAGGTTTCATACCTGCCTTACTGATATCATGGCTTGGATGGGTCAGAGCTATTTGAAAATTAATACAGAGAAGACAGAGGTGATAGTTTGGGCCAGGCCAACCCCTCTGGAATCAGACCTGGTAGCAGTTAGAGGCCGGAGAATGGCCTCGCCCAGTCGAAAAGGTTAGAAATCTGGGGATTATTTTTGACAACAAACTTAACTTTGGTGCGCAGGTGAACAGCCTCATTCCCTCAGGTTTCTTCCTTTTGAAAACCCTGAGAAAAATCTTCCCTTTTATACCTCAGGAGCTCCAACAAACGGTGATGGTAGCTCTTTTTCTATCAATGTTGGATTATTCGAACGCACTATTTTTGGGAATTGATAAATTTCAATTACAAAAATTGCAGTCCTTGCAAAACGCGGAAGCCAGACTTCTCTTGGGGTTGCACAGAGGACAACCAACATCCGCCGGAATTAGATCACTCCACTGGCTACCCATTAAACAGCGCATTGAATTCAAAGCCCAAACTTTGGTATAGAAAGCTATAAATCGGGGGATTGCGGCTGATCTTCAAAAACTTTTTACACCATACGCTCCCTCACGTGTCCTCAGATCGGCCACTCAAGGCCTTATAGAAACGGTGAAGTTCAAACGAGCTAGATGGGCGGGCAGAGCCATAACACACTGTGCGGCTAAGCTCTGGAACAAACTACCTCTGTCCCTGAGACGCCAGCCAAACCTCCAGCTTTTCAGAGAGAACTTGAAAACCTGGCTCTTCACAGCCATACAGGTTTTCCTATTATCTCACTTTCTACCCTCACATTTCAGCGCAAAGGCGCTTCGGCATTCAAGCACTTTATAAGCATCTAAATATAAACATAAACATAAACAATCTATCCAGCACCTTCAAATTATTATAAGTAGCACACCTCCTTACACACTGTTTTTTCAACTCGCTAACCAGGGATCACTAACTATAACTTGCCACTTTACCATACACTGTGTTGTGACAAATGATGAAATTTAATAAGTTCTAAGTGTTGTCATGAATGTTATGATTTCACATGTTATGAGTAATGTTGTATGCAAGGGTATAACCAGTGCATGGAAAAAGAATGAGTTATAGTTAATGTAGTGTGGTGAGTGAGATGACAAGACTGTGTTTGGAAGTGCACGACTAATACTAATTTGAAGGTTGTGTGTAAATTATAGATTGAAGTTATAATTATAACTTTACAATTTTTAATATTTGTATATTTTAAGTTGGGTTTGTATAGAAAGAATGAATAAGGTATTTCTAACTTTAAATTTGCCTAAACCGTTGCTTCTTTCATTGTATTTTAATGTTTTTTTTTATTTTTGAGAAAAATGTGTTTCAAATCGTTGTGTGGAGTGTCAGTCATTGTTGGAGTGTCGTAAAGTGAAGTGTTGTGTAGTACAGTGATGGAGAGTGTTGTAGAGTCAAGTATCATAGAGTGGAGTATTGTAGAGTAGAATAGAGTTGAGTAACCTAGCATACAGTGGAGTAAACTGTTAGACAGTGGAGTGGTGTGTCATATAGAGGAGTGGAGTATCGTAGAGTGTAGTGGGATGTTGTAGAGTGTAGTGGCACGTTGGACTGTAGAGTTGGCTGTTATACAGTGGTGTATTATCAACTGGAGTGTCGTGAAATGAAGTGTGGCGAAGTGGAGTGTCATCGAGTAGAGTGGCATAGACTGTTGAGTGTTGTAGAGTGGAGTGGCATAGAGTGAAGTTCAGTGAAGTAGTGAGTCGTATAGTTCAGTGTTGTTGAGTGTTGTGTCATACAGCAGAGTGGCGGAGAGTCTTGTGCAGTGTAGTGTCGTACAGTGGAGTGCCATTATGTGTGAGAACACAGTGTGAGGTAGAGTGGCGAGTTATAGTTAGTGTTGTCTGGTTAGGGAGTTGAACAGATTGTGTAATGAGGTGTGCTTCTTATAATAATTGAAGAGTAGTGGATACATTGTAAATAAAGGCTATAACTTTACAATTTTTAA
This sequence comes from Lissotriton helveticus, assembly GCF_964261635.1. Lineage (NCBI taxonomy): Eukaryota > Metazoa > Chordata > Amphibia > Caudata > Salamandridae > Lissotriton > Lissotriton helveticus. The sequence goes on from NC_136063.1 coordinate 581,166,990, forward strand.
AGTTTTTGTAGTTTAAGTTTGATTTGTATAGGGAAAAAAAAGTTTGTCTAACTATAACTAAGCTTTAACCTTTGTTTTTCTAAATTGAATTTCAATGTTTTTTTAAATGTGTTTCGAATCGTAGAGTTCAGTATCGTTGAGCAGAGAGTTGTTATGTTGAGTGTTGTACAGTAAAATGGAGTAGAGTGTTGTAAAGTCTGTTGTCATAGATTGAAGCGGAGTAGAGTGGAGTGGCGTATTGTAAAGTGTAGTAAAATGTTATTTAATGTAGTGGTATGGTATCTCATAAAGTGGAGTCCAATAACGTAGACTGGAATGCTAAGTTGTACAGTTGACTTGCGTGTCGTACTGTAGAGTAGGGTGTCAGAGACTAACCTAGCGGGGAGTAGAGTGCTTTAGAGTTGAGTAGGGTAAAGTAGAGTGTTGTAGAGTGGAGTATGGTCGAGTGGAGTGTCGTAGAGTACCCTAGGGGAAAGTGGAGTGCTTTGTCATATAGTGGATTGAAATGTGTATCGTAGAGAGGAGTGTAGTGGGGTTTTGTTGAGTGTTCAACAGGGTAGTACAGTGGCGTAGAGTGGATGTACATGGAGTAGAGTGTCATAGAGTGTAGTACAGTGTTGCCGAGTGAAATTGCATATAGTGGAGTACAATGTCAGATAGTGGAGCGATGTAGAGTGGAGTACACTGGAATGGGGTAGCGAAGATTGAGGTAAAGTGTCACAGCGTCAAGTGGTGTGTCATAGACTATAGTGGTGTGGTGTGCAGTAGACTAAAGTGGGGTAGCATACAGTGGAGTAAAGTCTCATAGATTGGACTACTGCATTGAGTGGCGTCTCATACAGTATAGGAAAGTGTTGTAGATTACAGTAGAGTAGAGTGGCATACAGTCTAGTTGAGTTTTGTAGAGCAGAGTGGGTACAGTATGGTGTTGTAGAGTGTGGTATAGTGGATTGGCATAACGTGTTATAGAGAACATTGGCGTAGAGTGGATTGGTGTATATTGGAGTAGTGGAGTACTGTGTCAGAGTGGTGTAGAGTGGGGTGCAGTGGCATACAAAGAGTTGCGTACAGTGCCATATAGGGGACTAGAGTATAGTAGAGCGGCATATAGATGAGTAGAGTGTTGTACAGTGGCATAAAGTAGAGTGTAGGTTTCTAGACAGAAGTGCCGTAGAGAGTGCCATACAGTGTAGTAGAGTGTTGTAGAGTGGAGTCGCATAGAGTACAGTAGTGTGTGAAACAATGGAGCTGCATCAAGTGGATTGTTGTACGGTTGTGTAGTGTAGTTCCTATATTCCCGATAGGCTCTGCGCTTTGGAATAACATAAACGATAGTTTAGACGTAGGACTTAGGTCGACTAGGTCTCTATTGAATATGTTAGACTTAATTGTGAATGCCAGCTAGCTCAGAGGTCACTAGAAACTTTCTCGAGTACACAAGAAGGGATTAGTTTCTGACAACCACATAAACATGACAACTTTGCTCCTCTAGAACAAGGAGTATATCTCCAGAGTTGCGGAAACAATAGATAACTATTTTACTCAGTCAATCGTGCATGCTTAGTTTCACCAGAAGCGCAGAGAAATAGAGAGACGGGCGTCTTCAATAAAAGAGGTTACTTATTGAACAGTCTTCTTTCTCATGCAAGAGAAGTGAGTTGCTACAATTGCAATACTTGTCATAAAGTAAAGTGTGTACAGTAAAAGGAGCATTATAAAATAATACTGTAAAAGCATGGTACGGTTTCTAAGCCATACGGTGTTATTTATACCTGGAAGGTGCCGAGTTTGACGTTAGGTTGGACATAAGACGTCACTAAGAACTCGCAGTTCTTTCAGGACTCCAGGAGTTCTAGGACAAATCAATACAGAAGCAGGGGGAATTCCCGGGCTGCTGGAGGCTTGGTTTGTTTAAGAACGCGTTGTGCTTTCTAGGAGTCTATGGGAGTAACCTTGCCGTATTTGGACTGCATTGGCTATGACTTAATATGGGTATGATTCTTATGCCTTTATAAGGATTTGATTTGTTATAACCACATAAGGGCATAAATCGGGAATATTTAAATAGGGTCCTAGATACGTTTACAACAGTAGCGCAGAGTGTGGTAAAGTCTCCAGAATGCTGCTTGTAACCGGATAGATTCCCCTCAAGCAGATCTGTTGTGCGATGATACACCCGGATCCTCAGATATCGGAATGTGTGTGCTTCCCATTTGATGCGTGTGCCACCCAGGACATACTGCGGGTCAGGAAAGTCTGCGCTCAAACGGGTAAAGACAGGATTTGGATGCATTTACAACCAGCCTGACACTGTGGCGAATTTGCATAAGATGTGCTCTACTTTGCCTGGAAGCCACTCCAATTTATAACAGTTTCCTCGACTCTATGCTACACCAACCGACTATACCCTACTTCACTGTCCACCACTCCACTCTATGCTATTCCAATCTATGTGACTCCACCATTCTACACTACACTGTATGGTATTCCACTGCACGCTATTATACTGTATGCTACTCCACTTTACTGTAATCCACTCTACACCACTAAAGTGTACGCCACTCTACTCTACACCGCTCCACTGTACGACCCTCTACAAGTCCACCATACATTTTGGCTCTCAACAGCCCTCTACTCCACTACCCAACTATGACCTTACACTTCATTGTGCAACACTTTATTCCACTACACAACACTTTTCTATACCCTAATACACAGCAACCCACTCTACTTTACGAGACACCCTCTAATTGATAGCAGTTTACTAACTATGCTATGTCACTACACTCCATGCCACTCTATAACACACCAATACATCCTATTATACTTTACTGCACACTACCTTATTTCAATCGACTCTACTCCACTGTACGAGACTTTACCACACTTTGCGTTACCGTACAACAATCCACTCGATGCAGCTCCATTGTTTCACATTCTACTGTACTCTATGCGACTCCACTCTACAACACTCCACTACACTGTATGGCACTCTCTACGGCACTTTACTCCTGTCTAGAAACCTACACTCTACTGTATAAAACTGTACTATACTGTATGCCACTGTACAACACTCTACTCATCTCTATGCCGCTCTACTATACTCTAGTCCCCTATATGGCACTGTACGCAACTCTTTGTATGCCACTGCACCCCACTCTACTCAATGACACAGTACTCCACTACTCCACTATACACCGCTCCACTCTACGCCACTCTATGCCAATGTACTCTATAACACTTTATGCCAATCCACTATACCACACTCTACAACACCATACTGTACCCACTCTGCTCTACAAAACTCAACTAGACTGTATGCCACTCTACTCTATTGTAATGTACAATAAACAGATTTAAAAAAAAAAAAGAAATTTTAGTGGCGAGTCATTCAGAGTTGGAAACTGTTGTGGAGTGGAGTGTTGTACAATGGAGTGTACGGGCATAGAGTTTGGTACAAATTTGGGCAGTGGAGTGTACGGGGATACAGTGGAGCAGAGTCTAGTAGAGTTGCACTGAGTGTAATAGAGTTTTGTTGAGTGAAGTTATATAGAGTTAAGGAGAGTACACCGAAGTGGCATAGAATGGAGTAGCTTACAGTGGAGTGGCATGTATTGGAATAGCGTACAGTAAAGTGGAATAGCATATAGTGTAGTAGCGTACAGTGGAGTAGCGCAGACTGAAATGGCATACAGTGTAGTGGCATAGAGTGGAATGTTGCACAGTTGAGTGGCGTAGATTGTATTAGCGTATAGTGTTGTAGCATACAGTCGATGGGCGTACAGTGGAGTGGTGTACATTGGAGTGGGGTAGACTGTAATAGCATACAGTGGAGTGATTTACAGTGGAATGACATACAACGGAGTAGCGTAGAATGAAATGACATACAGCGGAGTGGGTTCGGGTAGAATACAGTAGAGTAGCAAAGACTGAAGTTGCGTACGGTGCAATAGCATTGAGTGGAGTGGCTTTCAGTGGAGTGGGGCAGAGTGGAATAGCATACAGTGGAGTGACTTAAAGTGGAGTGGCAGCCAACGTTCCAGCATAGAATGGACTGGTGTAGAGTGGAGTGACAGAGAGTTGAGTAGCATATAGTGGAGCGGCATAGATTAGAGTAGCATAAAGTGCAGTGGCAAATAAGGAAGTAGCATACAGTGGAGTGTTGTACAATGGATTGGCATACAGTGGAATAGCATAGAGTGGCGTAAAGTGGAATGGTGTAGACTGGAATAGCATACTGTGGAGTAGCGTATAGTGGAGTGGCATACAATGAGGAGGCGTACAGTGTAAGAGCATAGAGTGGGCTGGCATAGAGTGGAGTTGTGTACAGTGTAATAGGACAGTGGAGTCACGTAGAGTGTATTAGTGTATAGTGGGATAGCATACAGTGGAGTCTTGTAGACTTGAGTGGCTTACAGTCGCATGAGGTAGAGTGTAATAGCATACAGTAGAGTGGCTTACATCGGAGTGGGGTCCAATGGAATAGCATAGATTGAAGTGGTGTAAAGTGGAGAGGCATGTAGTGGTGTACAGTAGAGTAGCGTACAGTTGAGTGGCAAGTAGTGGAATAGCGTAGAGCGGAGTGTTGTGGAGTGGCATACAGTGAATGGCATTGAGTGGAATAGTGTGTAGTGAAATAGTGTTGAGTGGCGTACAGTGGAGTTACGTAGAGCAGAGGTACGCACAGTGTAATAGTGTAGAGTGTGATGGCATACAGTGGAGGTGTGTACAGTGTAATAACGTTGAGTGGAGTGGCATCGAGTGGAGCCTCACACATTGGACATGCCTAGAGGAGAACAGCATACAGTGGAGTATGGTACAATGGCCTGGCGTTGAGTGGAGTGGCATATACTGGAATATCGTAGAGTGGAGTGGTGTATAGTGTAGTGGTGTACAGTGGAGCGACATACGAATGTATGTGAAATTTAGCAGCAATGTAGATTATGGTGTGCAGAGTAACGCAAAACAGCGAAATGCCCTATTTTGCATTTCACCAGATTTACCAATCAACAAAAGGCCACGCATGGTGGCCTTGCTTTGCTTTGTAAATCTGATGTTAGTATTGCGTTGTCCATGCAACACCATGCGTGACACAAGGGTACCGCAATACAATAATACAACAATGCCGTATTTATAATATGGGCCACGGTATACTGCGGCAACTTTGTGGTATACCGCGATATATGGCGATGACAATCCAGTATATAATTGGATATTGACTGGTTTTAGAAAATGAAACATTAGCCTTTTTTTTACTACACTTTGACTGTTTTCTTTGTTTGGGCCTTAGATATAGGTAAGCAGTAGATTTTACTGTAGTTCCCTACGTAATAACACTTTTTTAAAGGTGGAAATAGGTTGGAAAATTGATTTATATGTTTTTACTTATTCATTAAATACGTTTACGGAGTACTGCGCTAGTACCTAGGAAGTACCGTATTTTACAGGAAATGTTTTTTTTCCGTGGTGCTTCATACACTTTTATGCACAGAATTAAATATGTTAAACATTGTAAATATATACTTACTACACTATATTTGTATGACAGTGTTTTTTATTTTTATAAAAAAAATGTCAGTACTGCAGTACTTCCTAGGTAGTACCGCCGTACTCCGTGACATCTTTTTAAAACAAATAGAAACTTATAATATGTTTTCTGTACCCATTACACGTTTACTAAAGTGGTATAATAGATACGGAAAAATATAAAACCTAATACTTGCCTATATCTTAGGCCCTAAGCCAGAACACTGACAAAGTGGCCTTAAAACAATATGGCTGCCTTTAAACTTTTTAAAAAGCACTCATTATCCAATCAGATAATGACTTGTCAACGCCATGTACCGCTTTAGTTTCACAAAATGTAAGAAATTCAATGAAAGTACTGCAGTCACAGATATCACAAAGTTTAAATGTATTATAACTGAAAAATACTTACCCTACTTGCCTGCAGTACCCAAAAGGATCATCTGCGCACCATAATGTATAATCCTCCCAAGTTTCATGTAAATCCGTTCAGTTATATTTTCGCAACTTCAACTATAATAGGTTATAGAAAATGCATTGGTCGAAAACACCTTTTGGGACCCCCTTTTTATCTTTGCAGCCCCTTAACGATTCAGCCCTAAAATTTACATCATCAAAATATTTAGAAAGTGCTGTTGGTCTGGAAAGTTTTGTGGTGATCCGTCAAATGGCTGGAAAGTTATTAAGGAGCAAAACTCTGAGGAATTCCTATTTCTGGGAATTCTAACTAGAACTACAAGGTGGCAATCAGATATATTGTGATTTCTTTCTTTTTATCCACTGTATTTATTGTGACCACAAATGTGTCTTTTAGTTGTTCATGTAGTAATTCTGAAACTTTACATATGCAGTTTATTGAATTTTACAGCTTCCTTGTTACTTTCAGTAACATTGTGCTACATATGAAGCCCAAAGTGAATGAAAGCTAATCATTGTTGTTATAGAAATTGAGGTATTTCTTTTTCGTAGTGGCCAATTATCATGTCCTCCATATAGGAGTTTGTATAGCTCACTGCTAGGTCACTTTTCCATTTTGTATCACAGGAGTGCATAAGGAAGGTGTTTTTTGTTTGGTTTGTTGGACACAGTTTATTTTGTGATCCAGAGTGCATGCTAAGAAAAGGTATGTAGATTAAGATGTATTCTATTTGTTATGCATTTGTTTATTGGGTTTCAGTAACATGGGACCATAAATGGGTCTTTCAGTAAATCTGAAACTTTACATATGCAGTCTAGTTTATTTTTTGGGCTTTTTTGCTACTTTTAGTAGTACCATGTGACACAGATGTTACTAAGTCTGTGGCCCTTATAACTTCATAACCAATTTAGAAAATCACTTGCAATTGAAAAAAATGATCATCCACGTAGTCTAATGTAAATTGCTGTGAAATTTTATTACAATCCATTTAGCTGTTTTGCTGCTACGTCTATTACAAAAAGTCTATGTGAAATGCCTTGGTATCAAAACCTGTTTTGGGATCCCCTTTTTTCTTTGCACCTTCTTGACCAAACGCTGCAAAACTTTCCAGTCTCCACCAATAGAACCGGAACAATGGGTCTGGAAGGTTTAGTGGAGATTCGTCAAACAGGTGCAAAGTTTATTAAGGGTCAAAAATCTGAGAAATTCCTATTACTGGTAGCCTAACTATAACTACTTATTCACCAGTTATGGTATGCAAATCACATAAGGCATGACATAACTTGTATCACCCGCCATGTTTTACTGTTGCTTGCCTACCCCTTTCCAGTGCAGTTAGACCTATTACCTTAGGGTTGTACCCCCCAACTTTTGAGAGAGAGAGAGAGAGAGAGAGAGAGAGAGAGAGAGAGAGAGAGAGAGAGAGAGAGAGAGAGAGCTCAGATTTCACTTGCAGAAAACCAGTGAAATTCAGCAGTTACAGTTAGCTGGACTAACTATAATGTATGCCCCCACAATGCACTGCTTATGACCTCACATATTACTTCAATCATGACATGGTCAGAGACAATACTGATGATATATCACTGATGACATCATCCAGAAAGTGAAAGTGTAAACATTTCTGAGTTTCAATCAATCAATCAATAAGGGGTTTATATAGCGCGTTACTCACCCGTGAGGGTCTCAAGGCGCTTGGGGGGGGGGGGAGAAGACGGCTCCGGATCAGTCGGAGAGCCAGATCTTGAGATCCTTCCTGAACATATGCAGGGTCGGGGAGTGTCTGATATTCACCGGGAGTTCGTTCCAGGTCTTGTCTACGATGTAGGAGAAGGCTCTTCCTCTGGTTTTGTTTCTGCGGATGCGGGGGACCTCTGCCAAGGCGAGGTCAGCGGAGCGGAGGTTTCTCTTGTGTGAGTGGAAGGAGACTCTATCGTTGAGGTATTTGGGTCCGATGTTGTTGAGGGCTTTGTAGGCGTGGGTGAGGAGTTTGAAAGTGACTCTTCTCGACGGGGGGCCAGTGGAGGTTGCGTAGGTGTTGGGTCATGTGCTTGCGCCGCGGAGTTCTGAGGATGAGTCTGCTGCGGCGTTATGGATGGTTTGGAGTCTGTGTAGAAGAGTTCTGTTGATTCCAGCATAGAAGGCGTTGTCGTAGTCAAGTCTGCTGGTTATGAGTGCGTGGGTGAGTTTTAAAGATATATATATACTAAGAAACTGGATAACTTTAATGCTATTCTTTTTATGCTACTAATGAGTGATACTATTTCTAACATATGTAATTTGAAAGACTGGGAGACTGAATCTGTGTGTAAGTGGTTATCTGACTGGATGTATGGGTGTGTGAGTGGCTTTATAGGTGAATATGTGGGTGTGTGAGTTGCTGTATGGGTGAGTAAGTATTTGTGTCAATGGTTGTATTGGTGAGTGAGTGTGTGTGAGTTGCTGTATGGGTGGGTGAGTGGCTGTGTGGGCAGATATATGAATGGGTGAGGGGCTGTATGGTTGAGTAAGTGGGTGTGTCAGCAACTGTGTGGGTGAGTGTGTGGCTGTGTGAGTGGCTGTATGGATGAGTGAGTGGTTGTGTGAGTAGCTGTATGGGTAGGTGAGGGTTTGTGTGATTGGCTGTATCAGTTAGTGAGTGCCAAAGGTGAGTGACTGGATATGTAAGTGGGTGTATGGGTGAGTATATGGCTGTTTGAGTGAATCAATGGATAAGTGAGTATGTGTATGAGTAGCTGTATTGCACCGTCAATATGTGTATAAGTGCTTGTATAGGTGAGTGGGTTTGCATGTTAATGGCTGTATTGGAGAGTTCGTGCCTGTGTGAGTGGCTGTATGTGTGAGTGAGTGGTTGTGTGAGTGCTTGTATATATGTGTAAATGGGTATGTAAGTCCTTGTGGGGTGTGGTAGTGGGTGCATAAGTGGTTGTATGGTTGAGTGGTTCTGTTGAGAGGCTGTTTGGGTGAGTGAGTGGGGTGTAAGTGGCTGTATGGGTGAATATGTGGGTGTGTGAGTAGCTGTACGGGCGAGTGAGTGACTATGTGAGTATTTGCATGCAGATGGCATTCTGTGAGCATTTGAGACCATACTACTATCTTCTCTCAACAACCTGTTCAAATGTTGGTGTAGTAAAAATCAAATGCAGTCCCCCCATTGTTGATTATTGCAACTGCTGTTAATGCTGACTGAGAAAAACGTTCTGATTTAGTATATAATTAACGGGTCCAAAATCTTTTGTAAAAGCTCTTTCATTGACATCTTTTAAAAGTAGAATACAAAGACTCAAAACAGAAACAACAACCAAGGTAGGGAGAAAACAGATCAGTAAACAAATAATAAAATGATAGCCAAATAGCAGCGCACTTTTCTTGACACCATATGAGTGATACATCACTTTTAATTAGAAAAAGTTAGCAAATCAAAAATCCATTCCGCAATCTAAGGAGACAAGGAAGATTTACATTTCTTTTAGAAAGTGCTTTTTTGCTCTAATAAACCCACTGGAAAGCCTCATCTTTTAGGATGTGTTAAGTCATGTATAGCACTAAAGACATGAAACATTTACAGTTTTCAGTTGTATAAATTAAGGAAATTCATACTTGAGTCATGCTAAATGTGTAATAAGTAACAATACATAGAAGTCACATTTTATGTGTATTTAACTTACTCAAATTCAACTATACGTGCAAGGCAAAAAAGAATGCATGCATTTTAAATAGTGCGGACAATTTCTCAATTAACGGCCTCAGAGTGACCGTGAGATGGATGGGAGAGAAGGAAAACGTGAATCTGCTCAGTCGGTTTGTTGGTCTCCAACGTGGCTCTTAAATCTAGAATCTGGACTATCAAGATTCATCACATAGAAATTCGTCAAGCCATGGCATTAATTGCTCCAATAACTGCATGCGTGACGAACCAAGTGTGGTATAAAACTTTAATGACGACTAGCAAGGCATTAAACTTATAGCTGGAATACATGAAACGTAAACGTGTGACTGTCGGTCGATGGCAACATGTGAGAGAAGGAAGGCTCTTGGCCTCTATGCGCCGTTCACACCTCCCGGCCAAGCTGGGCAGCCTTCTCATGAGAAGGAATTGAAAGCCAGCCATGGTTGGTTTATCAGTTTTAAGACTGCTTCATCCTAAAAAATGTGCAGACTGTTGGGGAAGCTGCATTTGCCGTTGAAGAGACAGTAAAAAAAATTACCTCGAGCCAATAAAGCATAGATGAAAAGGGATCTATTCTCTTCAGGAAAAAAATGCCTAACCGCACTTTGAAATCAGAAAGACAGGCCCTCTGGCTTCAAAGCAGCCAAAGAACGTGTGACTGTGTTGTTTTGTGGCAGTGCAGCTATGCATTTAATGAAGCCAGGCTTGCTTTACAGGAATTCAAATCACTGTGCCCTGAAAGGCAAGAATGGAAATCTTCTGCCTGTGTTCCGCTTATCAAATAAAAGGCTTGGGTGACGGCAACTTATTTCGAAATTGGTTCCCCAAATGTATCATTCCAGAACCAAGCAGTACCTTGATGAGAAAAAGGACTTGACTTTAAAATACTGCTGATCGTAGATAATGCTCCACGCCATCCTGAGGCATTCCAGTTTACACAAAACAACGTTAAAGTCGGCTTTCACCCTCCCCCATACCACATACAGCCTCCATCTTGGTGACCAAGGCATGATTCGCTGTTTAAAGGCTACGTATAACAAGTTACGCTCTCATAGATATGTAGCACTATGGAGGCTGTCTTGGGTTCAATATTGTTCTCTTGTGTGATCACTTTATTATATTATTGGATTCTTGTATCTTTTTTAAACTGTTAACTCAACCACTGATCGCTTCGATTGCAGTCTATTTCTTGAGTTACTTCTCAGTGGCACATGGTGATATTTGAAAGTGGTGGGTGAGGGCACTGTGGCGAGTGAGCAAGCCCGACTGCCCTAAGGGGGCAGGGCCGGACTGGGAACCGAAACCGGCCCTGGCAAACTGCTTGGCCGGCTCCCCTGGGGGCCGGCTGAGCTGTTTGCTAGGGCCAGTTTCGACCAATTTTGCTTCAGTGAGCCGAATTGACGACCCACGGTAACAAGAACGCCCCCCTCCAGGGGCCCAAAACCGGCCTCCACCCTGGCGGCCCACTGGGGAAACGCCCGGTGCCAGCTACGGCCAGTCCGGCCCTGTAAGGGCGGGCTCGTGGGGGCTCTCTCCCTGAGAAAAATTTGAAAAAAGAGTGTGCAAATGGTGCATTTTCAAGCAAATTTGATTTGTTGGACTGGACATAGTGAAACAGCAAGGAATAAACATTAACAGGTAGTAGAGCACCCTAGAAGGCACTGTACATCTCATTGAGAGCAACAAACCATAGAGTAAACATTAGACAGATTGAAGTCAGGCATACTTCATTAATTTCATTGTCTCCAATATCTGTAGAGCAGACGAGAAACAACTAAGCAAATCACAAACTAGCACCATTCAAGAAATAGTCACAAACTATTCAAGAAACGTTACAATTAACATATTGCTCACTTTTTGTCGAGAAAATCAGAACGTCTCTGTTTAATAGCTGCAAACTTCTCAATAACTTGAAAATTAAACTCTGGGATTCATTTCACAAGGTCTCTGTCGTGTCGTGATGCAGTCTAGTGGTTGGGGGGCGGAGTTAGGAACAGGAACAGGAATAGGAGGGACAATGACCGAGGGGCAGTTATGGGTAGGACACGAACGAATAAAGACGTGTTAAATCCTACTCTCTGGCTCCTGTAGTAATTAAGGGGAAGGCACGACAATGGCGACGAGGGTGGGATAGGTACTGAAGCCCACATTGCCTAAGACCCCTGCCGTCCGTGAACGGCCAGGAAAACAGAGAGCCTGCAGCCCGTGTCGGCGCAGCGTGTGAGGAGCGCGAAAACGGAATGCTCCACACGCCGCGCCTGAATGCTGCCCCAGAATCCAGTGGCCGGTAACTAAAAGAAATGAGCTGCCTGCACTGTTGGAGGGCCACCGGAGTGTCCCTGGGTCGGGAGAAACGGCCAGCGAACACGGTGAGCCTGCAGCCTGTGTCGGCGTAGCATGCGGGGGCTCGAAGCCAGGGTCACCTCTCGCAGCGCGCGCGTATGCTGCCCAAAAGCGCGAGGATCAGCGCTGTTTCAAAGAAACTGTGCCCGCCCTGCCAAATGGTGGTTTTCACACCGCGGGAGTTGACATTGAGAAAACCGGCGCGAATCAGCACCACAGCCGAGGAGAACGCGTGAGGACAGCCAGCCATGAGCAGCAACAAGAGGGTGAGTCCTCACACGCCTGAATGTCTGTGCAAAATACATTAACGGCTGCCCAAAGCTCAAGGGAGTAAAGCAAATGAAATTTTGAGAATGAAGCTTTGATTGAGAAAGAAACTATTTATGTCCCAAACGGCGGCCATCTTAAAGTCAGGCGCCAGCCATAGCCCCCCATTGAATTTTATGTGTCGGCCATGTTAGGGTCAGGCAGTTGTGGAACGTGCCAACAAGCGTGAGAAAATGCAACCCTCTGCAATCAAAAACAAAACACAAGTAAATGCAAGAGGTTTAGCAAAGAAAGAAGCACAGGCAAGTGCAAGAAGAAATAATAAGCAAGTGCAAGAGATAGAATAAGAAAAGAAGCACGAGCAAAGCGACAATAAACAAACTAACGAACACTAGTAAAGACAAGAAGTGAAACACATCAAACGCTGGCAACTGCAAGCACAGAAGAAATATCGCACACAAGCACAAGCAGGTACAAGAAGACAGCAAGAAGCCCAACAAACACTGGCAAAGAAAGAAATGCTGCCAACAAGCACAAGCAACAGCAAGACACAAATAGCGGTAAAGACGAGAGGAAACCACAACATACATTGGCAAACAACAAGCATAAGCAAATACGAACAATCAAACGCAACAACTACGACAAAAGAAACATACCGCCAACGGGTGAGTGACGACCAAGCTGATCTCAAGAAACCAAGTCCTTCTAACTGACGCTTGCGCATTCCACCATCATGCCAGTGAGGAAAGACACGCATAAACCCAACCCCTGCATCGGAGTACCTCCTCCAGTGGCACAGACCAGCGACCACTGCTTAGGTCCCGAATGGTCAAGGTGGCTGGAGTCGTTGGACGAATTCCTTGCAACGACCGGCGAGCGAAGGGATAGCAAACGTCGACTACTAGTGCTTCAGCTGGTGGGTCACGAAGGCCGACGCCTAATCAAAACATTTTCAGCAAAAGACACAGAGACATATAGGGAACTCAGAGAGACGCTGCTCGCTCATTTCTACACAAAGGAAGACGTGGATCGTGAACGCATTGCTTTCAACGCAGCACGGCAGGAACCTTTAGAATCCTTACCAAGTTTCATTACCCGGCTGCAACGTCTAGTGAAATGTTGCCACTTCGACACTTTCACAAATGAAGATGCAATCCGACTGCGGGTGATTGAAGGCTGTTCAAAACCCGACACCAAGCGCAAGATCATTCAAGGGCGGTTCTCGCTAAAAGAGATCATCAGGAGAGCCGAAGTTGGAGAGCGGGTCACAGCAAAGGAAGCATCCAAAGAATTTCATCAGGACGCAGGAAACAAAAAGAGAAGAAAGGAGACATCCCCCATGTCCGTGAAGAAAGCCCAGGAGACAAACAAAACCCGAGAGAGGGAGGGCGAAGGCGGACTAGAGGCAAGATATCATGAGAGACGAAGTGACAGCGGACCAGAGACAAGACACCATGAGAGACAAAGTGACAGAGAACTCCCTGAGTCAACAATACAAAGGGCAAAGGAAAGGAAAAAGATATCCCCCATGTCCGTGAAGAAAGCCCAGGAGACAAACAAAACCCGAGAGAGGGTGGGCGAAGCCGAACTAGAGGCAAGATATCATGAGAGACGAAGTGACAGGGAACTCCCTGAGTCAACAATACAAAGGGCAAAGGAAAGGAAAAAGATATCCCCCATGTCCGTGAAGAAAGCCCAGGAGACAAACAAAACCCGAGAGAGGGAGAGCGAAGGCGGACGAGAGGCAGGACACCGTGAGAGACAAAGTGACAGGGAACCCCCTAAGTCACCAACACAAAAGACAATGGATAAGGGTGTACGAAAGACTGGGACAAACAGGAATCGTGACAGCCTGATTGACATAACGTCGAGAAGTCACTCAACACACTACTCGGGAGAAATATCAAGCAGTGACACAGACCACACAGAGGAGGCCGAAGACAGTCTACACTACTCGGGAGAAATATCAAGCAGTGACACAGACCACACAGAGGAGGCCGAAGACAGTCTACCCAACGGTTATGACGAAAGGACCAAACACAGGCGAGGGGACAAGCCACGCCATTTCCAGAAACCGATACACACACACACTCGAACAACTCAAGACGCATACGCTCAAGTCATCTGTGATCAGGAGAAAATAGAGAAGAGTCGAATGTTCCAAGACCAAACCAAAGAAGTAAATACCTGGCTAGCAAACAACCCCGTCACAGCAATAACACAAAAGACACTTCAAGAGATGCACCCAGAGGAGTGTCTCCTCGATAACGTCAACTCCAGGAGTGTGTCATCGACCGATTTAGAAAGCATGTCCGGACGATCACTCAGATCAACAGAATCCTGGTACCGACAACGGTCACGGTGTCCACCACCTGGAAACACAGTGGAAGCAAAGACCGTCTTCCCTGTCCAAAGCAATACACCTCAGGCCAACAACCCGCAATGCCTGAACTCCCCACAAAATAACATGCCATGCCAGCCCCAGGAACATCATGACGTGAAGGATATACCGTCACCATTGAAAGGGTCAGCAAGGCTTACGCGAAGGGGGCACAGAAGATGCACAGATGCAGGTGACTGTACCCGCCGGGCAGGAAAGGACCACCCAGTCACCCTACCCAGAAGGGCCAACACGTTGGGAAAGAGAGGTCATCATCATCAGTTAGAAGGGAAACGTGCACCGATGTTGTCTGGTATGCCTGTCCACGGACATGAGGACAGTGTTGCCCCTGACCGAGTAAGACAACGAGAAATAGGAGTGCATGCAGGCGCTCGGAAGAGAACCAAACCAACGTCCACATATGTAAGAGATCAATTGCCACTCAAACAAGAACTACAAAAGAATGCGGACTGCCGACATCTAGCGGAGCCATCGACAGCCACATCACAAGAAGCAATACTCCTATCAAGACAGCCGGAAAGACACAACGAAGCATCTCCAACAGATTGCACCCTGCTGCCGCCTGAGAGACAGTCTGAGCTTGAGTTTGCAATGGAGATGTGTCCCATGACTCAAACAGACGGGTCGCAGCCCTGTGCAGCTGACCAAGAAACTATAGAACTTCCGGAAATTAACTTCGTTTTGTTAAGAAAGGGGGGAGATGTCGTGTCGTGATGCAGTCTAGTGGTTGGGGGGCAGAGTTAGGAACAGGAACAGGAATAGGAGGGACAATGACCGAGGGGCAGTTATGGGTAGGACACGAACGAATAAAGTCGTGTTAAATCCTACTCTCTGGCTCCTGTAGTAATTAAGGGGAATTAGACGTGTCTAGTTTCATCCCTTTAAGGCACACAAGTTGATTGTCTTTTCAGAAGAAAAAGACTTCCACTCAGTTTGTGAGAATAAACATTTACTGGGTTAAATTGTCTCTTCTTTCAATCCATTTCAATACATTTTCTTTTTTTGCATATACAATATAACTTTATGCATTTGAGGCAATGTCGTTTCTTGGTATCCAATGCATTTCGGGCATTATGTGCATGCCCTTCATCAGGGAATTGACACTGTGAATATAATATGGTAACAGTTATATTGTTGTCCTTTATAACTTACATGTGCACATGATATCTATTAGAAACAGTGAAACAGCTAAACATTGTGAAAACCTGATAGTGCATGGTGATGTTGAGTAAAGTTCTTTGTACAATTGAGTGCAGAAAAACATGCCGACAAAATCGTGGCGACAAAATCAAAATCAAAAAGTGTCGAGTTACTCACAAGCCTTTTATTGGATGTTGCGTTATATCTGTAAGCAACATAAAAACGACTATTACTGGCGTGCTCAATAACGGTCAGGTAGACTTTAAACTGATCTGCTGTTGTGTACTGACCTAAGATGCTGGTTTACGCGTATTCTGCTCCACGAATGGGCTCGAAAAAACGGCTGCTCGGAACCGTCTCCGGCTGCACTTTAATTTGTTGGAAAGAAGTTCCGGTCATGTGATCATCTGTATGGTAGACAGACTATCGATAATGTCTACTCGAGAACTAGTATCAAAATCTAGTGTGAACGGGGGTTTGCAGCGGATCAGATGGAAATATGATGAAAAAATAGAAAACTAGGATGAGGGACAAATATAATAATTGCGGGTTGGTGTGAATAAGAGCAAACGGGGTAAAACGGAAAAGTCTCATGGGGGTTGCGAACCCCGGGTGAGCCAATGTATGTGGTGAGGTGCTCAATGCGTAGAGCTATCTACACTTTAGTGATGTTTAGCAGTGGGTTGATATGTGTGTGTGATTAGTGTCTATCAGAGTCTCGCATAGTATATACAAGGTACAGTCATTAGAGCAATAATTACAATATTTACAAGTAACATGACAGTTCGATTCTATCATTTAATCCCGCCGGCTTTTGTGTCGACAGTTTTTGAATCCAAAAGTTCTCTCTTCTGAGGAGGTGTTTGGTGTTGTCTCTCCCTTCAATTTTCTCAACGGTCTCTAAGATGGTAAACTTCATTTGGGAAATGTTGTGATGTTGTTCAACAAAGTGAGCTGACAGGGCTGACTTGATGTTCTTCAGTCGTATGTTGGATTTATGTTCTGTTAGACGCACTTTGATGCGCCGTTCTGTTTTGCCAACATATATCTTTCCACAAGGACATCTTATTCCATAGATCAAATTGTTTGTGTCGCATGTCGCATTTACTTTGAGTTTAATTGGGTACCCTTGTGTAGGGTGGTTGATCGTGTTGCCTTTAATTATGTTATTGCAACTGCCGCAATTGAGGCAAGGTTTGGTACCTTGATATGTTGTGGGTTTGGGAGGTCTGTTTTGTAAAAATTCCCCTAAATTCTTAGCTCTCGTAAATGCAAATATTGGTGGTGAAATAAAGGATTGTTTGAAATCAGGTTCTATATTCAATATTGGCCAGTGTTTCAAAATAGTTTTCTTGTATTTCTTACTTGTAGTGGAGAATTTAGAAACTACTACCATGCGTGTCTGTTCTAGTTTCTTCGTTGGTGTTAGGAGTGTTTTTCGGTCAATATCATCAATTCTCTTTTTAGTTTCATTTATGAGAGTTTGGGGATATCCTCGGTTTGTGAATTTGTTTATGGTTTCCTCAAGTCTGACATTGAGGGTATGTTCTTCAGAGGAAATTCTTTTGACTCTGGCCATCTGTAAAAAAGGTAAGTTCCGTATCAAATTAGGCTCAGGAAAACTTGAGTATAGTAACATGTTGTTTCTATCCGTCGGTTTTATGTATAGATCCGTGGTCAATCCATGTGGGGTTAAGGTGATTTTGACATCAAGAAAGTTCACAGTTGTGTCAGACGTATCCCAAGTGAGTTGAATACGTTGGTCAATATCGTTAAACTTGTGCAATTGAGTGAGAAGTTTCTCCTCTGAGTCTGTCCAAATGATGAAATAGTCATCGATATATCTGATGATCATTTTTAGGTTGTCCGTCCATTCTTTTTTGGTCAGCATATGTTGGTTTTCGTACCACTGCATGAAGATATTTGCATACACGGGTGCCGCCGAGTTGCCCATCGCCATTCCAGTGAGTTGTTGATACCATGATTCGTTTACTTTGAAATAACTTTGAAATAAGGTGAAATACATAAGTTCCATTAGGAAAAGCTGGAAATCATGATCTAGCTCTGTGTTCATCAGTGCTGCTTCCATGGCTTCTATCCCCATGTCATGGGGTATGCTGGTATAAAGACTGCGAACATCTGCTGTGCACAGTATAAGTTTTTCTTGTGGATCCCATGTTATTTTTTCTAGTTTCTGTATGAATTGGGAGGTATCCTTGACATAAGTCTGCATATTTTGTACTGTGGGTTGTAAATATTTGTCTATTAGCTGTCCTATTGGTTCGTGCAAGCTGCCTCGTGTGGACACTATGGGTCTCATTGGAGGGTCCATGGTATTTTTGTGAATCTTAGGTACCATCCGTAGGGTGGGACTTTTAGGGTTGGCTTGTATGAGGAAACTTTTTGTTTTGTGGGTAATAATACCTTGTTTGTGGGCTTTGTCAATGATTATCCCCAATACTTTAGAGTATTCAGTTGTAGGATTGTTGTCCAATTTACTGTATGTGTTGGTGTCATTGATATGTTCGGTCACTTTATTATCATACATAGTTTTATTCATGATGACGATTGCCCCTCCTTTGTCCGCTTTAGTAAACGTGATGTTGTCATTAGAAGCAAACTTATGTAATGTATCCAGATCTTTTTGTGTTGTGTTTCTGCTTTTGAATTTTGGTTTTGGATGTTTGAATTTGTTTAAGTCCTGT